>NC_058085.1:95072202-95700258 GCF_014858855.1 Bufo gargarizans
CAAAATCTCAATAAAATGTATATTTAAAAAAAAAAAAAAAAACTACAACCCCCACTATACCCTGCTGTAGGCTGTCTGGGCATGCTGTTTTCAACAGCTTGAGGGCCACACCCCTGGTCTAATGTGTGTGGCTAGCTTAAAGGGGTTATCCCATCTAAGGCTACTTTCACACTAGCGTTCGTCGGTCCGCTCGTGAGCTCCGTTTGAAGGGGCTCACGAGCGGACCCGAACGCAGCCGTCCAGCCCTGATGCAGTCTGAATGGAGCGGATCCGCTCAGACTGCATCAGTCTGGCGGCGTTCAGCCTCCGCTCCGCTCGCCTCCGCACGGACAGGCGGACAGCTGAACGCTGCTTGCAGCGTTCGGGTGTCCGCCTGGCCGTGCGGAGGCGTGCGGATCCGTCCAGACTTACAATGTAAGTCAATGGGGACGGATCCGTTTGAAGATGCCACAATGTGTTGTTGGGAATATATAGATTTAAGGAATTGATTTATAAACTGTCAGTGTATTGTTTTGTTCCTCCAGCTCAGTCCCACATCTAGGACAAGGAAGACTCCACACGGGCGAACAGTTCCCCCACTGGGACCAGAGACCAAGGTGGCTGTTGTATGGCTGGAGCAGTACGATGACTTGGGTATAGTTTTTAGAACTTTTATTTCCCTGTACATCTTTTTTATAATGTAGTATTTGCTTGGTTACATTGGTTGACATTAATCCTACCCCCTAATTGTGGCAGATATGCTCCACCTGCCTTCATAGCTGCTTCTAAATGGCAAGTAGTAATTGTGTCCTGTTTGCCTCCCAGAGAACTTCCCACTCTCGGACCTAGCAGCCGAGACCAGCACTGGTATAGAGACTACAACCAACAGCAGCACTTCCATCAGGTAACACATTCACCTGCTGTGAGCTTTCTACCCTCTGTCTGAAATATTGCTAAAAATGTCATGTATCACTTGATCCTTTTTTAGGAACAGCACACCTGAGAAGGAGGTTCCTGTAATATTCATACACCCCCTGTACACAGGCTTGTTCCGGGTGAAAGTACATGGGGCCTCTGGAAAATTCAATATGGTTATCCCGTTGGTGGATGGAATGGTGGTGAGCAGAAGAGCGCTTGGTGAGTTTTAGCTTTTATCTAATTCCGTAGCAATGAAAATGGTTTAGGGTAAAGTATAGGTAAAGGACAGATTGCTAGTCTGCAGTGTGATTCCTATTAATAAGCATGACCATGAATGCTTTTTCGCCAACAAGAGTGGTTATAGCTGTTGTAGATGGCAAAGGCCGGCCATTCCTGCGGTTCAAAGAGGCCCCCAGCAGTCTGAGATGTGTATATCAAAAAATATCCTAGAAATATATTTTTCTCGCCCATTTTCCTTGGGGGACACAGACCTTGGGTATAGCTCAGCTCCCTAGGAGGCGTGACACTAAGTAAAACTGTTAAGCCCCTCCTCCATCAGCTATACCCTCAGCCTGGAGATAGAGGCTACCAGTTTTAGCTTAGTGTCCAAGGAGGCAAGACACTCCCTGCTACTGCAGGGCTGTTTTCTCCTTGTTATTTTTACTTTTCCTTCTAATTTTGTTATTTTATTTTTTCCTAGGGATACCAGAGACGCATTAGACCTCTCTGCTCTCCCGGGGTTGAGCTGCGCCAGTGCCAACTTATCTGCACTGCTGCCTCCCCCACAGAAGCAATAGGAGGATCTGGGCAGCAATGGCTCCCCTACATCCCGCCAGCTAGGGGGTCGCCCGCACGCCAAGCCCCTCTTCCAGCTTCCTGCCACTGCGGTGCCAGTGGCTGAAGGGGCGACCCTGCTGGAAAGGACTGAGGGTGAAGACGTCGGACGGTGAGATGGCTATTCCAGCCCATACCCCGTCCCTATCTGCAGCATCTACCCCTCTGGGTAAGGGGGGCACCCGTGGTCGCTCATTCTGAGCGCTCATCTGCAGGACAATGCAGCATCCTCAGCACCCCCACGCCGTTCCCCCCCCCCACGCTGCTATCTTTCTCCCCCCCCACCCCCTCATTCGGGGCTGACTCCATTTTTCTCTTCTCTCTCTCCCCCTTCCCGGCGCCGCCCGCTCCGTTCCGAGAACGGGGGGCGGGGCTTAGCGTTTCCGGCAGGGGCGTGGCTTACGAGAACGGAGGCGTGGCTTACGCACACGCGCGTCATTTTGGGGGCGGAGCTACGTTCTCCTTCACAGAAGACATTTCAAGCGCTGGAGGGGGCGGAGCTTGTTCCCCGCGCTTTCTGCTGAAGTTTCCCGCGCTTCCTCACTCCTGACAGGAAGCTGGGACACGGTGGGGGACTCTAACCTCCTGTGTACATCGCTCGGCTTCTGTGGGCGCTCTCTGCTGCTCTCTGCTGTTCACTGCTTCTCTGCTGCTGCTGATCTGGGCCATCTCCTGACGTTCTTCTGAGGCACTGGTAGGACAGTTAACCCTCTCCTAACCCTCCTGGTCATAGCTGCTATAACCCTTTGTGGTCTCTATATTAGAGTACAACCACACTTCAGCATGTCAGATCCCACGGGTGCCCCCAAACCCTGGTACCATGCCTGTACCGCCTGTAAGGAACTTTTTCCGCGTGGGCAATCTGAGCCGCATTGCCTTGCATGTCAGGCCCCGGTGCAGGGCCCGCTTCCCACTGCGCCCCCCGGTGCCTCTGAACCCCCTGACTGGGCTAGGTCTCTGTCTCAGGCGGTGGAAAGCCTTACACACGTAGTGGGCCGTCTCGTGGGTAGACCGCCTCTCCCGCAGGCTGCCACAATCCCTGTCGCACCCGCTGGGACTACCGTTTCTGCCGCCCCCACTGGTTCCCTGCCTCCCAGCGAATCTTCCAGGGCCCGGCATACTCAGAAACGTTCAAGGGTTGAGCGCACATCTTCTCCAGATGCTTCGCTCTCTCCGCCATGCGTGCGAGCTCAGTCAAGTCTATCCTCTCAAAGGGATACGCTTTCTGAGGGAGAACTGGCGGATTCGGACGTGGACATGGACTCAGAGCTTCCGTCCAAATTGGCGTCCGCGGTGGGGCATCTTGTCACTAGCATCCGTGATACCTTTCAGCTACACGATGACCCCCCCCAGCCCTGAACAGGCCGGCGTGTCCTTTCTCCGCCCCAAACAGGCCTCCAAGGTTTTTCCCATACACGCTGATTTTTCTTCTGTGGTATCCAAGGCTTGGACTTGGCCTAACGTCCGCTTTATTACACCCAAAAAGCTGGACATTTGTTATCCCTTTCCAGCGGATTCTGTGACCACGTGGACATCCCCGCCTAAGGTTGATCCTCCCGTGGCTCGCCTGTCCAAAAGCACTACTATTCCTGTACAGGACGGATCTTCCCTCCAGTCTGTTGAGGACCGTCGTACGGAATCCCTCTCCAAGGCCATATTTACTGCCTCTGGTTCGGCCCTTAGACCGGTCTTTGCCTCCGCCTGGGTTGGCAAAGCGGTCTCTGAATGGGGTTTGCAACTGGAACGGGAGTTAGGGTCGGACGTCCCTGTTCAGGACCTCCGTTCCTTAGCCCAACTAATTGTTCAGGCCGGAAAATTCGTCTGTGAGGCCTCCCTTGATGCGGATGCCCTCATTGCCCGTTCCTCTGCCCTGGCAGTTTCTGTCAGGAGGGAACTCTGGCTGAAGGTTTGGGCGGCGGACGCCGCTTTCAAACGCTCTTTGGCCGGCCTACCATTCACGGGTTCCCGCCTGTTCGGAACCCGTCTGGACGAACTTATATCAGAGGCCACGGGTGGGAAGAGTACTCACCTCCCCCAGTCCAGGCCAATGGGCGCCCCCCGTGGTCGCGCTGGTTCGTCCCGTTTTCGGTCCTTTCGCAAGCCCACCGGGTCTAGACCCGCGGCCAGTTCTTCTTCCTCTGGCCCAGCCCAGGATAGAAGCAAGAAGCTCCCACAGGCCAGCAGCCCTCTGCCTGAAGGTGCGCCCCCACCCACCCGGGTGGGGGGCCGCCTTCTCCTATTCAGGAACGTATGGCGGGCCCACATCTCAGACGCATGGGCGCTCGAGATTGTATCTTGCGGATACAAAATCGAATTTGCGTCCATTCCGCCAGACCGTTTCTTCCGATCCCGTCCTCCGCGAGATCCCGTACGAGTGGCCGCCTTCTTCGCGGCCATTCACTCTCTAATGGACAGGGTGTCGTCGTCCCCGTGCCTCCGACGGAAAGGTTCAGGGGGTTTTACTCGAACCTCTTTGTGGTTCCCAAGAAGGAAGGCTCAGTGCGTCCGATCTTGGACCTAAAACGCCTGAACCGTTTTCTCCGACTGCAGAGATTCCGGATGGAGTCTCTCAGGTCCGCAGTGGCCTCCCTGGAAAGAGGGGATTTCATGGCCTCAATCGACATTCAGGATGCATACCTCCACGTTCCGGTTGCTCCATGTCATCACCGCTTCCTGCGCTTCGCGGTGGGGGACGATCACTTCCAATTCGTCGCCCTTCCCTTTGGTCTGGCGACGGCTCCTCGAGTGTTCACCAAGGTCCTGGCCCCTGTCTTGGCCCTTCTACGTTCAAGAAGTGTTTTTCTTCTCCCATACTTGGACGACATCCTGGTCAAGGCACCCTCCTTCTCTCAGACATCCGGCAGTGTGGAACTCACTCTGGAGACCCTGACGCGGTTCGGTTGGATTATCAACCACCCCAAATCTTCCCTTACCCCCTCCAGACGGCTGATCTTCCTGGGGATGCTCCTGGATACAGAGTTGGCGGAGGTCCGCCTTCCGTCGGACAAGCGTCTGGCCCTTCGCGGGTCGGTTCGCAGTCTCCTCCGTCATCACCGCCCTTCCCTCAGATCCAGCATGCGGTTGTTGGGAAAGATGGTTGCCTGTTTCGAAGCGGTGCCGTTCGCACAATTCCGATCCCGCACCTTTCAGAGGGCAATTCTGTCGGCCTGGGACAAATCACCGAGGAGTCTGGACAGGACCTTTCTTCTGCCTCCCCTGGCTCGGGCTTCCCTCGGCTGGTGGTTGCATATCCCTCTAAGGGGGAAGTCCTTCCTTCCACTGAACTGGCTGGTGATTACCACCGATGCCAGCTTACGGGGGTGGGGGGGGGGGTTCCCTCCCCGGTCCGTCCAGGGCGTTTGGTCTCTATCGGAGTCCAGACTTCCAATCAATATTCTGGAACTGAGGGCGATTCTTCTGTCCCTCAGACACTGGACCCATCTGCTGAGGGGCCTCCCTGTTCGGATCCAATCGGACAATGCCACGGCTGTGGCATACACAAACCATCAGGGAGGCACTCGCAGCGATGCAAGAGGTGACCCTCATTCTCCTCTGGGCGGAGACGCACGTGCCGGCCTTATCTGCGATTTACATCCCGGGGGTGGACAACTGGGCGGCGGATTTCCTCAGCCGGTCCACCATCGACCCGGGAGAATGGTCCCTGCACCCAGAGGTGTTCGAAGCCCTTTGTCTTCGCTGGGGTCGCCCCGACGTGGACCTCATGGCCTCCAAATTCAACCACAAGGTCCCCCTATACCTGGCCAGGGCACGGGACCCGAAGGCATACGGCGCCGACGCGCTCGTCCTTCCGTGGCGCGAATTCTCCCTTCTGTACGTCTTTCCTCCTTTTCCCCTCCTGCCACGGGTTCTTCGGAGGATCGCGGCAGAGGGCGTCCCCGCGATTCTAATCGCCCCGGATTGGCCCCGCCGGTCTTGGTACGCCGACCTAATGTTGCTGTTGGCAGACGCACCGTGGCCACTGCCCTCCAGGGAAGACCTTCTCTCTCAGGGACCGATCTTCCACGAGCATTTAGGCTCGCTACGTTTGACGGCGTGGCTATTGAGACCGCCGTCTTAACGCGACGGGGTTTCTCCGCGGACGTAGTCCGCACCATGATCCGTGCTCGTAAGCCCGTATCCTCTAGGATCTACTATCGGGTTTGGAGGTCCTATCTGGGGTTCTGTGAGTCCCGGAGCATCCCACCTCTCCGGTTTTCTCTTCCCACAATCCTGTCCTTCCTCCAGTCGGGTCTGGACCTGGGGCTGTGCCTCAGTTCTCTGAAGGTTCAGATTTCGGCGCTGTCTATTCTTCTCCAGCGTCCCCTGGACCTTCTTACAAGGAGTGGCTCACTCTGTTCCGCCGTACCGCCCTCCAGTTCCTTCCTGGGACCTGAATGTGGTGCTCTCGGCGCTCCAATCAGCCCCCTTCGAGCCTTTACGGGAGGTCTCCCTTCGCCTTCTGTCCTGCAAGGTCATCTTTCTTGTGGCCATCACGTCTCTCCGACGGGTGTCGGAGTTAGCGGCTCTTTCTTGCTCCGAACCTTTCCTGATCTTCCACCAGGATAAGGTTGTGCTTCGGCCTGTCCCGACCTTCCTGCCAAAGGTGGTCTCCGCCTTTCACATCAATGAGGACATCGTCCTTCCGTCGCTCTGTCCCTCTCCTTCCCACCCCAGAGAACGGGAACTGCACCGTCTGGATGTGGTCAGGGCGTTGAGGATTTACTTGGAGGTCACCGGGTCCTTTCGGCGCACGGACTCCCTGTTTGTGGTTCCGGAGGGTTCGCGCAAAGGGTTGGCGGTCTCCAAGGTGGCTATTGCCCGTTTCATTAAACTGGCGGTGTCTGAGGCTTATCGAGCCAAGGGCAGACCTCCGCCTTTCGGCGTCACTGCTCATTCCACCAGAGCAGTCGGAGCTTCCTGGGCGCAGAGGCATCGGGCCTCGGCTGAACAGTTGTGCAAAGCAGCCACTTGGTCCTCTCTGCACACTTTCACAAAGTTCTATAGGGTGCATACGCATGCATCAGCGGATGCTGCTTTGGGCCGCCTGGTTTTGCAGGCAGCGGTTTCCTGATGCTCTGGTGGTGTTCCGCCTTGGGTTTGTGGTCCCTCCCTTCTTGGACTGCTCTTGAACGTCCCAAGGTCTGTGTCCCCCAAGGAAAATGGGCGAGAAAAGGAGATTTTTGTATAACTTACCAGTTAAATCTCTTTCTCGCTCTTCCTTGGGGGACACAGCACCCACCCTTCTGTGTTTGGTTACAGGGTTATGGTCTGGCGCCCCGTTGGGTTGCTGGCTGGTTGTTTCCGTTATTGGTTGTTATCCTTTCACTACTTGGACACGCAACTGGTAGCCTCTATCTCCAGGCTGAGGGTATAGCTGATGGAGGAGGGGCTTAACAGTTTTACTTAGTGTCACGCCTCCTAGGGAGCTGAGCTATACCCAAGGTCTGTGTCCCCCAAGGAAGAGCGAGAAAGAGATTTAACTGGTAAGTTATACAAAAATCTCCTTTTTGTTGGATAAACCCTATTGTGTGTCTACACCTGGTAGAATGATCTATGTATCTCCACAGTAGTAATAGTAGTCTAGTCCAGTTGTACACCCTTCCATCTTTATCCAACATCTTACTGACCCACATAAATGCGTGATAGGAAGAAAAAAACAGAGGGCAGTATGACTGCAGATTCAGACTACGCAGGTTTTTTTTTTTTTTTTTTTTTTGTAGTCTGCTACCATGGAGATACACAAGGCTGCATAGATGCTAGAGACACAAAACAGTAAAAGAGTTTTAGTAAAGATGTTAAAGGGGTATTCCCATCACAGACAATGGGGGCCTATCGCTGGGACCCGCACCTATCAGACAATAGCGATATGCCCCCATTATCTGTGATGGGAACACCTCTTTAAGGATGTTCTTGTTAATTTGTTTTAACCTTTTAGGCTTTTTGGTAAGACAAACGGTCATCAACATCTGCAGGAGAAAGAGGTTGGAAAGTGACTCCTACAACCCACCACACGTGCGACGGAAGCAGAAAATCACAGACATAGTCAACAAGTACAGGAACAGACAGCTCGAGCCAGAGTTTTACACCTCTCTCTTCCATGAAGTTGGTGTGAAGAGCTGCACTCCTTAAACCAAAATTCACCCACTCCGTGGGGCCTTGGGGCCAATGACTATGGAGCCTTGGGGCCAATGTTAAAAGGGCCACTCTGGCAAGGTCTGGAAACCAAAAAATATGAGCGGATGCACTGAATGTGTGCTTAAGGAGGGTCCATGGCACGAGGGATTATAGTCAACGTTGATGCAGGCAAAATGATTATCAATTACTGCCTCCTGTAGATTATTTTCATTTAAGCTACACATGGATCCTCAACGCAAGAAGTTACCAACAACCAGAAATCTGGCTCCAGTGCGTAAGCTCAAGGACTTGAGAGAAGAAGGCTGTGGACAGAGGTGTAAAGGGTTTAGCCATAAAGGTTTATACATCCCACCATTTTGTAGGTGACCACAGCCTAATAACGTGTTGGTGGTCAGTAAGAAGACCTTATGCTGAGGTTAGGGGGGAACCTCTTTATGTATGCAATCCTTTATTCTTCAGTTACATCACCAAAAGCATTAAAGACTTTCAGAGGTGTATGCTTGGACAGTATGCAGCCTACCTAAAGTGTCTCCTTTAATCTAAAATATCAAATGTATTCCGACTTGTTGACCCCTTCCAGTACATTGCACTTCATAGACATGTGGGCATAAGATGACCATTACATTCTCTAAAACTTAGGTTTTAGCCATTTGCTCCCATTTCCATAGACCTCTAGGCTGCGCCTACAGTAGACGGCCGTATCAAATATGGCCAGATCTTCAGATCTGTATGAAACCACTACTTTGCTGTATTTGTATGGTTTTATATTCTACGTATATTCCCATTTATATGTTATATGTACATTAAGCCCTCTTAATGAGCAGATTTTGATAGAGGGGCAATCCTCTCTATAATAAAGCCTTAGTATGGGAATTTTATATTAAAACTCACATGAAGGGTCTTGTCTTTCTGAAAGCTTATCTTTGTGTTTTATTACAAATTGATAAAGAAGCCTCCCTTTACAGAACTGATATCAGTGGATATGGTGATATTTGAGCCATAAACATTTTCTCTCGCACTTTGGGGGGGGGGGGGGGGAGGGAGATATGTGGGGCCCCACAATCCTATTCATGTAGTAAATGCCCACCCTTGAGCACCATCATTTTGTTCATAAATTTACAAATGTATCTTAAGAGCTTTGTTGGAGCTCCATTTTTCTGATTAGACACCCACATCCTCTGCATAAACATATTTAGAACTCTGACTATTTGCAGCCACCACTAGGGGGAGCCCACTGCATGCTCTTATTGAGTTCAATGGTGGCTGGAAGCAGCAAATATACAGTCTACGTCCAAGATTTGGAGCCTTAATTCAGAAAAATGATGCTCCACACGCAATGAAGATATTAGGGCTTTCCTTTGACAGTTGGGCTCATCTACTGCCAGATGAAAAGAATTTCACTGCAGTTATTTTTGTCTATAATAATGATCTAGTTTCAGAGGGTCTTGATGGCAATAAGAATTGTGACTATGTTTTGAATCATCCTCCACCTTCAGAATACGTCACCCTCCATCCCACACACGTCTGCCATCTGTAACGTGCAATCTCAGTCACGTGGTAACCAACCAAACCCCACCAGTTAAACCCAGATAATATTCGCTGCACCAAGTCCAAGTGGAATGATGAGTTTGTGAGTCAGAGGGGCTGGTTCCTCTCTGGTAGTCCAAGCTTAGAGCATCCTTTAAATGTACATATGTTTTTTTTTCTGTTGAAATATCTTTTTTCAAATATTGTTTCCTTTGATCTATACTATCACTTGAATTATTGCCTTTGTGTGGGGTGTACTATCTTGGAAAGGACTTGTACAGTTTCCTCTTCTGTGTCTGATCTCCACTGATCGAATGGTTAATCTGGCTTTCATGTAGCAGATTAAAGCCAGCGCCCCCGTTTGCACTCTGAAGCCCATATATATAGATTTTTTTTTATTATAGATATATCTATCTTTATTTGGGAACACATTGAGTCACTTGGCTTGCACTCACCAATGCAAGATGCGTGCACTGTTTTATCCGAGTTCTTGTAAGTCATGGACACTGTGGAAATCTTCCTGGTTACTGTACTCTGTATATAGGGCGTAGAGTCACTGTAAATAGAAAGCTATGACTCTGGTTAGCAGATTTCCTGTAACCTTTTTCCTGTTAAGCCACGAAACATGGTTTCTGTTCATGCCAGTCGCCTTTCTCTGAAAGGAATACACATCTGATATTGAATGTAACACATTTAGTCAAATAAATTTTAAAGGCAATTATTTAAAGAAAACCCATGTGTGTTTTATTTCATCCCAGTATTGTTTGTAATACAGCTTGGGTATGACTTATGCAAGATTTGGATCTATATGTTTAGAATATTCAGTTTTACTGTACTGAATGGTAACCCGGATGCCGCAATACCAAACACATGCCATGGACAAGGTGGGCATGGTTCCTTAAAGGGGATTTCCAGCCATTAATATTGATGACATATCCTGAGAATATGTCATCAATATCAGATCGGTGGGGATCCGACACCTGGCAATCCTGCCAATCAGCTGTTTAACAAGGAGGAGACACTCCATGCAAGCTCCGCTCTCTCGTCATTACACTACACGTTGTCTCCTGTGGAGCGGTGGCGTAGTGTAATTACAAGCACTCCAATCACTTTAATGGAGCAGGTACTTGTATTACACTGAACTTCCAAAATGAAGTGCAGTGTAATGAAGAGGAAGCCTTCTCTTCAAACAGCTGATCGGGTGGGGTGCTGGGTGTCTGATCCCCGACGATCAGCTATTGCTGACCTATCCTGAGGATAGGTCATCAATATTAACGGCCAGGTAACCTAGTTTCACATCTGCATTATTAAATCCAGCAAAATGTCAGCACAGCCAGACACTATCGTTCACCTCCGGAGCCCATTGACTATAATGGGATCTGGCAAGTTTCCTGAATGACTAAGGGTCCTTTTTAGCATTCGTGGCAGTCATAGGGTTAAAGGGAACTTGTCACTAACAGAATACCTTTAGACGTTAGATGCCAATGTCCTATTTTCCAAACGCCCCCACAGCGGCACGATTTACAGGAGGATTATCCCGCCTCCCCAGGGACAGGAAACAACGTGGAGATCTTTAAATAGTCCCCTCCCCTTACCTGCTCCAGTGGTTTCCTGTCCCTCCGGAATTGCGTGGATCCTCCTGCTAGGAGAAGCGGCAGGATTTTTGTTATTTTATTTTTTTTCTGCGCCTGACTAAGTTCGGGCAGAGAGCAGGGACGCGCGGTGCGGTCCTTCCTGTTCTTAGGCATAAGTCCTCCGGTGGAGGCAGCATCCCGCGTATAATCGCGAGAGGACGGTGGGTCACGTGGCGAGATCTCGGGACGCCGAGTCGCGTCGGATGACGTGTTTTCCCCTGGACAGCAGAGCAACCATGTCTGCACCAGGGGATTCAGACACCCGGAGATCGCTAGACCCGGCAAAGGCCAGCAGCCTGGTAAGCTTCCCTCCTATGAGGAGGTTTTGTTTGAGCATGGTGTTTCCTATCCACTGTTGGGAGATTGCATCTTCTTTAGCACCAGGGGAGAGGGGCTATCCCTATCACTATTGAGAAATCTGCCCCTTCTGAATGCACCTTTTGTCCCTTAGGTCAGGGAGACCCAAAAGTGTGTTGACTCTGCTCAGCGAGTCAAAAAATTCTCCATATGTAAAAAGGGACAACCGTTCGGATATTAGAAACACCTTTGTGCTAAATGTCTAGAAAGGATTGTGTCTGAAGAATCCCCGTCCTTACTGGATAATATTAGACACATTGTTAAGGAGAAAGTGAGCAGCGCTGTGGACCTCAAGTTAGTTTCCGCAGCTCAAAACCCTTCCACTTCTATGTCCGTTATGTCGGCACCCTCTGAAGTTGATCTCCAAGAGGATGATTTGGATGAGGGGGAGTTACCTTCAGGATCAGAGTCCGAATCCTCTGATGACGAGTCTGGGCGCCCACTTTGTTCTATTGAGGACACTGATTTCTTCTGAATTTAGAAGAGGCTAAACAACCAAAATCCGTACAGGATCTTATATTCAAAGGATTGGGAGAAAAGAGAGAGAGAGAGGTTTTTCCTCTACATTCAAGTATAACAAAGCTCATAAATAAGGAATGGACTGACCTGGATAAAAGAACAGGTGTATCTAGGATCATGAAAAGGAAATATCCCTTTTCTGAAGAGGATACTACCCTTTGGGATAAATGACCAAAGGTAGACGCCCCCGTAGCTAAAATGACAAAAAAAAAAAATCAGCGCTCCCGTTTGAGGACTTAGGTCTCCTAAAAGACCCTATGGACAAAAAAAGTGAATAGTTTCTAAAGATATCCTGGAAAACAGCAATGTCCATTTTAAGACCGAGTGTGACATCCACTTACACGGCCAGATCTATGGCTATCTGGATTAATCAGCTAGAGGAACATCTAATGGCAGGTACTCCAAGAGAGGACATCACCGCTTCCTTGCCTATGAATAAACAGGCGGCAAATTTTTAGGCAGATGCCTCAGTTGACACTATAAAGCTGGCAGCAAAATCAGCGGCCCTTTCTAATGCCACTAGAAGAGAGATTTGGTTAAGATCATGGTCAGGAGAGGCGGCATCTAAAAATAAGTTGTGCAGTAACCCCTGTGAAGGTGAAAGGATCCTTGGATCTGTACTTGACATTCTTGAGGAAAGCCACTAACAAAAAAAAAAAAAAAAGGGGTTTTCCATCAGATCCCCGTAATTTTTGTCCAAAATGAAATTTCACCTCTCAAATTCTTCCCAAAAGTCTTCAAATCAATGACGCCAAAAGCAGCGTGGGAGGAAGACTAAACAGATTCTTTCCAGCTTGGGAAAACATTTCCAGGTCCCTCTGGGTTTTAGACATGATATCAACAGGTCTAAAACTGGAGTTTTCCTCCTTACCTCTGGATGTATTCCGGGTCACCAAGGAACCAAAAACAGTTTAGTCTTTGCTCAGAGACCAAATAAGGATTCTGCTACAAAAAGAGGCCATTGTTCCAGTTCCCCCAGCAGAAGAGACAACAGTCTTCTCCCATCCCCCTTCCATTATAAATCCACAGATTTTTATTTTTTTTAAACAATTAAAATCCACTACTTTTATTATTTTTTCCTTTCACAGGAAAATCCATATAAAAATAGAAGGAATATAGAACAAAAATTATTAATATAAAATAGCAATTTTTTGTCACAATACCAACTCCTTCTCATAATGTCCGAATAAAATTTTAACAAAATATAATAATAATAAATCGCATACCAACTAATGTCCTTTTCTTATTCACACATCTTTCTCCACCTAAAATAACTTCATTTATCCAATACATCATAGTTCTTGGTCAGAATTATAATATATAGAATAGAAATCGCCTGTGAATGTATGGAGGTTATTTATCTCCTGAAGTGTCCGTGTGGACTAATCTATATTGGGAGGACCTTGAGAAAACTTAAAACAAGAATCCAAGAACATATAAATAATATCCAAAAAGGGCTTGAGACACATAGCGTGTCCATAAATAAAATAAAAAAATGGGGTTCTGGTTCATGGGGATAGAAAGGGTCAAACAGAACTGGCAAGGAGGAGATCCAGTGGCAGCAATTAACCGCCGGGGGGTGAAATGGATCTTCAGAATGCGGTCTCTACAGCTGGATGGTCTGAACATCGACCTAGATTTGAAACCTCGTTTGGTGGAATAGTAATTTTTTTTTATTTAATTTTTTCTGCTAATTTTTACTGCTGGTATTAATTGTGAGGATTAATGCTCCTTGTGAATAATGGTTTGATCATATATCATCTGAGACAAGAACTATGATGTATGGATAAATTTAAGTTATTTTAGGTGGAGAAAGATGTGTGAATAAGAAAATGACATTAGTTGGTTTGTTAAAATTTTATTAGGACATTATGAGAGGAGTTGGTATTGTGGTTAAAAAAAAATAAAAAATCTGTGGATTTATAATTGAAGGGGGATGGGAGAAGATTGAATGTTATTTTGACACCCATATAAAAGGAACGCTCATATGTGGGTGTATCATCCGCTCCTGATGAAATTGGTGTGGCGAAACCTGGGTTGAGTGTTATAACCACGGAGATTTTATTCTGTTTCACGCCTATTTGTCTTATACCTTTGTGAGTATAATAAAAGCTATTACCATTGGAAACATTGGTGGACCTTCACTATGTGCCTGCACCTTTTATGTCTACAGAGGGGTGGTTTTGTGACAGATTATCCTCCTGTGGAACCTCGTTGTTTGGCATCACCTAAAAGCTGTCGTATCGTATCCTGATCAATTCCTTTGAATCACAGCCAAGTGAGGCAGCGTGACACCTTCCTTTGAACTGTTTGTTGAATGTGAATAAGCCCGCTTCACACAGTAGTCTGCAACGCCAAAAATGAAAACACAGTGGTGAACTCTATCTTTTTTTTTTTTTTTTTTTTCTG
Organism: Bufo gargarizans; assembly: GCF_014858855.1. Taxonomy (NCBI): domain Eukaryota; kingdom Metazoa; phylum Chordata; class Amphibia; order Anura; family Bufonidae; genus Bufo; species Bufo gargarizans. The sequence continues at coordinate 95,086,515 of NC_058085.1, forward strand.
TTTGTGTTATTTATTTTATTTTATTGAAGAGAAGAGACAACAGGATTTTATTCTCAGTATTTCTAGTACAGAAACCAAACGGCTCATTCAGAGCAATAATAAACCTAAAGGGCCTAAATTGTTTTCTCCATTACAAACGTTTCAAAATGGGAAAAAATTAAATCCACCATAAATCTATTAAGCAGAGACTCTTTCATGGCAACCCTGGATTTAACCGACGCGTACAATCACATTCCAATTTGCAGCGCTCACCAAAAGTATCTAAGATTCGCAATTCAGGGGGAAGAAGGAATACTACATTTTCAGTTCCTTCCGTTTTGCCTAACTTCCGCACCAAGGGTCTTTTCAAAAGTAATGTCAGAAGCAGTAGCAGATTTACATCTAAAAGGGATTTTGGTCGTCCCCCACTTGGACGATTTTCTTATTGCTGCCGAGTCAAAGCAGATCTTGGATGAACAACTGATTATTGTGCGGCAGGATCTAGAAAAATTAGGATGGATGATAAATCCAGAAAAATCGGATCTTCATCCCGAAAAAAGATATTTTTAGGAATGTTATTGGATTCAGAGCTTATGAAGACCTTCCTGCCAGTAGAGAAGCGGTTAAAAATCATCTGAAGATTTCACTATTCCGCAGCAGGAAAAAAGTATCCATTCGAATATTAATGAAGATATTAGTTCTCATGTCTTCCTCAATTCCAGCTGTAAAGTGGGCACAGGCACATTCTCAGACTCTTCAAGCGTTCATGCTAAGAAATTGGGACAAATGCATATCCTCCTTAGAGAAGAAGGTAAAATTGCCCCAGGATGTAAGTAATTCCCTAGATTGGTGGCAGAACAGGAGAAATCTTTGAAGAGGGGTACCTTGGCGACAGACAAATATGATAACAATAATGACAGACGCCAGCAGAAGCGGCTGGGGGGCTCATTCAGACCGATCAGTGATACAAGGAACAAGGGCAGAATAACCTAAGTCTAGCCTCTTCCAACCTGAGAGAATTGTCAGCGGTTTGGGAAGCCCTGAAAGCAGTTCAACCAGAAATGGAAGGAAAAGAGAGAAAAAAAATTATCAGACAACATCACGACAGTCACTTACTTGAACAAGCAGGGAGGTACTAGAAGCCCATCCCTGTCAAGAGTATCAGAAAAGATATTCCAATGGGCAGAGAGAAATATACACTCTATCACAGAAGTACACATAAGTGGAAAAAAGAAGTCTGCGATTTTGTTCTCAGGCAGCAATACCCTGAAAGAAGTAGTGGAGTCTAAAACAACAAATCCTTTTTCAGATAACACAAAGATATTTTTTTCCAGACCTAAACCTGTTTGCAACTCGTCAGAACAGAGAAACAGAAAGATTTTGCGCTCTATCCTACAGGGATTGTCCAATTTTCGTAGATGCGCTTTCCTTGCTTGGCCAAAGGAAAATCTGTATGCCTTTCCCCCGTTTGCATTGATTCCAAAGATCCTTCAAAGAGTACTACAGGAGAGTCACAAGCTAATCCTAATCGCGACTTATTGGCCAAGGAGGTCTTGGTTTCTGCTACTTCTGAGGATGTCAGCAGGGGATTTTTGGATTCTACCGAATATTCCAGACCTTCAACATCAGGGTCCAGTGGTACATCCAAGGTCATCAGGTCTTCGTCTGACGGCCTGGAATTTGAACGGGAATTACTGAAGAAGGGACTCTCTGAAGCAGTAATCTCTACTATACTTCACAGCCAAAAGACTATCACGTCAAAAATGTATAATAGAATCTGAAGGGCCTTTCAAAAATTTATAGAAGGTAACACTGGGGTTCCCTCTATGATCCCTAATATCTTAGATTTCCTACAGAGCGGTTTTGATAAAGATTTAAGAGTTAGCACCATTAAAGTCCAGGTCTCGGCCCTCAGTGCTTATTTAGATACTAGACTTGCAGAAGTAGATCTCATTAAAAGGTTTATTAAAGGGGCCCGTAGAAAGGAACCTATGGGTAGAACCACTGTCCCTCCCTGGGATTTAACTTTAGTGTTATCCACTTTAATTGAGTCCCCATTTGAGCCTCTGCCAGAGATTTTTTTTTTTAAATGCTAACCTTAAAAACAGTCTTTTTAGTTGCAATTACTACAGCTAGATGGATAGGGGAGATGCAGGCTTTTTCATGCAGACCACCATAGTTAACGATTAGAGACGATACAATAGTGCTAAAAGACTCTCCCTCCTTTTTACCGAAGGTTGTGTCAAAATTCCACTGTTTGCAGGAAGTATCTCTGCCTTCCTTTGGATCTCCAACAGGCAGTCAGGAACAAAGGCGGTTTCACAATTTGGACGTTCGGAGATCGGTGTTGACCTATCTTAAGACAACAGAAGAGTTTAGGGAGACGGACAGTTTGCAGGGCCAAACAGAGGAAAAGCAGCAAGCAAAACTACCATAAGCAGATGGATCAGAACGATAATCCTGTTTTGTTATGATCTGAAAAAGATTTCTCCCCCAGAAGGGTTAAAAGATCATTCAACGCGATCAGTCGCAGCTTTATGGGCTGAGTCAGCTGATGTCCCTCTGGAACAGATTTGTCAGGCAACTTTCTTCAGACATTATCAGTTAGATGTACAAAAAAATAAGGACCTGTCCTTCTCTCGCAGAGTGTTACCTGCAGTTGTCCCTCCCTAGACTTTAATTTCTCTGGTATTCCTCCTGTCAATCATGCCGCTGTGGGGGCGTTTGGATAGATTTCAATTACTTACCGGTAATTGGTTTTTCCTCTAGCTCCCACAGCGGCACAGGGAAATTCCCCCCACATTATGTTGATTCTGAAGACATTTTTGTTGTCTGAGTGTAATTTGTTGTTTAATTAGAGATAAATAATATGTTGCATTCATTTCGGAGTTTCTCACTTATTTACTGGAGCAGGTAAGGCGAGGGGACTATTTAAAGATCTCCATGTTTCCTGTCCCTGGGGGAGGCGTGATAATCCTCCTGACAATCGTGCCGCTGTATACTTTGATAAAAAAATGTGTTTTGGAGTTCTAAGACTTGGGATGAGCGAACTTGTGTTTTACAGGTTCGGCCTTTATTACAATTCCGTTATTCTATGACAGAATGCATCACGGAAGCCTTTAGAGGCATTCCGTCATAATAGAAGTCTATGGGACGCATGACTGATCTGTCTGGTTTCCGTTATGCAGTAGAGGACACGTGCATAATGGAAACCAGATGGATCTGTTATGCAGCCCATAGACTTCTATTATAACGGAATGCCTCTAAAGGCATTCCGTCATAGAATTCTATTATGGCCCGTGGTAACGGAATCCATAATGGAATTATAAGAAAACCCAAACTCGAACTTGTAAAGCATATAGAAGGACCTAAAAACTATTATAGATAGATTTAAACACAAAATTAGCACTCACAGTATCCTGCTAATGAAGGGGTGGATCTGGTTAGTTCATAGAAACCTGCATATCTCCATAATAAATCCATAAATAAATAATTACATACATAAACTAATGAGGCAGCGCTTTAAAGCTCATGCAATCTCAGACACAGCGGGCACCATGAGCAGTAGACGGGAGCGGTTTATTACCGCTTCTGACTTCTACTGTGCCAAAAGTAGAGTACTGCAGGAAGCGACCGAGCCGCTTCCTCTGTTAGTCCCGGCTGTCACGTGACCGCTGAGTGCCTCTAAGGAGACCCTGATCACCTCTACAGGTGGCTATTTTCTCCTATAACTGTGGCTCCTGTGGGTGCCCCAGTTACAGTGGAAACGGTGGGGAAAAAAAAAAAGTCTGGGTCCTCCAGTTGTCTTTTAAAATGGACCTGTCACCTCTCCTGTCATGCCTGTTTTAATAGCTTCAAGCATTCCCCATGTAATAACAATTCTGGAACATCTGTTCTTATGGTGCTGTTATGCCATTCCTTTATTATTTCAACTAGAAGTTATGAATTAATTTCTAGCAGTCTTCAGTAATGGTACACATCGGTGGTACCCAGTTGGAGATGTGTGCCTGCACAGTCTAAAAATGGCAGCAATGATTGGATAGAGTGAGTCCGTGCAGGTGCACACCCCCAACTGGTTACAACTAGTGTTGGTCGAGCACCAACGTGCTCAAGTAGAACACCGCGGGATGCTCTGGTGCTCTACCGAGCACAATGGAAGTCATTGGGAGAACCCGAGCGTTAAACCAGGCACCCCCTGCTCTGAAGAGGGGAGGGTGTCTGGTTCATAGTAAAAGGTCATAAATTGATGGAAACACCACTAAAATGGTTTGTGAACAGCATGGGGAGGATGTCTGAAAGCATCTTGGACTTCCAGATCGCTGCTGGGAACGATGTTGTCCGAGTAGTACGCCACTTTTACAGACTGACAATAATACGCACCAAACCAAGCCTTGGAGGGTGTTGCCCTGCCTCTGTTGGAACTGCTGTGTGTTTCAATCGTCTACCCTTCTTGGTTGGCCAAGGAACTACATACTCTGCAGCCAGCGTTGTCAGCTGGAAATTTTTGGAGCAATTTTTCCACAAGGACCTTCTAGTATTGCACCATTTTGTTCGTCCTCTCCACCACAGGAATGAGAGATGAGAAGTTCTCTTTGTAAAAAGCGGGGGTCGAGAAGGGTGAACAACTAGTAATCGGTGTTAGCCAAAATACGTGCAACGCGAGGGTCACGGGAAAAGCAACCTAACAAAGTCAGCCACGTGTGCCAGAGTCCCAACAGACAAGACTTCGCTGTCCTCATCAGGAGGATGACTCTCAATCTCCTCATCCTCCTCCTTCTACCCATCCACGCTGGACAGATGTAATAAAACTTCCATGGGTACTACCCTCTGTAGTGGAGGAAACCCTCCTGCTCCTCCTCCTCATCATCATCCAATTCGCTCTGAGAAGACGAACTAAAGGTGGTCTGGCTATTACCCTGTGTAACCTCACAGAGGTCAGACATCAATGCCCACTCGTCGCTTGTGAAGAGCGGAAGCTGACTTGAAAGGCGATGACCATGTTGCAGCTGGTATTCCACTACTGCCCTCTGCTGCTCACAAAGCCTGGCCAACATGTGGAAAGTAGAGTTCCAGCGCGTGCTCCCGTCGCACAACAGTCGGTAAGATGGCAATTGCAAGCGCTGCTTCAGCGTTGCCAGACCGGGAGAAGCTGTCGATGACTTGCGGAAATGGGCACACACGCGGCGCACCTTCACCAGTAGCTCAGGCAAATTAGGGTAGGTTTTGAGAAACCGCAGAACCACTAGGTTGAATACGTGGGCTAGTCATGGTATGTGTGTGAGCTTTCCGTACATTTTCCACATATTGATGCTATGTAGTAGCGATTTATCAAATTATGATCTGTTGTCCGGTATAATAAATGCTGGGGTAACGCCATCTTCCTTCCTGTGATCATCCCGAAGGGAGAAAGTTTGGTTGCTGCGCTTGGGGTGGCCCTGATGGCCATAAGAAACAACGGTAGCTTGACATCCCAGTCCTTACCGGATTCATTGACAAACTTTTTTAGAATGTTTACAATGGATTGATTGTAACGCTCCACTCCACCACTAGAGGCTGGCCGATAAGCTATGTGTAGCTTCCTCTTTACTCCCAATATAATTTCCCAGAGTTTTTCCTCTACTCAGACAATTACTTCTATGCTTTGGGTCGTTGTCCTGTTGCAACACCTATCTTCTGTTGAGCTTTAGCTGGTTGCAGGTTCTCCTGCAAAATGTCTTGATAAACTTGGGAATTCATTTTTCCTTCGATAATAGCAATCTGTCCAGGCACTGACTCAGCAAAGCAGCCCCAAACCATGATGCCCCCACCACCATACTTCACAGTTGGGATGAGTTTTTGATGTTGGTGTGCTGTGCCTCTTTTTCTCCACACATAGTGTTGTGTGTTTCTTCCAAACAACTCAACTTTGGTTTCATCTGTCCACAGAATATTTTGCCAGTACTGCTGTGGAACATCAAGGTGCTCTTGTGCAAACTGTAAACGTGCAGCAATGTTTTTTTGGACAGCAGTGGCTTCCTCTGTGTTATCCTCCCATGAAATACATTCTTGTTTAGTGTTTTACGTATCATAGATTCACTAACAGGGATGTTAGCATATGCTAGAATATTTTGTAAGTCTTTAGCTGACACTCTAGGATTCTTCTTCACCTCATTGAGCAGCCTGCGCTGTGCTCTTGCAGTCATCTTTACAGGACGCCTACTCCTAGGGAGAGTAGCAGCAGTGCTGAACTTTCTCCATTTATAGACAATTTGTCTTACCGTGGACTGATGAATAGCAAGGCTTTTGGAGATACTTTTATAACCCTTTCCAGCTTTATGCAAGTCAACAATTCTTAATCGTAGGTCTTCTGAGAGCTCTTTTGTGCGAGGCATCATTCACACCAGGCAATGCTTCTTGTAAAAAGCAAAGCCAGAACTGGTGTGTGTTTTTTATAGGACAGGGCAGCTGTAACCAACACCTCCAATCTCATCTCATTGATTGGACTCCAGTTGGCTGACACCTCACTCCAATTAGCTCTTGGAGATGTCATTAATCTAGGGGTTCACATACTTTTTCCACCTGCACTTTAAATGTTTATATGGTGTGTTAAATAAAAACATGGTAACATGTAATTCTTTGTGTGTTATTAGTTTCAGCAGAGTGTGATTGTCTATTGTTGTGACTTAGATAAAGATCAGATCACATTTTATGACCAATTTGTGCAGAAATCCATATCATTCCAAAGGGTTCACATACATTTTCTTGCAACTGTAGGTCACACGTACAGTAGCGCAGGTTTTGTAAGTGTATGCGCAAATAATATACACAGAATGTCACAGATATTTTTGGGATGCGCACACGTTAAACAGGAGATGTAGCACAGATAATGTCGCTGTCCGCAGTGTCTATGAAAAAAGTACACTGAATGTCACAGATAATTTTAGGTTGCACAAACGTTATACACGAGGAATAGTGCAAGTAATGTCGCTGTCACCACCGCCTGATAAAAAAAATTACACTGAATGAACGTCACTGATATTTAGGATGCACAAACGTTATACAGGAGGTATAGCGCAAGTAACAAAAAAAGCAGATTGTCGAGCTTCACCTCGTAGTGTGTATTTTATTAGGAAAAGTGCTTAAAACCAAACAATCATGAGGAAGGATCTGTAATTTATATTGATCCGAAACGCGTAGATGGAATGAGCCTGTTGTTTGGTTTTAAGCACTTTTCCTAATAAAATACGCACTACGAGGTAAAGCTGGACAATCTGCTTTTTTTTTTGATACTTCTCAGCTCTGGTTCCGGTTTTGTGCCCGTGCTCCTCGGTGGTGTATGGTGAGGTGAGCTTCTACTTGGTGTTTCACGTATAGCGCAAGTAATGTCGCTGTCACCAACGGCTAATAACAAATTACACTGAATTAATGTCACTGATATTTAGGATGGGCAAACATTATACAGGAGATGTAGCGAAGGCAAAAAAAATTGACAATGTCACTGATAGTTCGGATACACAAACGTTATACAGGATTTGTAGTGCAGGTAATGTAACTGTCTGCAGCGGACGTCTACAGAAAAACTACACTGGATGTCACAGATATTTTAAGGCAGCACACGCGTTACACAGGAGATGTAGCGCAGATAATGTCGCTGTCACCATTGGCGAAAAAAATTACACTGAATGTCACTGATATTTTGGATATGCAAACGTTATACAGGAGAAGTAGCGCAGGTAATGTAACTGTCAGCAGCGGACACCATCTACGGAAAAAGTACACTGGATGTCACAGATATTTTTAGGCTGCGCACACGTTAGACAGGAGATGTAGCGCAGATAATGTCGCTGTCTGCAGCGGCCAAATAATTGCAAGCTATTTAGCGCAGGCTGCGCTAAAAATATATATTGCTGCCAGATACAACTATAGTCCTCAAAAACAAGTTTTTTCAATAAAAATATTAGTATAACACTCCCTACACTATCTGTCCCTTCTTCAGCACAGCTCTCCCTGACTAACACTGAGCTGAACATGTGTCATCGGGTGCTATATAGCACCCCGATGACTCGTTCCGGCCAGCCAATCACTGTAATGCCAGTAGCCAACATGGCTATGGCAGTACTTACCTGCATGTCTATTGGCTGAGAACCAGGGCATTAAACCAGACACCCCCTGCTCTGAAGAGCGGAGGGTGTCTGGCTCATAGGAAAAGGTCAGAAATTTATAGAAACACCACTGAAATGGTTCGGGAACAGCATGGAGAGGATGTCTGGATGCATCTTGGACTCCCAGGTCACTGCTGGGAACGATGTTGTCAGAGTACTACACCGCTTTTACAGACTGACAATAATACGCACAACACCAAAGATAAAATTGATTTTAGAGGATTTTTTTTTAGGAAACATTCTTTCCTGTATATTTACTTGTATATAAAGTGCAAGTGCTGCCAAAAATTACAATCTGTATATCACATAATCGAGGGCCTCATTCACATTGTGGTACAATTGTTAAGGTAGTGGGACTCCTACACCCATAAAGCCTATGTACTAAGTGAAATGGCTTCCAAAAATTACAAGGAACTGGCACTCCAATACACCCTTTATTACACATAAAGGAGGGCATCATACACCCTTGAAAAATTATGATTGATGGCCTGCTGGTGACCCTCAAAAACATTAGGAGCAAGGGCCTGCGGGTGACCCTCTAAAACATTACGGGCGAGGGTCTGCTGTTGAGCTGACCCTCTAAAACAGTGATGCCCAACCTACGGCCCACGGGCCAAATGCGGCCCGCGAAGCCATGTCATGCGGCCCGCGCAGTGACCGGACCTAATCAGTGCAGGGCGCGCTGCGAACGGCACAGGCAGCAAAGCGATGCTGCCTGTGCCTGCAATCTCCCCGTCCAGCCCCGCCTCATAGCTAATTTATTCACTACACTTGCCTCTGTGAAATCGAAGAGAAGCGCTGTAATCTCGCACTGGCAGAGGCATCGAAGTGCGCATGCACCATCTTCCTGGCCTCTGCCAGTGCGCCTGTGCGAGATTATGGCGCTTCTCTTCAATTTCACAGAGGCAAGTGCAGTGAATAAATTAGCTAGGAAGCGCCTCTGGGTGGGGGGGGGGATCTGTGGAGGACACTGAAGGGGGGGGGTCTGTGGACGACACTTAGGGGGATGTTGGGGTGGGAGGTCCTGGAGGGGTGTTTGGGTGGGAGCTCTGGAAGGGGTGGGAGGTCCGATAGGTATGTGGGGGTGAGAGACCCGAGAGGGGAGGCCCATAATTTTTTTTGCTATGGTGCCCAGTCATTTCTAGCTACGCCCCTGATTGTTAAGATTCGGCGGGCACTGGAGCGATAGAGCGCCTCGCTGTAGGAGAAACCGGCAGGAGATGAAAGGAGGAGGGGCCAGCTCGTGGTGGTGTTGGGCACACGGCGCAAGCATGGCGGTGGAGGATCTGACTGAAGCCTAAAGACCCGACATCAAGGTAGACCTGCAGAAGAAGGTGACAGCGCAGTATGTGATGTATACATGTGTGTAATGTATATAGTGCAGTGTGTGATAATCACATACTGCACTACATACATTACACACATGTATACATCACATGCCCCCTCACGGTAATTATGCCAAGATATGTGCCCTCTTCACAGACTTAATGCTCACACATGCCCCCTCACAGTAGTTTTGCCTAGATATGTGCCCCCTCACAGTAAAAATGCCAAGATATGTGCCCTCTTCACAGATGTAATGCTCACACATGCCCCCTCACAGTAGTTATGCCCAGATATGTGCCCCCTCACAGTAGTTATGCCCAGATATGTGTCCTCTTCACAGTAGTTATGCCCTCATATGTGCCCTCCTCACAGTAGTTATGCCCAGATATGTGCCCCCTCACATTAGTTATGCCCAGATATGTGCCCCCTCACAGTAGTTATGCCCAGATATGTGCCCCCTCACAGTAGTTATGCCAGATATGTGCCCTCTTCACAGTAGTAATGCTCACTCGTGCCACCTCACAGTAGTTATGCCCTGATATGTACCCTCCTCACAGTAGTTATACCCTGATATGTGCCTTCCTCACAGTAGTTGTGCCCAGATATGTGCCCTCTTCACAGTAGTAATGCTCACATGTGCCCCCTCACAGCGTTTGCATTTCTTTGTGGCAAAGCTACCTGGTTCCGGCCCGCAAAATTTATACCAAGTCTAATGCGGCCCTCAGACGAAAAATGGTTGGGCACCACTGCTCTAAAACATTAGGGGTGAGTGCCTGCTGCTGATCTGAGCATCGAAAAAATTATGGGCGAGTGCCTGCTGCTGAGCTGAGCATTAAAAAAATTATGGGCGAGTGCCTGCTGCTTAGCTAACCATTGAAAAAAATTATGAGCTGACCCTGTAAAACATTATGGTTGAAGGCCTGCTGGTGAGCTGACCCTCAAAAACATTATATGCAAGGGCCTGCTGGTGAGCTGACCTTCTAAAAGATTGTAGGTGAGGGCCTGCTGGTGAGCTGACCCTGTAAAACATTATGGTTGAGGGCCTGCTGGTGAGCTGACCCTCTACAACATTATGGTTGAGGGCCTGCTGGAGAGCTGACCCTCAAAAACATTATATGTGAGGGCCTGCAAGTGAGCTAACCCTCTAAAAGATTGTAGGTGAGGGTCTGCTGGTGAGCTGACCCTCTAAAACATTATATGCGAGAGCCTGCAGGTAAGCTGACCCTCTACAACATTATGGTTGAGGGCCTGCTGGTGAGCTGACCCTCAAAAACATTATATGCGAGGGCCTGCTGGTGAGCTGACCATCTAAAAGATTGTAGGTGAGGGCCTGCTAGTGAGCTGACCCTCTAAAAGATTGTAGGTGAGGGCCTGCTGGTGAGCTGACCCCCTAAAGCATTATATGCAAGGGTCTGCAGGTGAGCTGGCCCTCTAAAAGATTGTAGGTGAGGGCCTGCTGGTGATCTGACCCTCTAAAACATTATATGCGAGGCCTGCAGGTAAGCTGACCTTCTACAACATTAGGAGCAAGGGCAGACTAATAAACATGTTGATATGATGGAAGAGGACCAGAAAAGGAAGATTGAACCATATACCCTTTTTGTGGTGGAAGGGGTGCAAGGGAATACAGTGTATTCAGTACATTATAAAAAACACATTTAAAGTGCCTTTATGTTCAGCCGCTTTTCTCTGGTGGAGTAGAGAAGTCAGGGGCAATCGGGGCCTTGTTTATTTTTATAAGAGTCAACCTGTCAGCATTTTCAGTTGACAAGCGGATGCGCTTATCAGTTATTATTCACCCCAGTAGCACTAAATACCCGCTCTGACAAAACGCTGTTGGCAGGGCAGGCCAGCACCTCAAAGGCATAGAGTGCCAGTTCGTACCACGTGTCCAGCTTGGACACCCAGTAGTTGTAAGGCACAGATGGATCATTGAGGACGCTAACAGTCTTCTACATACTCCTTCACCATCTTACAAAATTTTACCCACCTTGTGACAATAGGCTGCGCATCAGGGTGAGGGTGCTGGCGGGGTGTCATGAAACTGTCCCAGGCTTTGGAGAGTGCTGCCCTGCCTATGTTGGAACTGCTGTGTGTTCCCCTTGTCTCCCCTCCTCGGTTCCCAAGGAACTACGTACTCTTCCGCCAGCAATGTTAGCTGGAAATTTTTGGAGAAATTTTTCCACAAGGACCTTCTGGTATTGCACCATTTTGCTTGTTCTCTCCACCACAGGAATGAAAGATGAGAAGTTCTCTTTGTAGCGGGGTCTAGAAGGGTGAACAAGCAGTAATCGGTGTTGTCCAAAATGCGTAAAATGTGTGGGTCACGGGAAAGGCAGCCTAACATAAAGTCAGCCATGTGTGCCAGAGTCCCAACAGACAAGACTTCGCTGTCATCATCAGGACAATGACTCTCAATCTCCTCATCCTCTTCCTCCTCTTCTGCCCATCCACGCTGAACAGATAGAATTAAACTTCCATGGGTACTATGCTCTGTAGCGGAGGCAACCGTCTCCTGCTCCTCCTCCTCCTCATCATCCAATTTGCGCTGAGAAGATGAACTGAGGGTGGTCTGGCTATTACCCTGTGTAATGTCTTCCCCTATTTCCACCTCTTCCACATGCAAAGCGTTGGCCTTAATTGTGAGCAGCGAGGGTTTGACTAGACACAGAAGTGGGATGGTGACGCTGATAAAAGCGTTATCGCCGCTCATTATCTTTGTTGATTCCTCAAAGTTTCTTAATACCTCACAGAGGTCAGACATTCATGCCCACTTCTCACTTGTGAAGAGCGGAAGCTGACTGGAAAGGCGATGACCATGTTGCAGCTGGTATTCCACCACTGCCCTCTGTTGCTCATAAAGCCTGGCCAACATGTGGAACGTGGAGTTCCAGCATGTGCTCACGTCGCACAACAGTTGGTGAGCTGGCAATTGTAAGCGCTGCTACAGCGTTGACAGACCGGCAGAAGCTGTCTGACTTGCGGAAATGGGCACACACGCGGCGCACCTTCAACAGTAACTCAGGCTAACTGGGGTAGGTTTTGAGAAACCGCTGAACCACTAAGTTGAAGACGTGGGCTATGCATGGGATGTGTGTGAGCTTGCCAAATTCCAAAGTCGTCCCAAAAAGTTATGGCCATTATCAGACACAACCATGCCTGGTTCTAGGTTGAGTGGCGAAAGCCACAGCTCAGTCTGGTCTCTTATCCCCTGACATAGCTCTGCATAGTGTTCTCCGAGTAACAGTTGCGGGCCTGTTTGGTGTGGCCCGCCTTCTCCCTTTTGCCACCCCACTACCTCTTCCAGCCTGTTGTGCTGCGGATCCCTCCCCCTCTTTACTGCTGCCCTTGCTCGGCTTGCCACCTTCCCAGGTTGGGTCAGTGACTTCATTGTCCACCACCTCCTCTTCCACTTCCTCACTCTGCTCATCCTCCTGACTTGTTGACCTAGCAACAACCTCAGTTATTGACAACTGTGTCTCATCCTCATCATTAACCTCTTGAGGCACTAATTGCCTTTGACTTATTGGCAACTGTGTCTCATCATCAGCATCCACCTCGTGAAGCACTAATTGTCGTTCCCCACCTGTCATCTTCTTGTTTGGGAATCCGGGCACAAGATCTTATGTCCCTCTTCAAGCGGGCTTGTCGAGAGGCCCAAATGGAGGAATGGCGCTGAAAAGAGCTACTCGGAATATCCGAGTGTGGGATCACTTTTTTTGCCAAGACTCTCCATGGTGGGAGGAAGGAGGATCAGGGTGAGGATTCTGTTGACCAGACTCTTGGCTACTGAGACTGGACTTGGTGGATGACAGGATGGGGCTTAACCGACTGGAAGCATTATCTGCTGCAATCCAACCGACCACCTGGTCGCACTGGTCTGACTTTGAGAGCCTTGTCTTGCGCCACCCTGCAAACTGTGACATGAAGAGCTAGGTATCGTGGTTGTTGTTTTTCTTGTGCTCTGGCAGATGGAACAGTTTCAACGCACCCAGGGCCATGGCCTCTGTGTGCACCATTAGCATCACGGCCACTTCCCTTTCCCTTAGGCCTCATGCACACGACCGTTGTTGTGTCCCGTGTCCATTGTTCCATTTTCCGTGATTTTCTGCGGACCCATTGACTTTTAATGGGTCCATGGAAAACTCGGCTAATTCACCGTTTGTCATCCGCGTCCGTGATCTGTGTTTCCAGTCCGTGAAAAAAATATGACCTGTCCTATTTTTTTCACGGACAACGGTTCGCGGACCCATTCAGGTCAATGAGTCTGTGAAAAAACACTGAGGCACACAATGTCATCCGCGTCCGCACGGAAACAAAATGGAAACAAAAGCGGACACGGATCACGAAACAACGAAACCCCTTTTTGCGGACCGCAAAAAAATACTGTTGTGTGCATGAGGCCTTACTGCTTGTCTTCTTTTACTAAATTTTATATATGCTTGAAAGTATGTCACACGTAGAGTAGCGTATGATTTGTGAGTGTATGCGCAAAAGAATTTAAATAGGTATTTGAGATGGGGAAATGTCACACAGGAGATATACTGCAGATAATGTCACTGATGTCAGCAGCGGCTAATATAAAATGACAGGGAATGTCACAGGTATTTGGGATGTGGAAACGTTACACAGGAGATGTACCCCAGGTAATGTCACTGTCCGTAGCTGACAGCGTCTACGAAAAAAGTACACTGGATGTCACAGATATTTTTTGCATGTGCACACGTTCCACAGGATATGTACGCAGCTAATGTCACTGTCCGCAGCAGACACCGTCTACGGAAAAGTACACTGGATGTCACAGATATTTTTGGGATGCGCACACGTTACACAGGAGATGTAGCGTAGATAATGTCGCTGTCTACAGCGGCCTAACTATTGCTGATGTCATCAGCGGCTAATATAAAATAACAGGGAATGTCACAGGTATTATGGATGTGGAAACGTTACACAGGAGAAATACCGCAGATAATGTCGCTGATGTCAGCAGCGGCTAATATAAAATTACAGGGAATGTCACAGGTATTTGGGATGTGGAAACGTTACACAGGAGATGTACCCCCAGGTAATGTCCCTGTCCGCAGCGGACACCGTTTACGGAAAAAGTACACTGGATGTTACTGATATCTTTTGGATGTGCACACGTTACACAGGAGATGTAGTGCAGCTAATGTCACTGTCCGCAGCGGACACTGTCTATGGAAAAGGTAAACTGAATGTCACAGATATTTTTGGGATGTGCACACGTTACACAGGAGATGTAGCGCAGATAATTTTGTTGTCTGCAGCGGCCCAACTATTGCACGCTATTTAGTGCAGGATGCGCTAAAAATAGATATTGCTGCCACACACAACAGTCCTTGAAAGAGCTTTTGGGTATGTAAAGTTTTAGCAATTTAGCGTATGTTGCGCTAAAAATATATATTGCTGCTGCCACACACAATAGTCCTTAAATGGACTTTTGGGTCTCTGACAAGTTTTTAAACTTGCAAAAAAAATAAATTTCACTCCCTACACTATCTTTCTCTTCTTCAGCACAGCTCTCCCTGACTAACACTGAGCCGATCACGTGTCAACGGGTAATATATAGCACCCGATGACACGTTCTGGCCAGCCAATCACTGTAATGCCATTAACCAACATGGCTATGGCATTACAGTGAAGGGCAGTACTTACCTGCACTTTTATTGAGGAGGGGAGTAGGCTCGGCCGAATACCGCCATGTGCCGAGCATCAAGATGCTCAAGCCGAACTAGTGTTCGGCCGAGCATGTTCGATCAACACTAGCAGGGAGGATATCCCTGATCTGACACACCCCAACAAGTTTGCAAGGTTGGCAGAAGAGGGGGATGTTAGTTCAGGGACAGCACTGCTGCAGCCGGACACTTTCTCTGCCAGTCAGGAGAATGTCAGTTCCGGTAAGCAGGAGAGCAGGGCAGGCCAGACAGGTGCTGGTAGTGGGAGACTCAATTATTAGGGGTACAGATAGGGAGATCATTCACAAAGACCAGGATCGTCGAACGGTGTGTTGTCTTCCTGGCGCTCGAGTTTGACACATCGCGGATCGGATTGACAGATTACTGAGAGGGGCTGGAGAAGGTCAAGCAGTCATGGTCCATATCGGAACCAATGACAAAGTTAGAGGTAGGTGGAGCATCCTTAAAAATGATTTTAGAGATTTAGGTCAAAAGCTTAGGGCAAGGACCTCAAAGGTAGTGTTTTCCGAAATACTACCTGTACCACGAGCCACACAAGAAAGGCAGCGGGAGATTAGAGAGGTTAACAAGTGGCTCAAGAACTGGTGTAGGAAGGAGGAGTTTGGATTCCTGGAGAACTGGGTCGACTTCTCTGTCGGCTACACGCTCTATCGTAGGGATGGGCTGCGCCTCAATGGGGAAGGGGCAGCTGTGTTGGGGGAGAAGATGTCTAGAAGGTTGGAAGAGTGTTTAAACTAGGTACTGGGGGGAGGATAATTACATTACAGGATGGGAAGATAGTGCACATAGAGACCGGGGGTGAGGTAATGTGACTGGGGGAGGAATGGAAAGAGGGACTAGAACAGTTCGGAAGGAAAGGTGTAGCGTAAAAAAATATACATAAACCTCTTAATTGTATGTATACTAATGCCAGAAGCCTGACTTATAAAACTGGGGAACTGGAATGAGTGATGTGTGTGGAGGACTATGACACAGTGGGAATAACTGAGACATGGCTGGATAATAGCTATGACTGGGCAGTCAATGTACAAGGTTACAGTCTGTTTAGAAAGGATCGTCAAAACGGGAGAGGGGAGGGGTCTGCCTTTATGTAAAGTCCTGTCTAAAGCCCACAGTCCGAGAAGATATAAGTGAAGGACATGAACATGTGGAGTCACTGTGGGTATAAATACATGGAGGAAAAAACAATAATAAAATACTAATAGGAGTTTATTATAAACCACCTAATATACCAAAGTACACAGAAAATCTACTACTAAACGAGATAGACGAGGCGGCAGATCATAATGAGGTTGTTATTATGGGGGACTTCAACTACCCAGATATAGACTGGGAAACTGAAACCTGTACATCTCATAAAGGAAACAGATTATTGGCAATAACCAAAAACAATTACCTCTCCCAACTGGTTCAGGACCCGACTAGAGGGACCGCCATACTGGACTTAGTATTAACCAATAGTCCTGACAGAACAACAGATGTGCAGGTCGGGGGACACCTGGGAAATGGTGACCATAAAGTAATAACCTTCCAATTGTCATTTAAAAGAGTGTTTCTTCAGGGAGGAACAAAAATGCCAAACTTCAAAAAAGCTAAATTTAGCCAACTAAGAGAGGCCATAGGCCTAACTAACTGGGACAAAGTCCTCAAAAATAAAATTACAGCCACAAAATTGGATATTTAAAAAAGCATCATTAAATCTAATTGTGAGAGGTACATACTTTATGGGAATAAAAGATTAAGGAACAAGAAAAAAACAATGTGGATAAATAGAAATGTAAAGTAAGCAATAAATGACAAAAAGAAAGCATTCAAATCACTAAAACAGGAGCATAGCGAGGAAGCACTAAAAAACTATAAGGAAAAAAAATTAAATAAAAAACTAATAAAAGCAGCCAGCATCTAGAGACCGAGAGATTAATTGCCAAAGAGAGCAAAACTAACCCTTCAATTATATAAATGGTCAAAAGTATAAATCTGAAGGTGTCGGCAGAGTAATGAGGAGAAAGCAAAGCTATTAAATATTTTTTTCTCCACTGTTTTCACTAAGAAAAATAAACTGTCAGATGATGTAATCAGAATGTAAACGTAAATTCCCCATTAAAAGTGCCCTGTCTGACCCAAGAAGAAGTACAGCAGCATCTTAAAAAGATTAAAATAGACAAATCACCAGGAGTGGATGGCATACACCCCCGTATCTTAAGAGAATTACGTAATGTCATAGCCAGACCCTAATTTCTGGACTCTATACTGACAGGGAGTGTTCCACAGGATTGGCGCATAGCAAATGTGGTGCCAATATTCAAAAAGGGTCCAAAAACAGAGCCCGGAAACTATAGGCTGGTAAGTTGAACATCTGTCGTGGGTAAACTGTTTGAAGATTTTCTAAGAGATGCTATCTTGGGGTACCTCAATGAAAATAAGCAAATAACACCATATCAGCATGGCTTTATGAGGGATCGGTCATGTCAAACTAATGTAATCAGTTTCTATGAGGAGGTAAATTCTAGACTTGACAGCAAATCAATGGATGTCGTGTATCTGGACTTCTGCAAAGCATTTGACACTGTAAGGGTACTTTCACACTAGCTAGTATAGTATAATTGTCACGGATGTACCAAGACATATGGACGTCCCGGCGACAGTGAGTGGCAGGAGATCTGTGAGACTGCCAACACATGGTTTGATCTGACAGGTTTTCCTTGTGGATCAATAGGCGTCTGTGTTGTTTCTAGTAATGGCAACACCCCTTGCCTCCAGGTGTTGCTTATGTGGTCATTTAACCTTCCTTATTTATAGTTGCTTCTCCCTCTATGCAGTGCGGTTTATAGCTTCTGTGCCTGTGGATTGTTTGTGGTTGGATCTTGGCTGAGTTCCTGATGCTTCCATAGCCTCTTTGAAGTTAAGTCTTTCCTTTCCCTTTTGTATTTTGTTTGGGTTCTGTGTGTTGCATTTCCATATTGTTTGTATTAGGCCTGAAGTAGATCCCTGCTCGTCCTTTCTTTTGGAGGAACATGAAGTCTCATCCCTGCCATTAGTTACAGGGTCCTATAGGGCTACATAGGACTCTAGGTGTTCCTGTGTATGAACTCACCTACCTTTGGGGTCTGTTCATACTGGTAGTCAGTCAGGATTTTTGTTAGGGTTTTCACTAGGAGGTGTCAATCTTCCTTCCCTAGTTCTCAGGTCTGATTCCCTGTTTCCCCCTTGCCTCCTATGCTCAGTGTGGTGTTTCCCTCCCACACCGAAGCGTGACAATAATGATGTTCCTCATTGAATCCCACCCCTGTAAATATAAATATATATACACACTAAGTGCTGCTTTATGTGTTTATATCTATAATATATAGAGAGAGAAAAAAATATTCTACGTGTCCCAACTTTATAATATCGTTCATGCAGACCTGTCTGCCTAGTTAAATGATAAGACTTGCATTCCTGCTCACCAAGAGCTCCAATGCTGGGGGAGATGTAGTTACAGCTGATCAAAGAGTGCCCTCTAGTGGATTCCCTTGAGTAGTGAAAAGTGAGTCAGTGGAAAACAGATGGCACAGCTACGTCTCCTGCATGTAGAATATCAGCTCACTTCTCTACACAGCTTCTCTGCTTGCCATATGCAACCACAGCAGATCACTACAAGGAGAACTACGCTTGCTGCATAATAACTAATACATTAAAGGGCAAATCTGTCATAATGTAATGCTGGAGACACCTTTTTATGTTTACAGGCATTCCATAGATTTTTTTACTTATCGTACAGGGACTCAAGAAATAATGGTGCCCCCTCCCCCATTATCAGTCACATGTGATGCGAGTTGTGTGCAAAATTATTGCTCAACATGCAGATGTGCCACTTGTATGCACATCCACGCTTATATTAATGTACTTTCATACACAGATACACTCCCCATTGGGCAGACGACAATATACTGATTCCTAGGCTGGAAGAACACGTGGATGGGAACATCCACCCACACTCCCTTGAAAGATGCAGCAGTGTCTGAGGAAGACTTAGTATCCTAACATCAGCAAATCCATGCAGTATATTGGAAGATTACTCTGAGTCTTACATTTGTGGAACTGCTTGCTGCTATTTAAATGCACCCCGAGACCTGCTCCACACTGCATTAGAAAATGGGTCCACATGCAAAACATGAGGGGATGTATCATCAGAAAATGATCTATTGTTTAAATCAAGTTATTATGTTAACCATATTTTTTTTATAATTTTTGGTGATGTTTTATGCTGTTTTCTGTAAATATTTTTTTTAAAAATCCTGCAGTTTTCACACAGGCCTCTAGAGTAATATTAAGCTGATCTATAGAAATCCATTTGCAGCAGTCATCTCATTATTCTCAGAAGCAGGACTACAATGACAATTCACAATAGTTGATGTTACAGCTTAGCTACTCCAATGAACTCTGCACAGGTCGCAGAGCATGCCTAGAAAACTGTCTACTGCAGGTGGATTGCATGTTCTGTCTGGTTTCCTCCTGAAAAAGGACAACCTCTTTAAAAGGCGCATGTCTATGCATCATTTTGGTTCTTCTGTTTGTGCACCTGAAACTGTAATGTATGGCAGCTAGGAGCTGGCATAGGTTTCAGGTATAATTTACACCAGTTTTCCATAAGGTGGCAAGTCTGCTGTAAACTAGCAAAAGATTAATCTTTGCAGAAAGTGAGCTTGCACAAAAAAAAAATCTACTTTTTTTATGCCGGAAAACTTAAGTAGAAGCTTAAATAAATCCCCCCAGTCTGTAGCCATAGAGCATATTTAGCTTTGTGCATTGTGCTGTGTAATTCCACAGGAAACATTCTAAATTCAGATGTTCAACCATAGTACAATCGTAGTTTTGTTATATCCCCACTTCTACAGCCCAGAATCATCCTGTCTATGCCTCGTACCCGCAAACCCTTTGGATTGCACTTGTGTTACTCTCTAAAATGCTTGGCCACAGGTTGTAACTTGGCTAGTTCATCGGAACCGGCAGATTGTGCTGATCTGATTTTATTAACATGTTTAAGCATACGCACCCTCAGCTCCCTCGTGGTCATTCTCGCATACACTAAATCATATGGGCAAGTAGCATGGTAAACCACTGCCGAAGTTCTACATGTGATGTGGCGTACAATCTTATATTCCTGTTTTTTTGGAGGAATCATGGAAAACTATACTTCTCACTGTGTAGTTACAAGCCATGCAGCTACCACACATAAAAGAGCCCCATCTAGGTCCTTGACTTCCAAAGACACCACGCCATGGAACATAATGGCTTTTAGTGAGAATATCACCCAAATTCTTTGATCTCTTTCATGTAATTAGTTGATATTCAGGAAGACATTTTTTCAAATTATAATCGGGCAACAGTATAGGCCAATATTTATTCACTATTGGATGTATCTGACTCCATTGAGACTTAAAGGGTTTCTACCACCAGAAATACTGTTATGTAGCTGACTGACATTAGCGATGCGCCTATGTCAGCACTACATAACAGTATGTTTCTAATGTTAGTCCCTGCAGCCGTTTTTGTAAAAAATGCACTTTTATTATATGCTAATGAGCCTCTAGGTGCTATATGGGCGTAAAATCAGCACCTAGAGGCTCCGTCCACTCACCCTGTATTCCGCCCATGTCCTGTGTTGTGCCCACCCAGCTCCTCTTGATTGATGCCACTGTTCCCTGCATCGTTGGCGAAATCCCGCGCCTGCGCCGTTCACTTCTGTCTTCGGTGCAGGCGCAGTGAGTGAATGATGCGATCCTGGTGCCATCTTCCTCACTGCGCCTGCGCCGACTACGTCACAGTGAGGAAGCCTGCAGGGACTAACATTAGAAACATACTGTTATGTAGTGCTGACATGGGCGCATCGCTAATGTCAGTCAGCTACATAACAGTATTTCTGGTGGTAGAAACCCTTTAAAAGAGGTTATAAATCTGGGTTTGGGATCTGAGGCCACTTTTATTTTACTCACCAATAGGGAATCCCGTGAGGAATGTTTAGCTCTTAAATAACTTTTTCTTATATCCCTTTGGTTTTATCCTCTATTCCGAAATCTATTACATAGATCTATTGATTAAGTCTGAGAAACTGGCCAGCCGGGATCCCCTTAATGGTTGGTGGATAATGGGAGGAGGAGGCATGCAGCAAAAAATTGGTTGAGGTAGGCTTTCTATAGGGGTATGTGGCTGTGGAGACTCCACCACTCCTCTCTTTAATAAACAAAACATCAAGAAATTCCACCCGAGTATGACTATATTTCCAGGTGAGTCTGATATTTAACTCATTGATGTTAAGTTGGTTCAAAAATTGTTCCAACCTTGACGTGGAGCCCTGCCAGATAAAGATTATATTCCTAGAACATGAGACCACAGAATCATAACCCTCCGTGCCAAGGACCACCTCCCTTTCCCACAGCCCCAGAAAGAGATTAGCATACGAGGGCGCACAAGTCGCCCCCCATAGCTGTCCCCTGGAGCTGCAGGAAGCTTTTAATTTTGGGGGCATCTCAACTTTATTCTATTGACTGGAGTGATATACAAAAATTGTCCTGGTATTCATTTACTATTTATATAGTCCATTTATTTTCCATCACTGTGGTTTGATGGAGTCTAAAGCTGGATTGTTGATAGGTAAAAAGGCCAAATTAGACCATATTTATAAAACAAAAGGAGTATGACAGCAGCAACCAAAGGAAGAGGAATCTGTGTATCTGCCAAGTTGAAATTTTTCATTCATGATTTGGTGATCTTCACCACATGCCATACGGAATAAGTGGATGGAATGGGTCTAACAGACTGCTTCCTCGCTTCACCAACAGGTGCCCACTTCAGGTCACATTGCAAGTCAAAGAGAGATCTGCCAATTGTTTATGTCTATCTTTGTTGTCTATATTGCATTTTTAATTTTACCAGAATGGAAACCTTAGGCCACCAGATGTGAAAAATAAGTTGTTCACTGAGCATCTGTGTGAAATCTCCAGTGTGCGGCCAGCTTTAGAAACAGCCTTGCAAACCTGTCCAGACAGATATTTCATGCCTTATGTTATTACAACAAAACTGGAGCATGCTTTTTGGAGATCCTGCAATGTACTGTTCTTCTTGTTGATGGGGCATGTCCCTATAAACTGTCCAATTAGTGCTTAAAGCAACAGCCAGCCATACATTTCCAGAAGGAATAGCAGAGGAACATCGCAGTGCAGAGTGTTAAGAAAAGATGCTGTAGAGTTCTTATTTTATGGGTGATACACTTATTTCTAAACTCGGCAGGGGTGGTGACAGGACCTCTTTTACTACCTATCTACCAGCTAAATGTGTCATCACCGGGGGTCCAACAGGTCACTAGAACAGGGAACATTTGAATGAACCAGTAGTCGGGCATTGTACACATGGAGACCACCACGTACAATGCTCATAATACATAATATGTTCATTAAAGGTAGTCAACAGGGAACTCACCAACCATGCACAAGGGCCAGGTTTCGACATAGTGATCTCACCTGAGAGAGGTTGGAGCTGGTGAAGGAAGTAGGAGAAGCCAGGGCCCACAGTGCACCAAGCTGCTCATTTGCATATGGATTAAAAGTACTTATTCTCCAGAATGGAGCAACGGATCGCTAAGTGAAAGGTATCATTACATTAGGCTGAGCTAGCCCTACAAAGTATTCTACATGGTTTATCAGTGAATTTCCTGGTGATAGGTTCCCTTTAAATGTACCTTAATGCTTGTTTTCCCTGATAGTTCCCAGCGATCGATCCATAATCTTCTCAGGACTAACCTGTTCGATTTTGTCGCCCTATAAAGCTTTCCCGCTGTTATGCTCATTAGCATAAATAATTCCATCCCCTCACACCATCATAGCCTATTTCCCCCCCCCCCCCATAGACTTTGATTGACAGACAATTTCTGCCCTCACTGCTTGTAATCTCATCCAAATCGCGCACTTGCCCTTTCTTTGATAGACCAATCAGATAGTTTAGTGTATGTCCCCTTCCCCTAATGCCACTACGTGCTGGAATGTAATACTTATGCAACGTAGTTCTGCCCAAAATAAATATTGCGCATGCGCAAAATTTTATCTATAGGGGCGTTTCTTAGGCGGAGCAGAGGGGCTTAACTCTGAGAAAATATGACTCTTCTCAGGTCAAACATGTAAGATATGACTCTTTTATATTAATTAGCATAGAAGGCGGGAAATCTTTATAGGGCAATAAAATCGGACAGGTTAGTCCTGAGAAGATTATGGATCGATTGCTCGGAACTATCAGGGTAAACAAGCTTTAAAGGGATTCTGTCACCAGGTTTCACCCCTGTCAGCTAAACATATGCTGATGTTTAGGACCTCATCAGGATTCCTAATGTGGGCTTCTAAATGTGATCCGTAGCCTTATTTTGCTAAAAAAAATGGTTTTACTAACCTGTCACTCAAAGAAATAAGGTGCCCAAGGGGATGTCAAGGGATGCAATGTGCCGGTCGCACCCGCCGCCGTTCGTGCCCAGCGCCGCCTTTCCAGACTTCTGCACCGCCTCCTAATCCTCTGTGCCGCCTCTCACTCTCCCTCCCTCCCCCTCCTCCTGCTGTAAGATCTCGCGCGTGCGCACAGGGCTCTGAGAGGCTGGCGCCAGAGTGCAGGTCATACCTGAGTTGAGCGAAGTAACGGCGCATGCGCACTTCGCTTTAAGGAGCCAAATCGAGAAGTCTGCACGGGCGCATCAGGCAGAGCCCTGTGCGCATGCGCGAGATCTTACAGCAGGAGGAGGAGGGAGGGAGAGAGAGGCGGCACAGAGGATTAGGAGGCGGTGCAGAAGTCCGGAAAGGCGGCGCTGGGCACGAACGGCGGCGGGTGCGGCCGGCACATTGCATCCCTTGACATCCCCTTGGGCACCTTATTTCTTTGAGTGACAGGTTAGTAAAACCAGTTTTTTTAGCAAAACAAGGCTACGGATCACATTTAGAAGCCCACATTAGGAATCCTGATGAGGCCCTGAACATCAGCATATGTTTAGCTGACAGGGGTGAAACCTGGTGACAGAATCCCTTTAAGGTACATTCTGTTTTATATGTCATAACACGGTGACAGGTTCCCTTTAATTATAAAATGTTATTATATTAAAGGGGTTGTCCGAGATTTTGATATTGATGGCCTATCCTCAGGGTAGGTCATCAATATTAGATCAGATGGGGTCCAACTTCCGTGACCCCCTCCAATACGCTGCTTGAAGAGACTGGTGAGTGCCAAAATCTCTTCCTAGGTCAGTGAAGTCACCTTCATCGGTCCCATTCAGGCCATCATTCTCCAAAACTCCTTTAAAATCAGGAACTATTCCATGTGACCAATATATACTAATAGAAAACATCTAATAGCGGGTAAATACTTTCCACTACATGGAATATTAAACCTCCCAAAGTAAGGTACAGAATACAGGTCTGTGCAGTGCCATTGTCACAGGAGGCCATAGTCAGGACTGTACAGTAAAATCCTGGCTTTTCCTCAGTGTCTGCCTTGGTTTCTCCTCCCCTCCTTCCTCTTTTTCTTCCTCCAGAAGCCAGAGGCAAAGTGCCATAGACCTGCTGAGTATCAAGATACCAGGGGAGGCGTTTCTATAGCAACCAGCACCACGTGTAAGGAATACACGGATCTGGTAACCTAGCAACCAGACGACATTCATCCACGCTGAGACTTCCCTCGCATACATGTGTATGGCTACACAATGCTTAGGCTGTACTGTGTCGTGTGTTAGCTATGGAAACACCGGCTCACCCTCCACAGCTTACTCTGACCTAATATATGCAGATGTAGCAGAGCTGTGTTTGCAGGTTAAACTCCTGTACTCTTTTGTGCATCATGGTAACTCTCTATAGCGCTGTAGGTAACACCACAGACAACCCCTGCCT
The DNA here is from genome assembly GCF_014858855.1 of Bufo gargarizans. Classification (NCBI taxonomy): domain Eukaryota; kingdom Metazoa; phylum Chordata; class Amphibia; order Anura; family Bufonidae; genus Bufo; species Bufo gargarizans. The sequence continues at coordinate 95,111,574 of NC_058085.1, forward strand.
GTTGACGAACCATCGCCACCCAATAGAGGCCAATTAATATCACCTATTTTATTTTCTGAAATAAGAGTAAGGGTACTTTCCCACAAGCGTCGCTGGATTCAGGCAGGCAGTTCCGTCGCCGGAACTGCCTGCTGGATCCGGCCATCTGTATGCAAACGGATACCATTTGTAGACAAATCCGGATGCGGATCCATCTCACAAATGTATTGCAATACCGGATCCGTCTCTCCGGTTGTCATCCTGATAAACGGATCCAGTATTTATCTTTTTCACATTTTTAAAGGTTTGAGCATGCGCAGACCGCAAAACCTGAACACTTAGGGCCGGATTCGGCATTAATGCATTTCAATGTAAAATAATGCCAGATCCGGAATTCCGGCAAGTGTTCCGGAATTTTGGACAGAGAAAAATACCAGAGTATGCTGCTGTATTTTCTCCGTCCAAAAATCGTACAGTGACTGAACTGAAGACATCCTGATGCATACTGAACGGATTGCTCTCCATTCAGAATGTATTAGGATAAAACTGATCAGTTTTTTTCCGGTATTGAGCTCCTAGGACGGAACTCAATACCGGAAAATAAAAACGCTAGTGTAAAACTACCCTTAGCCATTGAAAGAACATGGACAACACTGATAAATCTGGCCATAGATGTAGGCATGTGCCCCTGATAGGGCCAACTTTGTCCAGACCAGCGGATGAGACAGCCCCTTTAATGACTGTCACATATAGGCACCTTTTACAGCGGTTCTGTCACAAAACATATTCTACAGTTTTCTAACCAGCACCTGGATCTGAATACTTTTGTAATTGCATGTCATTAAAACTTTACTATGGGCACAAAGTTATACTACTTCCTGGATGAAGTGTTCACTGCTGGAGGCTGCTGCTGCTGTTTGCTCAGATAAGTCTTTCCCCTTATTGTGTTTCCTTGCTGGCTTGATTCTAGGTGACCCTGACTCCGTCCGTATTAAGTGCAAGGAGCCGGTAGTCGTGTCCCCTTACTATTATAGGGTTTTCAGATGTCACACAGTCTTAGGTACGTGGGCATGCAATCGTCTACCATTGAGACCTTGCATGTGCATAGCAATCAGGGAGAGCTCTTAGGGTTTTAAAGGGCTCACCTATATGCTCCTTAGTTTAGGATCAAGCCAGTTGGTCGTTTATTTATAAGTTCCAGTTATCTGCAACTTCACCCGTGACAGAATTGTACAACATACCGTCATAAAGAAAAGATGCTCCAAAAGTGTTTTTACAAGTGGGATGAAAGTAGTTACTAAAGCAGACATGTCAGGAGAGGTGACTTATTCTCTTTAAGAAGTTTCCTTTGAAAATCTGAAACGTTGTACGGTTTTAAACGGGGGATTCTTTGATGAATGTAAAGTTTAAAGAATATATGAAATGGAATAAAGTACGTTGGTCATTGGTGGCAACTTTGTATTTAACTAATATTCATCCTGTTCAACTTGACCCTCCGCCCAATTGTGCATCTTGTAGTGAATTGATAGACCGCATTTTAAGGGGTTAATTCTATCTCTGCAATGAAGGGCCAGATAGGTGTTACCAGTTGGTAGTGTGTCCTGCACAGTCTGACACTATCTGATCAGTCCTGCCAGTGTCAGACTGTGCAGGGACACACCCGCAACTGGTAACACTCATCTGGACCTTCACTGCAAACTGCTAGCAATTAATTTATAACTTCTAGCAGGAATAATAAAGGAATGGCACAACATAGAGTCATAAAGAATAGATTCTGAAGAACTATTATTACATGGGGATGCAAGTAGTTACTAAGATAGACATGACAGGAGAGGTGACAGGTAGTACAATAAAAGTCAATGGGAGAACCTAAGAATTAAACCAGGCACCCCCTGCTCTGAAGAGGGGAGGGTGCCTGGTTCATAGTAAAAGGTCAGAAATTGATGGAAACACCACTGAAATGGTTTGTGAACAGCAAAGACTGACAATAATATGCACCAAACCAAACATAAAATCGATTTTAGAGGAAAAACTGTTAGGAAACATTTGTTCCTGTATAGTTACTTGTATATAAAGTGCAAGTGCTGCCAAAAATTACAAGGAAGAGGCACTCCGATACAACCTGCATATCACATAAAGGAGGGCCTCATTCACATTGTGGTACAATTGTTCAGGTAGTGGGACTCCTACACTCATAAAGCCTATGCACTAAGTGAAAGGGCTGCCAAAACTTACAAGGAACCAGCACTCCAATACACCCTTTATTACACATAAAGGAGGGCATCATACACACCCTTGGAAAATTATGATTGGTGGCCTGATGGTGACCCTCTAAAACATTAGGGGCGAGGGCCTGCTGCTGTGCTGACCATCGAAAACATTAGGGGTGAGAATCTGCTGCTGAGCTGACCCTCTAAAACATTAGGGGCGAGGGCCTGCTGCTGATCTGACCATCTAAACATTAGGGGTGAGGGTCTGCTGCTGAGCTGACCCTCTAAAACATCAGGGGAGAGGGCCTGCTGCTGATCTGACCATCTAAAACATTAGGGGTGAGGGTCTGCTGCTGAGCTGACCCTCTAAAACATCAGGGGAGAGGGCCTGCTGCTGATCTGACCATCTAAAACATTAGGGGCGAGTGCCTGCTGCTGATCTGACCATCTAAAACATTAGGGGTGAGGGTCTGATGCTGAGATAACCCTCTAAAACATTAGGGGTGAGGGTCTGCTGCTGACTGACCCTCTAAAACAGTGTTCCTCAACTCCAGTCCTCAGGGCCCACCTACCGGCAGGGCCGGCGTCATAACCCGGCATCCCCGGGCAAATGCCGGGGCCCAATGCTCCTGGGGGGGCCCACTGAGCTGCTATGAGCACTTCCATCAATACAGATGGGAGCTCTCACTGCTGTCATTTCACTTACGCAGTACCCCTTTGGTGGGCCCTCTGAGCTGCAGAGACTCAGAACACGCCCCCTCTACACAGGACATGCCTACTGAGGAGAGAGACCAAGGGCTGGAGCAGAGAAGTGTGAAGACAGTCTGTGAGTGAGTCTGTACTGTGACTGTCTCTTGTCTGTGGGACTCTTCGATCTGCTGCTGCTTCATTCTATTTAGTTTTGTTACTGTTTCATTAAGCAGTTTGTCTCCATGACACCTGCCCCCCCCCCCACATATCCTGTCCTATCTCATCCTCATGGGGCCCCTGCTGTCTCCTTTCCTCCCTCATGTATCCAGAGCTCCTGTTCCACCCTCCTATCTCCTATTGCTGCCCTGCACAGACCTCCTGCCCCTACTTCTTATATGAATCCCCCTCAGAGCCCCTTCCACCTACTTGCTGTGTCTATTCCTCCTGTCCATCCAGGGCCCCTGTCCCACTCCTCTGCCTCTCATTATGGTTGCATCTGAACAGCATTCACCATAAGGACCTTCTAACGTCACAGGGTCATGTGACTGTGCCCCCCACCCCGTACTGTGCCCCTTTATACCCTGCATTGTGCCCTCTTACCACACCCTGTGCAGTGCCCATAGTCATTCCCTGTACTGTGCCCTCTCATACCCTTTTATCCGGTCACTGTATGGTGGTTTTATCATTGTAAGGCGGTGTTATCACTATATGGCGGTGGTATCCAATAACTGCATGGCCATAAATGTATCCCCTTCCATGCCCACACCACTTTTTTTAGACCTGGCATGAGCGGGAAAAGATACAGATTGCGGTGTTAAGGACCTTTGCACCACAATCTGTGTCAGAAATACGCCTAATATAGACGTATTTCTATATAATAAATGACCCCCTAATTGTATTATTATTTGGGGGTAGGGCTAATATCTTTATAGTATATAGATTCTAGTGTATTATACTGTGCCCTGTATTTCCCAGTAGAAAATGATCCTTGGGAAGCACAGTCCTAATCCCTGACCACCAGGACCAGGTAGGGCTCTGTCAGTACATGGCGGCCTCCCCTCTCCGCCACGCTGCTCCGCTGTGTACTGGGCTTATTCTGACACTAGGGCTGGGTTCACATCTCATTTGTGCCATCCATTTAATGTATACCAAAAATGTATGCGTTAACAGATGCCTCATAATGATGCCGTACAGTGGCGTCCGTTCACCATACAGTTCCATGGTAGAAAAAACATATACGTTAACGTATGCATTTTTTACTTGACTCTGCAGGATACAAAAACGTGGAGTGCTGCACAATTGTATACATCAAACCGATAGAAAAAACGTGATGTGAACACACATTGGGGGGGAGGGGGGCGTACTAAAATTTGCTGTGGAGCCCAGTCAGTTCTAGCTAAATCACTGCACATCTCCTCCAGGCCTGGCTCACTGCTGCAGCGGTCCGGAGGAGAGAAGGAGCGCAGGGAGCTGCGGTTAGTGAATGACAGGACTGCCGGCTCCCCTGCTCTCCAGCAATGATAGGTATGTGAGGGGGCCACTGGGGGGTCATTCATCACACTGTGAGGGCCCGTTACACAGTATAATGACTCCCAGTGCCCCCCATTTAGTATAATGATCTCTATTGACCCTCCATTTAGCATAATGACCACCAGAGGCCCGATTAAATATAATAACCCCTCGTGCCCCCTCCATACAGTATAACCCCCAGTGTGGGGGCGACTGGGGGTCATTATTCTGAATGGAGGGTCACTGTGGGGTCATTATACTGTGAGGGCCCTTTACATAGTATAATGACCCCCAGTGTCCCCCATTTAGTATAATGATCACCAATGACCCTCCCTCCATTCAGTATAATGACCCCCAGAGCCCCCTACATACAGTATTCCCCCAGTGTGGGGGCTACTGGGGGTCATTATTCTGAATGGGGGCGACTGGGGGTTATTATTCTGAATGCAGGGCCACAGGTGGTAATTATACAGTGGGGGGGGGGGGAATTGGGGGTTCATTATACTGTGTGAAGGGCCACTAGTAGTCATTATACTGTATAGGGGCCACTGGGGGTCATTATACCGTGTGGGAGCCACAGGGGGACATGTCAATGTAAAAAAATGCCTCATGGGGGCCCACTGGGATTTATCGCCCAAGGGCCCACATGAACCTGGAGCCGGCCCTGCCTACCGGTCATGATTTGAGAATATCCCACAGAATGAATACCTGTGGTAAGTCCTGATGCACTGATGCTAATTGTATCACCTGTTCAATACTAAGGAAATCCTGAAAACATGACCGGTAGGTGGGCCCTGAGGACCGGAGTTGAGGAACCCTGCTCTAAAACATTAGGGGCGAGGGCCTGCTGCTGATCTGACCATCTAAAACATTAGGGGTGAGGGTCTGCTGCTGAGCTGACCCTCTAAAACATTAGGAGCAAGGGCAGCCTAATAAGCATGTTGATATCATGGAGGAGGAGGAGTAGGATGAGAAAAGGAAGATTAAACCATATACCCTTTTTTGTGGTGGAAGGGGTGCATGGGAATACAGTGTATTCAATACACCATAAAAGCCACATGCTGGGTCCATTAACACGTCCGTGGTGTATTGAGGATCTGAAAATTGTGGATCCGCAATACACCCGGCCGGCACCCCCCATAGAACTGCCTATTCTTGTTCATAGGACATGTTCTATTTTTTTGCAGAGCCGCTGCCCGGAAGTTCAGGGTCGCGCTCCGGAAATGCGGATGCGGAGAGCACATAGTGTGCTCTCTGCATCCCGTTCTGCCCCATTTAGAATGAATGGGTCCGCATCCGTTCCCGATATTGCGGAACGGATGCGGACCCATTTGCGGACGTGTGAATAGACCCTTAAAGTGCCTTTATGTTCAGCCGCTTTCCTCTGGTGGAGTAGAGAAGTCAGGGGCAATCCAGGCCTTGTTCATTTTGATAAGAGTCAACCTGTCAACATTTTCAGTTGACAGGCAGATGTGCTTATCAGTTATTATGTCCCCAGCAGCACTAAATACCCGATCTGACAAAACGCTGGCAGCAGGGCAGGCCAGCACCTCCAAGGCGTAGAGCGCCAGTTTGTGCCACGTGTCCAGCTTGGACAATCAATAGTTGTAAGGCACAGAGGGATCACTGAGGACGCTGACACAGTCTGCTACGTACTCCTTCACCATCTTCCAAAACGTTACCCTCCTTGTGACATTAGGCGGCACATCAGGATGAGGGTGTTGGCGGGGTGTAATGAAACTGTCCCAGGCTCTGGAGAGTGTTGCCCTGCCTATGTTGGAACTGCTGTGTGTTCCCCTCGTCTCCCCTTCTCGGTTGCCCAAGAAACTATGTACTCTGCAGCCAGTGTAGTCAGCTGGAAATTTTTGGAGCAATTTTTCCACAAGGACCTTCTGGTATTACACCATTTTGCTAGTCCTCTCCACCACAGGAATGAGAGATGAGAAGTTCTCTTTGTAGCGGGGGTTGAGAAGGGTGAACAACCAGTAATCGGTGTTGTCCAAAATGCATAAAACACGAGGGCCACAGGAAAGGCAGCGTAACATAAAGTCAGCCAAGTGTGCCAAAGTCCCAACAGACAAGACTTTGCTGTCCTCATCAGGACAATGACTCTTAATCTCCTCATCCTCTTCCTCCTCTTTGGCCCATCCACGCTGAACAGGTAGAATAAACCTGCTATGGGTACTACCCTCTGTAGCGGAGGCAACCGTCTCCTGCTCCTCCTCCTCCTCATCATCCAATTCGTGCTGAGAAGATATACTGAGGGTGGTCTGGCTATCACCCTGTGGACTGTCTTCCCCCATTTCCACCTCTTCCACATGCAAAGCGTTTGCCTTCATTGTGAGCAGCGAGCGTTTCAGTAGAAACAGAAGTGGGATGGTTACGCTGACAATAGCATTATCGCCGCTCACCAACTGTGTTGATTTCTCAAAGTTGAGTAAAACCTCACAGAGGTCAGACTTACATATCCACTTGTTGCTTGTGAAGAGTGGAAGCTGACTGGAAAGGCAATGACCATTTTGCAGCTGGTATTCCACTACTGCCCTCTGCTGCTCACAAAGCCTGGCCAACATGTGGAACGTGGAGTTCGCACAAGAGTCGGTGAGCTGGCAATTGCAAGCGTTGCCAGACCGGCGGCAGCTGTAGATGACTTTCAGAAATAGACACACACGTGGCGCACCTTCACCAGTAGCTCAGGCAAATTGAGGTAGGTTTTGAGAAACTGCTGAACCACTAAGTTGAAGACGCAGGCTAGGGATGGGATGTGTGTGAGCTTGCCGAGCTCCAAAGCCGCAACCAAGTTACGACCATTATAAGACACAACCATGCCTGGTTGTAGGTTAAGTGGCGAGGGCCACAGCTCAGTCTGGTGGTGTGCTGTTTGTCACCTAAGCAAATTAGTTTCAGCTAGGCATATTGCCACTTCCCCACTGCAGTGCTACACTGCTTCCAGCTACTGACTGATGGCTGACTGGTGCTGCAAGATGAGAATTCAGAGGTGGAAGTGGAGGAGCAGAAGGGTGGGGGGGGGGGGGGGGGGTTACAGCCACTAATGTAGGTGGTGGCGGAAATCCTGATGGAAGTAGGGCCCGCAATCCTAGGCGTCGGTAGCACCTGTGCCATCCCAGGGTACGACTCGCTCCCGGGCTCCACAACGTTCACTCAGTGTGCCGTCAGGGAAATGTAGCATCCTTTGTCCATGTGGCAGTCGTTAGGTGGACCATCCCAATAACTGCGTTGGTCGGGGCACGGGTGATGCAGCATTAGGCGGGGACGGCACACCGGAAAAATAGTGGCGACTGGGGACTGAGTATCAAGGGACGGCCACCGCCATCAGGCTGCAGAAAGCCTCAGTGTCCACAAGCCTAAATGGCAACATTTCCAGGGCCAGCAATTTGAAAAGGTGCGCATTTAGTGCTATGGCCTGTAGGTGGGTGGCTGAGTATTCGCGCTTTCGTTCAAAGGCCTGGATATGGACATCTGTACAGAGCGCTGGGACACAGAAGTGGATGTGCTATATGATGGTGCTTGTGAAGGTCCAGGTGCATGGCAGGAGGCATCCGGGCCTGCGTCTTGGACTGAGGATTGGCCAGCACGTAACACAGGGGAAGAGAAGGCAATGGTGTGACCTGCAGACACTGATTGGGGACCCAGGAGTTCGGGCCCACCTATCACGGTGCTTTGATGCCATGTGGCTTATCATGCTGGTGGTGGTGAGGTTGCTAGTGTTCATGCCCCTGCTCATTTTGGTACGGCACAGGTTGCAAATGACTTTGTCTGCACTTTCCTCAAAAAAGTGCCAGACTGGGGAACACCTACCCCTTGGCAAGGGAGATTGCCGCAAGGTGGTGCTCTGGGGAACAGTTGCGGGCCTGTTTGGTCTGGCCCGCCTTCTCTCTTTTGCCACTCCACTGCCTCTTCCAGCCTGTTGTGGTGCTGCGGATGCCTCCCCCTCTGTACTGCTGTCCTCACTCGGCTTGCCACCTTCCCAGGTTCCACTTCCTCACTCTGGTCATCCTCCTGACTTGTTGACGTAACAGGAACCTCACTTATTGACAACTGTGTCTCATCCTCATCATGAACCTCTTGAGACACTAATTGCCGTTGACTTATTAGCAACTGTGTCTCATCATCATCATTCACCTCGTGAAACACTAATTGATGTTCCCCACCATCATCTTTTTCTGACTTTGGATGCTCAAGAGTTTTGAAATCAGTGCATAAGATCTCCTCATGTTCCTCTTCAAACAGGCTTGGCGAGAGGGCCAAATCAAGGAATGGCGATGAAAAGAGCTCCTCGGAATATCCGAGTGTGGGATCGCTTGTTTGCCAAGACCCTCCATGGTGGGAGGAAGGAGGATCAGAGTGAGGATTCTGTTGACCAGACTCTTGGCTACTGAGACTGTACTTTGTGGAAGACAGGGTGGTGCTTAACCGACTGGAAGCATTATCTGCTGCAATCCAACCAACCACCTGGTCACACTGGTCTGACTTCAAGTGTGGTGTCCTGCGCCGCCCTGCAAACTGGGACATGAAGCTAGGTACCATGGATGAGTGTGTTTCTTGTGCTCTGGCAGCAGGCACAGTTTCACCGCACCCAGGGCCACAGCCTCTGCATGCACCATCAGCAGCACGGCCACTTCCCCGTCCATTACTGCTTGCCTTGAGCAAATTAAATATATATGGTATATATGCTTGCAAGTATGTCACATGTACAGAAGAGCAGGTTTTGGAAGTGTATGCGCAAATAAATTACACTGAATGTCACAGATATTTAGGATGCGCAAACTTTATGCAGGAGATGTAGCGAAGGTAATGTCGCTGTCACCAGCGGCTAAGAAAAAATTACACTGAATGTCACAGATATTTAAGATGCGCAAATGTTATACAGGAGATGTAGCGCAGGTAATGTCGCTGTCACCAGCGCCCCAAAAATGTAACTGAATGTCACAGATATTTAGGATGCGCAAACGTTGTACAGGAGGTGTAGCGCAGGTAATGTCGCTGTCATTAGCTGCGAAAAAATTTAACTGAATGTCACAGATATTTAGGATGTGCATACGTTATACAGGAGATGTAGTGCAGGTAATGTCGCTGTCACCAGCGGCTAAGAAAAAATTACACTGAATGTCGTAGATATCTAGGATGTGCATACATTATACAGGAGATGTAGCGCAGGTAATGTCGCTGTCACCAGCGGTGAAAATTTTTTAACTGAATGTCACTGATATTTAGGATGCGCAAACGTTATACAGGAGATGTAGCTCAGGTAATGTCGCGTTCCGGCCAGCCAATCACTGTAATGTCAGTAACCAACATGGCTATGGCATTACAGTGAGTGCCAGTACTCCCCCGCATGTTCATTGGCTGCGTAGCAGCCAACAAACGTGCGGGGAGGTGACTCGAGAATCACACGCAGTGTTCGGTAGAACAACACGAAGTGCCGAGCACCGCGATGCTCGAGTGAAAATGGTGTTTGGCCAAGCATGCTGGCCCAACAGTAGTGACAGGTCCTCTCTAAGGGATATCCAGTGGATGACAGTATCAATAGGGCATACTTCATTATTTGTGGGATTTTAAGGAAATTAAGCAGACATGGTTGGATGCTCAGGGGGCATACGATCTGTCTCTGGCAGAGGGAGCAAGGTGGACTTTGGACGAGTAGTCGACAGTATTATTTTGATGATGGTAGCAAACCAGGGAGGTTGTAATTCAATATACTGAAGTTCCAGGTACAGTGATAGGAGAAGTCAGAGATACGAGAGCCATTGGAGGATTCAGATAGTATTTCGGAAGAATTTACTGGATTCTGGAAAGATTTCTCTAGAGATTAAATCCCCTTTGTGCAAATTTCTGCTGCCGATAAGGAACATTTGGGAAGCTCTATAACTGTTGATGAACTACAGCAGGCGTTTGGCCAACTGTCTAAGAACAAATCTGCTGGTCTTCAAGGAATAACAGCTGATGTCTACCCCAAAAACAGGGAGAAGTTATTAAAATATTTATATGCATACTCAAAGGGCACACTGCCTAAATCAATAGCGAAGGCTTTGATTGTTCTAATCAGGAAGGGAGATCAGGACCGACCCATTGACTCCTATCAGACCATTTCTTTATCTGGGATGCAAAGTTGTTGGCAAGGATTTTCTCGAGTTGACTGACTGGTATTATACCATGGGTATGAAACTGGATTCATCCCCTCCAAGTCTACACCATTAAATCAAAGTAGATGATATGGTAAATCACAACTAGGTTTGGAGGGGGTAACCATAGGGCCATTAGGTTTATTGTCTATTGATGATGTCAAAGCCTTTGACTGAGTTGAATGGTTCTAATTATGAAAAGTATTGAAGGGTTTTGAAGATAATGTTATAAAGCGGGTCCAGGTGTTATATATGTATTCATCTGCAAGGGTTATGTATAGATGGATATCAAATCCATTCTCCTTCAAGTGAGAACAAGGCAGGGGTGTTCTTTGTCACTCAAACTTTTTGCTCTGGCTATAGAACCATGGTCATACTGGGATTTGGGTATGGGCAGGTAGAGGATAAGGATAAGGTAGAGTCTACCCTTGGGCTATTTGAAAAGTTTTCAAGGCTCAGAATAAGTTGGTCAGAGCCAACAGTGCTCCCACGGCTGCCATGTCCAACATACAGATCTTGCCTCTGGATGGATATTTTAAACATATGGGATAAGTACAGTATATCTAGAAATAGAGGGGATTTTCAGAAGCTGAATATGCAACTCTTGTTTATGGAGATCAGAGCTAAATTTAAAGCCTGGAACAAGCTTCCTCTAACATTTACGGCATGTAAAAATTTTTGCAAGTTGTATATATTATTATATACTACTCACAACAAGTTAGGGATATTTGTCTTGTGGGTGAGATTTCAGGATGAACCTAAAATGCACTCTAACCTTTACAGGTGAACTTAATGTGACCTTCTCTAAACTTTTGAATGCAAATGTCTAACTGTTCAATGTTTCAGTACTTTTTGCACAACTTGCTGTTCTCTAAAAAGGAGCTTAATGGCAAAATTCACAACAGGTGTATGATCCACGAATTGCCCAAAACATTTCCTGGTTCAATTAGAATTGGTATTTAAACAGTCCACCTCGTCATGCTGTTCACATTTTGACATCATGAGACCAAGACGACACCTAACAATTGATCAACAGTACCTTGCCATTGTGAGGCTTCTCAGACGGAAGTGGGCACTAAACTTAGAGTGTCACTGTGTCATCAGCAGGTTGCAATAGACAGACTAGAAGAGTCACAGAAAGGTATAGAAGTGGACAACCTTTGGCCACATCCTACACTGATGACTGCTGTATTGTGAACAATGCCTGGAACCAGATGATGAATACCACACAACTCCAAGCACATTTAAGGGAGGTGAGAGGCACCCAAATGTCACGTCAGACAATTAGAAACCCTTTTACATCAGCGTGGTCTGAGTGGTAGATGACATGCAAGGGTACCTGACCACAGGCGTCATCATCTTGCATAGGCCAGGAAGCATCTAGGCTGGACGAGGGATCAGTGTGCCTCAGTGCTGTTCCCTGATGAAAGTCGAATCACACTGAGCAAAAATGAAGGCCACCAACTATGTTGGAGACGTCAAGGAGAGCGCTATGCATCAGCCATTGTTGTCACCAGATGAGCCTTTGGTGGTGGAGGTGTTACAGTGTGGGCAGGTGTGTCTAGTCAATAAAGAACTGGCCTCCACTTTGTGAATGGTACAGTGACAAGCCCATGCTACTTCAATAACATCATTAATCCAGTAATCGTGTGTCTGCATGAATAACACAGGCCTAATTTAATCTTCATGGACGACAATGTGCCAGCTCATCGAGGTTGCATCATTAGGGAACGGCTACTGGAGACTGGGGTACCTCAAATGGAGTGGCCTGCACTTTCTCTAGACCTGAATCCCATTGAAAACCTATGGGATCAGCTGATTCACATTGTAGAGGCTCATAACTCTGTCATCGCTATCAAGCTGTAAGTGATGCTAAAGGCCACATGACAAGTTATTGAGACATTGACATTTTATGGGGGTATACCCACCACTGGTATTGGCTTTTGTTTCAATTGTTTGAGATGAGGAAATCACCATTGCTGCTTCTACTTAATTGCCCTACTTTCATGATATAATATCACTGTAGCGAGACCTTTTTACATTTTCCATAAATTCCGCCTGAAAGCCTATATATATATATATATATATACACATACATAATGTATATATATATTGCGGGGACTTGCTCTGGTAGACAGGATTACCAGACACAGTATAGAGGCAACAGCAAATTTGTTGGATCAATAGAGGCAACAGCAAGTTTGTTGGATCAAACAGTTCAGTGTTTTATTCACACTTTAGGCAAGTGACAAAACAAGCAGTCATATTCAAACAAAAAAGTCACCTTGCGGTGTTGGTGGTAATTCACACCATGCGTCAATTCTGCCTCTAAGAGTCCTTGCTCATAGCTGCACCAATCTGTTTTCACGCCAAACAGGTAGCAAGCATTCATCCAGACACAAGGCTCTCAGATCCCAACACAGAGCCATGGCTTCTGAGCCAATCAGCCTATTTAAGGACAGCCATGTGCTGCCAAAACCCAGACAGGCATTTAAAATCCGGTCCGGTATTTGACCTCACCTGGCTGTAAATCAGCCCAGCAGTACATGCTGGGAGGAAAATACCTGTTTTCCCAGACCAAATCTCTCACTGTGTCACGTACTCCCCCCCTTTGTTCAACCCTGAGCTGGTGAACACACGCCAGACTGTGTAACCGGGACAGGGCATTCGCGTTTCCCTGTAACCAGCCTTCCCTGTGTTCCACCGAAAACTTAAAGTTTTGTAGGGAGAGAAACCATCGGGTGACCCAGGCATTTCTGTCCTTGGCCTGGCTCATCTACTTGAGAGGGGAGTGGTCAGTCACCATGCGGAATTTTCTCCCCAATAAATAATAGCGGAGAGTGATTCTAGTGCCTACTTGAAAGCCAGGCACTCTCTCTCCACTATACTATATCGGGTCTCGGCTGGTGTGAGCTTACGGCTGAGGAAGACAATGGGATGCTCCTCCCTGTTGACTTCCTGAGACAGTACAGCACCAAGGCCTACTTCGGAGGCATCACTCTGTACTATAAACTCCCTTTTGAAGTTGGGCATCACCAAAACCGGGGACCCGCACAGGTCAGACTTCAAAGCGGAGAAAGCCTCCTCCGCCCGATCATCCCAGCGAACCATCATTGACTTGTGTCCCTTCAAGAGTCGTGTCAAGGGCGCGGCTAGAGTATCAAAGTGGGTAACATACGTCATGCAATAGCCCACCAGTCCCAGGAATGACTTTATTTGCCTAGTGGGGACATTTCGGGCCAATTCCGTATCACCTCTATTTTGTTCACTTGGGGTTTCATGACTCCTCGCCCAATGACATACCCCAGGTACTTAGTCTCTTCTAATTCTATTGCACATTCTTTTGAGTTAGCGGTTAGGCCAGCTTTCTGAAGGGAGTCGACTACAGCCTGCACTTTGGGTAGGTGACTTTCCCAGTCGGTACTGTGGATGACAATATCGTCCAGGTAAGCCGAAGCGTACCGACGATGTGGACGAAGCACAATGTCCATTAGTTGCTGAAAAGTGGCGGGGGCGCCATGCAGACCAAAGGGTAACACCTTATATTGATACAGCCCCTCAGGCGTGATAAAGGCAGTTTTCTCTTTGGCAGCCTCTGTTATGGGCACCTGCCAGTATCCTTTTGTAAGGTCCAAACCAGAATAATACCGGGCTTGTCCTAACCTCTCTATGAGCTCTTCCACCCGGGACATGGGATACGCATCAAATTTAGAAGCTAGAGGGAAATATGAACAGCTCCAAATACCAGCCAATATTTTTGCACAAAACCTTCAGGCTTTTGCTAGAAAGCTGAACATGAAGAGGAACTTCATCTTTTAGCATGACAATGACCAAAAGCATACATTCAAATCAACAAAGGAATGGCTTCACCAGAAAAAGATTAAAATTTTGGAATGGCCCAGCCAGAGCCAAGACCTGAATCCGATTTAAAATCTGTGGGGTGATCTGAAGAGGGCTGTGCACAGGAGATGCCCTCGCAATCTGACAGATTTTGAGTGTTTTTGCAAAGAAGAGTGGGCAAATCTTGCCAAGTCAAAATGTGCCATGCTGATAGACTCATACCCAAAAAGGCTGGGTGCTGTAATAAAATCAAAAGGTGCTTCAACAAAGTATTAGTTTAAGGGTGTGCACTCTTATGCAACCATATTATTTAATTTTAATATTTTTTCTTACCTCTACCTAAAAGATTTCAGTTTGTTTTTCAATTGAGTTGTACAGTTTATAGGTCACATTAAAGGTGGAAAAAGTTCTGAAATGATTTATCTTTGTCTCATTTTTTTACATCACAGAAACCTGAGGTTTTAACAGGGGTGTGTAGACTTTTTATATCTACTGTGTAAATATATATATATATATATATATATATATATATACACTACGTGCAGAATTATTAGGCAAATTAGTATTTTGACCACATCATCCTCTTTATGTATGTTGTCTTACTCCAAGCTGTATAGGCTCGAAAGCCTACTACCAATTAAGCATATTAGGTGATGTGCATCTCTGTAATGAGAAGGGGTTAGGTCTAATGACATCAACACCCTATATCAGGTGTGCATAATTATTAGGCAACTTCCTTTCCTTTGGCAAAATGGGTCAAAAGAAGGACTTGACAGGCTCAGAAAAGTCAAAAATAGTGAGATATCTTGCAGAGGGATGCAGCACTCTTAAAATTGCAAAGCTTCTGAAGCGTGATCATCGAACAATCAAGCGTTTCATTCAAAATAGTCAACAGGGTCGCAAGAAGCGTGTGGAAAAGCCAAGGCGCAAAATAACTGCCCATGAACTGAGAAAAGTAAAGCGTGCAGCTGCCAAGATGCCACTTGCCACCAGTTTGGCCATATTTCAGAGCTGCAACATCACTGGAGTGCCCAAAAGCACAAGGTGTGCAATACTCAGAGACATGGCCAAGGTAAGAAAGGCTGAAAGACGACCACCACTGAACAAGACACACAAGCTGAAACGTCAAGACTGGGCCAAGAAATATCTCAAGACTGATTTTTCTAAGGTTTTATGGACTGATGAAATGAGAGTGAGTCTTGATGGGCCAGATGGCTGGATTGGTAAAGGGCAGAGAGCTCCAGTCCGACTCAGACGCCAGCAAGGTGGAGGTGGAGTACTGGTTTGGGCTGGTATCATCAAAGATGAGCTTGTGGGGCCTTTTTGGGTTGAGGATGGAGTCAAGCTCAACTCCCAGTCCTACTGCCAGTTTCTGGAAGACACCTTCTTCAAGCAGTGGTACAGGAAGAAGTCTGCAAGGTAAGAAAAAAATGATTTTCATGCAGGACAATGCTCCATCACACGCGTCCAAGTACTCCACAACGTGGCTGGCAAGAAAGGGTATAAAAGAAGAAAAACTAATGACATGGCCTCCTTGTTCACCTGATCTGAACCCCATTGAGAACCTGTGGTCCATCATCAAATGTGAGATTTACAAGGAGGGAAAACAGTACACCTCTCTCAACAGTGTCTGGGAGGCTGTGGTTGCTGCTGCACGCAATGTTGATGGTGAACAGATCAAAACACTGACAGAATCCATGGATGGCAGGCTTTTGAGTGTTCTTGCAAAGAAAGGTGGCTATATTGGTCACTGATTTGTTTTTGTTTTGTTTTTGAATGTCAGAAATGTATATTTGTGAATGTTGAAATGTTATATTGGTTTCACTGGTAAAAATAAATAATTGAAATGGGTATATATTTGTTTTTTGTTAAGTTGCCTAATAATTATGTACAGTAATAGTCACCTGCACACACAGATATCCCCCTAAAATAGCTAAAACTAAAAACAAACTAAAAACTACTTCCAAAAATATTCAGCTTTGATATTAATGAGTTTTTTGGGTTCATTGAGAACATGGTTGTTGTTCAATAATAAAATTAATCCTCAAAAATACAACTTGCCTAATAATTCTGCACTCCCTGTATATATATATACAGTATATTAGCAATTCCCCCATTTGAACACATATATATTTAGTTCAATAAAAGCTATGATAAATTATTTTTTCTGGCAGGGGTAAAGGGCTAGATGAAACCATGCACACTTACAATATCCAAACGACAGGGGAGGGGATGGGCTTCCAAGTTTTGGCCTGTATTTTACAGCGTCCCAGTTACAGCAATTGATTGATTGGAAGAAGCAAATGTGATATGAAGAATTGTTGGCAATGGAACAAGGACAAGGTGTTCTGATCTATTCTAGCGCCCCCATTTAAAGGGGTTATCCCATAATGTAAAAAAAATAATAATCATATATCATATAGTACATGGCAATCTCTTTCTAACACACGTATAACCAACCCTCTTCCTCAGATGGATCCAGAGATGTTCCCATTCATTGCTCTGCTGGCTTTATTTCAAGCTGGCAGCCTAGAGGGTGTACACTTTCTCAGGCGGCGTGTCCTTTCTACTGCAGCTGGTGGCAGTTGAAGGATGAGACTCAGCATGTGCTTCCATCAACAACAGGTGGCGTTATACAGATAGATTTCCATGAATAAATCTGTGATTGTACTACCGTTTTATTCAAATCCAGGTGCTGGTTTGAAAAATGTACAATCCTTTTCTTGGGACAACCAATGTGTAGATTAAAGTTAAAGGGGTTGTGTCATCTCAGACAATGGGGGCATATCGCTAGAGGTGCGACCCGCACCTATCTCATAAACGGAGCCTTGAAAGTCACGGAGTCTGCACCACCCATGTGCAGCCACTGTTCCCATTCATTTCTATGGGCCCGACGGAGGTGAACGCACATGTTTGGTGCACCCTCCGTGACTTTCAAAGCTTATGAGATAGGTGCGGGTCCCAGAGGTGGGACCCTCACTTATCAGACAAAGGGGGCAATGTCTGAGATGGGAATGCTCCTTTAAAGAATCACTGGCAATGACACATTTATGGGGTAACTGGAAGTTAGGAGATTTAAAAGGATTTGTAGGAGAATAGTTTTGGAGACAACATGGTTTATGATTAGTAAAATATTTGTTTGTTGATCAATAAATTCTGCTGAGGAACAAGTTTGACAAATCATGACTGGTTTCAATACGGGGAGGAGCAGAAGAACTAGTTATTCAGTAAAGTACATGGAGCAGTTATTAATACTTTCTCTGACACTGAGAATTTTGTAGCACTAAACCGTGTTGAACGTAATTCATAAATTATCAGATGTGCCTCACACTTTCTCAGCTAACAATGAGATGATTGGTTCTAAGTGTGCCAATGATGAAGATCACTATTGCCAACCATCCAGAGATTCCTGGACTGTCTGTAAATATAGGGGACATTTTTCCATTGGCCATGTAAACAATTTGATGTGGCCATGCTATTTTTTGAGGCTGGTGGTACTTGAGCAGGTTACTTTGTAATTCTCAGCATTTTTAAGCTCACAGTAAATGCTGGTAATGTGTTCACTATTAGTATCTGACCTATAGACAAGTATTACTTATAATCGTTATAGTTCATTATAGCTTTCCAATTTGTCCATTAAAAATGTTGGCTGTCTATGATTTTTGGAAACATTATCCAGAATAAAATTAAAATGTAGGTTGCCAACCCTGATGAAGACTAGTCGCAGGAACCCAATAAGAGATGCTCTATTTTAGAAGATGAATACAAATGAGAAATTTGGGTAAAATTTTGGACACTTCAGTTTTCATATACTTTACGTGTTTTACGTTCTTTTTCTATGGTCTGTCATTTCATGCAGTTTGGGGAGATAGTTGGTTCCTCTTAATCAATGTGATTTACCCATGTCATGTACATTCTGAACAGTCAGTAAGGTCAGTTGAAGCGATGTACTGCTCAAATTTTTCACAACAAACTAAAAATAAAAATATTTCCATCATAGTAGAAAAAAAAATTGTATGTCTATTGTTTATTGCCAAATGTTCCGAATCTCCTCTGTCTTGTAATGGTGTTTGACCAGCCTTACTGAGGACCAGCCTGAACCACGTATCCATTGTTTAGATGCAAACCCTGCGTGCTATTCTATTCACTTGCAGATCCTTATTTTCTATGCTTTCTAGGCCGTAGTTAGCATCCTGTTGTCTTTCATGTGTCCTAGTCTGTTTTCATTCGGGGATTCTCAGGCTTGCCAGCTCACACACTCAGAATACGTGCCAGCTCCACATCTGTCTCTGTGCTGGGAATTTAGACACTGCTGATGATCTGGTCATTACTGAAAATCCTTACTGCAGAGAGATCAATTTTGCTTTGTTGCTGGTAGCACACGGTGGAAATTAGTAGCCATCCTCAGGTTAATAGCAGTTTTCGGTCATTAGGGTGGCTGTAAATTAGTGCCTATAGGATCACTAGTGAAGACAAAAATGCAGGACTTGTCGTGTCCTCCAACAACTACAGATGTCTTTACCTGGGTGTAGCTGCCAATCATTTATTTCCCCATTTAGCAGAAGCAACCTGTTCTTTCCACTCATTCTATATAGCTGGGTACTAATCAACAGCAGTGTACTAGGGTCTGCACGGGTACTGCAGGAATACTAGGGTGGAACTATGACGGGGTCGAAGAGACCAGCTTTTTGAAAAGACCACTCCCTTATACAGACCAGATCTTGTGTGACAAAATTTCATTTTTTTCCATATATTATACATACTGGCCGTCTTCTTTGAAAAAAAACTACTTTTTTCAATGTAATTTGGGTGGCATCTCAAACAGATTCCACTGTATATCTTACGTGATATACAGTAACCAGGGGCGCACAGAGATCTTATACGGTCCCATAGAAAAAAATTGTATGGACCCCACCAAGTGTCAATACATATGCTTCGAAAACTCCCAAACAATGTGGAAAAAAAAAGCTCAACAATTTCTGATGAAATTACAACTTTTTTAATTAAGTGAATGAAGTATTTATAAATAAATAAAAATAATTGCAATAAAAAAGCCACCATCCACCTCACCCACTTTACCCAGCTTTTGTAGTGGAAAATGTGGTACACAAGCTTTATAAATATGGCGCTCATTATAAACACCATATTTCTCAATTTGTTTACATCAAACAACTGGTATAAACATATAGATAAATCCTGCTTCCCTTTACACAGTATATAACTGTATACCTGCAGCCACCACTAGGGGGAGCTCTGTAGATAAGAATTTATACAGTTACCAACTTACCATTGATCTCAATGGAAGCTGTGAATCAACTTTTGCATTGAGCTCTCCTTAGTGGTTGTAGAAAATTCTGTGAATCTATGTTGGGAATAGGAGAAGCAGTTCAGTGCCGTGTCACCTCTCCTTAGCAGTTGCATAGCCTCAATGTTAGGGCAACCAACTGAACATTATATGTGGGCTAGATTCAGTCATCTTTTTAACTATGTTTTACATCATGTTTGCTTCTGTTAAATTGTTAGTCTATCTTATACTTCTGAATATGTTTTATTTCTTTAAGTGAATCTATGCCCTTATGGAAAAAATTGACATTATTTCCACAACCTGGAACATAAACTTCTGTGACTTTATAGATAATTGTTACGGCAATGGTTGTAGAACCACTGTGCCATCCAACTGGTTTGACTTTGGGCCAGACCTAAAGTAATTATCCTAGTGGTCCCCTAGTATTCACGTTTTAACCCCTATATTGGGATCTGGACTTCGCTGCCGGGAACCAACCAAGCTACTACCTCCTGAACTAGTACAGGTGTAGTTGGCAGCGACCCACGGGGATAAGAAAAGGGGGCCAGTCAGCACATCCCAATGTGCAGGTGCACGCTGCCATGGCTAGAAACAAGAAGAAAAAAACACAATGCAACAGCACTCTGCAAACCAAATAGTAATAGAAAATATTCTGGTGCTTATGCTATGCTTATTTAGTAAATTTGAGATTATTGGCAAATACATTTTGTACAAAAGTATTTCGGCTCGTCTGCCAAACGTCAAGGCGATCTCTGTAAGACGGGAACCTAACACTAAATCCTACCTCAAGAAAATTTAGACTAGCACATTCAAATTCAAAGTCACAGGTGCATATCCATCAAGCAAACATGGTTGATAAAAAAATGGCTGCGCAACATTTCATATACAAACAATAGAGCTGGGAAATGGGGATCATTCTAAATTAAAGTGGCATTATATCTACTATAAATGGAAAAATAGAAACTCTTTGCGCACATTTTTGATCAAACGTGTGTCGTGCCCATCTACCAGGCGTCAAGGTAGCTTCCGCAGATGGGTACCTAACACTAATATCCCGCCTCTCTTGGACGTACCTAAGCCTACAATTTTCAGGGCAATGTAAGAAAGAGCTTCTATTTTTCCATTTATAGTAGGTATAATACCACTTTAATTTAGAATGATCCCCATTTCTCAGCTGGGTCCACTCTGCTTTTTACCATTTTTGGTGCCATAATGGCCTCCATTAAATCCACGGAATGCAGGTACCAACATACATGTTAAGCCCACTCTATACCTCTCCTTGTGCCAGACAGCGTCTATTGAATGCAATGAGAGCAGGCTACAGCTTTATACTTACAATGATTAAAATCAACCTATGAGGCAGACAGGCTAGGTAGGGGTGCAAGACTAAGTGGAGTCAGCCACACCTTCAGCTCAGTACAACTGCAAAAAAAGGGGGTCAGTCAGCATATCCCAATGCGCAGGTGCACGCTGCCATGGCTAGAAACACGACGAAAAAAACACAATGCAACAGCACTCTGCAAACCAAATAAAGTACAATAATGGCATAGTTATAGAACATATTCTGGTGCTAATGCTATGCTTATTTTGTAAATTTGAAATTCTTGGCAAATTCATTTTGTACAAAATTATTTGGGCCCGTTGCCAAACTTCCTGAATTTTATGGTGGCCATTATGGCACATAACAGTTAGGATTTAGTGTTAGGTTCCCGTCTTATAGAGATCGCCTTGACGTTTGGCAGACAGGCCCAAATAATTTTGTACAATATGTATTTGCCAAGAATCTCAAATTTACAAAATAAGCGTACCATTAGCACCAAAATGTTTTCTATTACTATGGCATTATGGTACTTTATTTGGTTTTCAGAGTGCTATTGCATTGTGTTTTTTTCTTTGGATTTTTTCCACGGGGATAAGAGACACTGGTGCATGGCACCAAGGGAACAGGCAATGCATGTAGTCAGGAAACATGCAAAGGTCAGGACTGAAAGCAAGGGTGTACTGGAAACTTAAGGTGGCCCTGGAAAAAACCATAAATGTTGTAGACAGGTCCAAAGTGACAGAAGATGAGACAATGTAAGTAGGCAGTGCCAATAATACCACAGTACAGCACAAAGTACTACCGCCCTTGCCACAGTATTCAACTGTATCACCATCCTGAGAACGGCAATACAAATGGGAAATGGCTCTTTTCAGGTTCCTGCTATATTGAGAGAGACATAAAGAGATCTATAAAGACCAACTGCACATGCTAGGACTGATGGAAACAGACAGGTACAGTGCTGCCCATAATTATTCATACCCCTGGCAAATGTTGACTTAAAGTTACTTTTATTCAACCAGCAAGTCATTTTTTGACAGGAAATGACATAGGCTGTCTCCAAAAAGATAATAAGACGATGTACAAGAGGCATTATTGTGGAAAAAATACATTTCTCAGCTTTTATTTACATTTGAACAAAAAGTGTCCAGTCCAAAACTATTCATACCCTTCTAAATAAATCAATAGAAAAGCCTTTATTGGCTATTACAGCAATCAAACGCTTTCTATAATTGTAGACCAGCTTTTCGCATGTCTTCACAGGTATTTTTGCCCATTCATCTTTAGCAATGAGCTCCAAATCTTTCAGGTTGGAGGGTCTTCTTGCCATCACCCTGATCTTTAGCTTTCTCCACAGATTCTCAATTGGATTCAAGTCTGGACTCTGGCTGGGCCACTCCAAAACGTTAATGTTGATGTCTGCTAACCATTTCTTCACCACTTTTGCTGTGTGTTTTGGGTCATTGTCATGCCTGGTGCCCAAGGCCAAGTTTCTCTGCAGCCTGCCTGATGTTGTCGTTGAGAATCCTTGTGTATTGCTCTTTTTTCATGGTGCCATTTACTGTGATTAGGTTCCCTGGTCCATTGACTGAAAAACACCCTCAAAGCATTAGGTTCCCACCACCATGTTTGACAGTGGGGATGGTGTTCTTTGGGTTGAAGGCTTCTCCTTTTTTACGCCAAATGAAGGAAACATCATTGTGACCAAACAATTTTTGTTTCATCTGACTATAATACAGAAGACCAGAAGTCTTCTTCTTTGTCCAGATGAGCTTTTGCAAAGCCAAGCAAGCTTTTGTGTGCCTTATCCGGAGAAGTCGTGTCCTGCTTCGTCTGCATTGTGCAGTGTTCGCTGGATTGTCTGCCTTGAGACACTGCCACCAGCAGAGCCCAGATTCACCAGGATGGTCTTGGTGGTGATCCTTGGATTCTTTTTCACCTCTCTAACTATCCTCCTGGCCAGCACAAATGTCACTTTTGGCTTCCGACCACGTCCTCTGAGATTTTCCACAGTGCGGAACATCTTTTATTTTTTGCTCAAATGTAAATAAAAGCTGAGAAATGTTTTTAGTTTTTTTTCCACAATAATGCCTCTTGTACATCGTCTTATTATCTTTTGGGAGACACCTATGTCATTTCCCATAAAAAAATTACTTGCTGGTTGAATAAAAGTTACTTTAAGTCAAAATTTGCCAGGGGTATGAATAACTATGGGCAGCACTGTATATATAAATGTAGCTGATTAGTAATTGGACACAGCCATACAGCAGCTCACAGAGGAGTAGAAGATTAAGATTTGTAACAGTACCCCCACTCCCCTTCCTAACACACACACACACACACCTCATGCCCTCTCTTCTTTGTTCTGGATATTTGCAAAAACTCCTTCAGGAGGGCAGGGGAATCAAAATTCTTCAAAAGCTCCAAGGATCTCTCCTCTGGTCTAAACCCTTCAGAAACAGCAGGACATCTGGAATACTGGCTGCAAATGACTGGCTTAGCAACTCTCTTCATACAAGCAGAATCTGAAAAAAAAAAATCCTTCCCATGTTCAGACTTGGGTTTCAGATACAGACAGAGGGTAGACTTCACCCTGGGGTGGAGTGATACCTGGGACCACATCAATAGGACAACAGGCATATGCAATAGGTAGATCTTGCAGATGTTGAGGTACAGGTGAATTTCGAACAGATTGCACAGTAGTCAGGAATTGGGAGTAGGGATGAGCGAATCGACTTCAGATGAAACATCCGAAGTCGATTTGCATAATACTTCGCTCCATACAGAATTAGAATGTATTGGAATCCTAAGAGCCGAAGTTATTAATTCGCTAAGTCTTGCGAGACTTTGCATAATAACTTCATAAATCAATTTCTACTGTAAAAAACTATTTTCTGAACCAAGTGGTACCTTGGAACCAAACCAGAGTTCTAGCAAAAAAAAATTGCAGTAGAAATTGATTTATGAAGTTATTATGCGAAGTCTTCTGCTCATAGGATCCAATACATTCTAATACTATATGGAGCGCTCACTCCATACAGTATTCAAACAAAGTATTATGCGAATCGACTTCAGATGTTTCATCCAAAGTTGATTCGCTCATCCCTACTCGGGAGTGCCAGTAAGAACCCCAACAAAGAATCTGCAAAGAGTTCCAGTCGAGAACTAGACTGTGCAGGATGAGGCCAAAGCAGTCCCAGCAGAAGTGGACAGGCAGACACAAGCTAGGAAATTTTCTTCAAATGTAATACACCTACTTGCAGCACAATGGTTAGAACTGGTTCAATTCAGACCAGGGACAATATCTGCATGGAGTTTGTATGTATTTATCTTATGCACTACTATATTCCCCAGCGCTTTACAGACATTAGCATCAGTATGTCTTTGGAGTGTGGGAGGAAACTGGAGTACCTGGAGAGGAGAACATACAAACTTCATGGAGAAGTTGTCCTTGGTTGGATTTGAACCCAGGACCCCAGTGTTGCAAGGCACTGATGCTAACCACTGAGCCATCTTGCTGTATGTCTGGAAAGAAGGCAGTAACTGTGGAGTTCTTCTTGCATGAACTGCTTCCTTGGCACGTTCCTGGAACTGGAGATCAATGCCTGTAGCAAAAGAGATTAAACCCTCCAGAGCAGCCGTAACTTCATGACCCACCAGTTCATCTTTAATACGAGCTGACAGGCCCTCCCAGAATGCTACCACTAATGCCTCATTATTCCAGGTCACCTCAGAGAACAGGGTACGGAACTGTATGGCACACTGCCCAACACACAGATCACCCTGGTGAACTTGCAAAACAAAGGAAGCGGCAGAAGAGGTATACTCAGGTTCTTCAAAGACCCTGGAGAAGATGGCTAATGTACTGTGACCAGTAATCATTCAGATTACTGGTCATAGGATCGCCTCTCTCCCATAACAGATTATCCCACGGGATGGCCTTGCCTGACAGGATCGAAATTACAAAGGCCACCTTGGTCTGGTCAGAAGAAAACAGATGTGGTTGTATTTCAAAATGAATAGTGCACTGATTAAGGCTACTTTCACATCTGCGTTTTTGCTGGATTTGTCACGGATCAGCAAAAACGCTTCCGTCATGATATTATAACCATCTGCATCCGTTATGAACTGGATACAGTTGTATTATCTCTAAAATGGCCAAGACGGATCCGCCTCTAAAACCATTGTAAGTCAATGGGGGACGGATCCGTTTTCTTTTGTGTCAGACAAAATGGATCATTCACCATTGACTTACATTGTGAGTCATGACAGATCCTTCTTGCTCTGCATCCCAGGACGCACTCAAAAACGCTGCTTGCAGCGCTTTTGTGTGCATCATGGGAATGCTATGAAATGGAACGGAATGTATTCTGGTGTACTCCGTTACCTTCAGTTCAGTTTTGTCCCCATTGACAATGAATAGGGACAAAACTGAAGCATTTCCCCCCAGTATTGAGATCCTATGACAGATCTCAATAGCAGAAAGGGAAAGCGCAGGTGTGAAAGTAGGCTAAGAAAACCACGACACAGCCTAGGGGTTAGCTACAGGCACAAATTGGAACCTCTGGCAGGCAAGACTTGAGGAGGAGGTGTAGCTTCGGTAACGGTCAGAGCTTTCAGGCGAATGGACATGTCATATGTCATGGCACAATATCCAGCAGTTGGTCATAGCGGTCACACTGTTCAGACAGCTCCTGCCACCATACCTCATGTAAAGTAGTGGGTCACTGGGATCCATGGCCTGTTCACACCACTCTGCCAAACAAACAGTATGACTTTGGTCTAGTCCTAAAGGCGTTATCCTTGCGGTTTCCTGGTATTCGCCCTTTAAGACCTATACAGCCGCTACCTTTCGGAATAGCCCTGGTGTGGTCGGCTGCTGACCCACAAGGGTCAGAGACACTGATGCGTGGCACCAATGGTACAGGCAATACACATAGTCAGGAAACAAGTTGAGGTCAGGACTGGCAGAGCTCATGCAAATCCGTGAAACAATCCGAAGGTCAGGGCAGGCAGCACAGGATCAGATCATGTTCGAAATTAATTAATTTATGCCAGTAAGTAGTAAAATGCCGATGCAAGATCTAGACTTCAGCATCCATAATAATCCAAAGGGTAAATGTCCAGCACTCGGGGGCTTAAAACCATAACATCTTTATTCAAATTGAATTAATATCATTCCAGTGGTGTATTGCACAGCAGTCAACACATTTTGATCATAACGATCTTAATCATGACATACATGCAATGGAAAATCATAGGTTTAAAAAAAGCTAAAGTCACACCCCCTGTCAAGGAAGAAAATCCTAGACACAGGTTAATGGGTCTGTCCTATACATGTTATCTATTAGGTGAGAGTTAGAAACGAAAAGACACTGTAAGGGATCGCTCTCACAGGGGGTCGCAATCACTAACTTCTCCTCTGACAATGGGGTTCAAGTCCAAGTGGTGCTTTATTTTGGCTCTTCAGCACCCGCACAAAACATAAACAAAATAAACACCTGCCCGCCCAGGCCCTTGCTAATACAGACTGAACTATCCCCCCCCCCCCCCCTCTACACCTCTATCCTGTATGAGGCCTCACATACCCTCCAGGAAGCTTGTGACAGGGCATCCACATTACCTACAGTTTTCCCTTTGTTTTCCCACACCGAGGCCAACAGAGCTCGGTTTGTCACAAACACAGATTTCTACCCAGCAGATCGTGTCTAAGGGACTCCTGTGCCCATTTAATTGCCAGACATTCTCGTTCTACTCTTTCACGAGCGACAATGATGCCAACCTTTCGCATCACCCTCTCGCTCTCTTTGTCTCTTCATTTTTCTTTCTCTTTGCCTCTAAAATTCATGCTCTCTTTGTTTCTTTATTTTATCAAAAGATAGACTTTCTCTTTTTTCTTTACTCTCAGGGTTTCGGTCTTGGCTTCTGGAGCTCCTTTCCGAAGATGTTTTTATACAAACGATAGGCTCTCCCGTTGGATTCTCTGGCTCCCACACATGTCCCTTTCTTGAACTGCTGCAACTCTTGACTGACCAGTTCACATAGTTGTTTGTGTCCAGACACTTCCTCTTTTACTTTGCGGAGCTCCTTCAGCATAGCATGCTTGTCCCCACTCACTCCTTTTAAACGCATCTGGTTCACTTCTTCCTTGGCATTTGGCGGTTTCCCTTCCAGGGACCTCAATTTAGTTTCCACTTCTTTTTTGACAGATCTTTCAGCATCTCTGCTTCCAGATTTGCTAGTTCTGGAACAATCAGACATTCTATTTCCACTCTCTTTCTTCTCTTCGGCAGTGGTTTCCTCAGGTTTGGCGGCAGCTTCAGAGTCCTTTGCTTCTTCAGTGTCTTTTTCCACTTCGGCAGACTCTCCTTCAGCCTTATCTTTGGTCTCGGCAGCGTCGGAAGATTTTTCCCACTCCAGTCATCGGCCTGGAGTGGGAAAAATCATAAGAAACTTTATTTTTACATTTAGTATACTGAAATATTTATTTTGTTTGAAATAACAGAAAATTGCTCGTAAATGAGAATTTAAATGGAGTTTTTGCATATAATTTTTTTGCATAGAATTTGGAGTGTTTTTGTATAGCTTTTATATATATTTTTTTACAGGTTCACCTGACGGGGCAGATCATGTTATATTTTTATAGAGCGGGCTGGAGTTCTCACTGATGCCGATGCACCCTGCTCTGATAGCAGGGGCTCAGCTGTCAGTGACAGCTGGACCCATGACGCTGATCGGACCGGCACACCTCCTGCCTGATCAGCCTGCCATACCTGTACAGTGATGGGACTCAAGTCACGTCCTGCAGCGCCGTATAGGTATGGCACTGGTATCCTACAGGTTAATAAGCCTGGTCCTTTCCCATCCATATTTGGGCCCCTTGTAAATTTCTGCCCTGGCACTGGCTGGCAACAGCCTTGTGACTCCTCAACACCCCTCCCCGCCCCCCACATTGAAAATACAATGCAGCAAGGCCCTTTACTGAAAAAATACCTCTATAGCCTAGTCTGCTGCCTCTTGTCTGCACACTGTTCTGCCACAGTGTAACTGTGACTGTCTGCACCACTCCTAACTGCCACACACCACAGTGCTTTTTGCAGGCTCAGCTCGCGGGCAGTGTATCTGCAGACACATACTGTGACACACACAGGTGGTCAGAGGCGGCTCTTCCATTAGGCCACTTAGACCTCTGCCTAAGGCCTCGCGCTGGTGGGGGCCTCGCTCTGGCTCGCACCCGACACCGCCGCAAGTACAAACGTACTTGCGGCGGTGTGTGGTGGGAGCTTCCTTAGGTCAAAACATTCCAGGCTTGAGCCAGTGCCCCGAATGCTATTCCTTACCCCCCTTGTACTTATCTGCTAATCTGCTAGGCTGCTGCGCCGCGCGGTCATGAATTCAGTCACTTCAGAGCACAACCCCGTGGTGCGTAATCCCACGAGACCCGCCACGGGA
Source organism: Bufo gargarizans (assembly GCF_014858855.1). Classification (NCBI taxonomy): domain Eukaryota; kingdom Metazoa; phylum Chordata; class Amphibia; order Anura; family Bufonidae; genus Bufo; species Bufo gargarizans. Next base: position 95,140,023 of record NC_058085.1, read on the forward strand.
GGTCACGGGTCTCGCGGGATTATGTGCCGCAGGATGGGGTTGCACTCTGAAGTGACTGAACTCATGCACGCACAGCAGCCTAGCAGATCAGTGGACAAGTGCAAGGTGGGGGGAAAATTTCATAATGTAAAGCAGTGTGTGGGCAAATTTGTGAGGCAGTGTGGGGGCAAATTACTTAATGGGGGCAGTGTGGCAGACAAATTACTTAATGGGGCAGTGTGGCAGACAAATTACTTAATGGGGCAGTGTGGTGGACAAATTACTTAATGGGGCAGTGTGGTGGACAAATTACTTAATGGGGGCAGTGTGGCGGACAAAATTACTTAATGAGGGCAGTGTGGCAGACAAATTACTTAATGGGGCAGTGTGGTGGGCAAATTACTTAATGGGGGCAGTGTGGCGGACAAAATTACTTAATGAGGGCAGTGTGGAGGGCAAATTACTTAATGGGGCAGTGTGGTGGACAAATTACTTAATGGGGGCAGTGTGGGGGAAAATGACTTAAGGGGGCAGTGTGGCGGACAAATTACTGAATGGGGGCAGTGTGGGGGCAAAATACTTAATGGGGGCAGTGTGGCAGACAAATTACTTAATAGGGGCAGCGTGGGGGGCAAATAACATAATGATGGGCAGTGTGGGGGCAAATTACATAATGATGGGCAGTGTGGGGGCAAATTACATAATGATGGGTAGTGTGGGGCAAATTACTTAATGGGGGAAGTGTGGGGGGCAAATTACATAATGGGGCAGTGTGGGGGGTAGTATTACTAATGCGAGCATTCTAGAAGGGAATTACTTATTGGTGGGACTATGAGGAGTACTATTACTATGGGGGCACTATTATTTCTTCAGGATAGTATTTGGGGGTATTGGGGGGCACAGCGAGCAGCAGGATAACACTGTGGGGACTCCAGGTTGGGGGATGATGATAGAAAAGTGAGTACACTAAGATGTCTGTGTGTCACACTCTGCAGAGACGAGGCAGCTGAGAGAAGTGTCCGGACTGAATGGAGAAGATGATGACAGAGAAGATCTACATTGGAGGAGACATCACCTGGAGGCCCTGGATGTGACAGGAATGTGCTGCTGTATGGCAAATACAGCAAAGTGCGGGGGGAGGGTCGATTTAGAGAACTGGGCCAGGGTTAATGCAAAGTGTTAATATGCACTGTGAATATAAGCCCTGTACTGTGTTGTCACTGTGCATATTAACCCTTTACTGTGATGTCACTGCATATTAAAGGGGTACTCAGGGATAGGAAAATAAATTCCCTATCCAAAGGATAGGAGATAAGTGTCTGATTGGGGGGGGTCTGGACGTTGGGATCCCCCACGATCTCCTGTATGGTACTCCGGATCTCCTTGTGCCCGGAGCGGTGGTCAACACTCCCCCTCCATGTACAGTACAGACCAAAAGTTTGGACACACCTTCTCATTCAAAGAGTTTTCTTTATTTTCATGACTATGAAAATTGTAGATTCACACTGAAGGCATCAAAACTATGAATTAACACATGTGGAATTATATACATAACAAAAAAGTGTGAAACAACTGAAAATATGTCATATTCTAGGTTCTTCAAAGTAGCCACCTTTTGCTTTGATTACTGCTTTGCACACTCTTGGCATTCTCTTGATGAGCTTCACCTGAAATGGTTTTCACTTCACAGGTGTACTCTGTCAGGTTTAATAAGTGGGATTTCTTGCCTTATAAATAGGGTTGGGACCATCAGTTGCGTTGTGGAGAAGTCAGGTGGATACACAGCTGATAGTCTTACTGAATAGACTGTTAGAATTTGTATTATGGCAAGAAAAAAGCAGCTAAGTAAAGAAAAACGAGTGGCCATCATTACTTTAAGAAATGAAGGTCAGTCAGTCCAAAAAATTGGGAAAACTTTGAGTGTCCCCAAGTGCAGTCACAAAAACCATCAATCGCTACATAGAAACTGGCTCACATGCGGACCGCCCCAGGAAAGGAAGACCAAGAGTCACCTCTGCTGTGGAGGATAAGTTCATCCGAGTCACCAGCCTCAGAAATCACAGGTTAACAGCAGCTCAGATTAGAGACCAGGTCAATGCCACACAGAGTTCTAGCAGCAGACACATCTCTAGAACAACTGTTAAGAGGAGACTGTGTGAATCATGCCTTCATGGTAGAATATCTGCAAGGAAACCACTGCTAACGACAGGCAACAAGCAGAAAAGACTTGTTTGGGCTAAAGAACACAAGGAATGGACATTAGACCAGTGGAAATCTGTGCTTTGGTCTGATGAGTCCAAATTTGAGATCTTTGGTTCCAACCACTGTGTCTTTGTGCGACGCAGAAAGGTGAACGGATGGACTCTACATGCCTGGTTCCCACCATGAAGCATGGAGGAGGAGGTGTGATGGTGTAGGGGTGCTTTGCTGGTGACACTGTTGGGGATTTATTCAAAATTGAAGGCATACTGAACCAGCATTGCTACCACAGCATCTTGCAGCAGCATGCTATTCCATCCGGTTTGCGTTTAGTTGGACCATCATTTATCTTTCAACAGGACAATGACCCCAAACACACCTCCAGGCTGTGTAAAGGCTATTTGACCATGAAGGAGAGTGATGGGGGGCTGCGCCAGATGACCTGGCCTCCACAATCACCGGACCTGAACCCAATCGAGATGGTTTGGGGTGAGCTGGACCGCAGAGTGAAGGCAAAAGGGCCAACAAGTGCTAAGCATCTCTGGGAACTCCTTCAAGACTGTTGGAAGACCATTTCAGGTGACTACCTCTTGACGCTCATCAAGAGAATGTCAAGAGTGTGCAAAGCAGTAATCAAAGAAAAAGGTGGCTACTTTGAAGAACCTAGAATATGACATATTTTCAGTTGTTTCACACTTTTTTTGTTATGTATATAATTCCACATGTGTTAATTCATAGTTTGATGCCTTCAGTGTGAATCTACAATTTTCATAGTCATGAAAATAAAGAAAACTCTTTGAATGAGAAGGTGTGTCCAAACTTTTGGTCTGTACTGTATCTATGGGAGAGCCGCAGATACAGCAGTTGTGTATCTCCGAGTCTTCTATAGAGATACATGGAGGGGAAGTGTTGACCACACCACCGCTCCGTGCGGTGGTTGACACAGCTTATTTCTTGAGGACTGAGCCGGGGCGCCGTACGGGAGATCATGAGCATCCCAACGATCTTCGCGGGGGCCTCATGTTCGAGTTTCGCCTAAGGCCTCACAAAGTCTAGAGCCGCCTCTGCAGGTGGTCACTTCACTAGAAGGCACAGGCTGCACAGCACAGCCCTTTTCTTGCTCAAGAGCACTGGAGAAAGCGGCTACAAGGAAGATAGCAGGCTTTCCCGCCTGGAAGGTGAGCGGTGGCTGGCGGCGAGCATACAAGTGAGATAGGCGTGAGCGCACTCCCTGGCTTATCAGAGCACGCACCAGAGGCGATTAAGTATATTATAGGCCAGGGGCTGTTTACCTATCTTGGGCCTCCTCTGTTCATTTGCTCCGACCGTCCCCTCTTTCGCATTGTGCTCCATGTTTATTTTTATTATAGTAAATATTAAAGAAAACTATGCCACGTTTATAGTGTCGTTGCCCATTACCCCTGATGATGCCAGGGATCTGGCAAACAATATGGGGGCAGTGTATGAAGCAATTTTAGAGGACGGCTATCGTCAGTGCTGACCCTAAACCATATAATCAATGTGATTAATCAAGGGAAGAGTGGTTAGAGAGCACAGAACCACATCCCTGGTGCAGGAGTGAACACAGATACGATAGCTCACCGGTGTTTAGTGGTCAGAGGACTTTTAATGAAATAGAGTGGATTTATTACAAACCGGATTCCAAAAAAGTTGGGACACTATACAAATCATGAATAAAAACTGAATGCAATGATGTGGAGGTGCCAACTTCTAATATTTTATTCAGAATAGAACATAAATCACGGAACAAAAGTTTAAACTGAGAAAATGTACCATTTTAAGGGAAAAATATGTTGAATCAGAATTTCATGGTGTCAACAAATCCCCAAAAAGTTGGGACAAGGCCATTTTCACCACTGTGTGGAATCTCCCCTTCTTCTTACAACACTCAACAGACGTCTGGGGACCGAGGAGACCAGTTTCTCAAGTTTAGAAATAGGAATGCTCTCCCATTCTTGTCTAATACAGGCCTCTAACTGTTCAATCGTCTTGGGCCTTCTTTGTCGCATCTTCCTCTTTATGATGCGCCAAATGTTCTCTATAGGTGAAAGATCTGGACTGCAGACTGGCCATTTCAGTACCCGGATCCTTCTCCTACGCAGCCATGATGTTGTGATTGATGCAGAATGTGGTCTGGCATTATCTTGTTGAAAAATGCAGGGTCTTCCCTGAAAGAGATGACGTCTGGATGGGAGCATATGTTGTTCTAGAACCTGAATATATTTTTCTGCATTGATGGTGCCTTTCCAGACATGCAAGCTGCCCATGCCACACACACTCATGCAACCCCATACCATCAGAGATGCAGGCTTCTGAACTGAGCGTTGATAACAACTTGGGTTGTCCTTGTCCTCTTTGGTCCGGATGACATGGCGTCCCAGATTTCCAAAAAGAACTTTGAATCGTGACTCGTCTGACCACAGAACAGACTTCCATTTTGCCACACTCCATTTTAAATGATCCCTGGCCCAGTGAAAACGCCTGAGCTTGTGGATCTTGCTTAGAAATGGCTTCTTCTTTGCACTGTAGAGTTTCAGCTGGCAACGGCGGATGGCACGGTGGATTGTGTCTACTGACAATGGTTTCTGGAAGTATTCCTGAGCCCATTCTGTGATTTCCTTTACAGTAGCATTCCTGTTTGTGGTGCAGTGTCGTTTAAGGGCCCGGAGATCACGGGCATCCAGTATGGTTTTACGGCCTTGACCCTTACGCACAGAGATTGTTCCAGATTCTCTGAATCTTCGGATGATGTTATGCACAGTTGATGATGATAGATGCAAAGTCTTTGCAATTTTTCGCTGGGTAACACCTTTCTGATATTGCTCCACTATCTTTCTGCGCAACATTGTGGGAATTGGTGATCCTCTACCCATCTTGGCTTCTGAGAGACACTGCGACTCTGAGAAGCTCTTTTTATACCCAATCATGTTGCCAATTGACCTAATTAGTGTTAATTGGTCTTCCAGCTCTTCGTTATGCTCAAATTTACTTTTACCAGCCTCTTAATGCTACTTGTCCCAACTTTTTGGGGATTTGTTGACACCGTGAAAATTTGAATCAGCGTATTTTTCCTTTAATGTGATACATTTACTCGGATTAAGCGTTTAATCTGTCATCTACGTTCTATTACAAATAAAATATTGACATTTGCCATCTCCACATCATTGCATTAAGTTATTCACAATTTGTTTAGTGTCCCAACTTTTTGGGAATCCGGTTTGTATTACAGATTATAGGATAAATGTAAATTGGGGGCTATCAGCCATGGGGGGGGGGGGGCAGTTTTTTTTTTTTTAGGAGAACCTGATACTCTTCATTTATCTAGGTCAGATTTGTTGAATTGACATCTATCATATAACACCCCCAGCCCCTCATAGTGTATAGCGTACAACACTCCGCAGTATACAGTGTAATACCCCACAGTATACAGTATATAACATCGCCCAGTATACAGCACCCCACAGTATGCAGTATAGAACCCTATAGTATACAGCACCCCAAAGTATGCAGTATAGCCCCCTATAGTATACAGTACCCCACAGTATACAATATATAATATAGCATCCCACAGTATACAGCGCCCCACAGTATATAGTACCCCACAGTATGCAATATAGCATCCTATAGCATACAGTATAGCACCCCACAGTATATAGTAGAGCAGTATAGCACCCCACAATATACAGCACCCCAAAGTATACAGTACCCCACAGTATACACTATACAGCACCCCACAGAATACAGTACCCCACAGTATGCAGCACCCCACAGTATACAGGACCCCACAGTATACACTATACAGCACCCCAGAGTATACAGCAACCCACAGTATACACCACCCCACAGTATACAGTAGAGCAGTATAGCACTCCGCAATATACAGCACCCCACAGTATACAACAGAGCAGTACAGCACCCCACACTATACAGTACCTTACAGTATAATAGCAAAACAGCCCCTGTCACTTTTTCCTGATGTAATCTTCACACAAAAAAAGCTCCACAATTATGGAAAACTTCTGCAGCAACACTCCCGGTAGAGAGAAAGGACCAGACTCGGACTGGCCCACAGGGATACAGGGGAATCCCCCAGTGGGCCCCTGAGCAAGGTGGGCCCCTAGTCTCCCACCCCCTGCCCAAGTGGCACATAACACATTAGATTTAGTACACTACTTACATACTGGTATTCTAAAAAAATTAGCATATTGAAATAAAGTTCATTATTTTCTGTAATGTACTGATAAACATTAGACTTTCATATATTTTAGATTCATTACACACCAACTGAAGTAGTTCAAGCCTTTTATTGTTTTAATGTTGATGATTTTGGCATACAGCTCATGAAAACCCAAAATTCCTATCTAAAAAAATTAGTATATCATGAAAAGGTTCTCTAAACGAGCTATTAACCTAATCATCTGAATCAACTAATTAACTCTAAACACCTGCAAAGGATTCCTGAGGCTTTTAAAAACTCCCAGCCTGGTTCATTACTCAAAACCGCAATCATAGGTAAGACTGCCGACCTGACTGCTGTCTAGAAGTCAGAGACAGGGAAAGAAAAAAAGAGGGTTAGTCACTGGGCCTTTCAGAATGATGGTCCAGGGATAACTTCGCAGGGCGCCAAAGGTAGGTCAAAAGTACGTGTAGTTCGTTTGTACCAGAATTTTTTGGGGAAAACAAGTATATGTATATATTTATAAAAAAATATATATATATATAAAAATTTAAAATTTAAAATTTAGTGGAACAAAGGAGGGCAGGCTGCCAATGGTCTCGACCCACCCTGATGCCCTCAAGGTGGGTGATTAGGAAGAAAACAGTGGGGTTGCGTGGAAACGCTAAAAAGGACCACAGAGAGGAGCCAAAATCCCTAGTATCTAGGGTTGTGATGGTATATACCCAAGCTTGAATTGTTAGATACACATAAGTGGGGTGACAGTACTTTCACACTCACCAATTTATTTATTGTGATTCTCACGGTCAATTCGTATATGATGTGCAATTAGCAAATGTAGTATTAGGTAGATATAGATATATATAAAACCTTTGGCAAATATAAAATCTAGATATAAAATCAAGATATAAAATCAAATCAAAATTTTAGTGACTCACTTCACCCAGGAGGGTAATGTGGGATAAAGCACAAGACACCCACATCACACCTCCTGCGCCTGGATCGACAGTAGAGTCTCACGGATGAACAATGATCACTCAGGAATTCTTGTTCATTCTTTATGTTCTTTTATTCCAAAGCCAGGGTGGGGGAGTGAGCAGCTCGACGCGTTTCGGGGCCTCTTAATGGGTCCCCTTCATCAGGAGCATATAAAATCGTGATACAATATAATGGGGTTTAAATAACAAGTAAAACACTGAAAAAAACCGCCAAAAACGGCTTCCAATTCTGTCACTTCCGGTACTGTATGCACTCCAAGGTGGAACGCACCGGAAGTGATGTCATATTTGTCCTTTAGAATGTCGGCTATACTACCGATAAATATTAGAGAGACATCACAGTATAGGAGCATGGTGAGGTCCTGTAGGGCCGATGGGGGGCACGTACCAGCTGGTCCAGGCTGTTTGGGAAGGATCGTGTCCTTTTCTCTATTGTGTTCACGGTGGAACGCATCCTGTACTTCCGGTGCGTTCCACCGTGGAGCGCACCCGAAACCGGAAGTGCCTCTCAAGACGGGAGACACTGCTGTCTAGAAGGCCATCATTGACACCCTCAAGCAAGAGGGTAAGACACAGAAAGAAATTTCTGAACGAATAGGCTGTTCCCAGAGTGCTGTATCAAGGCACCTTAGTGGGAAGTCTGTGGGAAGGAAAAAGTGTGGCAGAAAACGCTGCACAATGAGAAGAGGTGACCAGACCCTGAGGAAGATTGTGGAGAAGGACCGATTCCAGACCTTGGGGGACCTGCGGACGCAGTGGACTGAGTCTGGAGTAGAAACATCCAGAGCCACCCTGTACAGGCGTGTGCAGGAAATGGGCTACAGGTGCCGCATTCCCCAGGTCAAGCCACTTTTGAACCAGAAACAGCGGCAGAAGCGCCTGACTTGGGCTACAGAGAAGCAGCACTGGACTGTTGCTCAGTGGTCCAAAGTACTTTTTTCGGATGAAAGCTAATTTTGCATGTCATTCGGAAATCAAGGTGCCAGAGTCTGGAGGAAGACTGGGGAGAGGGAAATGCCAAAATGCCTGAAGTCCAGTGTCAAGTACCCACAGTCAGTGATGGTCTGGGGTGCCATGTCAGCTGCTGGTGTTGGTCCACTGTGTTTTATCAAGGGCAGGGTCAATGCAGCTAGCTATCAGGAGATTTTGGAGCAATTCATGCTTCCATCTGCTGAAAAGCTTTATGGAGATGAAGATTTCATTTTTCAGCACGACCTGGCACCTGCTCACAGTGCCAAAACCACTGGTAAATGGTTTACTGACCATGGTATTACTGTGCTCAATTGGCCGGCCAACTCTCCTGACCTGAACCCCTTAGAGAATCTGTTGGATATTGGGAAGAGAAAGTTGAGAGACGCAAGACCTAACACTCTGGATGAGCTTAAGGCCGCTATCGAAGCATCCTGGGCCTCCATAACACCTCAGCAGTGCCACAGGCTGATTGCCTCCATGCCACGCCGCATTGAAGCAGTCATTTCTGCAAAAGGATTCCCGACCAAGTATTGAGTGCATAACTGAACATAATTATTTGAAGGTTGACTTTTTTTGTATTAAAAACACTTTTCTTTTATTGGTCGGATGAAATATGCTAATTTTTTTAGATAGGAATTTTGGGTTTTCATGAGCTGTATGCCAAAATCATCAATATTAAAACAATAAAAGGCTTGAACTACTTCAGTTGGTGTGTAATGAATCTAAAATATATGAAAGTCTAATGTTTATCAGTACATTACAGAAAATAATGAACTTTATCACAATATGCTAATTTTTTGAGAAGGACCTGTATATTCAATCTACAGCACCTCAACCAGCTTATGTTCATATAAAAAACTTGTTAGATTATTTATTATATTTGAATGTATCCGTACAGTGGGCCCCCAAAATAAATTTTACTGGTGGGCCCTAGGTACCCCAGTCCGACACTGGAAAGGACCTTTGATTACCTCATAGCCATGTGACCAGTAATATCGATATATATTATTGGTGTGGGGATGTGCTCGTGGTAGGCTACAGTAGCGGCGGCAGTATTGAGGCAATCACAGACAGTCTTTGTGATACACCGTGACTTTATTCACACCAAAGGCATAACAGGCAATGTGCAGACCACACAGGTGCATATCCACATAGAACAAAAAGTCCTTCCATAGAAAATAAACAGCAGGTTTGAGTCACCTTGTTTTGGACAGACCACAGCAGTTCTGCAGGCTTGTAAGCTACCTGCCTTTGTCTCCCTCAGGCCAGAGCCCCTTTGCCTAGTAGCACCACAGGTCCCAGGGCTATCCTTCAATGTGTGCTGCGCCCAGACTCTCCTTCACCAGCACTGACTCTGTCTGCGGAAATCTCCAGCACAGCAAGACACACCCCACCCCCATCTTCAGCAGGCTGGGTTCTTTAAAGGCCCAGCTCCACCAAAAACCTGGGCTGGCCGTGGGGAACAGGCACCCCCCCAGCTCTTTACCTGTTCCCAGTAAGAACCGGCCCGGACACGCTGCACGAGCAGCATTCGCCGCTGTAACCGCAATGATACGGTTCTTACTCCACCAAGGCCAGGACCTCTGGTGGCACGTATCGTCCGTCCATTATTATTCCGGGGACTCTCCTACACTGGTCACATGGTGATGATGTCATCAAAGGTCCTTTCTCCTAAGATAATCACAGCTCTCCTTCCTTGCAGAGACATTGGGCTGGGCGCTGCTGCTCATCCCGCCTTAGTCATTTATTAAATGAGTCAATGAATGGCAATGGCAGGATGCGCTAGTGCCGCTTGACTCTCAATCAGAGGCTGCCGTCTGCCTCTGATTTCTGAACTCTCTCACAGTTCCCTGCAGCACCCCTCTGTATAGCTGACAGCCTGACATCCGGAGCGGACCGGGTCCAACACACAGCTTTTTGTCTAACACATAGTCCCCAGCTACCAAGCTGGCATGTACCAAACTCACCTGGTTCCCTGCGTCCAACAATGCTTGGACTGGACTACCATCCACCAAAATGTCACACATTTTTACGCAGTCTCTAGTCCCAGTGTCTTAACACCTACCGGCTCAGCAGTCGCCGGCTCTCACCATAGTTCATGGCATCTGGGGTAGTAGGGCACTGGTCAGTAACATGCCCAACCTCCAGATTCTATCACTATCACATTGTCTGCTACACCAGCAATAAGAGGAACGGTCTTACCAGTTGACGTCACAGGTTTTGCACTCCCAGGAGATGAGGGTGCTGGGGCTCCAGGGACATCTCCCCCAAGGTAATCATCCTCTTTCTGGATCTTGGGAACCTCCCGCCCTTGGTTCCTGGCTTTCACACAGCCTCATGGCCCCCGAGTCCTCCTCACTGGAACCACACAAAGCCGCTGCTGACTTCCTTCTCCAAGTTCCCCCTGGGCTCCTACACTAGTTTATCCCCCACCCAGTGATTACACCCAGCAGGCCTCCCCTGTGGTGGAATAGGGGTGTGGACTGAACTATCCCCCCCCCCCCCTCTACACCTCCATCCTGTATGAGGCCTGTCACATATAGGTACAGTACAGACCAAAAGTTTGGACACACCTTCTCATTCAAAGAGTTTTCTTTATTTTCATGACTATGAAAATTGTAGATTTACACTGAAGGCATCACAACTATGAATTAACACATGTGGAATTATATACATAACAAACAAGTGTGAAACAACTGAAAATATGTCATATTCTAGGTTCTTCAAAGTAGCCACCTTTTGCTTGGATTACTGCTTTGCACACTCTTGGCATTCTCTTGATGAGCTTCAAGAGGTAGTCACCTGAAATGGTTTTCACTTCACAGGTGTGCCCTGTCAGGTTTAATAAGCAGGATTTCTTGCTTTATAAATGGGGTTGGGACCATCAGTGGCGTTGAGGAGAAGTCAGGTGGATACACAGCTGATAGTCCTACTGAATAGACTGTTAGAATTTGTATTATGGCAAGAAAAAAGCAGCTAAGTAAAGAAAAACGACTGGCCATCATTACTTTAAGAAATTAAGGTCAGTCAGTCAGCCGAAAAATTGGGAAAACTTTGTAAGTAAGGGCTATTTGACCATGAAGGAGAGTGATGGGGTGCTGCTCCAGATAACCTGGCCTCCACAGTCACCGGACCTGAACCCAATCGAGATGGTTTGGGGTGAGCTGGACCGCAGAGTGAAGGCAAAAGGGCCAACAAGTGCTAAGCATCTCTGGGAACTCCTTCAAGGCTGTTGGAAGACCATTTCAGGGGACTATCAAGAGAATGCCAAGAGTGTGCAAAGCAGTAATCAAAGCAAAAGGTGGCTACTTTGAAGAACCTAGAATATGACATATTTTCAGTTGTTTCACACTTGTTTGTTATGTATATAATTCCACATGTTAATAGTCATGAAAATAAAGAAAACTCTTTGAATGAGAAGGTGTGTCCAAACTTTTGGTCTGTACTATACGTGCATATAAATATACATTAAAAACATATGATATATGGATATACAAAAGGGTACAAAGTGATATGTGAATAATGAAGATTTCAGGCATTAACAGTCAATATATCAGCAATAATTTATCTAAAATACTAACAATATTCAACCAAATAATCAATATTAACATTGATAATATAGCAATACATCATCTGACGAAATTTAAACCAAATATGTAACAGAATGAAGACACAAGCTAATGGTTCACAATAAATATTACAAATGAGTGTACCGGTGGCAGTAACACAGAGTAGTTTAGTGTACAACAGCATTAATGTCAGAATAATGTAGCACTTTGTACATGTAATAGACAATCTGATGTGGTAACACTATGAATTCATAGATTGTAAATGGTGGAACACCACTATAAAAGGAATTAAATGTATAGCACAGAATACCTCAATTCAAGATGTCACTAAGAATAAAGTGCCGATATGCAGTCTACTAAAATTTAACTGCAGAGATATAATAAGGCACAACAAGAATAATAATAGGCAATACAGTGCAATAACACAGTCGATTATACCACCTATATACTGTATTATGGCTGATCTGCCTACAAATGGGGAGCAAATACTTAATATCATCATATACAGTGCCTTGAAAAAGTATTCATACCCCTTTAACTTTTCCACATTTCTTCATGTTACACCCACAAACTTAAATGTATTTTATTGGGACTTTATGTGGGTGGAAGTTCACCTTCCAGCAGGACAACAACCCTAAATATAGAGCCAGAGCTACAATGGAATAGTTTAGATCAAAGCATACTCATGTGTTAGAATGGCCAAGTCAAAGTGCAGACCTAAATCCCATTGATGATCTGTGGCAAGAGAGTTCACAGACGCTCTCCATCCAATCTGACTGAGCTTGAGCTATTTTGCAAAGAAGAATGGGCCTTTAGATAAGCAAAGCTGGTTGAGACATATCCCAAAAGACTTGCAGCTATGATTGCATCTAAAGGGACTCCTACAAAGTATTCGCCACACTTTTGCGATTTTTATTTGTTACAAATTTTGAAAAGCATGTACAGTATCATTTTCTTTTCACTTCACACATACTTACTACTTTGTGTTGGTCTATCACATAAAATACAAATAAAATACATTTACATAGTAACATACCGTATTTTTTGCCCCATAGGACGCAGTTTTTTCCCCCCAAAGTGGAGGGAAAATGCCCCTGCGTCTTACGGGGCAAATACTAATGAAGCGCTTCCATTTTGGAAGCGCTTCATTAGAACCGAAGGACCGGGAAGCGGTCGGATCTGTAATCACTGCTTCCTAGTCCTCCGCTCGGCCGTCTGCTGTGCAGAGCTGCGTACCATGTGACCTCACTGAGTGCAGCCTTCACAGCTGACAGCCAAGAACCAGGAAGAAGAGAGAGAGCGCTGGTGGTGAGGAGTGGCGGCGTCCAGGAGCAGGAGAGGTAAGTTATTTTTTTATTTTTTTATTTGCGCTGATGGCTGACATGGGGGGGCATGATGGCTGACATGGGGGCATGATGGCTGACAATAGTGGGGCTAATAGCTGACAATGGGGTACTGATGGGGGCATGATGGCTGACATGGGGGCATAATAGCTGACATGGGGGCATAATGGCTGACATGGGGGGCTGATGGCTGACATGGGGGGCTGATGGCTGACATGGAGGGCTGATCCGAGGCATTGGGGGTCTGATCTGAGGTCTGATTAACATTGTGGGTCTGATTGGGGGTGTGAGCTGAGGTCTGACTAACATTGGAGGTCTGATTGGTGGTCTGACCTGAGGTGTAATGGAAAATATTTTTTTCTTATTATTCACCTCTAAAACCTAGGTGCGTTTTATGGGCCGTGTGCTTCTTATAGGGCGAAAAATACGGTAGCTTATAAGGCTGAAAAAAAGATATCTATCCATCTAGTTCAGTCTGTTACCAGGAACAGTCCCAGAGCATGCTATCAACACTTTCATAGGAGCACAGTCTGACTTCATATATCTTATATACAGGTGGTTGTCTCACATGAAGTGACACGACCATGCTCCTGGTGTTTATCTTCTGCTTGTGTGATATCTGATGCTCAAAACATTGGTTACCTCCCCTTCCTTCTTCCTGTAGTATGGGAGTTCACACATCCCATGCCTTTTATTTTCACTGCTCCCTGGCTCTCTCCCCCCCCCCCCCCATGAATTTTTATCACAAGTTTTTCAACTGTAGTCTTTTACATGGTATTCATACCCATGGCATGCTCTAGTAGCATCAAAACAGAGGTGTAGCACAGAAGTGGGCCAGAAAAAAAATGAAAAATAACTACTTCTGAGCTATGGTGGAATCCCCTGATCAGCATTTAACACTCATACTGGTATTTTCCATATTTCTTATTAGCTCAGAAAACTCTTTTTAAGCAGATTGGCTTGTAACACAGAAGGACAATATATGAGTAAAATAGGGCTGAAACGATTACTCGATTGAATCGAGTAACTCGACACAAAAAAATCCTAGATGCAAATTTTTTGCATTGTTGATTAGTTTGTGTCATGTGACCATGGAGCTTGAGTGAAGTGCTTGCTATTACTCACCGTTCCGTGGTCACCCGCCAGCCCGCACCTTGCTGCCCTCCTGACACATTGTCAGGACATAGTGCACGTAAGCATGCACTATGACCTGACGCTGTGTGACGTTAGAAGGACAGTGCAGCGTGTGGGGAAAAAGTTGGATGAGCTGTGGAGCGGTGCCGCTACAGGAGAGATAAGTATTTCATTTCACTGGCGCTGGGAACATGGCTAGAAGGGGGAGATGGTGGCACTGGGGGCAGCTATTTGCACTGGGAGGCAGCTCATGGCACTGAGGGGGCAGCTGATTGCACTGGGGGGCAGATGATGGCACTGAGGGGACAGCTGTGGCACTGAGCGGGCAGCTGATGGCACTGGGGGACAGCTGATGGCATTGGGGGGCAGCTGATGGCACTGCGGGGGCAGCTGATGGCACTGGGGCGGCAGCTGATGGCACTGAAGGGGAAGCTGATGGCACTGAGGGGAATATGATTGCACTGGGGGGATCCTGATGGCATGGGGGGGCTGATGAGTTTTTATAAAGAAAAACTTTCTTTTAATTAGTTTTTTGTTATTAGACTACTCAATTAATTGGTAGAATACTCGATTACAAAAATAGTGGATAGCTGCAGCCCTTGAGTAAGACCCCTTAAGCAAAGTTGGTATATGTTTAAAAAAAATCTGAGAACAGTTCAGGTCACATGAGGTGACAACTACAATGAGATACAAATTCCTGATTTCTTGGCAGAATTATTTTGATTCGTAGCACAAAAATACAATTGGTACAATTAGAAGAAATAAGAGAGTGATAAGGTTAGGATTGTGAAAGTATTAGTGACATTCTCTAAATATCTGTATTCACTCACATATGGCAATATTCCATTGCCAGTTCTGTTGGATGTTTAACTTCTCATATACATAAGTTGGTTGGCCTCCTTTATGAGGGACGCATTGGTCATTTTGATATTGTGAGAGCAGAAAGGCCCCTTGAGATTTCACGCTAGATCGTCATTCAAGATGGCGCCGCTGGCTCTTCGCGATCAAATGGATGAGGGTAAGTATAATTTTATTAATTTTTTTTAACGCTGTATTATAGCTGTCTGGTACCTCGATCAGCTATGATCGCGACATCTGAGGGGTACAATGACGCAATCGCTGCCCCATGTCATTGCACCCAATACTTCCAAAGAAATGCGCTTTGTGATTTGTCATGAACCAAATTTTTGGGGTAAAATTCGGTGACACAGCCAAATCAAATTTTTCAATACTTTGCTCATCACTAGTGAAGGTGTTGGTTATTTGTTTGGTGGGAGTTTTTGGGAGATGATTAAATATGGACCAAAGTGAAGAAGGTAGAAGAAAATATAATTTGTAATTGGATTCAAAATTGGCTTCACGATCGTATCCGAAGAATTGAGGTCAATGTTTCCTACTCTGAATGGTCCCCGGTTATAAGTGGTGTACCCCGAGGTTCTGTGCTGGGTCCGCTATTATTTAACTTATTCATCAATGACATAGAGGATGGGATTAATAGTGCTGTTTCTATTTTTGCAGATGACACCAAACTTTGTAATACAGTCCAGTCTATGGAAGATGTTAAAAAGTTACAAGCTGACTTGGACAAACTTACTGTTTGGGCCTCCATTTGGCAAATGAGGTTTAATATACAGTAGATAAACATAAAGTTATGCATTTGGGGGCTAATAATCTGCATGCAGTATATCTCCTAGGGGAAGTAAAACTGGGAGAGTCACTTGTAGAGAAGGATCTGGGTGTATTAGTAGATCATAGACTAAATAACAGCATACAATGCCAGTAAGCTGCCTCTAACGCCAGCAGAGTTTTCTATTAATAGAGGTATGATCGAGCGGGACAGGGATGTAATATTGCCATTATACAAAGTGTTGGTGTGGCCTCAAGTGAAATACGCAGTTCAGTTCTGGGCACCAGTCTATAAAAAGGATGCCCTGGAGTTATAAAAAGTACAGAGGAGAGCAACTAAACTCATAAAGGACCTGGAAGATCTTCGTTATGAGCAAAGATTAAATAAACTGAATTTCTTTAGCCTTGAAAACAGACATCTAAGGGGGGAACATGATTAACCTGTACAAATACATAAACGGACCATACAAAAAATATCAAGAGAAGCTATTCTGTGTTAAACCTCCTAAAAAAACAAGGGGCCACGCCATATGCTTGCAGAAAAAAAGATTCAGTCATAAGAGGCTGTAAGGGCTGTGAATCTTTGGAATAGCCTGCTGCAGCGGCTGGTCACAGCAAATATAGTAGATGGCTTCAAAAAAGGTTTAGATTACTTTTTAATTCAAAATAACATTGAGGCTTATGACAATGTATAGGAATCTTATTCTACACACCCTTTCCCTTTGGCCCAACCCCTTTTTAAAAGGAAGATGGACATTGATCCAGGGATTTGTTCCATGGTTCAATATAGAAGGGTTACAGGCTGGACTTGATGGACTTTTGTCTTTTTCCAACATTAACAACTATGTAACTATGTATTACAAATTGGTCCAATCTAGATTGCAAACAAAATATTCAAAACTATCATTAAAATATAGATTATAGATGGTAAGATTTTACTTGGAAGGTAAAGCAAGCTCCACTGAGTTTAGAGAAGCTATGGATGGGTAAAAAGAATGAGAGTTTGCTGCACTTTACATTTTATTTTTAGCCTTCACAGTTAGTAAATCTGATGACAATGAAGACAGATGGTTTAGAAGACATATAAGGGGGTCTTCAGTGATGACATGGTTGGAAACTAAAAATAAGTACACCGTTTTTGAAACTGCATTATTTAAGGGGTTGTGGTCATTGGTATCAATATCTGGGATGAAGAAAAAAATATTAGGGATAAGTGGTTGTTTAAAATGTACATCTACATGGCAAAACTTACACCTGGAGTGGGACAATTTGCAGTGTAACGTAACTGATTATGGACTGGATTTAAGCAGGGGAAACTGAAAACTTTCTCAGAAAATCAGCACAAATTGGAAGTCAAAATATATTCTATTATTATATTCAGATTACTACAAGTAGGTTACACAAAACATAGACATACACATAAACGGAAAGAGTAAGTAAAAACCCACTCAGTGTACATAGATACACCAAACAACGAGAATAAACTGAGATTAAACGGGTATATCATCAAAAATAAATCCTTTATTGAATAAATAACATATATAGACGAGAAAGTGCAACAACGGATAAAAAATGGCTACATCTGAGGAGGCATATCAGCACAGGTGAAACATGAAGGGGAGGAATGGAGTACAAGAATGGAGGCAGAGAAAGAGAATACAATGCCTCACAAAATTCTGCATGTACTTCTGTAACCACAATTACTTAGTATATGGGGGGCAAAAAAAAAAAAAATACTAAGGTGCAAGTGCAAATGATAAAACACCACATCAATAAATGGTTACAGACTACACCGAAACATATGGATGTGCAATAGTTCCAATAGATGTATCGGAACATACAGCAGCCAAGAAGAAATTAAAGTGCAAGTGCATAGTGAGTCACCACATCAATGGTCCAATATCACGATAGAAACTGTGGTGACAACTTAGAACTCCATATACATAAAGATATGGCTCAGGTGCACGGCAACATCCACCTATGGATAGAACGAAGGCAGAGAAAGAGAGTACAATGCCTCACTAAATTCTGCATGTACTTCTGTAACCACAATTACTTAGTATATGGGGGCAAAAAAATAAATAAATAAAATACTATGGTGCAAATGATAAAACACCACATCAATAAATGGTTACAGACTACACCGCAACATATGGATGTGTAATAGTTCCAATACATGTATGGGAACATACAGCAACCAAGAAGAAATTAAAGTGCAAGTGCATAGCGAGTCACCACATCAATGGTCCAAGTGGTGGAACAAAGCTTTCCTGGAGAACTATGTCTAGCGGAAGCTCATTCCCAGGGGTCTGCGGATTCAGGCATTCCCGTCCTTCCCAGTCCTAGATGATAACTTCATTGAAAAATGGGAGGAAATTTGTACTAACAGCTTTTTACAGTTGGAAATGGAACTCCTTATCGACTTGGATACTAAGACCCTAATTTCACTGGATCAGGAAATCATGCTGGTACAGGGTCAATTGAGAGAGACCCTCACCAATGAGGAATGGGTTTTGTTTAATCAACAGTTGGAACAACAGTTGGACACATGGGAAAAATAAATTCAAGCCATTAAAACAAAAAAAATTGATAGGGACTCCAACGACGTGCAATCTTATAGAGTGTACCGTTGGAGACGTACCCAACAAACACATACATTGACCCGAACAGCATCAATATCCTCAATGTCAACAGTGAGCGATGGTGAAAACCATGCCGATTTGGGTGTAACCACGCGGTGGAGAGGAAAGAATAAGAGGAGATGGGATAACAAAGGACAACCGAACAAGAGGAGGCAAGATGATAGGAAACAGGGTGCACAGAGCAGCAACAGCCTAATGGTAATTAATCTATCTGATTATCACCTCTCGGACACGGACATGTCCGTGTTACAGAAAGGATTGACATTCTCACCTTGTTCTCTCCCTGATATATTTACAGCGGTAAAGGACCTTCATCTTTTTGGACGTCTACTGGTTTTTAAAAAATGGTTCCATGTTTCTGAGGAGGATCCTGTTTTTAGCACATCCACTGAGAGGGAGGCTCTCAATGTCTTGGAGAGCCTTTTACAAGAACAACTAACTGATACATCAGGTGAGATTCCTATGATATTAATTTCCCCCTCTGACTATTTGTCCAGCTGTGGATCTTTTTGTGAAATCTGTTACTAATGAACTTACCAAGCTACCTCGAAATAATACACGGAATAATATGACATTGGAACAACATGCAAGTTTGAGAAAATTACAGTCCTTACCGGACGTAATTTTTAAACCGACAGATAAAGGCGGCAACATAGTTATCTGGCCTCGTAAAATGTAGAGTCAGAGGTCCACCGCCAACTTAGAGATACATCCTGCTATAAAAAACTCCTAAACAGAGCAGTTGATGATGGTACCATCTCCAAACAATTACAGGAAGCATTAACTGTGAATGGTCCCACGATACAGACATTGTATCTTTTACCCAAAGTCCACAAGAGTGTGAAGAGGCCCCCGGGCAGGCCCATCATATCTGGCTGTGGGGGACCATTTGAAAAGGTGTGTAAATTCTTGGATCATAAATTGAAACCAATGGTTGAGTGCCTCCCTTCATACACATGAGACGCTGATGATTTACTTGAGAAAATTGATGGGGTCCACTTAGACGCGGACATGTTACTCGTAACATGTGATGTAGAGTCTCTCTACACCAACATCAGACATGTAGATGGAATAAAAGCTACATCATCTGTCTATTAGTGACATTGATAGTGTGATGTCAGGATACCTCACAGACCTATTGCGGTTTGTGCTGACACATAAATTTT
This sequence comes from Bufo gargarizans, assembly GCF_014858855.1. Lineage (NCBI taxonomy): Eukaryota > Metazoa > Chordata > Amphibia > Anura > Bufonidae > Bufo > Bufo gargarizans. The sequence continues at coordinate 95,159,849 of NC_058085.1, forward strand.
TCACGTTTAACGGCTCCTTCTACCTGCAGCTCCAGGGCACGGCTATGGGGGCAGCCCTTGCGCCCTCGTATGCTAACTTGTTCCTGGGGCTGTGGGAGAGGGAGCTATTCATGTCCGATCGCGGTGTGTCGATGGACCGGGTGATTTTTTGGACCCGGTACATCGATGACATCCTCTTGATCTGGCATGGGTCATCGGATGGGCTTCAAACCTTCATTAATGAACTCAATAATAATGGATATAATATCCATCTAACCTATAAGTATGACCCCAAGACAGTGGACTTTTGGGATGTTATGATTAAAGTCGATGAATGTGGTTATTTACAGATGGATGTACACAGGAAAGAAACATCTGTGAATGCACTGCTGCACGCCTCATCATCACACCCTAAACAGACCATTAGGGAAATCCTGATTGGTCAATTTATCCGAATAAGAAGGATTTGCTTTAGTGACGCAGATTTCGAGCGACAAGCAGTCACTTTGAGAAATCAAAGTGCAGTATCTGTGGATCACTGCAGCTGAGTAATGGATTTAAGGTGCTCTTGGTAATCCATTACTGAGGAAGGGGTCACTCAAAGAACCCCGAAACGCGTATGGTCTAATACCCTGTACCGGCATGCTGGAAAATTAGCTCCCCTGGACTTCCAAGAATTCATCAACTGTGACTAAGAGCGACGAACACCGGAGGAATCCTAATAAAGCCACAGACATTGCTTCAGTGAGTAGGATATCCAGGTGACACCGCGCTCACAGCAAATTTCCACAGATCCGGACGTAGGAGAAAGACATACTGGCCAGGTAAAACTAAGCAACAGAGTTGCTCAAATCGGTGGGACGCCACCGCTGTGCAAATTCAGCATTACCGAAACCAAAGAAGCGCTTATAAGACTTTGCTATCAATTACGGTTTTTCTGCGTTTTCCTTGTCTTCTGAACCCAATGACTTCAGTATCTACAAGCCACATATGTCCAATGCTGCTATATATCAATTAATGCATATGTCTATTGCTGCTGCGTATTAATATAAATGCCGCTGCTATTCAATTAACATATTGACTTCTAGTGCACATGCCCTATATTGCTGCTATTACGGTTTAAAGTGTTTTATAATATTTTATTGGTTATTTTATTGGTGATTTTTATTGGTGAATTTTATTGTTATATTTTACTGTCATTGTGGGAATAAATATCCTTATCAATTTACTCCATACTTGAGTGCCTGGTTTATCCTATATCACTTTGAGAAATCAGTTCCTCGAAAGGGGATACAGTAAGAGGTCTATCAAGAAAGCATATAACAGGGCCAGACATACAGTACAGACCAAAAGTTTGGACACACCTTCTTAATCAAAGAGTTTTCTTTATTTTCATGACTATGAAGGCATCAAAACTATGAATTAACACATGTGGAATTATATACATAACAAAAAAGTGTGAAACAACTGAAAATATGTCATATTCTAGGTTCTTCAAAGTAGCCACCTTTTGCTTTGATTACTGCTTTGCACACTCTTGGCATTCTCTTGATGAGCTTCAAGACGTAGTCACCTGAAATGGTCTTCCAACAGTCTTGAAGGAGTTCCCAGAGATGCTTAGCACTTGTTGGCCCTTTTGCCTTCACTCTGCGGTCCAGCTCACCCCAAACCATCTCGATTGGGTTCAGGTCCGGTGACTGTGGAGGCCAGGTCATCTGGCGCAGCACCCCATCACTCTCCTTCATGGTCAAATAGCCCTTACTTTAAAAGTTTTCCCAATTTTTCGGACTGACTGACCTTCATTTCTTAAAGTAATGATGGCCATTTGGTTTTCTTTACTTAGCTGCCTTTTTCTTGCCATAATACAAATTCTAACAGTCTATTCAGTAGGACTATCAGCTGTGTATCCACCTGACTTCTCCTCAACACAACTGATGGTCCCAACCCCATTTATAAGGCAAGAAATCCCACTTATTAAACCTGACAGGGCACACCTGTGAAGTGAAAACCATTTCAGGTGACTACCTCTTGAAGCTCATCAAGAGAATGCCAAGAGTGTGCAAAGCACTAATCAAAGCAAAAGGTGGCTACTTTGAAAAACCTAGACTATGACATATTTTCAGTTGTTTCACACTTTTTTGTTATGTATATAATTCCACATGTGTTAATTCATAGTTTTGATGCCTTCAGTGTGAATCTACAATTTTCATAGTCATGAAAATAAAGAAAACTCTTTGAATGAGAAGGTGTGTCCAAACTTTTGGTCTGTACTGTACACCACGGGAGAGTCTGGTGCATCCAAAGCCGAGGAATCAATCTACTGAAACGGTAAGATATATCACCAAATACCACTCACAATGGGAGGACATGTATCAAATGTTAAAAAGGTTTTGGCCCATCCTTAGGACAGACCCAATCTTGGCAAAGTTTCTGTCTCCCACTCCGTCAATGGTTGCGAGGAGATCAAGGAATTTGAGAGATCACTTGGTGAAATCATACTACATCCCAGATGAGGCAGGGACAATCTTTGGGTCAAGTGGACTAAAATGAGGTTGCTCCCCATGTGGCAAATGTGTGGCATGTCCCAATGTGGAGAAGGCCACGGATTTCTGGAATTCAGCTCAGACGAAAACATACAAGATCAAACATAGCATATCCTGCACTACAAAAGCAGTGATTTACTATGCCACCTGCCGTGCCAAAAAATGTATGTAGGCCTCACTACTAGGGAACTAAAAGTGAGGGTTAGGGAACATGTCCGGGACATAGTGAAAGCAAGGGATGTTGAAGACCCGGTCAATTTAAAACCGATTCCCAAACATTTCAGATAATATCACAAGGGCAATCCATCCTTTATGAGGGTACGTGGCATTTATCACGTTGACTTGGGGATGCAGGGTGGCAACATAGCAAAAACCCTGGCTCAACGTGAGACCAGGTGGATCTGGACCCTTGATACTATGCAACCCAAAGTTCAATCAAAAAAGAGACTGCGCTGCCAAAAGAATATTACTTTTCTTTTCCTCTCTTTTACAAACTTCTCTCCTCGGATTTAAAGGGAAAAAACTGGGTTTTCACCAGGTTCACAAGATGTAACAAAATCCTCCTCAGATCTACAAGTGCCTGCAGGGTGCAAGTAGAGACTCCATATGGTGAAGTACTGCCACTGTGTTTTACAACCGCAAGGAGATAATATACTCACAAGATTCCATTCACAGTGTGCGTATTCATCACCACTTGTGTCCCCACATCTCCATAGGCTTCAGAAAACACCTTCTGGTTCCATCTCTGGTGCAGGGATCTATGAGAAGATCAAGGAATACCAAAGAAGTTTTTTTCTGAAGCCTATGGAGATGTGGGGACACAAGTGGTGATGAATACGCACACTGTGAATGGAATCTTGTGAGTATATTATCTCCTTGCGGTTGTAGAAACACAGTGGCAGTACTTCACCATATGGAGTTTCTATTTGCACCCTGCAGGCACTTGTAGATCTAAGGAGGATTTTGTTACATCTTGTGAACCTAATAGTGAAACCCACGTCACTATTTGCGGCTTGCAGCGCCGAGGATTCACCGTAAGATAGCCAGAGACATTTTCCTTTGTATTATGCAACCCAAAGGCCTCAATGAGGTTCTGGGTTTCGCTCCATTTCTCTGAGTGCCATATAATCTTGTTTTTAACATATTTTTTAAGCATTGGCATCCTTGTCTTTTGCGTCCTAGTTTATTTTATGGATACTTATATGTGTTTTTATATTCCTTAGTACACCTGGTTCCCTCTACACCTGTGCGCCCCTTGCTATATGGAGTTATTAGGATATATCGGGGGGACAAGATCCCTTTGGACGCCCATCAACATTGAGGACTCACTACTTATTTCTTTATTATATATGTCTTATAGATTTATGTAGTTTCCTCACTTTATTATTGTCACATTATCTTTATACACGTAATCTACGTTTGGTCATTATTTATACTATATTTTATTAGTAGTCACATACACTTATCTACTTTATTTTGGTTTCTTGTCAGTTTTTGCTGTGCCTGACCGCGGCTAGCCCCCACCCCACTATGTTTTTTTTTTGGGGGGGGGGGGGGGGTGTTGTCCGTGATTGGACATGGCCAGCTGGCAATCTGACATTGCAAAGAATAAAATTATACATGGTTTTATATATTTAACACATTGTTTCATCATGTCCCTTTGTCATGTTTCATGTATTGATTAGATGATTCATGTTTCATCATTTTTCACTAATATTATAATTTTTGTTTTCACTTAATCATGTATCACAGTATATATTATATAACACCTTTATAACTTTACACCTTATGGCAGGATCATACTGTATGTAGAAAGATTTGTATTATCTCTTTCGCTATTTAACCTTTTGTTTTCCTAATGCAATATCATTATGTATTGAGTATACACATGTTGTTGCGTATCTCTATTGTGAAAGATTCCCATGTTGGTGGACGTACCTGCTTTATTAACAGAATGTTACATCCAACGACCTACTTTGGCTGAAGGACCTTCTTGGGGGAGATACTAACTATCTGTGACACGTCAGGGCACGTTATTGGCCGTCACGTGTCTGACGCGTCATGTGGGCAGAGAGGGGTGTGCGGCCTCGTGACTGGCCATCGGGCGGCCGCACCCACCTCCCTGCCTCCTATTGGGCGCTGCCGGTTGCGTGATTGGCCGTCACGGCTCTGGCGCGTCATGTGGGTGGGGCGAGGTGTGCAGTCGGCTAACTGGCCATTGGTCGGTTGCATCACTTCGCCCGCCTCTAACTTCCCTCCTCCCATATTCCTGCTTTCAATTGGGCGTTCTTAGATTAACTAAGATATGTGACACAGGTGTGTAAGGTACTTTATAAGAAGCGCATTCACAAGGAGAGCCTCACCCCCAGAGAAAGGCATCCGCCAAAACGCGCGTCAGGGTTACGTGGCTCTCCTGAGGTGTATATCCCCATACTATGGGTATGTAGATATGTAATGCTCTTGTGGATCTTTAGGGATGTGTTTACTGGCTCTGGTGCTTAGCTATACCCACTTGGGTTATCCATAGGTGGATGTTGCCGTGCACCTGAGCCATATCTTTATGTATATGGAGTTCTAAGTTGTCACCACAGTTTCTATCGTGATATTGGACCATTGATGTGGTGACTCGCTATGCACTTGCACTTTAATTTCTTCTTGGCTGCTGTTCCCATACATCTATTGGAACTATTGCACATCCATATGTTGCGGTGTAGTCTGTAACCATTTATTGATGTGGTGTTTTATCATTTGCACTTGCACCTTAGTATTTTTAGGTTTTTTTGCCCCCCATATACTAAGTAATTGTGGTTACAGAAGTACATGCAGAATTTTGTGAGGCACTGTATTCTCTTTCTCTGCCTCCATTCTTGTACTCCATTCCTCCCCTTCATGTTTCACCTGTGCTGATATGCCTCCTCAGATGTAGCCATTTTTTATCCGTTGTCTCACGTTCTCGTCTATATATGTTATTTATTCAATAAAGTATTTATTTTTGATGATATATCCCAGGCATCCTCAAACTGTGGACCTTCAGCTGTTGCAAAACTACAACTCCCAGCATGCCCGAACAGCCTACAGGTATCAGCCTACAGCAGGGCATTGTGGGAGTTGTAGTTTTACAACAGATGGAGGGCCGCAGTTTGAGGATACCTGATATATCCGTTTAATCTCAGTTTATTCTCGTTGTTTGGTGTTTTTATTATATTCAGATATACAGTACTATTTGCTTGAGGAATTGTAATTTTATAGAAATGGATAGCCTTATGTTAGCAGTGGTATATTTATCCAGGTCAAGGAAAGGATTTATTTCACCTTTAGGAATCATTTATTAAAGAGGTTATCCGATGACTAATGTAAAAAATTTAAATCAGACATCATATAGTACAAGGACAACCTCTTTCTAACAAAGCTAGGACCAGCCCTGTACCTCACATGGATCCAGAGATCTCACCATTCATTGCTCTGCTAGATTTCTGCTTTTTTGCTGCAGCTAAGGGGGCGTGTCTCCGCTCTCCCTATCACAGCTCAGGAGGCGTGTCTCAGCTCTCCCTATCAAAGCTCAGGAGGCAGATGAAAGATGAAACTGAGCATGTGCGGCCTTCTCAGTGAGCAGGTCAAAGAAATAAGAAAAAATAATGCAGGTGGCTCTATACAGATACATTTTATTGAATAACTCAGTGGCTATGCAAAATTTTTAATTACATGCAATTAAAAAAGTATTCAGATCCATGTGCTGGTTTTAAAAGTGTAGAAAGTTTTCGTGAGACAACCCCTTTAAGACACTATTAGATAAACATTTGTACCCTAGGTTACATGAGATAGTGGAGGGCTTTAGGGGTTTTCTCTACTAAACATTAGGGTGTTTCTTTGAAGATGGCAGTAGACACAACCACGAAACAATCTTATAGAATGTCACAACTATTGTATAGTACATATGGTGTATTATACACAGATTAGAGATGAGCTCATTTTTTTTATATTTGTTTCAGGAATATACCGATTCTATCCAAATTAAATATTCTCCAATCGCCCTGAGTTGCTATATAACACTCTCTGTTCCCCTTATATTTTTTTCTGGAAAAGAGAGAAGAGAGAGAAAAGAGAGAAGAAAGAGAGAGAGAGAAAAGAGAGAGAAAAGAGAGAAGGAGAGAGAAGAGAGGAAAGGAGAGGGAGAGAGAGAGATATTCTGAGACTAGTATGTTACTCTGGGTTTCGGGAAAATATAGTTGTATTGTCCAGGGGGTACTTATTATGGAGAGTGCCTGCTATGCGCATTATGGGAGGGAATTATCATAAGGGAAAACTCATGGAGTGAAACTCATTAACATAGCTAATCACACATACTTCTCCACCCACATTACAAAACTGGAGTGAGTGGTGTAAAAATGCAAAAAGTAAAAAAAAAATTGAGCAAGTGAGTGCAAAAGAGTTGCAAAATGATGCGCAATTGCTTGGATTTTGCTCAAACAAGTGGAATAAAGTTGCAAAAGACCCATTTTTGCGACTTTTTGATGCCAGAATTCTGGAGTGAAGGTATGATAAATAAGGGGCTATGTTTTTGGAATATTGCAGGCCAGGCAAAACTCTTCTGGATTTCTGGGAAAGATATTTAAATTAGCTTTCCTAAGCCTATCTGATGCCAGCAGATGTAAGATGTGCTAATTTTCATATATTAGCACATCTTAGCAGAGGAGCATTGACTGGCTAACCATACTTCACCTGCATACTCCGTGCCCTCTATAAATTCAAGGCTTCTCAGGCAGCCAAGCACATTTTGTTTGCTTAGCTCTGTTAATACTAGGAGTTCCTGGTATGAGACACTCAGTTTTCATTTTCTTTTGGAAAAGAGACTTGCTTGCATGTGTCTTTTCCAGAGAATCAGTATGTGGGGACAAAAGCACAGCAATAGATGTTATTATGAAAAAGCAATGATTGAAAAGTTTGATGCCACCAGGGGTAGTTCTCATGTGGACATGTATGGCATATCGCTTGGATATGCCATATATGTTTAATATATGTTTAATACGTGTGGGTACTACCACTGGGATCTGCTCCAATCTCAAGAATGCGGCCCTGCCATAAATTACTATTTTCAAAAGGTTTATAGCAGTGAAAGGAGAAGACGTTGGACTTGCACATTGTGCTCTTCATTCACTGCGAGGCCCAAATCTTGAAATAGAAGCGGTTCCCAAAGGTGGGACCTGCACCTATCGGACACTTATGGCATTTTCTATTGATATGCAATAAATGTCTAAATGGGACAACCCCATTAATGTTGCATTACTGATTTGCTTCGTCAAGAGAGCAATGTGAAGGCAACATTGTCAGTAGGTTGGTTTGCAGACAACACTACACTAAATGTGCCTATGAGGTCAACAATAATCTTAGAGAGAAGATTTGAATAGTGATGTTCTAAAACATGTTCAAGTGTGTTTCGAAATACACTACCTTTTTTTTTTCAGTGTGGTATCTATATTTTTTTATAGCACAGTGACCCATTTATTTTTGCTAGGTCCAAGTGGCAATATGGAAGTAGGGTATCATAGTGATCTATTATTATCATACTGCTATTACAAATGTTGAATAACACAGTTTTTTGGCAGGCAACCAGAATGTATAAAATAAAAAGTTATGTGATGGTCATAGCAAGCATTCACAGCACTGCTTTCATTGTTAAAGACCAGATTAAGAAAACTAAACAACACTATGAATGATCACTGGGGCCTACAAATCCTATTTTTTAAGATATTTTAGAATAATCAGAACAAATGCCGGAAAATATTCTTTTAAACGTATTTTCTGCTTGTGTACATGCCAGAACACACAACGGCCTGGACTATCTTCCAGCTGAAGAGGGTACCCCCTATCCACTGTGGCAGACTCTTAACCTTTTCTACCCCGGCCAGTTTTCACCTTCCTGCCCAGGCCATTTTTTGCAAATACGAATGTGTCACTTTATGTGGTAATAACTTTGGAACACTTTTACTCGTGACACATTGTACTTCACCACAGTGCTAAATGTGAGTGAATATCTTTTTCCATTATTTATAAAACAAATCCCAAATTTACCCAAAATTTTGAAAAATCCACAATTTTCTAAATTTGAATTTCTCTACTTTTAAGACAGATAGTAATGCCTCAGACTATAATAAAATAGTTATCAGTAATCATTCCCCATATGTCTTCTTTATGTTGGCATCATTTTGTAAATTTGAGGCGAAATTTCAAAAATTTAATTTTTTATGCAGATTTTTCATGTTAATCTATTTTTTCTTGCAACACAGCCAGGGGCAACAGCAAACTAAACCTCAATATGCATTACTCTGATTCTGCAGTTTACAGAAATACCCCATTTGTGGTGGTAAACTGCTATATGGGGACGTGGCAGTGCTCAGAAGGAAAGGTAGAATTGGTTTTGGGCACCATTTTGTATTTGAAGAGACCCTGTATGTACCCCTATAGTGGAAACCCTCAAAAAGCCCCAAATGTTTAATTTTCACAAGGGATAATTGGAGAAAAAGCACCCAAAGCACCCAAGTTACCCATTTTCTCCTGAATATGGCAACACCCCATATGTGGTGGTAAACTGCTGGGGGGGGCACACGGCAGGACTCAGAACGGAAGGAGCGCCATATGGCTTTTGCAGTGCAGATTTTGATGGATTGGTTTATGGGCGCTATTGGTTTTTGATCGCTTAGTATTACATTTTTTGTTAGGCAAGGTGAAAAAAAGGCTGTTTTGGCAAAGTTTAAAAAATTTTTTTTTACAGTATTCACCTGAGGGGGCATATAATGTGATATTTTTATACCGCAGATTGTTACGGACGCAGCGATACCTAATATGTTTATAATTTTTATTTTTGTTAAGTGTTACATAGTAAATGCATTTTTGAACATAATGAAATCTTGTTTTTGTGTTGCCATTTTTTGACTCATGTGATATTTTACAGAGCAATACCTACTTTCCTTTTTTTTAATTAATTGTGGAAAAAGAACACTTTTTTTTTACTTGAAACTTTTGGGGTCTTAATTTTTTTTCTGACAACTTTTGGGGGTCTGATCCCCTGTTCAATGCATTACAAAACTTCTGTATTGTAATGCATTGGCTGTAAGTGTATTACACAATGTAATTCACTTACAGCCTTCCTGCCTGTGAGATCCAGGGTGGTGGATCTCACAGGATTACATGAAAGGCAGACCCGATGCCTGTGGAAGGCATCAGGCTGCCTTCCCTGCCATCGGGTCCCCGTCACAGCAGCGCGGGGACCCGATGGGGAAGGGGAGGGAGCTCCCTCCCTCCACACACCCTGCACATCTCGCAGTCAGCGTTGACCGTGGCATAGTGAGGGTTCGTCCACCGGCATTGGTGTTTTCACAGATGCCGGCGCATACAGCAGGGGTCTGGCTAATGGGAACAGCTGGTCCCCTGCAGCTGATCGGGCAGGTGCAGAAGATGCGCCCACCCAATCAGTGTTCCTGTCAGGGTGGGGAGTGGGGTTAACCCCCACCGTACAATTAAGAATGAGGAGCGATAAGAGCTACTAGGCCTAAGAGATAGGATAAGGAAGCAGTTCACCTTCTATTGCTTCCCTAATCTTGTCCCTGTATCTGCACCATATCAGCAGACCTGGATGGTAGGACGGCTCATACCCAGGAACCTGGGACCCTGAGTCGCCCCTGATAATCCCTCAAATAAAGAAAGGGCTGAGACGACCTGTTCATCCCAGACATGAGTCTCACTGGCCTAGCTGCCAAGGAAGGGACAGACAGTGCACAGCTACTGAATCGGCAGGCAAGTGCCCAGAAACAACACGCACTTACCTTCCGCGGAAACAACGACAACCGGAGCCCCATGTGGAGAGGATGCATGGTGGTCCCCCGCCATAGCTGCACACTGACTTGTGGTTCCCCCTCCAGGGAACCCTGAGACCCGGGGGCACAACACACAGGGAACATGTCTAGCAAACATGCTGGACTACAGACACCAACAGACCAGACACGTAACAACCACTAGACAAGACAACCACCCATACATAAACATCACCAAACATATGCAAGGGTAGTGAAGGGAAGGTAGACAACGGGATAATATAGAAGACATCGGAGAGACATCGATGTCCCACTAGATGGCCCTCAAGGACTGGGCAGATAAAACACCCAGGAAAGGAGCAAAGCTCCAGCACCAACAAAGGCTGGAGTACAACTGACTCCAGCCTGGAAGCCACAGGTGATAAAACCCAAGTGTCCACACCCAGCCAGGAAGTTAACCCCTGCTGCACCAGACAGGGGAGGAACCAGGAGAAGGGGAGCAAAGCCCATACATGCTGCGACAACGCGTTGCCCCTGGCAACCAGCATGTACAGCTAATGTGCCATGGCGCACAACAAAGACGGTGACAGCGCCATATTATTACGTCGCTGGTCGGGAAACACGTTAAATAAGACTCCCTCACCGGGCAATCCTTCCTGTGGGTGAAATTGAAGATCTATTCTTCAGAAGAGGTGGCATATCTACAGAGCTGTGTAAGTGCTCATTTTTTGCGGGGCGATCTGTACTTTTATTGATTCTATTTTGGAGTATGTTTGAGTTTTTGATCACTTTTTATTCAATTCTTTTGGGAGGCAAAGCAATAAAAAAGAACTGTGAATCAGTCTTTTTATTTTACATTTATATTTTAATAGTTCTGGCATATTGGGACACGACAGTAGTGGGGGCATTTTAATTTTTATACATTTTTTCAAGCTTCTTTTTTACACTTTTATTAAACATGCTTGTTCCTTACACTATAATGTATATTGCAGGGATTCGCACTATTTTCCTGCAGGGCTCAATAGGAGCTACTGCTCTGTTAGCCAGGAATTCATCAGTGGGGTTCCAGGCTTTTAGAGAAAATGAATGGCTTCCCTGAGTTCCAGACAGGGAAGCTATTCAGGCCCTGGAAAGCTGCCTCAGATGCTTTGGTCACAATTGACCACGGCATCTGAGAGGTTAAATGTCTGCATCTGGCGTTATTGCCGATCACAGACATTAGCCAAAGGTGTTTGCTGCTTAAAAAAGAAGAAACCCCATGACTATGGCACCTGCTGCTCTCACAAGTCCAGATTTTCTCTGTACATGTATGGCAGCGGTAGGGAAAGGCCATGCTTGTAAACATCTTTTATTCAACCATATAGTATATAAAATTTTAAATGGGTTGTCTAATCACAGAGAAAACCTTTATGAATGGAAGTAGCCACAGCAATAAGTTGATCACTATGACTCCCTACAACCCCTGCAAACAACTGGGAATATCTACTGTCACTCTGCTGCAAGAGAAATGGCCATATTACATAGTGGCCATTCAGATAAATGGCCATCTACATAATACATGGACAGCCCAAATCCAACTGAGAACTGCTAGTTGTTAGAGGTGGACATATGGACAAGCATGTCCTTATGGGGCAACACCTTTGAAGAATACATCAAGAAAATTAAGACATTATACAGTCCTCAACGTTGAACACCAAGAAGGGAAAGTCGTGAAATTATGGAAATCACTGGATCGATAGACATGTTAATGATATGCAAATGTTAAAAATGGAAACAAAATGTTCAAAACATCACCATTTATTCAGTATCGAGAACGAATGTCATGTGCAGAAATACACTCACAAACACACCTTGGAATGCTATCAGTGAGATCATTAATGGTTGCACTTTCCGCTGCTGGCAGCTTCTTTTGCATTTGCCAGCCAATGATGTCCCAGAAGATGCTTAATGGGAAAGATGGACTCGATCGGAGATGTTGCAGGCCATGGTAGCATATTTATGCCATGTAGGCTACAGTACCACGAGCAATATGCGGCCTGGAGTTGTCCTGTTGAAAAACGGCTCCTGGGACACTTTGGAAAATAAAGGTTGTACCAATGGTTCCACGCCAATTCAATGTAACAATGAGATGTTAGCGTACCTAAAACTAAGACTAGCGGGGTCCGGGCTACTGAACATCATACCACCTGACACCTTAATCCAGGACCTGTGTAAAGTTCACTTGTGCAGGCCTCTTCATGGAGTTGCTCACATGGTATTCAGACCAATCTATGACTATCATTGCGTCCAAAACTAAAGCGGGACTCATGGCTCAAGAGGACAGACCTCCATTCCATCCTCCATTGCAGTCTTGCTGTGAACCATGATAGTCTTTGGGGGCGGTGAGTCCGTGAGGTCAATGCAACAACCGGATGTCTGGCTTATAGTCCAATGTAATACAGGTGCCTTCTGATGGTTTGGATTTGGTGTCCAATTTCACTTGCAGTACAGAATGGATCACTACATGCCATTCTTCAACGTCCATGCAGAGGCTCCTCTCTCTGCACCTCTTGCTGTCATCCTTGTTCTCCCAACCAACAGGACATGCAACGTTGAACATCTCATGCTAGGTATGTTAGGATCCCCTGATGTGACAAACCAAGGTCTCTCAGTTCAAGGATTCTGTCCCTCTCAGTGTCACAGATGATGTTGCAGATAGCTGGAAGTTATGAATAAACGTCCGACTGGCTTGATCCCAAACTAAGGAGCATATAGGTGACCCCTATAAAACCCTAAGAGCTCACCCTGACTGCTAAGCACATACAAGGGTCTCAAAGGTAGACGATTGTATGCCCACGTACCTAAGAATGTGTGACACCTGAAAACCCTATAATAGTGAGGGGACACAACCACCGGCTCCCTGCACTACATACGGAGGGAGTCAGGGTCACCTAGAATCAAGCCAGCAAGGAAACACAATACATGAAAGGACTTATCTGAACAAGCAGCAGAAGCCTCCAGCAGTGAACACTTCAATCCAGGAAGTAGTATAAACCGCAAAGTGAGGCAGTATGGGAGGGAATATAAAGGAAAGAGGATTAGTCTAAATAGGTGACACCTGGGAGAAGGGAATGAGATGAGAAAGTGAAACCAAAACAAAGAACATCATGCAAGAGGTAGAGAAGGACGTCTGTCAGACCGTCTCACAGAACTGGCGGTGACACTCAGTTTGTGGCAAGTGGTGATAACTGGCACATCAACGAACAGGAGGCATTGCAAAATCATCCCACACAATTTGATCCAATTTTTTAGGTTTTATGTGGGTAATAAACTTTGTCTTCAGTCTGGCTTTTATTCCTCTCCCACATGCCACAGATTTGGAGCTAGGTGCTTGAAAATTGGATCATTTGCTAAACTTAGTGTCACCCGTTACATCCTCGATATGCATAACCCTACGGCTTGTCCTTCTTGGTGCTGCAATTTCAATGTTGAGGAGCGTATTTTATTTCATCACCTAAAACAAGCATATTACGAAAATTATTTCATATAATAGTTTTTTATTTGCGTATTATGTTAATATAATTAAGGAATAGCAGACATGAAGACCAGTTACACCACTCAATTTTCTCTGCAAAACTAATTATCTTTAAGCCTCATTATGCTTTTTTTTTTTCCTGGAAATGTAACAGCTTTGAAATCAAGCCTAGACGTGTGAAAATTCTATTGTAAACTAAAAAGGGACAAAGTCTATTCAAATAATTTGTAATCAGGCAATAATTAATGTAAGGGTAAAACATATTACGTCCTTAGAATGAGAAAATATATTAACTTATTTCAGTAAGTGATAGAAGATGCTTACAGAAGCACTCAATGATAGGGTTGCATAGTTTGGAAACCTAAGGTCATTGCTTTACAACAGTTATAACCTATACCAGGGGTGCTCAAGTACTTTTTGTAAAGGTCCACATACCTGAGTCTGCTGTAGGATGAAGGTCCGAGCTGCAAAACAAAAAAATATATAAGGAGGGACAACACCATTGGCGTGTAGTGCTGCATTATTATTATAATTTTTTCTTACAATAATCCACACCTCCAAGCCCACCTAATCTCCTTTCTACCGACCAAACAGTAAGAATGTTCTTTCAGTGCCCCCTAACAATAATGATGCCCATTTAATGCCCCTCAGACAGTATAATATCCCTTTAGTGCTCCACAGAGTATGATACCGCTAAGTGCACCCTCACAGCAGGATGGTCACTTGGTGCCCCCACACATTATGATACTCCTTAGTGCCCCTGACACATGTGTCCTTAGTTTCTCCTCACAAAGTATGAATATCCTAAGTGCCCCCTCACAGTAGTATTCCCCTATCTGTGCCCCTTCAGTTGTAATGCCCTCTTTGTGCCCCCTTCACAGTAATAATCCCCATTGTGCCTCCTTCACAGTAATAATCCTCATTGTGCCCCCTTCATAGTAATAATCTCCATTATGCCTCCTTCATAATTATAATCCCCATTGTGCCTCTTTCACAGTAATAATAATGCCCCTTAATAGTAGTAATGCCCATTGTGCCCTCTTCACAGTAATAGTGCCCTCTGTGTCCCCTCCACAGTAGAAATGCCCATTGTGCCCCCTTAATAGTAGTAATGCCCTCTGTAGTAATAATGCCCTCTGTGCCCCCTTCATAGTAGTAATGCCCTCTGTGCACTGTTCCGCCTTTCAGAGTAGTAATGACCTCTGTGCACGGTGCCCTCTCCATAGTAAAAATGCCCATTGTGCCCACTCCATAGTAGAAATGACCATTATGCCCCCTTCACATTAGCAATGCCCTCTGTGCCTGTCACGGACGGTGTACAGGAAACAAGGCAAAGCAACATGTATAAATGACTCGCTGGATCCAAAAGCTAAGGAACCAAGGGAGACCCCTGCAGAAGACCTGGCACTTTCCCTGGCTGCTCAGCCTATGCAAAGATCCTAATGGTGGAGGTTTGCATATCCACGAACCTTGACTATAAAGCCCTGAGCACCCTACAATAGTGAGGGGACACGACCACCGGCTCCCTACACAAGATACGGAGGGAGTCAGGGTCACCTGGGATCCAGCAAACAGAAAATAACAGATAAAGGTACAACACTTAGCTTTGTAGCAGACAGGAGAACAAAGTCAGCATGCACACACACTCCAGGAAGAAGTATAAGCCGCCCAGAAAAGCATTCTGGGGAGGAATTTAAAGGGAAGCAATTAGTCCAACACATGACAGCTGAGAAAGGCTAACGAGAGGAGGAACTGAATACCACAACACAGAAACTCAAGGAGGAGGTTCTGAAAGGCCTCTGTCAGAGCTTCTCAGCTGTCTGGTTGTGACAGTACCCCTCCCTCTACGAGTGGACTCCGGACACTCAGAACCCACCTTCTCAGGATGGGACCTATGGAAAGCCCTGATGAGACGAGAGGCCCTAATGTCCGTCACTGGGACCCACATCCTCTCCTCAGGACCATACCCCTCCCAATGAACAAGGTACTGAAGAGAACCGCGGACAAGACGAGAATCCACAATCCTAGAGACCTGAAATTCAAGATTCCCATCAACCATAATCGGAGGAGGAGGCAAAGGCGAGGGTACAATGGGTTGAACATAAGGTTTCAATAAGGACTTATGAAAAACATTATGGATCTTCCAAGTCTGAGGAAGATCAAGACGGTATGCAACAGGATTGATGACAGACAGGATTTTGTAAGGCCCAATAAACCTAGGACCCAACTTCCAGGAGGGAACCTTCAATTTGATATTCTTGGTAGACAACCACACCAGATCACCAACATTCAGGTCCAGACCAAGCACACGTCTTTTATCTGCCACACGCTTATATCTCTCACTCATGCTCTTTAGATTATCCTGAATCTTTTGCCAAATAGATGACAAAGAGGAGGAGAATCTGTCCTCATCAGGTAAACCAGAAGACCCCTCTCCCGAGAAAGTCCCAAACTGTGGATGAAACCCATATGCACCAAAAAATGGTGACTTATCAGAGGACTCCTGACGACAATTATTTAAAGCAAACTCAGCAAGGGACAAAAAAGAACACCAATCCTCTTGATTCTCCGCCACAAAACAGCGCAGATATGTCTCCAGATTCTGATTGACGCGCTCTGTCTGGCCATTCGACTGCGGGTGGAAAGCAGAAGAGAATGAGAACCGAACCCCCAAGCGAGAACAGAAAGCCTTCCAGAATCTGGAAACAAACTGCGTGCCCCTATCAGAGACTATGTCTGAAGGAATACCGTGCAATTTGACAATGTGATCAATAAATGCCTGCGCCAGCGTCTTAGCATTGGGCAAACCAGGAAAAGGGATGAAATGCACCATTTTGCTAAAACGGTCCACCACCACCAGAATCACGGTCTTCCCCGAGGAACGAGGCAGGTCCGTTATGAAGTCCATGGACAGATGTGTCCAAGGACGGGAAGGAATGGGTAAGGGAAGGAGAGGACCTGATGGCCGTGAATGAGGGACTTTGGCACGAGCGCAAGTCTCGCAGGCTGCCACAAAACCCTCAACCGACTTACGAAGCGCAGGCCACCAGAATCTCCGAGCAATGAGATCCAGTGTGGCTCTTACCCCCGGGTGCCCAGCAAGGACCGTATCGTGGTGTTCTTTAAAAATCTTGTGTCTTAAAGCGAGAGGCACAAACAACCTCCCAGGAGGACAAAGATCAGGAGCCTCTGACTGGGCTGCCTGCACCTCTGCCTCCAATTCAGGAAAAAGAGCAGAGACCACCACACCTTCAGCCAAAATGGGACCCGGGTCTTCAAAATTCCCGCCTCCCGGAAAACAACGTGACAGGGCATCTGCCTTCACATTCTTAACTCCAGGGCGGAACGTGACAACAAAATTAAACCTAGAAAAGAACAAAGACCATCTGGCCTGTCTCGGGTTCAGACGCTTGGCTGACTCCAAGTAGGCCCGATTTTTATGGTCAGTAAATACGGTAATAGGGTGTCTGGCTCCCTCTAGCCAATGGCGCCATTCCTCAAAAGCCAACTTGATGGCCAACAATTCCCTATCTCCCACATTGTAATTTCTCTCTGCGGAGGAGAGTTTTCTTGAGAAAAAGGCACACGGTCGCCAATTGGCAGGAGAGGAACCCTGAGACAAGACCGCCCCCACACCCACCTCAGAAGCATCAACCTCAACTATGAAGGGTAAAGAAACATCAGGTTGCACCAAGATGGGAGCGGAAGCAAAACTCTCCTTGATATCAGAAAAAGCCTTACGCGCCTCTACTGACCAAGAAGAAAAATCTACCCCCTTTCTGGTCATATCAGTGGTTTAACAATAGAAGAATAATTCAAAATGAACTTCCTGTAATAATTGGCAAAGCCCAAAAAACGCATCAGCGCCTTCTGATTCTCAGGAAGCTCCCACTCAAGCACAGCGCGGACCTTCTCGGGTCCATGCGAAAACCAGAAGCGGAGAGAAGAAACCCCAGAAATTGAATTTCTGGAACCGCAAACACACATTTTTCCAGTTTTGCATATAATTTATTCTCCCGCAGGATGAGCAAGAACTGACGTAAATGTTCCTTATGAGTTTTGAAATCGGGAGAAAAAATCAAAATGTCATCCAAATACACCAATACAAATTTTCCCATCAAATGATAAAAAATGCTGTTCACGAAATGCTGAAAAACGGCTGGGGCATTCATCAAACCAAAAGGCATAACCAAATTTTCAAAATGGCCCTCAGGGGTATTGAAGGCCGTCTTCCATTTGTCCCCTTCTCTGACCCTGACCAGGTTGTATGCCCCTCTTAGATCTAATTTGGAAAAGACTTTAGCCCCAACAACCTGGTTAAACAGGTCCGGGATCAGAAGAAGCGGATAAGGGTCACGAATTGTGATATTGTTCAGCTCCCTGAAATCCAGACAAGGTCTTAAAGAACCATCTTTTTTCTTAACAAAGAAAAAACCAGCGGCAACAGGTGACTTCGAGGGTCGTATGTGTCCCTTTCTCAGACTCTCAGAGATATAAGCACGCATAGCGATCCTCTCAGGTTGGGAAAGATTGTATAAACGAGATTTAGGCAGCTTGGCGTCTGGGATGAGATTAATAGGGCAATCGTACTCCCTGTGCGGGGGCAAATCCTGAACTCCACTCTCAGAGAAGACATCCGAAAATTCAGAGAGAAAAGAAGGTACAGTCTTCGTAGCAACCTCAGAAACAGATATCATGAGGCAATTCTCTCTGCAAAAGTCACTCCAACCATTTATTTGCCTCGCTTGCCAATCAATGGTGGGGTTATGCTTAGTGAGCCAGGGCAGCCCCAACACCAGAGGGGTAGGTAAACCGCTAAGGACGAAACATGACACATCCTCAACATGAGCATCACTCACAATTAAACGGATATTGTGAACTATGCCCTTTAATGATTTTTGAGAAAGTGGAGCGGAATCGATAGCAAAAACAGGAATATCCTTTCCCAAAGTGCGCACCTGGAAACCATGAGTTATCGCAAATTGATTATCAATGAGATTGACCGCTGCTCCACTATCCACAAAAATATCACAAAAAAATGTTCTTGCTCTCTAGCGCCACCCTAGCCGGCAGGACAAAACGGGAACTACAAGCAAATGGAAAACCTTCAATTTCCGCATCAACCCTGCCAATAGTAACAGACGGAACATTTTTAAAAGATTTTTTCCTGTTTGTTTCTTTATTACTCCCAGAAAACTGCCTGAATCTCCTAGAGGGACAAATATTTGCCAAATGATTTATACCTCCACAACAAAAACAAACCCTCCCATGCGAGCTGAATCTTCTATTGTCAGAAGCAATCAACCCCAGCTGCATGGGCTCCTGCTCAGAAGGGGCTGACGGCGACTGAGACCCCTGCGCACAGAATGGGACCGCTGCACTGTCCTGGGATTGAGTATGACAGGAAGGGGACATCTCTCCTCTCTCTCTAAGACGCCTGTCAATACAAACGGCCTGAGACATAGCAGAGTCCAAAGAAATAGGCCTCTCATGAAAGGCAAATGCATCTTTCAATCCCTCTGAAAGACCATGGCAAAATTGACTTCGGAGTGCAGCGTCATTCCAACCAGTATCAACTGCCCATCTCCGAAATTCTGAGCAGTATATTTCTGCGGATTGTTTACCCTGGCATAATAGACGTAGTTTAGACTCAGCCAGAGCAATACGATCCGGATCATCATATATCTGACCCAGGGCTAAAAAGAATTCATCTACTGAACGGAGAGGCCGTGCCCCCTCCGACAGCGAAAAAGCCCAGGACTGAGCGTTACCTCTGAGCAGCGATATAATGATCCCCACCCTCCGTTCCTCATCACCAGAGGAGTGGGGAAGAAGGCGAAAATGGAGTTTGCAAGCCTCTCTAAAACGCACAAAATTCTCACTACCCCCGGAGAACGTATCCGGGAGCGAGATCTTAGGCTCAGAACAAACTCCATGAACGCAAGCTGAACTGGTCACTTGAAGCTGAGAAAAAGTCTTACGGAGATCAGCTACCTCCAATGAAAGACCCTGGAAGCGTTCAGCCAAAAGTGAAACCGGATCCGTGCTTGAGACGGTTATGGCGGCTTATAATGTCACGGACGGTGTACAGGAAACAAGGCAAAGCAACATGTATAAATGACTCGCTGGAACCAAAAGCTAAGGAACCAAGGGAGACCCCTGCAGAAGACCTGGCACTTTCCCTGGCTGCTCAGCCTATGCAAAGATCCTAATGGTGGAGGTTTGCATATCCACAAACCTTGACTATAAAGCCCTGAGCACCCTACAATAGTGAGGGGACACGACCACCGGCTCCCTACACCAGACACGGAGGGAGTCAGGGTCACCTGGGATCCAGCAAACAGAAAATAACAGATAAATGTACAGCACTTAGCTTTGTAGCAGACAGGAGAACAAAGTCAGCATGCACACACACTCCAGGAAGAAGTATAAGCCGCCCAGAAAAGCATTCTGGGGAGGAATTTAAAGGGAAGCAATTAGTCCAACACATGACAGCTGAGAAAGGCTAACGAGAGGAGGAACTGAATACCACAACACAGAAACTCAAGGAGGAGGTTCTGAAAGGCCTCTGTCAGAGCTTCTCAGCTGTCTGGTTGTGACAGTTCCCATTCCAGAGTAGAAATGCCCATTGTGCCCCCTACATAGTAGAAATCCCCATTGTGCCTCTTCACATTAGCAATGACCATTGTGCCCCCTTAATAGTAGTAATGCCTTCTGTGCTAGTAATGCCCATTGTGCCACCTTCACAGTAATAATCCCTCTATGCCCCCTTCATAGTAGAAATGCCCATTGTGCCCCCTCGATAGTAGAAATTACCATTGTGCCCCCTTCACATTAGCAATGCCCATTGTGCCCCCTCCAGAGTAGAAATGCCCATTGTGCCCCCTCCAAAGTAGAAATGTCCATTGTGCCCCCTCCAAAGTAGAAATGTCCATTGTGCCCCCTCTGTGCTAAAAATAAAATAAAACAAAACAAAATAAAAAACACTTTAACTACTCACCTTGTCCCATTCCTGAAGCTCACAGTCGTCTCTTCCCTGCAGACACAGATCACGCTCTATGTGGTCAGAGCTTATGCAGATTTCTGATCTGCAGGCTCTGCCCACACGTGTCGGCAGCGCGAACTGTGCCTGCAGGCTGAATGGTGGAGCAGGTCAAAGTCTTTCTGCTTCACCATTCTGTGCGCCGCCTGAAGGAGGAAAGGAGTGCAGGGAGCTGAGCGGTAAGTGACAGGACCCAGCTCCCTGTGCTCCAGCAATGAGCGCTTCCATCTGTATTGATGGAAGTGCTCATTGCTTCTAGACTCTGGCACCCTATGAGTAGGGTGGCCACTTGCTTCACCCAAGAAAGCCGGACCTCACCGACCACGCCTACCTCGATGAAGCCACACCCCCACATCAGTGAAGCCACTTCCCCATAGCGGCCCACAAAAAAAACAGGCGGAGGAGAGGGAAGAAGGGAGGTGAGCTGGGGGCAGCTGGGGTGCTTTTCTCCCCCTCAGTCAGCCACAGGGAGCCATATCTGTGGCTCTAGTGACTGACTGGGGGTGAGAGAAGCCTCAGTCAGTTGCTGCAGCTCACACTCACATAGCACAATGCTGCTGTCTGAGCGTGAGCTACTGAAAGGGTGGACATCCCTATGTTCGTCCAGGCTCTGCGCCGGACGGAGGACAGGGAGCTTGAAATCTGGACTGTCCAGCCTAAAACCGGACGTCTGGCCACCCTACCAGTGCGGACCGCTCTCCCTTAGCACGCCACTGTGCAGGGTACCGGACAGCTGGCAACCACGGTCCGGATTCCGCAGTCCGCCAGTTGAGTACCCCTGACCTATACCATAGAGGAAATCATACTGTACATCCAAACTCATTAATATAGCACTAACATATTCCGCAAACATTATCAGTACTATATGCCCCATCACAATCTTAATTCCAAATTAAACCTATCAGAGTGTGGGAGGAAACACAGGTAGAACATAAACTCCTTGCAGATGTCATATTGAAGACCTCGGTACTACAAGGCCATTGTGCTGTCCAAATGGTAATACTATTTTGCTAGAAGGTTCTCTGTTAGTTGAAGACTAGTTTTGTGTAGAAGGAGATAACTGGTACTAAAGATTCCTTAGTTTTCCGGGAAAGGGAGTCAAAAAATATTTTGTTTCCATGGTGGCTGGTAGTAGTTTACTTGCTGACTTCATGTCTGAAATTGCTCTTGGATTTACTGCAGGGAGAGAGGCAGAGGGAGATGATTGCTTGACAGTCTGGAAGACTACCTGTTTAAATGGTTACAGGAGCAGAGACAAACTATTATGAAACAATTGTATGCTAAAACGCAAAACAGAATATATCACAGGGTAAGGCCTCATGCACACGGCCGTAGCTGTTTTTGCGGATCCGCAGGACGTCCTGCCCTCTGGAAGAACTGCCTATTCTTGACTGCAAAATGGACAAGAATATGGCATGTTCTATTTAATTCGCGGAACTGACATACAGATGCATACAGCTCACAGGGTTCTGTCAGCATCTTTTGCGGCCCCATTGAAATGGTCGTGTGCATGAGCTTTTTGGGTCCCGCAAGCTTTCTAACAAAGATGCTAATAAAAGGACATTGTATTAAGTATTTCAGTAACTATTACTCCCATAACTCTCCTGGCTAGTGTTAATAAAAATGTACCTATTGATCTCTTGTATTGATCGTTACACAAGCTGCATACTCGTGACTCATTAGGTATCATTCCATTGCTCCCTGGAGTGAATTTTGACTCAGTGGTTTAATAAAATGTTAGAAAATTGTCTTTTTCTTTACTTTCTTTTTTTTACTTTTTTTTCCTACGCAGCCAGAGTGACATGCTAAAGCCATCCTTGCCATTAGGACCTGAAGTATCTCAGAAACGTGTAATTATCCAGTAATGGACGCAACATTCACATCACTTTCACATAACCTCTTGTAAGAGCTTTAATTATATTGGGTTAAGGGCTCATGCACACAAACTTATTTTCTTTCCGCTTCAGTTCCGTTTTTTTTTGCAGACCGTATGCTAAACCATTAACTTCAATGGGGCTGTAGAAAATACAGAAGTTACTCCGTGTGCATTCCATTTCCGTTTGTCCGCATTTCTGTTCCGCAAAAAAGTAGTGCATGTCCTATTATTGTCCGCAAATCACGGTCCAAGGCCCTATTCAAGTCAATGGGTCCCCAAAAAATACGGAAAGCGCACACGGAACACATCCGTATGTCATCCGTATTTTGCGGATCCATACTGTAGAAATGCTATGCCGAGCCCATATTGCTCATGTGTTTGGTGAGTAATACGTTACTGTTTCTGTATACGATCCGCAAAAAACAGATCAAATACGGAAACCATACGGATATGTTTTGTGCAATAACGGAAAGGAAGAGGACTTAATTCAGAGTAAAAAGACCTCAGATACGGAACAACGAAAAACGGACCGCAAAACAACATGTGCATGAGCACTAATTGTGATGTCTGAATGTATGGGATGAAAATATTTAAAGGGAAACTGTCAGCAGTTTTGAACATACAAAACTGCTGACAGCACTAGGTTTGGTAGAGCAGGACAAACTTACATTTTGTGGAGCTTTAATTACCAGGAATGAATATGAATTTTTATTCTCCTGGGCACTGCTCCTGCAAATGTCCTGGAGTCGGCGCTTCTCTGGGAAGTGCTCTCTCCGTTCAGCTGCTTTACAGACCCTCTCCCGCTTTGAGGGACAGCTGTAGTGGTCTCCTGTTTGGATGCTACAGCTGTCACTCAGAGCAGAGGGGAGGGGCTGTGGAGCACTTCAGTGTAGTGAGCACTTCACAGTGAAGCTCCTTTTCCTGGTCTCTTGAAGGAGCAGTGTCTGGCAGAATAAGAGTTCATATTCACACACTTCTTAATATTACAAGGTCAAATATAAAGTATGTTTGTCCTGCTCTACCGGCACCTTTAAACTATCAAGACTGTTCAAAAAAGAAAATGAGTGTTTTAACCAGGTGGATCACAGCTATGTGTCTATGCAAACAGTGGGATAGGGAGGTCTCTGGTGACAGATTCCCTTTAAATGTGGAACTTCAACATTCAGTTAAAGGGGTTATCCAAGACTATTAAATGCCCCTCATATGCCCGGGCCCATCACACTGAATATACTTACCTCGCTCCCTGCACCGCTCCTGATCCCTGTACTGCCGCTTCTCCCCGTGCGTGGATGAAAACATCTGGTGTCGGGGAGGAGCAGCCAATGGCAGGTGGAGGATGGGACAAGCCTCCCTAGCATCGCGGTTGACGCTAAGGTGGCTCTTCCCCATCTGCAATTACCTGCTCCCCCGAACACCGGATGTTTTCATCCGTGCAGGGGGAGAAGCGGCAGCGGCAGTATGGGGACCAGGAGCAGCGCCGGGAGCCAGGTAAGTATATTCTTTGTGAGGGGCCCGGGCATATGGGGGACATTTAATAGTCATGTATAACCACTTGAACTTTGATTTCTTTAAAAGAAAGATGTGTAGACCAAAAAGTTAACTTTATGGCGACTAAGACAGATTCTAGTGGCGAGTAGCAGTCTTCAGGTCAGCTCTACTGTGACATCAACAAAGGAACATATTGTGACATACTCACGTGATATAGAGCCTACAAATAAAGTCAAATACTACTGCTACACCATCAGCATAGAACACAGCTTATAAATAATAAAGGGCTCTAGGTATGAAAATACAATTCCAATTACAAACTAAGAAAAAAAAAGCCTGGGAATGAAAACATATGCCATTGTCACATATTACAGACAAATGCCATGTTGACATCATGCTGCAGAACAAGATGTTCCAGTGAAACTCGAGTTGGACAATATAGGCGATACGCCATTGCATGATCGCTTTATATAACATGCTTGTTTATCTTTAATGCATTGAAGAAGAATAAATCGTTGAACTTAAAAAGTTGGTGAATGCAGCGCTTCACTATAGGAGGTCATTATCTTGTTTTCTCCCTCACAGGAATCGTGGATTTGAATGATACTGCTGTTTCTGAACTCGAACCTTAAGCTATGCACTCGGTCTGCGCTGACCGCTTTTTGCATTGTTTGACTGTATGAGAAGTTTGACCTAATTCAGCAGTTCGGCATCGTCTGAGCCAATTCATTTTAACAGTGGAATATTTAGTTTAGTTAGTTTAGATAGAAGAATTTAGTTCTTCTATCTTCATTCAGCAGGACCTGCGCTGATGTCACCAAAGGTCCTTTTCCAGCCAGGTGCTGCAAGAAGAAGAAAGAAGACGAGCCTGGCTGCACCATCAAGTGGATGAGGTGAGTTACATTTTTGTTTATTGTTAACCCCACAATAGACCTTTTACTTAGCATTCTGAATTAAAGAATGCTATTATTTTCCATTATAGCCATGTTATAATGGAAAATAATAAAGTAAATGGGGTCCCGGGTAACTCATCCCTCGTCTCCTTAGCAACCATGCGTGAAAATCGCATTGCATCCGCACTTGCTTGTGGATGCTTGCGATTTTCAAGCAGCCCCATTTTTTTCTATGGGGCCTGCGTTGCGTGAAAAACGCAGAATATAGAACATGCTGCGATTTTCACGCAACGCACAAGTGATGCGTGAAAATCACTGCTCATCTGAACAGCCCCATTGAAGTGAATGGGTCCGGATTCAGTGCGGGTGCAATGCGTTCACCTCAGGCATTGCACCCGCGCGGAATTCTCGCCCGTGTAAAAGGGGCCTAAAACTTGAAACCGGCTTTGGTTCGGACTAGTACCTCGGAACCGAAGCTGAATTCGGTTTAAGTTTTAATGTGGTTTTCCACTTTAAAAAACAATTACTGAACTTAATTCGGCTTATCAGAGCCCATACATTCTAATACTGTACTGAGATGAATCTCCGTACAGTATTATTCCAAAGTTTTGAACGAAGCGACTTCAGAGGAAGCATCCAAAGCTCGCTTCGCTCAACTCTAACAAAAACCTCCAAGATCGCTTTAGGCCCCATGCACACAGCTGTATATTTTTTCCGGAATTTTTGCGAATGGCATGATGGCCCGTTTCTTTCATAGGGCCGCAAAAAAATGCGGACAGTACACACCTTGTGCTGTCCGCATCTGTATGTCCATTCCACAAAAAGAGGACATGTCCTATTCTTGCCGTTGTGCCTGTTTCTACAGAAGTGTGAAAAAATGGCAGCATGCACACGGCCAATATACTTGTTTTGTGGATCTGTGATTTGTAAACCACAAAAGACAGAGTTGTGCGCAAGAGGCCTTAAAAGAGGCAATATAGGGAATATAAGTAGTGCTCCATTGAGTCATGGAAAACCAATAACTGACAAATCAGTGCAATCTCAATATTTCCTTTACGCCCATGACAGCTTCCGTGAGACACTACGGACTCTTGCACACAAACCTATTTTCATTCCGTGTCCATTCAGGTTTTATTGCAGACCGTATACGGAATCATTCATTTCAATGGGTCCGCAAAAAAAACGGAAGGTATAACGGACAAGGATAGTACTGTTCTATTAGGGGCCAGCTGTTCCGTTTCAACAAAATATGGAATGCACACGGACGTCATCCGTATTTTTTGAAGATCCGTTTTTTGTGGACCGCAAAATACATACGGTCGTGTGCAAGAGGCCTAAACCATATATGCAAAGTCGATTCGCATAATACTTAGTTTGAATACTGTACGGAGTGAGCGCTCCTATGAGCCGAAGTTATTACTCGCGAGATTTCACATAATAACTTCTGTGGGGATTTGGTCTGGTAGACAGGACAAGCGGACGCAGTATAGAGGCAAAGACCAGTTTGTAACTCAGAAACTTCAGTGTTGTATTCACAATTATAGCAACAAAACAGTACAACAGTCCATTTGCAGTTTTGGTGTTTGGTCACACCTAGACAGTTCATACAGCAAAAACAGTCACCTTTTATCCTGGGTGTTAATCCACACCTGGTCGGCATAGCATTCCACAGAGATTGCCAGAGCTCCAATGTCAGAGAGAGATCATCACCACCACCTGACACTGCTGGCTGTTTTTTATAGGCGTTTTAAAACCCAGCCTGGAACATTGGGAGTAGTCACCCACCCAGTACTTTGGCTACGCCCAGTATGAGCCTGGATCAGCTATTACAGCTATACTAAATAACAAGGTGTCAAACAGCAACTGCTGCTGACACATGAAAGCTGTCTCTCACTCCACCGAGGCCAGGAACCTTGGTGACACATACCTTCTGTCAACGACGGTCCCTTGCACCTTCCTAACACTTCATAAATCAATTTCTACTGTAAAAAACCAAAACTCAGGTTTTGTTCCAAGTGGTACCTTGGTACGAAGTATTATGCGAATGGATCATCACTAGAGTCACAGCTTGAAGCACAGTTCTCAAGACTGAAGATCAAGCATATAGTGTTGGGCTGCTTTGCAAATATGACCCCCAAACCCACAAAATGGATCTAAACTTATTGAGGAATAGTCCAAACCAATCATTCTGACCCTCCATCTAGTGATTGTTCCACTGATGACCTTTTGATTTTTTTCCTACATTCCCTAGTTATCTGGATGCACTCAAGGGAATCTGCCACCCCGATTTGAGACTATTACCTACAGTAATACATGTGTAGTACTACAGATAAGGAGTCCAGATCACTATTCCACCGCTGTCAGCATTCAAAGCTACACTGAAATACCCAGTCTGGACTGCTGTGCTGTTCTAACATAATGGAGAGGACTAAGGAGAGCATGCACAGCGGTCCTGACAATGTATTTCAAAG
Source organism: Bufo gargarizans (assembly GCF_014858855.1). Lineage (NCBI taxonomy): Eukaryota > Metazoa > Chordata > Amphibia > Anura > Bufonidae > Bufo > Bufo gargarizans. The sequence goes on from NC_058085.1 coordinate 95,187,463, forward strand.
CAGCTCTTAGCGCGGAAATGGGAGGCAGTAGGAAAATGAAAAATAGTGACCTGTGTAGCTGGCCAGCTAAGACTTGTCCTAGTTTGCTAATATAGCTTGTTTGTTTATATAACCTGTAACCCAGACCTGCCAATAACCTAAATACAGTTCCTATGTTTATGTGTTAAAGACAAATGTAGAGTTATTTACTGTGACATCATGTTTTGGATGTCATATAACTGTTATATTTTGTGTTCACAGAAGCAGAAACGATAATATGCCTTTAAGATTCATTTTATAGTGTAAGGTAGGCTCAGTGACACAGCAGAAACAATAGAACGCATAGTGATAATCTGTGGCAGAAGACTAGACCAATCACAGCCAGCTTCTCACACAGCAAGATTTTTCACCAATCACAGCCAGCCTCACACACAGTCTGTCTGGGAATTCCCCTAGCAGGAGCTGCTAGAATAATTATTCACCAGAGACAGGAGCTGAACACACACAGATCCAGCCAGAGTTCAGTTTTAGAGAAGCAAAGAGGCCAAAAAAGTTCTACCAATTGCAAAGTACAAATACAAATTGCAAGCTACAGTTGCAAACTGTGAACTACTACAAATACCATACAAACATATTGCAATCCAAATTGCATACAACCATACCAGATCATACTCAACCAATATGCAAATAGTTACTGCTAACTGCATATCGCCATTTTGTGATATCTTTTCAACACGTGTTTTGTACATGGACTATCTGCTGCAGAGACGGCAGTGTTATATATGAAGAAAAGTTGAAGTTAATAAAGAAGTTATTTCAAGCATTTAGTGTGCTCTTTAAACCTACTGTTTCCATAGAACGGCGCTAGCGGAATTACAGAGTAACAGACAGTCTGGTTAGACTAAAAGTCAGAGATATCAAAATTCTTCTAATGCCACATCGCAAAAGGCACTTCATAGTGCTGCGCCTGTCACAACCTGGACTCCGTATCTGCAGTACTGCATATGTATTACTGTAGCTAAAAATCCAAAATCGGGTGACAGATTCCCTTTAAACACAAATCTATATGAAATGTTTCCCCTTTTTGTTTGATATAAAAAGCCAAGATAATTTATAGGGAGTGATGAAGGTCAGAGACTGCCTCAGGAATGAAGGTGGGGTCAGGTTTAACAATAAATCTATAACGGAACTCAGTTGTGTAAGGAGAAGAAGCAGCTATACCTGGCGTGTATGCAGGGTTTCTGCTGTTTCATTCAGAAGACACCTGGGGCTAATGACTGCAATTGGCGAAAACGTTGATCACAAGCACTGAAACCCTCAAATGTGACATGGCATCTAAGAGCATAAAACCCGGAAGTGCAGCAAGGAAAAGCTCCCCTTTGTGGCGAATGAGGGAGCCATTCAAATCAAAATAGTCGATTTACCATTTTTTCTTAAGTTCACCTCTCCCAAAAAAAATTTGAATTAAAAGTGACCAAAAAGTCATACACACTCCAAAATGGAATCAATAAAAACTACAGATTATCCCGCACATAATGAGCCCCCACACAGCTCCATAGATATAATTATAAAAATGTTGGGGGGATCTGAATATGGTGATGAAAAGAGAAGAGAGCTTTTTTTTTCCGTATTAACCCCTACATGACCTCCACTGTACAGTTTTTTCTTGATATACAGTCTTTTTGATACCTTTTAATGCCTAACTAAAGTAAATGATGCTAAAAGGCAAGCTTTCGAGACTCTGAGGTCACTTCTTCAGGCCAGAAATGAAAAAAAATCTCTAAAGAAACATGGATATACACAGGAAAGAACAGAGAGGTGGAGTAATAAATTGCAAAACACCAACAGAGGAATGGTCATAGAGAAAAAGTCCTTAATTAGTTTACAGATAAGCTCCACCGTGAATGTATGGCGGAAATCGGCACTTTAAGGACTGTGCCCACTTACAAGTGCAGTGGGTGCCATAGCCGCTGGGTTTCTGTTGTTTCAAACAGTAGACGCCCAGGGCAGATGTCTGTGATCAGCTATAAGGCTGATAGCTGACATTTAACCCCTCAGAGCAGTGATGATATGGGAGGCACGCAATCTCGTGCCCCCGTTTCCTGGCTTAGATGGGGGAAGCTGTATTATGCTGGTAATGGTTCAGAGCCTCAAGCAGGCTCTGATACCCATCCCTGGTATACACCAATACAGGTCTGCAGGTGGTATGCTGTTTTCTGTAAATACCCATCACAGAATACAATTGGCAGTTTGATAATTGCTAGTTATAGTCATCCAGGGTGACTTAAAAAAAGTAAAAAAAATATAAAAAAATCATAGGCATAACCGCATCTAAAAATGTGCATACTATTAAAATATAACAATATTTACCTTCAATACGCGAAAGGTGTAAAGGCAAAAAATTCAAAATGGCCTATTTCCCGTTTTTTGTCACATCCCCCAAAAGATTGAATAAAAAGTGATCAAAAAGTGTCACACACTTTAAAACGGTATCACTGAAAAGTACACATTGCCCACAAAAAATGAGCCCTCACACAGCTCTGTAGTAACTACAAAAAAGCTATAGGGGTTGGACTATCACAATGAAAATAATACATTTTTCAAGGTTTTTATTTTTATTTTTTCTGTCAGTTTTAAAAACTTGCTATACAAACTTGGTATTGCTGTAATCTTACTGACCTGGAGAATTAAGGGAATAGGTCAATTTTACTGTATAGGGAACACAATAAAAAAAACACATAAAACTGGCAGAATTATTTTCCAGCTCCCCGCTGCATCATATGCAATATTACATGATGCCATAAGAAAGTACATGAATCTCAGTAAAGGACTGGGCTGCCGCAGACTTCCAGAAGATGTTCTTCTCAGGATGAAGCCAGTAGATATAGGCAAACATCGATTGTCCGCAAGAAGTTCACAGTTTTCCAACCAGTCTTATTTTCTGTGGATACCAAATGGATGCAAAATAGTGAAGAACTACCAACACAGATAAAATGAATTGGCGTTTATTATACTCACAAAAGTAGCAGCATAAATAGCATATCATAGGAGAGTGTTGATCCTCGTACCACTGCCCGACCTAGGTTTCGATTTCGCTTCATCAGGGGCGCATACTCCACCCTCCTAAGCGCGTTCCATTTATATGGTTAAAAATCCACAAGACAATACCCTTTTTTCAAAGGTCATACATAACACATAAAACATAATACCTGCTGTGTGACGAATACCGTACCACGAATGACGTCGGACATCAACTACGTCGAGCTCACGAGATACGGTATGGTCACTCGTTACCAAGGCGTGACGTTACGCCCTCCTGGAGGAGCAGGTAAGGTCAGTCTTGGTACAGTTTTCACAGACTCCTCCTGTCCACACGGGCACAGAGAGGCAACAAGCTGAGAGAGCCTTTTGACTGCACCAGTGAAACAGTGCGTTCTCAGCCCGGAATCACTACCACCAGTTCCTTGTTTGATATAAGCCCGATCCGCTAACGGGATTATATAGGGTAAAAAACCAACCCGCGGTAGCATATTACTAGGCCGAAACACGGACGTGGGGATTCGTGATCAAGTTACAAGACAGCACAAGATTTAATTATATATTTAATCGCCTTAAGGGCTCACTAGACAATACACTATACACACAAAGAATATATACAGTGGTTTGAGGTTACAAATACAGATGGCGTGGTACAAACAGGATTAAACAGAACAAATGTCAGTTTACCAGACGGATGGGTCCTTTTGGGTTGTGATTAGTCCTTTGCTGTAGTCACATGAAGGGCAGTGATGTCAGCTGGTTGCAGGTCCCTCTAAACACATGGCACGATGTGACCCTCCTTCAGAGAAAGACACACCCGCTTGCTGGCACAAACCTTTTAAACTGTACCCGGCCCCCCCTCTTTCCGCCTCTGGGAAGGGTCCCCCCCCCTCCCTGCTGATCCTGGCAGCTCGATGACCCCACAAAACCCTTTAGGGTTCATAGCTCCAGACCAGAAGGTCACAGGGAGATGGTTCTGGGACCAACAGACCCACCTGGGTTCCGGCTACAAGTAGAGTCCAAGCATGGTACCGTTATTTAGTTTCTGTGGGGAGATATGTATATCTCCCTTCCCTGGCATCCCACCACCAAACCATAACCACGGGCCTGTTCATCGTGGCCATAGGGACACAAATATGTATCCTGTTTGTGCCTGTGATGGCCAGCCGATTCATAATTCCTTATAAATCGGCAGTTCCATGCTGTCTGCTAGATTTGATTGAACTGGAGAATGGCTTATACCCCCTGCAGGGATGCTTTTCCTGTTTCATTAGCTGGGTTCCAGGCTGGCTGAATGGAAGTGTGAAAAGTTGAAAACACTGGTGGACTGCTAGAGGTCCTCTGCCATCTGCTGGCTTTGAAGCAGGGCCCCCTGTGGAGCTCACTACCTCTGCTACCTTTCAGCTGATAGCAGGTGTGGGGACATGGCTGACAGTAAATAATAATCCATATTCCTTACATGCTGCTACTTTTGTGAGTATAATAAACGGCAATTCATTTTATCTGTGTTGGTGGTTCTTCATTATTTTGCTTCCATTTAGTATCCACAGAAAGACTGGTTGGAAAACTGAACTTCTTGTCGGCACTGGGCAATCGATGTTTGCCTATATCTAAATGGTTCAACTGGCTTCATCCTGAGAGGAACACCTTCTGGAAGCCTGCGGCAGCGCGGTCCTTTACTGAGATTCATTGATGCACTGTGTGAAAGTAACCCACTTCACTCTGGGATCTGCAGCGCCACTCACAGGCATCATGACTGAGAATTTGTATTTATATTGAACTCATTAGAAAGTACAACTTATCTGGGAAACAAAAATCCTAATAAGGCTATATGAACTGAAAAATCAAAAAGTTATGGCTCTGGGAAGATGGGCAATGAAAAACGAAAACAAAAAAAACTGAATACCGCAGTGTACTCTAAGGGTTAAAACACAAGAAAAACTATATAAATGTGGTATTGTTGTAATTGTACTGACCCAGAGAATGAATGGAAGAGGTCAGTTTTACCGCATAGGGAATGCTGTAAAAACAAAACTCCTAAAACTGTGGTGGAATTGCGTTTTTTCCACAGCATTTGGATTTTTTTTCCAGCTTCCCACTACTCTGTATATAACAGTAAAAATTGCAAGGTCCTGAAGGGCTTAAAGGGAATCTGTCACTAACAACCTCCCTATCCAGCTGTTTCCATAGCCACATAGCTGTGGTTTGTCTGAAATGCAGTTTTATTTTGTTGATCTGAAGCTCTGTTCCCGAGTTATGAATTTTTTTCCTTTGGTGGTCTTTGGTGAAACAAAGGCATCATTATTGCTCTTGTTGCACCCAAGCTATGCTCCTTTCTGTGGCCAGCCCTCCCTCTCTGCTTCACTTGACAGGGCCAGAAAGTGGCAAAGCATTTAGGGAGGGGCTAGCCATTGAAAGAGCTTGGGTGCAACAAGAGCAATGGTGACACCCCCATTGCACTAAAGGCCTAATTTGCCATAGATGAATGAAAAACTGCACTATAATCAGTTCAACCCCAGCTATGTGTCTATGCAAACAGATTGATAGGGAAGTCACTAGTGACAGATTCCCTTTAAACACTCCCACCCCTCTTGTAGTAGTGATTGGCACCAAAAAACTGTGTTTTATCTGGCAGGGTCTGAGTTGGGATATTATCCAAAGGCTTGTATGGATTTTCTGAAAGCCTAGACAATAGCAAATTATAATCTCACGGAGGGGCTCTACATTTTAATAAAGGCCTTTTTCAGATCTTTCCCCCCCCCCAGAGCAGCCGGACCTGCAGTGGTGAGCATACTTTCTTGAACCCCTTCCGCTGAACCTCCTTCCCCACGTGTTTCATCTGCAGAGTCTCCCCCAGACTTATCAGAGGACAAGAGGTCAAGGTACTGTCACACCCTGCCTTGTGAGAGGCCTGAGAAGATCTGACAGACTCACGTGTAGCAAGTCTATCTGACAGATTGTTCTGTTTCTCTTTGTTGTAGTTTTGGGCAGGATCCCACCTCCCCACAGGTTCTGCTCATTAGTTATTTAGTGGTGCTATTTATACCCTCCTCTCACTATAGCCCTTGCGGTTTATATTTGCTTCTGGAGTTCTCAGCTGGTGTATGGTTGATCTCCTGCTCCCCGTCTATCTTAAGCTAAGTCCTATTCCTTCCCTTTTGTTTGTTCTGGCTAGGCCTCAGGAAGACGCTGGTTCATGCACCAAGCGCTAGGAACCGGTTGTCTTATCCCCAGCTCCCTAGCTGAGGGTTTGTTACAGTTACAGCTAGGCTTAGGTTCCAGCGCATGAGCACTTCCACCTTTAGAATTTGCTCATGTTGTCAGCAGTCAGGGAAAGACTCAGGGATTGTCAGGTGGTGAGCTTTCCCTGCTCCCTAGCTTTAGGGCCTAGCCTGGTGTGTTGTTGCTTTCCCTTCCCTCATCTACCGTGACATTATAAACCGCCCAAACCGACGGTTTTTTCCCTTGCTCTGTGCAAAATGGAAGCTGTTGATGCACTGGTGGATCGCATGCAGGAATTATCTTAGGAGGTAGCTGTCCTCCGTAATTCTGTTGCACTGTGTCAGAAATTCCTGGGTCTGGCTCCGCTGGTGGGAACCAGGCCAGCCTTGAACCTAAGGTTGCTCCCCCAGATAGGTTTTCTGGGGGAAGTGATAACTTTGTTCGGTTCAGGGATTCAGTGATTTTTGTGTGGACAACTGTCTCGGCGCATCTATTTATGTGGTTTCCACTAAAATGTTACCTTCGTTCCTTTCTGATTTTGCTGATGTTTTGTCTGAGGGTGGAGATCAGGAGTTACCCCCTCACCGAGAGTATGATTGTCCGATCAATCTTATTCCCGGAGCTAAATTGCCAAAATCTCGGCTATATAATCTTTCCCAACCCGAAAGAGTAGCTATGCGGGAGTATATTGCAGAGAGTTTGACAAAAGGGCATATTAGACCATCTAAGTCACCTATGGCAGCTGGCTTATTTTTTGTTTAAAAAAAAGACGGGACCCTTAGACCATGTCTAGATTTCTGGGAACTGAATCTCATTACTGTCCGTGATCCTTATCCTCTTCCCTTGATCCCGGATTTATTTAATTAGATTGTCGGAGCCAAGGTGTTTTCTAAGTTGGATTTAAGAGGGGCTTATAATCTGATAAGAATCAGGGAAGGGGATGAATGGAAGACGGCCTTCAATACCCCTGAGGGCCACTTCAAGAACCTGGTCATGCCCTTTGGCTTGACCAATGCACCGGCAGTCTTCCAGCACTTTATCAATTAATTTTTTCATCATTTGGTGGGGAGGTTTGTTGTTATTTACCTCAATGACATATTAATTTACTCACCCGATATGGAGACTCATCAGGATCATTTAAGACAAGTATTATCGATCCTTCGGGAAAATAAATTGTATGCTAAGTTGGAGAAATGTGTGTTTGCTGTCCAGGAGCTGCAGTTTCTGGGTTACTTACTCTCTGCCTCAGATTTTCGAATGGATCCTGAAAAAGTCTGTGCGGTACTGGAATGGGATCGTCCGGAAAATCAGAAAGCTCGGATGCGGTTTTTGGATTTTACTAATTGCTACAGAAAATGTATCCTGGATTAATTATTACACTATTGTCAAGCCTTTGATTGATATGACCAGGAAGGGTGTGGACTTTTTAGTCTGGTCGGAAGAAGCATTACAGGCTTTTTCCGCTATAAAGGAATGTTTTGTCGCAGTGTCCTTCTGCTAGCAAATGGCGCCCGTGTGCTTTTTTTTCAAAGAAACTTTCTGCTGCCGAAAGAAATTATGATGTTGGGAATAGAGAGTTGCTGGCCATCAAATTGGCCTTTGAGGAGTGTCGTCATTGGCTAAAAGGAGCGATTCATCCGATTACGGTAATTACTGACCATAAGAATCTGGCTTACCTGCAATCAGCAAAGCATCTGAACCCTAGGCAGGCCAGATGGTCATTGTTTTATACCAGATTTAATTTTGTGGTCACCTATCGCCCTGGGGTCAAAAACGTCAAAGCGGATGCTTTGTCACGTAGCTTTCCTGGGGGGGGGGGAATTCGGCAGATCCCGCTCCGATTTTGGCTGATGGGGTCGTCGTATCCGCTCTTTATCCCGAACTGGAGGCGTAAGTGTTGGGGGCTCAAGGTGAGGCACCTGATTCCTGTCCCTCAGGGAATTTGTTTGTTCCTTATGATATTCGACACAAGGTGTTTAAGGAACATCATGATACTGTCTTTGCAGGACACCCTGGGAGTAGATCCACGGTGGATCTTATTTCTTGGAGATTCTGATGGCCAGGTTTGTATAAATGTGTTAAGGGCTATGTAGCAGCTTGTGAGACCTGTGCACGTGCTAAGGTGGCTCACACTCGGCCTTCAGGATCTCTTCTTCCTTTGTCGATCCCGTCTCGTCCTTGGACGCATTTGTCTATTGACTTCATCGCTGATTTACCGAGTTCCTCTGGGAAAACAGTGATTTTGGTGGTGGTGGACCGCTTCAGTAAGATGAATCACTTTGTACCATTGTCGGGTCTGCCCAATGCTAAAACTCTCGCTCAGGTGTGTGTTGATAACATTGGGAAATTACACGGCATCCCCTCTGATGTTGTGTCTGATAGGGGACGCAATTTGATTTCAGGTTTTGGAAGGCGTTTTGTTCTAGTCTGGGTATTCAGTTGTCTTTTTCTTTGGCTTTCCATCCTCAGTCGAATGGACAAACTGAGCGCACTAACCAGAACCTGGAGACTTATTTGAGGTGTTTTGTTGCCGAGAATCAGGAAGAGTGGTCTTCGTTTTTGTCCTAGGCTGAGTTTGCCTTGAATAACCGCAGACAGTAGTCCACTGATAAGTCACCATTTTTTGGCGCATAAGGTTTTCACCCTAAGTTTGGTACTTTTTCTGGGACTGAATCTTCTGGTATACCTGAAGAGGAGAGATTCTCTTCTTTGTTGTCTTCTATCTGGTGGAAGATTCAAACTCATTTGAAAAACATGGGTGAAAGATATAAACGGATGGCTGACAAGAGACGTATGACTGATCCGGACCTGTGAATGTGTGATTTGGTGTGGTTGTCCACTAAGAACATTAAGTTAAAAGTACCTTCTTGGAAGTTGGGGCCAAGATTTATTGGTCCTTACAAAATCTCCGCCATTGTTAATCCGGTTGCGTTTCGTCTGGAACTTCCGCAGGCCTCAAAGATCCATCATGTGTTTCACAGGTCTTTGTTGAAGAAGTATGTTGAACCTGCTGAACAATCTCCTTTGCCACCTCCTCCTGTCTTGGTAGATGGTAATCTGGAGTTTCAGATCTCCAGAATACTCAACTCGTGTGTTCTTTGTGGTTCAGTACCTTGTGCATTGGAGGGGATACAGCTCTGAGGAAAGAATGTGGGCTCTGGCGACTGATGTCAATGCTAGTCGTCTTGTGAAGGGCTTTCACAGGGCACACCCTGATAAGGTTGCTCCTGGGTGCCCAGAGGTCACCCATAGTAGGGAGGTACTGTCACGCCCTGCCATGTTAGAGACCTGAGAAGATTTGACAGACTTGCTACACGTGAGTCTGACAAATTGTTCTGTTTCTCTTTGTTGTGGTTTTGGGCAGGATCCCACCTCCCTACAGGTTCTGCTAATTAGCTATTTAGTGGTGCTATTTATACCCTCCTCTCACTATATTTGTTTATATTTGCTTCTGGAGTTCTCAGCTGGTGTTTGGTGGATCTCCTGCTCCCGGTCCGTCTTAACCTGTTTAGGACATAGGGCGTACAGGTACGCCCTGATGTCCCTGTACTTAAGGACACAGGGTGTATCTGTACGTCCTATGTATTTCTGGGTGCCTGCTCAAATCATTAAGCAGGCACCCGGGGTCAATGCGCCCGGAGGTCCCTGTGTCAGTGATCGCCGCCAACCGCAGGTCAATTCAGACCTGCGGTTTGCGGCTTTTACATGTTGCGGCGGTGCCATCGGGTCCCCGTGGGGCTGTAGGGGGGACCCGATGGCATGGAAGGCAGCGCGATGCCTTCCTGAGGTATCGGCACTGCCTTCCTGTGATGAGCCTGTGAGATCCAGCCCCCTGGATCTCACAGGCCGGAAGCTGTATGAGTAATACACACTGTATTACTCATACAGCTAATGCATTCCAATACAGAAGTATTGTAATGCTATGTAAAGGGGATTAGACCCACAAAAGTTAAAGTCCCAAAGTGGGTCAACAAATAAAGTGAAAAAAAGTTGAAAAAATAAAGTGTACCCCCCAAAAAATTACAAGTTTCAAGTAAAAAAAAAACACAAAAAAAGGTAATTTCCCCATATTAGGTATCACCGCGTCCGTATCGCCCGGCTCTATAAACATATCACATGACCTAACCACTAAGATGAACACCGTATAAAAATTAAAACTGTGCTAAATAAATAAAAAATTGTCACTTTACATCACAAAAAGAACAGTAAGCGATCAAAAAGAAGTATGCCCACCAAAATAGTACCAATCTAACGTCACCTCATCCCGCAAAAAATAAGCCCCTACCTAAGACAATCGCCCAAAAATAAAAAAACTATGACTCAGAATATGGAGACACTAAACCATTTTTTGTTTTAAAGAAGCTGTATACATATTAGGTATCGCCGCGTCCGTAATAACCTGCTCTATAAAAATATCACATGACCTAACCCCTCAGATGAACACTGTAAAAAAAATGGTGTAAAAAAAGCCATTTTTTGTCACCATACATCACAAAAAGTGTAATAGCAAGCGATCTAAAAGTCATACGCACCCCAAAATAGTGCCAATCAAACCGTCATCTCATCCTGCAAAAATCATACCCTACCCAAGATAATCGCCTAAAAACTGAAAAAACTATGGCTCTCAGACTATGGAAACACTATAACATGATTTTTTTGGTTTCAAAAATGAAATCATTGTGTAAAACTTACATAAATAAAAAAAATTGTATACATATTAGGTATTGCCGCGTCCTTGACAACCAGCTATATAAAATTACCACATGATCTAACGTGTCAGATCAATGTTGTAAATAACACAAAAATAAAAAATTATGCGAAAACAGAAATTTCTTGTTACCTTGCCTCACAAAAAGTGCAATATAGAGCAACCAAAAATCATATGTACCTTAAACTAGTACCAACAAAACTGCCACCCTATCCCGTAGTTTCTAAAATGGGGTCACAGTCCGGCGCCTCCTAAAAACCGTATGGTATTCCTTTCCTTCTGCGCCCGTACAGCAGTTTACAACCACATATGGGAGGTTTCTATAAACTACAGAATCAGGGCCATAAATATTAAGTTTTGTTTGGCTGTTAACCCTTGCTTTGTAACTGGAAAAAAAAATTAAATCTGCAAAAAAAGTGAAATTTTAAAATTGTATCTCTATTTTCCTTTAATTTTTGTGGAACACCTAAAGAGTTAACAACGTTTTTAAAATAAGTTTTGAATACCTTGAGGGGTGTAGTTTCTAAAATTTCTACTCTAGGGGTGCATCAGGAGGGCTTCAAATAGGACATGGTATCAAAAAACCAGTCCAGCAAAATCTGCTTTCCAAAAACCATATGGCATTCCTTTCTCCAATTTTTGGAGGTATTATAGAAGTAGAAAATTTAAACTTAAAAATGTGCAAATTTTTCAAAATTTTGGGTAAATTTTTTTATTTTTTATAAATAAAAATGAATTTTTTTTACCCTTCTTTAACAGTGTCATGAAGTACAATATGTGATGAAAAAACTATCTCAGAATGGCCTGGATAAGTCAAAGCGTTTTAAAGTTATCACCACATAAAGCGACACTGGTCAGATTAGCAAAAAATGGCCTGGTCCTTAAGGTGAAAATGAGCCCGGTCCCAAAGGGTTAAGCTAAGTCCTATTTCTTCCCTTTTGTTGTTTGTTCTGGCTAGGCCTCAGGAAGATGCTGGTTCCTGCACCAAGCGCTAGGAACCGGTTGTCTTATCCCCAGCTCCCTGGCTGAGGGTTTGTTACAGTTTCAGCTATGCTTAGGTTCCAGCGCATGAGCACTTCCACCTTTAGGATTTGATCATGTTGTCAGTGGTCAGGGAAAGACTCAGGGATTGTCAGGCAGTGACCTTTCCCTGTTCACTAGCTTTGGGGCCTAGCCTGGTGTGTTGTTGCTTTTGTTGTATTTGGTTTGCTTCCCTTCCCTCATCTACCGTGACAGGTACTCAACTGCAATCCCAAAATAACAAGCTCAATTCTAGCTAAACCCTACAATAATTTGATTGGAAAAAAGGCCCAGTCACGACTTGTAACTTCAGAGTAACTGCATATGGCTGGTACAACTCATCTGATCTCAGTATGATGCCCCTGATGAGTCTGGGGAAGACTTTGGAGATGAAATATGTAGGACTACATTTTATCTATTCCCTCTCAGAGTAAGGGCTAATGCACACGACCGTTGTTGTTTTGTGGTCTCTATCTAAAATGGTTTCCGTAAGCGATCTGTTTTTTTGCGGATCGGAAACAGTAACTTATTAATCACCAAACACATGAGCAATATGGGCTGGGCATAGCATTTCTACAGTATGGATCAGCAAAATACGGATGACATACGGATGTGTTCCGTGTGTGTTCCGTATTTTTTGTGGACCCATTAACTTGAATGGGGCCTCGGACCGTGATTTGCGGATAATATCACTACTTCTTTGCGGAACGGAAATACGGAAATATACGGAAACAGAATGCACACGGAGTACCTTCCGTTGTTTTAGCGGACCCATAGAAGTGAATGGTTCCGCATACGGTCCGCAAAAAAAACCAGAATAGAAGCGGAAAGAAAATACGTTTGTGTGCATGAGCCCTAATTCTTGTTATTTTTCTCCATTTAGGTCAGTCCAGGGCTTGGTTAGCATGGACAGGATCCGAACGGGGCTGCCCTTTTAAGGATGAGGACTCTGTATTAGGGGGTGTCACCGCCAGTTCTGTGAGAAGGTCTGGCAGACGTTCTTCTCTACCTCTTGTATGACGTTCTTTGTTTTGGTTTCACTTTGTCATTTCCTTTCCTTCTGCCAGGTGTCACTTATTTAGACTAATCGTCTTCCTTTGTATTCCCTCCCATACTGCCTCACTTTGCGGTTTATATATACTACTTCCTGGATGAAGTGTTCACTGCTGGAGGCTGCTGCTGCTGTTTGCTCAGATAAGTCTTTTCCTTTATTGTGTTTCCCTGCTGGCTTGATTCTAGGTGACCCTGACTCCGTCCGTATTAAGTGCAGGGAGCCGGTGGTAGTGTCCTCTCACTATTATAGGGTTTTCAGGTGTCACACAGTCTTAGGTACGTGGGCAAGCAATCGTCTACCATTGAGACCCTTGCATGTGCATAGCAGTCAGGGAGAGCTCTTAGGGTTTTATAGGGCTCACCTATATGCTCCTTAGTTTGTGATCAAGCCAGTCGGACGTTTATTTATAAGTTCCAGCTATCTGCAACTTCATCCATGACATTATAAACCGCCATAACCGTCTTAAGCATGGATCCGGTTTCAGCCTTGATTGACCGCATGCAAGGTCTTTCGCTGGAGGTAGCAGATCTCCGTAAAAAACTGTGTCTCAGTTTCAGGTGACCGGTTCTGCAGGCGTTCATGGAGTTTGTTCCGAGCCTAAGATCTTGCTTCCGGATACGTTTTCCGGGGGTAGTGATAATTTTGGCCGCTTTAGAGAGGCTTGCAAACTCTATTTTCGCCTACTTCCCCATTCCTCTGGTGATGAGGAGCAGAGGGTGGGGGATCATCATCTCGCTGCTCAGGGATAATGCTCAGTCTTGGGCCTTTTCGCTGCCGGTAGGGGCACGGCCCCTCCAATCGGTGGATGAATTTTTTGTAGCCCTGGGGCAGATATATGATGACCCGGATCGTATTGCTCTGGCTGAATCTAAACTGCGTCTTTTATGCCAGGGTAAACAATCCGCAGAGATATATTGTTCTGAATTTTGGAGATGGGCAGCTGATACTAGTTGGAATGATGCTGCACTCTGAAGTCAATTTTGCCATGGTCTTTCGGAAAGATTGAAAGATGCATTTACTTTTCATGAGAGACCAGCGTCGTTAGAGTCTGCCATGTCTCTAGCTGTTCGTATTGACAGGCGTCTTAGAGAGAAAGAGGAGACTACTCCTTCCTGTCATATTCAGCCTAAGTCAAGAACGTAAAAAAGAAAAAAGAAAACAAGGTTATCCTAACTCTATCTAGGAATCAACTGAATGCCCCTGAAGAGGAGGAGAGAAGGGCGCCAACAGGACTGTGATGATGTAAAGATAGGTATGAAAAGTCACTAAAAAGAAGTAGGCTGCTCAAATCAGTGTAAACAAGGTTTTAACACTAAGTCAATGAAAGTGGAACAGAGGAAAACAAAAATCCATAACCCATGAAGTGGTAGGAACAACACCGGGAAGGAGAGGACGAGCGCCAAACCTCTAATTTGTGATGTATATTTAAGTGAAAAATAATAGATGGATAGATAGATATCCCGATAGATCAACATACAAGACAGACGGATATAGTATTGTTATCGTTGATTCTTATTGGTATTAGTGCCAGATTACCTTCACTGTAATCAAAATAAAATTACAACTGGACTAGACCCAAACTCTGGACATTTCCCACCAAAGGAAGAATCTCAAACGGTGGTCAAAGAAGAAATAATATATATATATATATATATATATATATATATATATGTATAAATATAAAAGATGCATAAAAACAGGCAATACGAGCCAAAGGCTTTTCCACTCACTTCACAAGGGGGGGGGGGGGGGGTCACCTCCAGGATAAACTCAAGACACCTGGGGTGATTCCCCCCTGATTCGAGGTCATTCGTAGAATGGTAGAGATCCAGGTAAGTGGACCAAATCTGCAGTAAAGATGGAAGCAGCAGCCGGATCCTTTTACTTCATGAAATCTCTCTTTATTGCAAACAGAACAAGCTCAACGCGATTCGGGGGTCCATATAATATCCCCCTTCCTCAGGAGCAGATGTTTGGGTCTAGTCCAGTTGAAATTTTATTTTGATTGGCGCTCGTCCTCTCCTTCCCGGTGTCGTTCCTACCACTTCACGGGTTATGAATTTTTGTTTTCCTCCGTTCCACTTCCATATTCAGCCTAAGGAGAGTGGGGCTGTCTCATTCAGTGCGCAGGGGTCTGAGTCTGTCTCAATCCCCTCTGAGGGGGAGGCCATGCAGCTGGGTTTGCTTGTCTCTGATAGTAGAGGATTCAGCTCTCAGAGGAGGGTTTGTTTCTGTTGTGGGGGGTATAAATCATTTGGCTAATGTTTGCCCCTCTAGGAGATTCATGGAGTTTTCTGAGGGTAATAAAAAAATAAAATAAAATAAAAAACACTAAAAACTTTCCATTTGCCACTATTGGCAAGGTTGATGCGGAAATTGAAGGTTTGCCATTTGCTTGTAGTTCCCGTTTTCTCCAACCTGCCAGGGTGGCGCTAGACAGCAAGAACATTGTTTGTGAGATTTTTGTAGATAGTGGAGCAGCTGTCAATCTCATTGATAATCAATTTACAACAACGCATGGTTTCCAGGTATGCACTTTGGAAAAGGATATACCTATTTTTGCTATCGTTTCCGCTCCACTTTTTTTAAAGATCGTTAAAGGGCATAGTTCACAATATCGGTTTGACTGTAGGTGACGCTCATGTTGAGGATATGTCATGTTTCGTCTTAAGCGGGTTGCCTACTCCTCTAGTGTTGGGGCTACCCTGGCTCACTAAACATAACCCCACCATTGATTGGCAAGCAAGGCAAATAAATGGTTGGAGTGACTTTTGCAGAGAGAATTGCCTCACGGCGTCTCTTTCAGAGGTTTCTACCAAGACTGTGCCATCTTTTCTGAGTTTTCGGATGTGTTTTCTGAGAGTGGTGTCCAGGAGTTGCCCCCTCACCGGGAGTATGACTGCCCTATTAATCTCATCCCAGGCGCCAAGCTGCCAAAATCACTTTTATACAATCTCTCCCAACCTGAAAGAGTCGCTATGCGTACTTATATCTCTGAGAGCCTGAGAAAGGGACACATCCGACCCTCAAAGTCACCTGTTGCCGCTGGGTTTTTTTTTGTTAAGAAAAAAGATGCTTCTTTAACCCCTTCCCGACCGCAATCTGTATATATACGTAATAGCTGCACATACCCCGTGCAGCTACCACGTATATAAACGTTCTGGCAGCTCTTTAATCCAAGCGCTGCAAAGCGCTTGGATTAAAGCTTCTGCCCCTGCCCTGTATGCTGTCACGGACAGCATACAGTGCAGTAATGCCGGCAAGGGACCAATCAGAGTGGCCCCTTACCGGCAATCGATCCGATTGGTTAGTCTGTGCAGACTAACCAATCGGATCGCGGCAGTGAAAAAATGCCGGTTTCAGGCTCTGATCTGCGCTCTGCAGATCAGAGCCTGAAAGCAGATAGTGTTCCTCATGCCCCCCGATCTGTGCCCCTCCAAGCCCTTGGTGCCCCTCTGTGCCCCCCAATCTGTGCCCCGCCAATCTGTGCCCCTCTCCTGCGCTCATCTCCTTCCTGCCCTGATGCGGTCCGCCCCCTCCCCGCCCCATGCATTCATTTTCTAGCCGCCCCCTGCCCCAGCCTCCCTCAATATTGTAGGCAGTTACAGTACCCCCCGACCCCCCCCCTTTCCAGCGCTGCCCCCGATCCCCCTTCTGTGTGTGATGGAGGCGGCTCCATTACTGAGCCGCCGCCATCAGCAGAGAGTGTCAGCTCTATGCTGACTCTCCTGTAACCCCATAGATGCCGCGGTTGCGGCATCCATGGGGTTAACAGAGGGAGGGAGCTCCCTCTCTCCACCATCGGGGCTGCAGCGCTGTGATTGCAGCACCCGATGGTTGCCATGGCAACCGGACGCTTTGCAAAAGCTTCCGGTTGCCATGGCAAAGGCGTCCAGTGCTGCCACCTACAGGCAATCTGGAAGTATTATACTTTGGAATGCAAGAGCATTGCAAAGTATAGTACAACTATCAGAGCAACTGGATCTTCAAGATCCAAGAGGGAACTGATAAAAAAAAATGAAAATAATAAAAGTAAAAATAAATTAAAAAAAATGTAAATAAAAAAAAGAAATTGCCTTTTCCTATAAAAAAATGAAAAAATAAAATAAAATACACATATTAGGTGTCACCGCGTCCGTAACGACCGTCTCTATAAATATATCACATGATAGACCCTGTCCGATAAACACCATACAAATAAAATAAAAAACTGTGCCAAAAAAGCTATTTTTGTCACCTTACATCACAAAAAGTGCAACAGCAAGTGATCAAAAAGGCTTATGACCTCCAAAATAGTACCAATCAAACTGTCACCTCGTCCCGCATGATACCCTATTTAAGACAATCGCTCAAAAAATAAAAAAGCTATGGCTCTCAGACTATAGAGACACTAAAACATCAATTTTTTGGTTTCAGAAATGCTATTATTGTGTAAAACTTAAATAAATAAGAAAAAGTATACATATTAGGTATTGCCACGTCCGTAACAATCTTCTCTATAAAACTATCACATGACCTAACTCCTCAGATGAACGCTGTAAAAATAAATAAATGAAAACTGTCCAAAACAGCCAATTTTTGCGTCACCTTGCCCCATAAAGTGTAATAATGAATGATCAAAAAATCCTATGTTCTCAAAAATGGTACCAATAAAAACCTCAACACTTTCTGCAAAAAACGAGCCCCTGCACAAGACGATCGGCAGAAAAAAAAAAACATATGGCGTTCAGAAAACCAATCCAGCACAATCTGCCTTCCAAAAACCGTATGGCATTCCTTTCCTTCTGCGCCCTGCCGTGTGCCCGTACAGCAGTTTACGACCACATGTGGGGTGTTTATGTAAACCGCGGAACCCGCAGTCGAATGGTCAGACCGAATGCGTCAATAAGAATCTGGAGACATAGCTGCGCTGTTTTGTGGTGGAGAATCAGGAGGATTGGTATTCTTTTTTGTCCCTTGCTGAGTTTGCTTTAAATAACCGTCGCCAGGAGTCCTCTGATAAGTCACCATTATTTGGCGCATATGGGTTTCATCCGCAGTTTGGGACATTCTCTGCAGAGGGGTCTTCTGGTTTACCTGATGAGGAGAGATTTTAATCGTCTTTGTCATCTATTTGGCAAAAGATTCAGGGTAATCTGAAGAGGATGAGTGAGAGATATAAGCGTGTGGCGGATTAGAGACGTGTGCCTGGTCCGGACCTGAATGTGGGTGATCTGGTGTGGTTGTCTACAAAGAATATCAAACTGAAGGTTCCCTCCTGGAAGTTGGGTCCTAAGTTTATTGGGCCTTACAAGATCTTGTCCGTCATCAATCCCGTTGCCTTCTGTCTTGATCTTCCTCAGACTTGGAAGATCCATAATGTTTTTCACAGGTCCCTATTAAAACCTTATGTCCAACCCACTGTACCCTTTTTGCCTCCTCCTCTGATTTTGGTTGATGGTAATCTTGAATTTCAGGTCTCTAGGATTGTGGATTCTCGCATTATCTGCGGTTCTCTTCAGTACCTCGTTCATTGGGAGGGTTTATGGTCCTGAGGAGAGGATGTGGGTCCCAGTGGCAGACATTAAGGCCACTTGTCTCATCAGGGCTTTCCAAAGGTCTCATCCTGAGAAGGTGTGCTCTGAGTGTCCAGAGTCCACCCGTAGAGGGAGGGGTACTGTCACCGCCAGTTCTGTGAGAAGGTCTGGCAGACGTTCTTCTCTACCTCTTGTATGACGTTCTTCGTTTTGGTTTCACTTTGTCATCTCCTTTCCTTCTGCCAGGTGTCACTTATTTAGACTAATCGTCTTCCTTTATTTTCCCTCCCATTCTGCCTCACTTTGCGGTTTATACTACTTCCTGGATGAAGTGTTCACTGCTGGAGGCTGCTGCTGCTGTTTGCTCAGATAAGTCTTTTCCTTTATTGTGTTTCCTTGCTGGCTTGATTCTAGGTGACCTTGACTCCGTATTAAGTGCAGGGAGCCGGTGGTAGTGTCCTCTCACTATTATAGTGTTTTCAGGTGTCACACAGTCTTAAGTACGTGGGCATGCAATCGTCTACCATTGAGACCCTTGCATGTGCATAGCAGTCAGGGAGAGCTCTTAGGGTTTTATAGGGCTCACCTATATGCTCCTTAGTTTGGGATCAAGCCAGTCGGACGTTTATTTATAAGTTCCAGCTGTCTCAGTTTCAGGTGACCGGTTCTGCTGGCATTCATGGAGTTTGTTCCGAGCCTAAGATCTCGCTTCCGGATACGTTTTCCGGGGTAGTGATAATTTTGTCCGCTTTAGAGAGGCTTGCAAACTCCATTTTCGCCTACTTCCCCATTCCTCTGGTGATGAGGAGCAGAGGGTGGGGATCATCATCTCGCTGCTCAGGGATAATGCTCAGTCTTGGGCCTTTTCGCTGCCGGTGGGGGCACGGCCCCTCCAATCGGTGGATGAATTTTTTGTAGCCCTGGGGCAGATATATGATGACCCGGATCATACTGCTCTGGCTGAATCTAAACTGCGTCTTTTATGCCAGGGTAAACAATCCGCAGAGATATATTGTTCTGAATTTTCGAGATGGGCAGCTGATACTAGTTGGAATGATGCTGCACTCCGAAATCAATTGTGCCATGGTCTTTCGGAAAGATTGAAAGATGCATTTGCTTTTCATGAGAGACCAGCGTCGTTTGAGTCTGCCATGTCTCTAGCTGTTCGTATTGACAGGCGTCTTACAGAAAGAGAGGAGACTACGAATTTGGCGTAAACAGAATGAGAACATGTATCCATCATGCCTTGTTACCACTGTGCAGGCTGGTGGTGGTGGTGTAATGGATGTTTTCTGGGCACACTTTAGGCCCCTTAGTGCCAATTGGCCATCGTTTAAATGCCACAGGTACCCAAGCATTGTTTCTGACAATTACCATCCCTTCATGACCACCATGTACCTATCCTCTGATGGCTACTTCCAGCAGGATAATGCACCATGTCACAAAGCTCAAATCATTTCAAATTGGTTTCTTGAACATGACAATGAGTTCACTGTACTAAAATGGCCCCCACAGTCACCAGATATCAACCCAATAGAGCATCTTTGGGATGTGGTGGAACGGGAGCTTCGTGCCCTGGATGTGCATCCCTCAAATCTTCATCAACTGCAAGATGCTATCCTATCAATATGGGCCAACATTTCTAAAGAATGCTATCAGCACCTTGTTGAATCAATGCCACATAGAATTAAGGCAGTTCTGAAGGCAAAAGGGGGTCCAACACCGTATTAGTATGGTGTTCCTAATAATTATTTAGATGAGTATATAATACACTTACAACCAATGCATTACAATATAGAAGTATCCCAGAGTGGGACCAAAAAAAAAGTAAAAAAAAAGTTTAAAAAGCGTCATTTTACTAAAAGAAAGAAAATTGAAAAAAAAAAATAAAATATAGAAAAAAAGTTGACATATTAGGTTTCAAAAATGGCTATTGTGTAAAACTGAAAGCAACAACCCTAAAAATAGTAATAGTAATATTTGGTATTGTCGCGTCCAAAACAATCTGCTATATAAAAATACTACATGACCTAACCTGTCAGATGAACATTGTAAATAACAAAAAATAAAAACGGTGCCAAAACAGCTATTTTTTGTTACTTTGCCTCACAAAAAGTGTAATATAGAGCAACCAAAAATTATATATACCCTAAAATAGTACCAACAAAACTTCCACATTATCCCGTAGTTTCCAAAATGGGGTCACTGTTTTGGAGTTTCTACTCTAGGGGTGCATCAGGGGGTCTTCAAATGTGACATGGCAACTTAAAATTATCCCAGTGAAATCTGCCTATCAAAAACTATATGGCGTTCCTTTTCTTCTGCGCCCTGCCATGTGCCCGTACAGCAGTTTACGACCACATATGGTGTGTTTCTGTAAACGACAGAATCAGGGCAATAAATATTGAGTTTTGTTTGGCTGTTAACCCTTGCTTTGTTACTGGAAAAAAATAGCATAAAATGGAAAATCTGCCAAAAATTTTTGACATTTCATCTACATTTTCCTTTAATTCTTGTGTAACACCTAAAGGGTTAAGAAAGTTTGTAAAATCAGTTTTGAATACCTTGAGAGGTGTAGTTTCTAAAATGGGGCCATTTATGGGTGGTTTCTATTATGTAAGCCTTACAAAGTGACTTCAGACCTGAACTGGTCCTTAAAAAGTGGGTTTTGGAAATTTTCAGAAAAATTTCAAGATTTGCTTCTAAACTTCTAAGTCTTCTAACGTCCCAAAAAAGAAAATGTCATTTACAAAATGATCCAAACATAAAGTAGACATATGGGAAATTTAAAGTAATAACTATTTTAAGAGTTATCTGTTTTAAAAGCAGAGACATTGAAATTTTTAAAATTGCTAATTTTTCCAAAGTTTTAGTAAATTTGGTATTTTTTTTTATAAATAAAAATGAAATATTTTGACTCAAATTTACCACTGTCATGAAGTACAATCTCAGAATGGCTTGGATAAGTAAAAGCGTTCTGAAGTTATCACCACATAAATTGACACATGTCAGATTTGCAAAAAATGGCCTGGTCCTTAAGGTGAAAAATGGCAGGGTCCTTAATGGGTTAATCTTTTTTTCTTATCTTACATTGACATTTTGAAGGCTCTGGAACCAATTAATAGTTTTTTATAGAGTTATGGTCTCCAGTAATGATATTTTCATTGTATAATGGCCATCCTGGAATGAATTAATATTATACCTTGAGAGACCAATGTATTTTGTAGATAACACGGCTTTATCTTCTTTACTTGTCTTCAAGAAACCTCAGAACTTCTTCACATAAAAGGGATATCTCATAATGCAAAATGTTGGGGATGATCTCTATTCCATACACATCTTATTACTGTGATAAGACACTGTTGGAAAGTTAAAATGAGTTTCAATAACTTCTGCTTGACTAAAATTACAACCGCCACCTAATTAGATTTTATAGAATTGCCAATTTGTTCCAAATAAGATCTCCCGTCAGCTCTTCTCTCTTCCCTCAAACACTCAATCTATGGAGGAGCCTCCAATAACTCCCATGTAACAAGAGAGGTGGGGCACATTTTTAGGTTGTGGGAAGATCTTTTATTCTTTTTGCACCTCTGGATGTCTTATTAGCATTCCAATCAGCTTCCAAAATGTCTGGACTCCGTCATAATTATATATACTGTCATAACTATATCAGCTCATGGTTATCTAGGAATATACAAAACAGGTGGCCCATGGGGTTGCGGTTTCACAATGAATGGGAACTCAGCTGTGGAGCAAGGCACGTAAAACTGAAATACACTGAATTATATTCCATATACCTCACGGATCCGCCGCCACTCCTGTACTGATGCTGCCGCGGCCACCACCACTCCTTGCTTCCTGGTCTAAGGGCTCATGCAGACGACCGTTGGTGTCATTTCTGGTCCCCGCTGCAATTTGTGGTCCCAAATGCACGGGCAATATCCGTGCGGATTCCGCAGACTGATTCAGACCCATTGAACTTGAACGGGTCCGTGATCTGTCTGCACTCCAAAAAACGTGTTCTTTTTTTTTTTTTTGCGGTGTGGAGGCACAGAGAGAAACCCCATGCCGGAGGGTCTGCATCAGTCATGTGGTGAGCATGCAGCCGCTGCCCGCATATTGAAGACCGCAATGCGGGCACAGGCTGTGTGCATGAGCCCTAACGATGAGGTTCTGCCATAAAGGCATTTGACTGCTGAAGATAAATCACTGCCTGCAGCGCTGGGGCACCTACTTGTTGATCTTATTATTAGCTTTCTACCCATTGCTGCAACTGAAATAATCTGAACATGCCTTTGGGGAGTCTTTGCAGTTAAGGGTGCATTACATGGGCAGATTTTTTAACCGATGATCAATAATGAGAGTTCGTATGAACGCTTGTTAGTGATAATCTTACACTGCAATACTGCCGCCGACTGCTCGTTCATTGGGCATTCCATATCTTTCAGCATGTTGAAAGATCGGGATTTGCCGGCGACAGATCATGCTCTCTAATTATTATCTGCCGCTGGCAAAACCACTATACAGCATAGGGACGAGCGATGGCATAACGATTCCTCCTCCCCATGCTGAGGAGAAGATCGCTGCAGTGGTCTTCTCCGCTAGCGAGCAACAATTGCATGGAAGGAACGCTTCCCTCCAGACAATCGTCTGCCTGATCGGGGTCTCTAATGTAGCCTTTACATCAGCATATCTGTAAAGATAGAAGATGTATTTCAGACTATCACAGTTTTGCTTTAGGCACAGCAGGTGGCTCGAGTCATTGATCACAGATGTCAAAGGGGTTTTCTGGGATGTTAAATACCCCAACCTATCAGCTGTTTGAGAAAGCGGAGCTCTGGTGAGCGCCATGGCCTCCTCGTGTCTTACTATGCACAGTGTCGTACATTGTATAGCGGCTGTGCTTGGTATCGCAGCTCAGCCCCATTCACTTGAATGGGACTAAGCTGTGCCTAGGCCACGTGACCAATGAACATGACGTCATATGGCCTAGGAAGAGGCCTAAGCACTTCCGGAGATTAACAGCTGATTGGAGAAAGTGCTGGGAGTCATACCTCCACCAGTCTTATATTGATGACATGTCCAGAGGATAGCTCATCAATATCAAAATCCAGGAAAAAACATTTAAACCTTGTGTTGGCCTCCCCAATATGGCATGCTGTCATCCACTGGGCAAAAAGCCATACCAGGGGCGTAGCTAAGGGCTCACGGGCCCGGGTGCAAGAGTTCAGCTTGGGCCCCCATTCCCTTAGTGCTTGTTAGCAAGGGGCAGGGTAGCACATAGCCTTCCTGCTGCCAGAGGCAAACATTGAAAGGGCACCCCCTCATGCCAAATTCTTGACCTAACCCCTTCCCTCTAGCCAGAGGTGTAAATAGACCAGCATGCACTTTCTATAATGCCAGTGTCTTATGTGGCACAATGGTTTTTGGGCGACTGCTACCTCTGCACCCCCTATAGCTACGCCATACCAGTAATAAGCGCCACACATTATAACCATCTAACCAATCATTTCCTACAGCGCCTTTGATCGGTTGCTATGGACAATATTAGCTTTTCTTTCCATTTTCATACATCTGCCCCTGTGTTTGTCCCGAAGGCCTCCACACTTTACGAAGGGTCAGAACCTTTTAGGGTGTTGAAAAATATGGCCTTTAGTCCAAATTAATTTTTTTTTAAAGAGTTATTCCCATGTGGACATTTATGACATATACACAAGAGATATGCGATAGTCAGGGGCGGACTGGGAACTTAAAGTGGGCCTGGAATAAAATACTAAAAGTGGTGCCATATTGTAGACGGGTCCAAACTGAAAGAAGGTAGGGTAACAGAAGTAGGCGGGTCAAAAATACCATAGTGAGGCACAAAATACCGCCCTAGCAGAACCAAATACCAGAGCCGCCCCCCGCATTCAACTCGACTCACAGTCCTAAAGACGGTCATTCAGTTGAATTCAGGAGGGGACCTGCGGCCGTCGGCCAGGAACATATGTACCAATAATGCTGAGAGCATCCGATTGTTATGTACATGGCCGGGAGCCGTGAGGAGGGCTCGGGCGGCCCACTGGGAAATTTCTCTGTAAGGTCTTTGGCCAGTACGCCCCTGCCGATGTGGTTCGTAGGTCCCAGACTGCGTTCGGCTAATTTAGGAAATCCTAAATGGAGAGATCTGTGCATGCGCGGCCACCTGTCCATTCCTGGCAGCGCGAGACAGGGTGCAACTCTCCAGACAGGTGTGGGTCCCAGAGGTAGGACCCACACCTATCAGACATTTATCTTGTGGATATGCCCCAAATATCCAGATGGGGATACCGCTTTAACGCAACTGCGCCAAGTTGCTCTACTTGTCGCCGTTGCAACTTTTTAATACAAATGATAATCCCACTCCATGAGGTGTGTAACTTTCCTAAAAGAACCTGACAATGCAGTATAGGAAATTCCATGTGTTTCATGTATGTGCCATGACATATGGCCATCATGCATTGGCCTTTGTATGTTTACTCCCTGCAGCATGGAAGTCTTACCCTGCACAGCACTGAAAGGCATGACACAGCACAGCATGCAGCTAGCTAGCAGGAAAAAGCAGCTCAAATATCCAGCAGGACCCCCCCTGAGCTCCCCCTTGTTTCTCGCGCTGCACCCCCCTTCTATCCCCCCCTTCCTATTCTCAACCAATCGCCGAGCTCATCTCATCCATGCAAATAGCAGCACAATGGAGCAAAGCAATAACCACGCTGCAACCAGCCTTGAAACGACCACCACTTGTTTGACAAGTCAACTACCAATCACCGGCGAGCTTTTCGCCTGCCTGCCACTAAGGTAACCAATGAGAGCGAGGAGGAGGCGTTCCCCGACCAAGTTAGGGTGTCCGTGCAGGGTGTCTTGTGCTAAACTTCACCAAATAATAGCTGTTTGTATTTTGGCTGCAGCAGTGGCCATTTTAGGTAAGTTCTTCTCTTAACTTTTTAATTTGCAGCATCTTTGCTAGTTTCTGTGTCGCCCGGGGCGTGTGGCTGCCATCCATCCCCTTCCTGGGCATCTCTTATGAATGAAACTGTGATTTTCCCCGTACTGTTCCTTGGCTTTTTGTGTGGGCTTCAACGAGGAGCTGGAGGAGGAGGGGGGGTTGTCTGTAAACGTGTCCACGTCGGGAGAGTGCGGATATATATCGTGCATCTAGCGCTCGGTTTTAACCCCTCCTCCGTCTCCCTTTCCTCTAGGTTCCTCGCAGGTTTTTGTATTTTGGGGTTTTAACGTCCCCCCCCCCTTTTTGCCCTTTTGGTTCTGCCCACTGCACTAAAGCGTGTGCTGTGGGCAGTACCAAGTGGGGGAGGATTAGGGAAACTGGAAGCAGTAAGGGCATGGAAATGCTGTAATGTGGATTGGTTTAAAGGCCAGACATCCATCCATGACTAGTGGGCTGTAGCCGGCTGTGAGGGGCCTGCTGGGCAGACTACAATAGGAATGCCTATTTCACACAGGAATATGGACCCTGTGGTGGGGGTAGGCATGTGTGTGCTGCGGCTGGGTCTGTGCCTAGACCGACCTATCAGGCCTACAGCCCTGGCTCACCTGCCTGCCTCATGTCATGTGAAACAGCTGCATTCTGTACGCAGCACTTCCTGCTGAGGAGACCCCTGAAGATTGCATGGCCCTGTTCACACGGTGCAGATTTGCTGCTGTGAGGTTTTATTGCGTCGTCTAGATATGCAGCGTGAGCGAAGGAGGATTTAGGAAGGTCCCGTGCACACTTAGCAGTTTTAGAGCATGCTGCTGTGTCGCATCCATGGGAAAAAAACATGGAAGAGCCACACGTGTGACGCAAACATCTGTGGTTACAGTGGAAACTGTTGTAACGGTGGGATCCCCCACGAATACCAAATTTGTGGCGCAGTTTTTGGCCACAGTGCTATCACCTATGCGGATTTCCTGCCTCCGAGGTTTGCGTCCACGATGGCGGTTGCCATAGATTACGTATGTGAAGCAGAGGAGGTTACGCTTCGGTATGAGCAGTGGATGAGTATTTGTACGCCTGCGTCCTATGGGACCCACTATGGTGACCATTAAATCGGTTGTCTCACCTCAACAAATAGCATTTATTATGTAGAGAAAGTCAATACAAGGCACTTACTAATGTATTGTGATTGTCCATATTGCCTCCTTTGCTGGCTGGATTCCTTTTTCCATCACATTATACGCTGCTCGTTTCCATGGTTATGACTACCGTTCAATACATCAGTGGTGGTCGTGCTTGCACAATATAGGAAAAAGCACCAGCCTATGTGCACTGCCACGGTCCCAGCCACTAGAGAGGTTGGCACTTTTTCCTACAGTGTGCAAGCACGACCACCACTGACTGATTGCAGGGTGGTCTGTAACCATGGAAACAAGCGGTGTCTAATGTGATGGAAAAATGAATCCAGCCAGCAAAGGAAGCAATATGGATAATAATAATACATTAGAAAGTGGCTCGTATTAACTTTCTCTACATGATAATTGCTAATTGCTGAAGTGAGACAACAGCCCCTTTAATATTAATTAAAGGGCCTGAAAGCTTACGAATAGACTGGTTGGTGTCATTTAGAAATATGTGTCGTTACTTTGGAAATTCTTGGAACTGGAGATTTAGGAGATAAAATAGTTGTCGTGGAGGCAGACCTGTTTCTGAACTTCCCATAGTGTGTGGTCTGGGCAGATGAATGACAGGAGACATCTTGGACACTTGCATTCCTAGCCGGGGGCTGGAGATCTAAACCTATGGACTCGTACCTGCAGGATATCTGGGTGACATGTCATCCATGTAAGTTGCCAGTTTCAGACAAGTGTATTTGGTCCGGGAAACACGTTCTGCTTGGGAGCATTATTTCCTGAACTGGCTACCGCTCCTCATGATAATGGTTTATGATGCTGTGAATTTATTCCTGACTGAGAGTCTGCTGAGCTGTAGTCATACACAGGGACTATAGTTCAGTAGACCCGCTGTTGGACTGGCATTCACAGCATCCTAACTTGCTATGAGGCTGCGAGTTTATTTCAGAGCAGCGGTAGTCATATACAGGTAAACATGAACCGGAAAGAAGATTGCTGCGCTCACTGTGTGTACACTTGGGAGGCACGGATATGCCTGGATCTGGCATCTCAACAGTGTCCAAAATATATATATATATATATATATATATATATATATATATATATATATATATATATATATACAGGGACTATAGTTCAGTAGACCCGCTGTTAGACAGGAAATCACAGCATCATAACTTGCTTTGAGGCTGTGAGTTGACTTCAGAGGAGCAGTAGTCAGTCCGGGAAATACTCACATGGAGCGTGTTTCCTGCACTGAATACACTCATCTGAAACCGGCCTAGTGCATCTGCTCAGGGGGATAAGCCACCCAAAGGCCTACTCACCTTACCGACCTCCTGTTGATCCCATTCTGTCGCTTCCCGGCCCCTCAACAGTCCCTACTCCCTGGTCCCTCTCAACACACACACGAAATGACCACTCGGCTAATCACTGGCCAAAGTGGAGTTGGCTGAGCAGTCGTTTCCTGTGTGTTTTAGAGACTGGAGGGGATTGGTTAAAGGGGTTATCCAGTAACATAGGATGACCCATCCTCAGGATGTTACGGGGAGCCGACGGGCTCACTGGAGCTCTGGTAAACGCAGCCTGGTACTGCCCAGCCGCATTCACTTCAGTGGGGCTGAGCTGCAACTAGCAAAAGTAAACACAAATAATAAAGTAAATACAGTAGTGCCATACTTACTATAGAACATGTACTAATTCTACGTTATAAATGTGAGATACTTGGCAATTACACTTTGTACAAAATGATTTGTGCCTGTCTGCCAGCGTCAAGACGATCTCTTTAGGACAGGAACCTATACTAAATACTACCTCCGCTGGTGCCACATGCATGCTGAGCCCACTACCTCTTTTGGTGCCACAATGGCCCTACAATAAAGTCGGGGAATGCAGGGTCCACATGCATGCTGAGCCCACTCTGTACCTCTCCTGGTGCCAAATGGCCTCCAATGAGTGCAGGGAGAGCAGGCTACAGCTTTAGGGCCACTTCACACGAGCGGATGCCGTGCGTGGCATCCGCTCCGTGAAAGAGTGCCAAGACCCGCTGCAGACTGCAGAGGCACGGAGCAGTAACATGACTGTTAATGCTCCGTGCTTCTCTGTGATCTCTTTACTACGAAATCACAGTTGTCACTGTGATTTCGTAGTAAAGAGATCACAGAGAGGCACGGAGCATTAACAGTCATGTTACTGCTCCGTGCCTCTGCAGTCTGCAGCGGGTCTTGGCACTCTTTCACGGAGCGGATGCCACGCACGGCATCCGCTCGTGTGAAGCGGCCCTTATACTTTCACTAATGAAAATCACGACCAATGAAGTCAGCCACATCTCTGATGCACACTGCAGAGAAAGAAATGGGGGTTAGTCAGCACATCCCATGGAAGGGCTTCCGATCCATGCCTCTGCACCGCAAAAGATAGGACATGTCCAATCCTTTGCCGTATCTTGCGGATTGAGGACCCATTCGGGTCAATCAGTCTGCATCGCGATGTGGAGTTCACACGGCCGGTGTCCGTGTATTGTGGACCCACTGTTTGCGGTCTGCAACACGGGCACAGCACCAATACTGACATCTAAATAGGACCTTAGGGTAGAATGGCATCACCATTTAGTTTCCGTTCTTTTGATCCGAACACACCCTTCTGGTCCACAAAGGCCTTTTTCTAAAATAATGGATCTCAGACGGAAATGGCTAAACAGATGCAAAATGAGCAGTTCGGTTATATGGTGAGTGATCTCCATCCGTTAGGGTTTTGCTGTCTGCAAAACACGGATACCAGGCCCGTGCATTCCGCATTTTACGGAATGTCCCTCCTCTAATAGAACAGTCCTGTCCTTTTCTGTATTGCAGACAAGAATAGGACATGTTCTGTGATTTTGGGGACGGCACGGTACAGACAGCACATGAGTGTTGTCCGCATCTTTTGCGGCCATGTTGAAGTGAATCGGTTCCTATCAGACCCGCAAAAAACGGATGTGGACCAAAAATACGTTTGTGTGCATGAGCTTTATTGTAAGCCAAAACCAGTAGTGAAGCCTACTCGGAGATGAGGTATAATGGACAGATTTCCTCCTGGTCTGTGTTTTTGACCTGCATCTGGTTTTGGCTCGCAGTAAGGACTCATTCAGACGGCCGTATTCTGTCCGCAAAAACACAGATCCATTTTTTTCCGGACATTTCAGCATGTCCGCAAAAAAAGGATTGCATTCCGTTTTTTTTTTTTTTTGCTGACCCATAGACTTTAATGGGGCCATGTCCTGATTTTCACTGACAAGTGTAGGACATGTTTCATTTGTTTTGCTTAGCCATGGAATAGAAGAAAAGGGCCCCACAGAACTGAATAGGGCAGCGTCTAAAAAAGATCTGCATTTTTGCGGACAGCATATGGCTTTCCATAGGGTGTGTTCCCATCCTTCATGTAATGTGTATGCCCACGTGACCAGGAAAAATTATTTCCGCCATCATGTCATAAATAATAGAAAAAAGTAGTGAAACTGCTCGGAGGCGTTGTCTGTTCCCCTCGCCCACATAGACCGCGCTGTAACGTATCAGTCTGTAATTTTCAGCAGGATTTGGACAGGGGCGAATCCTTTAGTTTAGTGCCTTGTCCTGTTCGTGATATGGAGCTTGATCGAGAGCGCTGTATACACTCGCCATACAGTTATGTCATGAACCTTCGTGCTGTTGAAGTTCATCATGTTGGACATTTTTCTCGTCTGACCTGTGGTGTTACGTCGAACAGTAGCGGTGTGGATTTTTTCGGTTTTGGATCATAAATTACCGGTAGCATTGTTTGCTTGCTGTCACTGGGAAGCACATGATACAATTGGAGCAACAATCCATGATTGCTTTGGGGTATCCAGCCTGCAGTTTTTAAAGGGTTACTCCTGTAGGGGTTTATGACGGTTAGATGCCTGTCTCACCTCTGGGACCCTCCCCAATCTGGAAAATGGAGGTGACCCTGATAGTGTTCAATGTTGAGGAGGCTATTTGCACCTCTCCATTGAACTCTGTGGAGGATGTGGAATCCTCAACTGTCAAGAATTTATGGCCAGGTGAGAATACCACTTTAAGGGTAGGTTCACACAGAGTTTTTGGAACTAGGTTTTTCAGGCAATGCCAGAAGTAGTTTTGAAAGGAATTGGAAATCTAAAGAAAGGACTTGTACTTCTCCTTCCTTTTGGATCCTGGCTTTGGATGAAATACCTGAAGGGAAATGTCCCTCAAAAAGTGTGGGAAGTAGGAATATAGACTGGCTATATATAGTATGTCGCCATATTCACATTTCCATATCTTTTTGACGTCTGTGGAACATTCATATGTGTTTCATTAATGAAGATACCATGTCTGGTCCGTGTGTTGTCCATATTCCACGGACACTGCTCAGCTGAAAATTCATTTCCACAACCTCTCCTACCAATGGTCTTTGAACCACTGACAGAACATGGATGCCATCCGTGTTGCGTCAGTGGTTTTTCACAGACCCTTAGACTTCAGCGGGCCTGTTCGGTCCGCACTGCTGACCAAAGTAGTGCTAGTCTCCAGGATTAAAATCAATGGGTACGTGTGCTGTCCATCAAAATTAGCCTAAGAATCATAGCAACTATGGATGAACGAATAGACTTTGGATGGTACGTCAGAAGTCAATTCGTAAAAAACTTAGTTGTAATACTGTAGAGTTTCCGCTCCGTACAGTATTACAATGTATTGGCTCAGATGAGCCGAAGTTATTACTTTGCAAAGTCGCGCCAGACTTCGTGTAATAACTTCGGAAATTAGTTATTACTGTAAAAAACCTTGGTACTGAACTCGGGTTTGGTTCCAAGGTACCACTAGGAACCAAACCAGAGTTCAATACCAAGGTTTTTTACAGTAATAATTATCTCCCGAAGTTATTACACAAAGTCTGGCACCATTTTGCAAAGTAATAACTTAACAAAGTTCTTTGCGAATCCCTAATAGCAATAGATAAAGCCAATTTGAGCTGTTGTACCCATCGTGGTTGTCTCAGCGCCCGGACCCCCCACAATGGGAAAAACCATAGTCTTCTCCAATTCCAGCTTCGTGCGTACAGCTTCTGAATGTAAACGAGTGGTTCCATTCACTGACAGCACCACTAACTAAAGTGAACTTGCTGCAGCACCTGTCCCAGCCCCGAATGCTTTGGAAGTTATCAGCTTCAATGGTGGTCACTTTGGGAGGGGGGAGAATGTGGGGTGACTAACCTTTGTCCTACGTAACGCTGACGGGGCATGGAGTTCTGCAAGAAGTAACCTTCAGGATATGATCACATAGTAAGCAGGTAGGTCTGGTAAATTGGGCAGAATCATTATTACTGAGTGTCCAGATACCGGCGTTTACAGTGGTAACTCTGGTCACTAGACCTGTGACTTCAAGGGCATGTTCACACGGGTGCACATGCAGCAGATTTTCCAGCACAGAATTGTGTGTGGTAAATCCAGTATTTATACCGTAGCAGCAAGCACCAAATGGACAATCCGCACCGCAGATCAATTTCAGCGTGAATTACTTTCCGTAGGGTGTGGATGTTACACTATAGGAAATAATCCACACGGAAATTGTCCTGTGGTGCAGATTTTAAGCCACAACAGATTTCACCCTTTAAAATGCGGAAAACGTCACAAATCTGCATGTAACTGGTGTGTGTTTTTGCTGTCCTTGTGGTGTACCCCAAAGTGGTATTTCCGTAATGTCATGGCGTGTCGTTAGGATGTAGCATTTATGAGCGTTATATGAAAAGATGCTCCAGAATTGCTATTGCTCCAGACACCCCGGCAGTCCTGTGACTAAAAGGCCTCTTTCACACGAGCGTTTCGGGAACATGCGCAATTATTTTTCTACGTGAGTGCAAATTTTAATGCGTTTTGCACACGCGTGAGAAAAATCAGCATGTTTGGTACCCAGACCTGAACCCGGACTTCTTCACAGAAGTTCGGGTTTGGGTTCAGTATTCTGTAAATTTTATTATTTTCCCTTATAACATGCTTGTAAGGGAAAATAATAGCATTCTGAATACAGAATGCTTAGTAGAAGGTTGATTGAGGGTTAAAAAATCATAATAAACTCACCTCCTCCAATTGATCGCGTAGCTGCCGGTCTCCTGTTCTTTCTTCAGGACCTGTCAAAGGACCTGTGGTGATGTCACTGAGCTCAACACATGGTCTGGATCATGTGATGTATCATGTGATGAGCACAGTGATGTCACCACAGGTCCTTTGACAGGTCCTGAAGAAAGAACAGGAGACCGGCAACTACGCAGTCAATTGGAGGAGGTGAGTTAATTATTTTTTAACCCTCAATTGACCTTCTACTAAGCATTCTGTATTAAAGAATTCTATTATTTTTCCCTTTTAACAATGTTATAAGGGAAAATAATACAGTGAATAGACTTTCAACTTAGCAACCATGCGTGAAAATCACCGCTCATGTGCACAGACCCACTGAAGTGAATGGGTCCGTATTCAGTGCGGGTGCAATGTGTTCACCTCACGCATTGCACTACGTGGAAAATGCACCCGTGTGAAAGAGGCCAATGAGGAAGCTGCTTTGCCGATTCCTGCTCCCTCCACCATGCGCTTGTACAGCGCTCCCCTGCCAGCACAGGAGAAGGCAGAAGCAGTAATAAACCGATCTGTGTCTGTCAGCCGGAACCCGACCTGCTCCTGCTGATCAGCGCTGGGATTAAAGCGCTGCCTGCACGTGTATATACGTGCTATCTGCACGGGGCAGGTGCAGATAGGATGTATATACACAGTGGGCATTCGGGAAGGGGATAATCAGCAGCCGGGTAGCAATGAGCTTGTTATATGCCATTATTGGGGGCAATCTCTATAAAAAGATGCTAGACATTTACGGTATATATTTTTACACCCCTATTCCGTTGCACAAAGTGTATTGCTGTAGAACAGGGATCAGCAACCTCGGGCACTCCAGCTGTTCTGAAACTACAACTTCCAGAATGCTCCATTCTCTTCTGTGGGAGTTACAAGAACAGCAAAGCAAGTCTGCATGCTGGGAGTTGTAGTTTATCAGCAGCTGCAGTGCCAAAGATTGCGGACCCCTGTTCTAGTATGATAAAGCAGATCTCCCCAGTGACTATAAGGCCCCTTTCACACGAGCGAGTATTCCGCGCGGGTGCAATGCGTTATGCAAACTCATTCTGCCCACACAGAATCTGGACCCATTTATTTCAATGGGGCTGTGTACATGTGTGTTAGTTTCCACGCATCACTTGTGCGTTGCGTGAAAATCACAGCATGTTCTATATTCTGCGATTTTGACGCAACGCTGGCCCCATAGAAATAAATAGAGCTGCGTGAAAATCTCATTACATCCACAAGCAAGTGCGGATGCGATGCATTTTTCACGGATGGTTGCTAAGATCAGTTGTTTGTATACATTCAGTTTTTTTTTATCACGCGCGTGCAAAACGCATTGCACCCACGCGATAAAAACTGAACGCGATCGCAGGCAAAACGGATTGACTTTGCCTGCAAATTTGTTCCATTTTTCACTGAACGCATTTGCAACACATCCGGACACTCGTCTGCAAGGGGGCTGAGGGTAGCTGCAGACAGTGCAGACAATCTGCAAGAAATCTTAATTTGATGCAGATTTCGCCTCCCATTGAAAAGGGTGAAATCCGCGCAGCAGGTCGATTTCGGACCTAAGAAAAAAAAGCTAAGTGTGCATGAGATTTGTCTAATCTCATACACTTTGCTGGTACTGTATTACGCTGCGGTTTTTCAGCACGGAAAGCTGCACGATCTGCATCGTGTACAGGTGCGCTAAGGATATGCTTTCGCTTTTTCACATTTTGTGATGTTGCGGCCTTGTGCTAAAATAATTATCTAGCATTGACAAAGTATTCACACCCTTTACTTCGGATTTAGTTGAAGCCCCTTTGGCAGAGATTACAGCCTCTGTTCTTCTTGAGTATGATGCCACATAGTTTGCACACTTGGATTTGTGGTGTTCTGTCAGGTTGGATGGGGACCATCGGTGGACAGCCATTTCTCTCCAGCAATGTCTGCTTGGGTACACTTACCCCCTTTAGGACCCTGCCATTTTTCACCTTAAGAGGACCTTTCATCTGTTTTACTTATAGGAGCTAAATACCTGTACTTGCTGCCATCCATTTATTTATTTTTTTAAACATCGCCCGCTGCACCCGCCTGAAGTTCTCGCCTGTAAATGCTGAGCATCGGAACAGGGAGGAGGAGACATCAGGGTTTCTCAATGGGCGTCTCCTTCTCCCTGGCTGTGCCACAATCCAATCTCAGCGGAGAGCGTCACAGCCAGGGAGAAGGAGATGCCCATTGAGAGACCCTGGCGTCTCCTCCTCCTACTCTAATGCTCAGTATTTACATACTCAGCGCGAGAACTTCAGGCGGGCGTAGCGGGGGTGTAGGGGCGATTTAAAAAAATAAAAATAAAAAATAAAAAAACAAACTGGGTTGCAGCATCAGCGATGGGTACCCCGCAAGTACAGGTATTTAGCTCCTATAAGTAAAACAGATGAAAGGTCCTCTTTAAGAACTAGGCCATTTTTTGCAAATCTGACATGTCATTTTATGTGGTGATAACTTTTGTACTTAGTGACAGTGGTAAATTTGAGTCAAAATATTTCATTTTTATTTATAAAAAATCCCAAATGTACCAAAAATTTTGAAAAATTAGCAGTTTTCTAAATTTCTATTTCTCTGCTTTTAAAACAGATGTTATTGCTTTACATTTCCCATATGTATACTTCATGTTTGGATCATTTTGTAAATTACATTTTCTTTTTTTGGGACGTTAAAAGGCTTAGAGGTTTAGAAGCAAATCTTGAAATTTTTCTGAAAATTTCCAAAACCCACTTGTTAACCCTTTTCAGGCACGGATTTATATATATATATATATAAAGTGCTGCCTCGTTATTTATTTTCTTATACATCGTGGAGGAAGAGCCTACCTCTGTGGGGATTTGCACCCAGTCCACCAATTCTTGACTGTGCTGCTGCAATATTTGTGTTATATATATATATATATATATATATATATATATATATATATAATAACATATTTTCAGTTGTTTCACACTTTTTTGTTATGTATATAATTCCACATGTGTTAATTCATAGTTTTGATGCCTTCAGTGTGAATCTACAATTTTCATAGTCATAAAAATAAAGAAAACTCTTTGAATGAGAAGGTGTGTCCAAACTTTTGGTCTGTACTGTATATAACTAAGCTAAGCAAGTTTCATGCCCCCCAAAAAATATATTTCCTCATTTCCCTGTTTCTGGCCCTTGTTTACATGCAATAAAAACAATCTCTGCCCCTTCCTCTGCTCTGCTAAGGGAGTGACTACAAGAGCTGCCCTGAGTGACATGTCTGCCTGCTGGGAGACTCTGCAGCATCTGGTATGTGTAGGACTATAAGTCCCAGCTGTATAATGACACTGCTAAGGGAGTGGATACAAGAGCTGCCCTGAGTGCTGGGAGAATCAACAGCAACTTGTAAGTGTAGAACTACAAGTCCCAGCTGTATAATGACACTGCTAAAACACACAGGATCTTCCCCCTACCTTCTTGTGCAATGCTCTCTTTAGTCTGTCAGCTCCTGTGCCCAGAATTGTCACTACCTGCAGCTACCCAGTCTGTGCAGCTGAAGGGGTTAAGAATCCTAGGAGAGATCATGCTGTCGTATGTTTAATTGCTATATTTTTATTTTTATTGAATATGAAAAATAAAAAATGATCTGATTTAAAAAAAAGAATCCTCGGAGAGAGAAGACAGCCCGGCAGTGAAGGGGGCGTGGCCAGCACAGTGACCTCTCGTTTACAGGCTTGAAAACGAACTTTATCAGAGCAGGGAGAGAAGCTGACATCACAGGTCATGTAACCCTCAGTCAAATCTGATAAACCAGACACTGCAGATAAAGTGAGTTAATTGTAAAGTTGTTATATTTGCCTAGTTAGGAACATAGAACAAAAAAATAACTCTGACAACCCCTTTAATACAAATACAGGAGGTGGGTGCTGGCGGTACCCGCCTCCTGTAACTGTATTAAAGGTTAATTATCATTAGTGGCACAATGAGCCCCCCCCCCACCAGTATTAACCCCATAGGGACACAGCCTTATTTCAGCTTAAGGACCAGGCCATTTTTTGCAAATCTGACCACTGTCACTTTAAGTGCACATAACTTTAAAACGCTTTGACTTATCCAGGCCGTTCTGAGATTGTTTTTTCGTCACATATTGTACTTCATGACAGTGGTAAAATGAAGTCAAAAAAATTATTTTTTTTGCACAAAATAATACCTAATTTACCCCAAAATTGCAAAAATTAACAAATTTCAAAGTTTCAGTTTCTCTACTTCTGTAATACATAGTAATACCCCCAAAAAAGGTGATGACTTTACATTCCCCATATGTCTACTTCATGTTTGTAGCATTTTGGGAATGATATTTTATTTTTTGGGGATGTTACAAGGCTTAGAAGTTTAGAAGCAAATTTTGAAATTTTTCAGAAATCTTCAAAATCCCACTTTTTATGGACCAGTTCATGTTTGAAGTCATATTGTGAGGCTTAGATAATAGAAACCTCCCAAAAATGACCCCATCTAAGAAACTACACCCCTCAAGGTATTCAAAACTGATTTTACATACGTCGTTAACCCTTTAGGTGTTGCACAAGAGTTATTGGCAAATGGGGAAGAAATTTGAGAATTTCATTTTTTTGTCTAATTTTCCATTTTAACCCATTTTTTCCACTAACAAAGCAAGGGTTAACAGCCAAACAAGACTGTATCTTTATTGCCCTGACTCTGCCGTTTACAGAAACACCCAATATGTGGCCGTAAACTACTGTACGGCCACACAGCGGGGCGTAGAGTGAAAGGTGCGCCGTATGGTTTTTGGAAGGCTGATTTTTATGGACTGGTTTATTTACACCATGTCCCATTTGAAGCCCCCTGATGCACCCCTAGAGCAGAAACTCCCTAAAAGTGACCCCATCTAAGAAAGTACACCCCTCAAGGTATTCAAAACTGATTTTACATACGTCGTTAACCCTTTAGGTGTTGCGCAAGAGTTATTGACAAATGGGGATGAAATTTGAGAATTTGATTTTTTTTGTCTAATTTTCCATTTTAACCCATTTTTTCCACTAACAAAGCAAGGGTTAACAGCCAAACAAGACTGTATCTCTATTGCCCTGACTCTGCCGTTTACAGAAACACCCAATATGTGGCCGTAAACTACTGTACGGCCACACAGCGGGGCGTAGAGTGAAAGGTGCGCCGTTTGGTTTTTGGAGGGCTGATTTTTATGGACCGGTTTATTTACACCGTGTCCTGTTTCAACCCCCCTGATGCACCCCTGGAGTAGAAACTCCCTAAAAGTGACCCCATTTTGGAAACTATGGGATAAGGTGGCATTATTTGGGGGACTATTTTTAGGGTACATATGATTTTTGGTTGCTCTATATTACATTTTTGTGAGGCAAGGTTACCAAAAATTGAGATTCTGAAATTTCATCTCCATTTGCCATTAACTGTTGAGGAACACCTAAAGGGTTAATAAAGTTTGTATAATCAGTTTTGAATACCTTGAGGGGTGTAGTTTCTTAGATGGGGTCACTTTTAGGGAGTTTTTACTCTAGGGGGGCATCAGGGGGGCTTCAAAAGGGACATGGTGTCAATAAAAAAGGCCATCAAAATCGGCCTTCCAGAAACCATGTCGGTCCTTTCCTTTTGCGGCCTCCCTTTTACTGATACAGCAGTTTACGACCACAAATATGGCATTTCTGTAAACTGCAGTATCAGGGTAATAAATATTAACTTTTGTTTGGTTGTTAACCCTTGTTTTGTTACCGAAAAAAACGGATTGAAATGAAAAAGTGCCAAAAATTGAGTTTTTGGCACCGTTTTCATTTTTTTTTTTTTTAACCGTGTTAATCTGGGGGGTTAGGTCATGCGATATTTTTATAGAGGAGATTCTTACGGACGCGGCGATACCTAATAAGTCTACTTTTTTTATAATTATTTAGGTTTTTGACTATATTATCCTTTTTGATACCCAAACATTTTTTTGGTATCTCTAAAGTCTAGGTGTCATTTTTTTATTTATTTTTTATCTGATTATCTTATGTGGGGGCTCATTTTTTGCGGGACGAGCCGACGGTTTTTCTGGCACTATTTTGGGGGCTATATGACTTTTTGATCGCTTGCTATAAAAATTTTTGTTATGTTTGGTGACAAGAAAAAATCTTTTTTTGCACTTTTTTTTTTTTTTTGGACCGTGTTAATCTGGGGGGGTTGGATCATGGGGTATTTTTATAGAGGAGATTATTACCGACGCGGCGATACCTAATATGTATACTTTTAATAAATTATTTTAGTTTTTTTGGGTGTCTCAAGTCTGAGAACCATTTTTTTTTTTTTTTATCCCATGTCAGTCCTAAATTGGGATATAAATTTAGTACTCCATGGAAGTGTGATACTCCCTGAAGCAACCAATAATGCAGAGGCCCGGATGATCGGGGCACGTGTCACATTGAGTTGTGGTGTCCTTCCGTATCCCCCTCCTGTGACACACTCTGCACATTTTTTGGGTTCGTCCCTTCTTTCCAGTATGGGGGACCACACCTGGAAAGTGTTGGCCAGGGACGATCCGGGCGCCTACAGTTCCCGAGGTACTCCGGCCTGCTCTTTCCCGGTCCGAAAAGATCAGGGCCTTGAGGACTGCCTCATAGAACTGGAGGAATGTCCCTGTGCTGCCAGCGCTTCGGGATAGTACAAAAGAGTTGTACATGGCAACCTGCACCAAGTAGACCGCAACTTTTTTGTACCATGCCCGGGTTTTGCGCATGGCGTTATATGGCTTGAGGACTTGATCAGAGAGATCAACTCCTCCCATATACCGATTGTAGGCGACGATACAATCGGGCTTGAGGACCGTTGCCGCGGTACCTCGCACAGGGACAGGGGTGATGCCGTTACCATGAATTGTGGACAGCATAAGGACATCCCTCTTGTCCTTATACCTGACCAGCAACAGGTTTCCAGTGGTAAGGGCACGGGTCTCACCCCTGGGGATAGGTACCTGGAGGGGGAGGGCAGGGAGGCCGCGTTGATTTTTCCGCACGGTCCCACAAGCGAACGTGGATCTGGCGGCAAGGGACTGGAACAAGGGGATACTGGTATAAAAGTTATCCACGTAAAGGTGGTAACCCTTATCCAGCAGTGGGAACATAAGGTCCCACACAAGTTTCCCGGTAACACCCAGAGTGGGGGGACATTCTGGGGGTTGAATCCGGGAATCTCGCCCCTCGTATATACGAAATTTGTAAGTGTACCCTGAGGTACTCTCACAAATTTTGTATAGCTTCACGCCATACCTCGCTCGCTTGGTGGGCACATACTGGCGGAAAATGAGTCTCCCCTTGAACGCAATGAGAGACTCATCAACCGCGACCTCTCTTCCAGGTACATAGGCCTCCATGAATTTGGCCCCAAAGTGATCGATGACCGGCCGTATCTTGTACAGACGGTCATGGGCAGGATCACCTCGGGGGGGGACATGCTGCATTATCGGAATAATGCAGACATTTCCGGATGGCCTCAAACCGGGAGCGTGTCATGGCCGTACTGTAAAGTGGGGTCTGGTATAGGACGTCCCCACTCCAGTACAGCCTGACACTGGGTTTCTTGACCAGGCCCATATGCAGCACGAGGCCCCAAAATGTCCTCATTTCGGCTGCACTGACGTCCAGCCACCGGGCCTGGCCAAAAAGGAGCCCGGGTGTTGAGCGACGAACTGTTGGGCGTACAGATTCGTCTGCTCCACCATCAGATTTACCAGTGGGTCACTGAAAAAATGACGAAAAAAGTCATATTCAGTGTAGCCCACTGTGGAAATCTGGATTCCTGATTGGCCTACAAAATCAGGAATCACGGGCTCGTATCGCTCTGGGCTACACCAGACAAATTCACCGGCAGGGTGCTCCGGTGGATTTAACTGGTGGGCCGGGAAACCAGTACGAGCCCCAGAGCTGCTCGTACTAGGCTGGGCCACAGGGTCCCTAACATGGCGGTCCCCTTGCTCCGCCTGGCGGCGTCTCCGCCGCCTTGGGGGCTCATCATCATCGCTAGATGATGAGGAGGATGCGGATGACAACAGGAATGTGGGGTCATCCTCATCCTCACTGGGACTCTCGGATTCGGAGGCAAGCTGGGCGTATGCCTCCTCGGCCGAGAACGTCCGGCGGGCCATAGGGGAGTGTGTGTCTGCGTGTATATGTGCGTGTGTGTAACTCTCTTTATTTTGTGTGCGTGTGTGTGGGGGCACGGGTGTTCACGAACTCACCCTAAAACTAACAAAAAAAAAAAAAACTCTAAAAAAAAGGCCAAAAAATGTGGAAAAAAAAATTCAAAACCGCTGATCAACCGTCCGAAGTTGATCAGCGGTGGGGTGTGCGATGCGCTAACAGTGGCCGGACACTAAGTGCCGGCCACAGTCAGCGTACACGGAAAAAAAAAAAAAAAAAAAGTGGGGGAAGGGGGGAGGGGGGGCAAGTGGCAGCACCCCTGGGGGGTCTAGGGTCACACAGCTGTGCTGTGGACCCCAGACACCCTAACTAGGGTGATGCAATGAAAAGTAAAAAAAACGAACTTTCCCTTTTTTTCCCTGCCTAACCCAAACTTTCCCTAGCTGTCCCTATGTACCTGATGGGGGGGTGCTGGTGGCAGAGATCGGGTCCTGGGGGCACAGATCGGGTGCAGGCAGCGGTGCAGCGGTGGCAGCAGACACGTGCAGGCAGCTCCTCTCTCCTCCGGCTCCGGAACACAAAAGGAGGAGGAGAGGAGCGCCTGCCTCTTTTGAATCTGCCGCCGGACCGCCCACTGACCAATCAGAAAGCGATCCTGAGTGGTGATGTCACCATCACCACTCAGGATCGCTGGATGGTGATTGGTGGAGTGAAATCACACCACCATCACCATCCTGTTCCGGGTTATCGGGTCTTCAGAGACCCGAATAACCCGGAAACGCAGAAAACCGCAGGTCTGAATTGACGATCGCCGACATGGGGGGGTCACAGGACCCCCCGGCGCATTTGCCCCAGGTGCCTGCTCAATGATTTGAGCAGGCACCGGGTTCGGGCGGTGATCGGAACCATTCATGACGTACCGGTACGTCATGGTACGTCATGTGTCCTTAAGTACCAGGACATCATGACGTACCGGTACGTCATGTGTCCTTAAGAGGTTAAATTAGGGTGTAAGATCCTATTCACCCTAATAGATCTGTATTAGGGTGAATAGGACAAGGGACGAAAAGATCCCAGGTTCTAGCACCTAAGGGCAATAGTTAATAAATAAAAAAGGTAAAAAAATATATTAAGTATAAATCGCCCCCTTTCCCAATTTTACATATAAAATATATAAACAATAAATAAACATATTACATATCGCCACATCTAAAAAGTCCAAACTATTAAAGTATTAAAAACTCCTATGCGGTGAACGCCATAACAGAAAAAAAAACGCATGATTCGCTTATTTTTTTTGTCACCTTGTCACCCCAAAAAATAGGGTAGGACTGTTCAATTATGGGCCGGACGTTCCATAAAATGCGGAATGCACGCAGCTTTTTTTGGTATCGAGTATCGCAATACTTTTTTATGGTATCGAAACCGAATAAAAATTTTGGTATCGAAACAACCCTAATTCCACCACAGTTTTAAGTTTTTTTATTTACGACATTCGATGTACGACCAGTTACTTTTATTCTACAGGTCAATACGAATCCGGCGACACCTTATATGTATAGTTTTTCTTGCGTTTTGATAGTGATAAAAAAAAAAAATTTAAGTGGGAAAAAATCTGTTTTTATCTTTTTGTCACCATATTTTGACCCCTATTACTTTTTTGTATTTATGTGTACGGAGCTGTATGGGGGCTCATTTTTTGCAGGGCGATCTGAACTTTTCATTGATACAGCGCTCTAGATGGCGACCAAAATGATCGCCAATGCGCCTTAAAATTTGCAGATGGCGACAAGACTATTTTTTTAATTTGACGACTAAAAATTTAATTTGGCTCCTAAATTTTTCAGTTTAGGAGCCAATGGCTCCTGTTTATTTTTTTTAGTCTGGAGCACTGTGATACAATGGGGTGTGTATGACTTTTTGATCACTTTTTTTTTTGTAGAAAATGAAGCGGCCATTTGGACGCTTTTTTCCGTTTTGCAGTTTGCCATATGGGGAATATATTTTTATACTATGAGGATTTTTGTACATCGCAACACCCATTATGTGTATTTTTTAAAAAAATGTTTAGTTCTTTTATTTGTATTTTGCTAAAAGGGGGGTGATTAAATGTATTTATTTTTTTCTTCTTTTTTTTACACTTTTTTCATTAGATTGCACTAGCATTGGAGTCTATGAGAAAATTGCTTGTTTCCTATGGGCTCCATAGGAAATACTATACAGCAGCCTCCTGTCATTCACAAAGACAGGGGCTGCTGCATACACACTCCAGATCCTCTGGTCACCTCACGGGGGAGGCGGAGCATTACCGGAAGCGCGCGCTTCGGGTGTTTCACGAGCTCAGATGCCATGGTCAGGATTGACCACAGCATCTGAGGGGTTAAATGTCCACGATCAGCATTACTGCCGGTTGCGGACATGAGCCGCGGGTGTCTGCTAGAAGAAGCAGGCGGCCACCCGTGGCTATGGCGCCTGCTCCGCTTAGGAGTGGGCGCCATCTTTAAAGACCCTGCCAGCACCGTACATGTACGGCGCTGGGCGTTAAGGGGTTAAGGACCAGTTCAGGTCTGTAGTCACTTTGTGAGGCTTACATAATAGAAACCACCCATAAATGGACCCATTTTAGAAACTACACCCCTCAAGGTATTCAAAACTGTTTTTACAAACTTTGTTAACCCTTTAGGTGTTCCACAAGAATTAAAGTGTAGATTCATTATTGTAGATGAAATTCCAGAATTTCACTTTTTTGGCATGTTTTCCATTTTTTTCCACTAACAAAGCAAGGGTTAACAGACAGTTTTTATTTTTTGTTTTTTACAATGTTCGACAGGTTAGATCCTGTGCTATTTTTATAGAGCAGGTTGTTACGGATGCGA
Source organism: Bufo gargarizans (assembly GCF_014858855.1). Classification (NCBI taxonomy): domain Eukaryota; kingdom Metazoa; phylum Chordata; class Amphibia; order Anura; family Bufonidae; genus Bufo; species Bufo gargarizans. The sequence goes on from NC_058085.1 coordinate 95,231,239, forward strand.
CAACACCAAATATGACAACTTTTTTGGGTTGTTTGTTTCAGTTTTACATAATAAAGTATTTTTGAGAAAAATGTATGTTTTATTGTCTCCTTATTCTGAAAGGCATAGTTTATTATTTTTTGGGTGACTGTCTTATGTAGGGTCTCATTTTTTGCGGTATGCGATGACTGTTTGATTGGTACTATTTTAGGGTGCATATGACTCGCTTGGTATTATACTTTTTGTGATGTAAGGTTACAAAAAATAGTTTTTTTGACACGCTTTTTTTTTTTTTTTTTTACGGTGTATGGGTTAGGTCACGTTATATGTTAATAGACCTGGTTGTTACGGACATGTCGATACCTGATATGTCTACTTTTTATTTTATTTTTTACTTTTAACTCAATAAAAGCATTTGTGAAACCTAATATGTATACTTTTTTTTACATTTATTTAAGATTTACACAATAAAAGCATTGTGCATTCTGAGAGTAATAGTTTTTTTTATTTTTTGCTCGCTTGTTTTATGTAGGGGCTAAATTTTTGCGGGATAAGGCGACGGTTTGATTGGTACTATTTTGGGGGGCAAACATCTTTTTGTGATGTAATTGTTTTAGCACAGTTCTTATTTTTTTATTTTTTTTTTAAATAGGTGGATTATGTGATATTTTATAGAGCCGGTCGTTACGGCCGCGGCAATACCCAATATGCCTAAGGGGCTGGATCTCACAGGCTTCCGTAGAAGGCAAGCCCCGATGCCTATGGAAGGCATTGGGCTTGCCTTCTCTACCATCGGGTCCCCAACACCCGTACCCTCCGGAAACCCTCTTCATGCCCTGGTGAGCTTTGACTGCAGCATACAAGGGGTTAATACACAGGCACCGGTGTTTTTACTGATGCCGGCATATGCAGCATCGTGCTGCTGATCGGGCGGGTGTAGAAGCTGCATGGCGATGGTCCTTAAGTGACATCAACCAGCACTGTACATGTATGGCGCAAGTCATCTATGGGTTAAGAATTTCATGTAAACTGTGAAATCCAGGGATTTGTGGAAAAACAGCATGTTTAAACACGCCAAAGAGTTGCATGTATATGCTCCTATGGAAGTCATTTGGAGTTAAATATGTTAAGGAATTTGGCCTACTCTTTCCGGCGGACACTTGTATGGGGTGATTTTTAGACCATATTGTATTTCTGAGCTATGTCAAAGGCCACTTTTTTTCTTTGTTTGGGATTATTGTCCTTCTAAGGCCTCATGCACACGACCGTACTTCTGGTCCGCATCTGCGGCTCTGTTGCGGACCCATTCACTTCAGTGGGGCCGCAAAAGCTGCGGACAGCACTCCGTGTGCTGTCCGCATTCGTTGCTCCGTTACGTGGCCCCGCAAAAAAAAAAAAAATATAGAACATGTCCTATTCTTGTCCGTTTTGCGGACGAGAATAGGCATTTCTACAATGGGCCACCCGTTCCATTCCGCAAATTGTGGAAGGCACACGGAGGGATTCAGTTTTTTGCGGATCCGCGGTTTGTGGACCGCAAAAAACGGAACGGTCGTGTGCATGAGGCCTAAAATGTAATACTCAGAAGTTTAAGCTTTTTATCCTAATGAAAAGTTCCCCTCTACTGTTAACCTAAATTCTGCACCCTAAGGCCAGGGACACACGTGGTGGAAAATCCTGCTACGGTTTTTGCTGCGCTTCCACCGCAAAAAAAACTAAAAAGGCTAATTGCGGTCCGCAGCGCATGGGCACCCGCATGGGGATCGCAGACCTATTCACTTGAATGTCAAATGAAAAACGAAAAGTCCAGCTTCCAGACAACGTGTTCAAGCTTTAATAAATAAGTGCTTTAAAATCCAACATGTACATCCAAGTCTACGCGTTTCAGATCATTTACTAACATATTACTTCTATTAAATTTTTCCAAAAATTCACTGTGTGAACATGCCTTTATTCTCCCAGCCCTGCCACCACCCCCACATTTCACTCTCGATAAGGGCAGCTGTCGCTTATAACACATGCACAGGGCCCACTCTAATATTTTTCCCCCCTGGGTGCTGTCGTTTAGCAAACGTTTTATCTGATCTTTGATTCTCCCAGATAGACTGATGTTATACAGAGATTTTGGTCTGTCCCTTGGTCTAAAAATGAGTATAAGGCCTCATGCACATGGCCATATTATGAATCTATCCTAAGGCCGTCAGTGACCAAACAGCCCCTGTAATCTGCCTCTGCTACTTAACTGGTTGTACCTATGTATCCCGTCCAACAGCAATCGGTATTATATCACTGATAAAATACCAGAATTTATCAGAGCCGCTTTTTTCTAAAATTACCGTGGCACCCAGTGGCAAATCAATTTAGATTTTTGGTTGTGTCCTGCATTGCAGCTCTATAATGTAGGACGTAGGAAGCCTAATTAGTAATAACAAGGGGCGTGGTTAGTGTCACATGATCTGCTGATGTTGGGAAACATCTTACTGCCCTCAGATGGGATAGCGGACACATGGCAAACCAGGAATTAGGATTCAAGCATGGGGGATAAGAGAAAACTGAAGAAAAAAAAAACATCCAAGGAGAAATAGGGGCTAGAGTAACTAGACTTCAGAGTGGAAACTACCGTATTTTTCTCCCTATAAGGCCTCATGCACACGACCGTATGTATTTTGCAGGCCGCAAAAAACTGATCTGCAAAAAATATGGATGGCGTTCGTGTGCATTCTGTATTTTGCGGAACGGAACCACTGGCCCCTAATAGAACAGTACTATCCTTGTCCGGAATGCGGACAATAATAGGACATGTTCTATTTTTTTTGTGGAATGAAAATACGGACATACGGAATGCACACGCAAAAAACAGAAGGGACACATAAAGAAAATACGTTAATGTGCATGAGGCCTAAGTAGGGCTGAAACGATTACTCGATTAAATCGAGTAATTCGACACAAGAAAATCCTCAATGCAAATTTTTTGCATAGAAGATTCGTTTGTGTCCTGTGACCACGGAGCGGGGGTGAAGCACTTGCTATTACTCCCGCTCCGTGGTCTCCCGCTGCGCTTGGGATACTCACCTTTCCAGCAGGCGGCCTCCGGACACTCCACAGTACGTCCATGGTCCCACGCTGCGCTGACCTCCTGACGTACGCGCGCCGTGACCTGACGCACTGTGTGACGTCAGGAGCAGAGCAGTGCAGAACGATGTAGTGTCGGCAGCACCCCTGCTGGAAAGGTAAGTTGGTGAAACCGAGGGGGTGGGGCGCAACTAAGGCCAGGCGCCTGGAGTGCACAGCGTCATAGAAACCAGTGACGCTGTGCAATCCGGGTGTCAGGAGGAGCATGGCAGCAGAGCTGATGGCACAATGGGGGCAGAGCTGATGGCACAATGGGGGCAGAGCTGATGGGGTGTGAACTGGGCACTGGGGTGAAGGAGAGCTGATGGCACTGGGGGATAGAGGAGCTGATGGCACTGGGGGGAACTGATGCACTTGGGCTGATCGCACAGTGGGGAACAGAGGGTGTTGGGTACTGATGGCAGGGGGTCTGATGAGTTTTTATAAAGGAAAACAGTCTTATTTTTTTCTTATTAGATTACTCGATTAATCGTAAAAAATAATCGATAGAATACTCGATTACTAAAATAATCGTTTACTGCAGCCCTAGGCCTAAGATGCACTTTTTTCCCCAAGTGGGGGAGGAATGTCAGTGCGTCTTTTGGAACACATACTAATACATATTCCGGGATGAATAATCGTTACCACGGTGTGCTACCGACTACGGGTGGGCGATATGGCCTAAAATCTATATTGCAATATAATTTTAAGCATGTGCGATATATATTGTTTTCTATATTTGGAGGGGGGGTGTTTAAACTTTTTTTTTTTTTTACTTTTTATTTAATAACTATTAGCCTCCTTAAGGGCTAGAAGAACCCTTGTCATATTCACCCAGCCTCTCCCTCTTATCAGCCCCCTCTGGTAACTCAAACCCCCCCCCCCCTTCCTCCCCAGTATTAATCATTGGTGGCAATGGCCATAGGGTCCCCCCCATCATTGGTGGCAGTGGGCAGTTCCGATCGGAGTCCCAGCAGTGTATAAGCTGTATGCTATAAGCATTAGCAATGTGCCGCACAGACAGAAGAAGGAGCGACCGGCGGCCACGGCGCACGTGAGTATAATGTTGCTCACTAACATACCATGGCAACTAGGACTTCGTGACTCCTGGCTCCCATGGTAACCGACCAGAGCCCCAGCATTGCACTGCTGGGACTCTGATCGGAACTGCCCACTGCCACCAATGCAGAGACTGAAGAACATTCCCGACCTCTGACAGGATGCTGTGATCCGCGCGATTAACCCCTCAACTGAGAGGTTAATTGCGGTGGATCGCAGTGTGCAGTGATAGGGGCCGGGATATGGCATTCATTGGTGGCGCAGTGGCCATAGTCCCTCCCCTCCTCCTCCTACTCTGTTCTTATTGGTGGCCAGCGGCAGCCGCGCACAGTGGGGACGTAGGGACTCCCTCCTCCACTGTGCTGGCTCAGGAGAACATGGTGCGTGCCGAGAGCGCGATCATTCACTACCGTTCTGTGGTCATATCACGGTCCGGCGATATAGGCAATATGCACAAAATCCATATCTTGGCTCAAATTTATATCACATATCGCCTATATCGCCCACCCCTACTACCGACAAAAATTCCTTTTTTTTTTGTCCACGTAAATTAATCGCCTGACAAACTGATTAGACGGCAAATCTTTGGGCAGTAAATTTACACAGGCAAATTATCGGCAATGAGTGTTGTTATGGGAGGCTATGTTCACATCTGTGGCCAAGATATTAAAAACGAGGATGAAACTGTATTTTGTTTATCTCGATAGACCCCAAGAGAATGGGATCTGACTTGGCCATGTCTGGCATATTCCCGATCCAGCAATTCCAGTTTTCTGTTCCTATGCTACCACAGAATACCAAATTTTGCACACAGATCTGAACTTAGTGTAAATGATACCTAATGGTGGCTAGGGCTATGGGACAGCAGCAGTGAACAGGAAGAGAGAAAGACGACACGAGCGCACTGCGCGCACCATCTCCTCGTACAGCTGATTGCCGGGGCTGCCAGCTGAGGGACCCCCGCCGATCTGATATTGTTGACATATCCTGAGGATAGGTCATCAATATAAAAAGCCCGGACAACCCCTTTAATGATAGAGGGGGTTCTGAGGCTGGACAGAGATAACAGCTGACGGTGTTCTCTTTAGCCCCTATACCCTGCCTCTCCAAACTTCAGGCGCCCCATTTCCGTCCTTGTTACATCTGCACATATAAGATCTTGTTTAGAAGACGTTAGGAATAAAACCAGTGTAATATAAAAGATAATGCATGAGCTTATATGGAGGGTATAGCGTGGACTCGTATAGCGGCCGGGCTTGGTATTGCAGCTCAGACACGTGTGACTGATGTACGGTGATGTCACATCACCTAGGAAGAGACTGCGGCGCTCGCGGAGTGTTGGCCTCTTCTAAGAGCTGATTGACGGGGGTCCTGGGTGTTAGACCCCAACAGATCTTTTATTGATGGCCTATCCCGAGGATAGGTCATCAATATCTTTTCCCCGATAACCCCTTTAAGGGTGCATTCGCATCACTGTTTAGCTTTCCGTTCTTCTAATCCATCAGAAGATGAGAGAGGAGAAAAATAAACAGGATCCTGTTGCATCAGTTTGGGCTCATTCACACGGCCGTTGCCTCTCTGTTGTCATATTGCGGGGTACCGGACGTGTGCATTCCGCATCACGGATGTGGACCCATTCACTTGAATGGGTCCGCAAATCCGGAGATACGAAATGGAAGCACGGAACCCCACAGAAGCACTACAGAGTGCTTCCGTTGGGTTCCATTCCGTGCCTCCGCACCGCAAAAATTTAGAACTTGCTCTATCTTTTTGCGCATGCAGCTTGCCCACGGTCGGTGCCCGTGCATTGTGGACCGCAAATTGCGGTCCTCAGCACTGGCACGGCGGGACAACGGCTGCGTGAATGAGCCCTTATACATACATTGCATATAATCTTTTTAGTTTTTTTACAGGATCCAGTAAAAAAAAGCGGATCATGTTGCATCAGTTGTCATCCGTTTAAGCCATTTTCGTCTGAGATCCATTTTTTAGGGTACTTTCACACTAGCGTTTTTGTTTTCCGGTATTAATTACTGTCACATGAGCTCAATACCGAAAAAAAAAACAATCATTTTTATCCTAATGCATTCTGAATAGAGAGCAATCTGTTCAGGATGCATCAGTTCAGTCCTTCTTACGTTTTTTGTACAGAGAAAATACTGCAGCATGCTGCAGTTTTTTCTCCGGCCAAAAATACTTGCCGGAACGCTGGATTCGGCGTTAATTTACATTGAAGTGTACTAGTGCCGGATCTGGCATTAAGTGTTCCAGCAAAACGGATCCGGCTTTCCGGTCTGCGCATGCGCAGACTTTTAAAACTGCAAAAAAAAATAATAATACTGGATCAGTTTTTCCGGATGACACCGGAGAAACGGATCCGGTGTTTCAATGCACTTGTCAGAGGGATCTGTAGCTGTCTGACAAATGCCATCAGTTTGCGTCCGGATTGCTGGATCCGGCAAGCAGTTCCAGCGGTGGAACTGCATGCTCGAATCCTCTGCCGCAAGTGTGAAAGTACCCTTAGACGGAAACAAAAGTACTGCATGCAAGACTTTTATCCCCATCTAAAAAACAGATCTTAGACGGAAATGGCTTAAACGGATGACAACCGTTGCAACAGGATCCGTTTTTTTTCACTGGATCCTGTTTTTTTTTCTTTATTTTATTTCTCTCTCTCTTCTGACGGATCAGAAAAACTGAAAGCTAAACGGTGATGTGAATGCACCCCAAGGCTACTTTCACACTAGCGTTTTTCTTTTCCGGCGCTGAGTTCCGTCCTAGGGGCTCAAATCCGGAAAAGAACTGATCAGTTTTATCCTAATGCATTCTGAATGGAGAGTAATCCGTTCAGGATGCATCAGGATGTCTTCAGTTCAGGCTTTTCAGAAAACCGTAGCATGTTGTATTTTTACCTCCGGCCAAAAATCCTGAACACTTTGACTGAACGCCGGATCAGGCCTTTTTCCCATTGAAAAAAAAGTTAAAGTCCATAAATGGCGGATCCGTTTTTTACAATGCATTTTTTCATTGTGATCAAAATCCTGATCAGGATTCAAATGTAATCCGTTTTCACACGTTTTTCCGGATCCGGCGGGCAGTTCCGGTGTCGGAATTAAACGCCGGATTTAAACAACACTAGTGTAGTGTGAAAGTAGCCTAAGACGTAGTTATCATGATATGAGTGGAGTAACGATTGCATGCCCAGTGGGGAATCATCTGTGCTGTAAACGATACCATGTAAAACCCTGGACTACAAACAATGATTTCGGTGTCTACATCAGCGATCGTAAGGACGACAAACGAAAGAATTATCACTTGTTCGATCGTTCATTGCTTTTACTCGATAAATGATCACTTTCGCTCGATTTTGACTTTTTTATTAAATGATTATTTACTCATGAAAAGGGGCCTTAACGTCTGAGAAGACAGTTTGCTGAAAGCAATGAAAATTGAAAATTCTATTACCAGTTTAGCTGGGAGAAATTGAAGTTGTTGTGGTGAGCGTCAGGGGTCACAGGTACAAAATCTTAGATAATCTGATTCTTTGAGGGGTGTTTAACTTGAAATATTCAGTTTGCTCCTCTGCAATCCGCAGCAAAGTATTCAAGACTGTGTCTTTTTGAAATTATAGAGGTTATATAATTCTTACTAGCAGAAGGACCCGGCTTTGCACGGGTATATTTCATCTATTTAATGTTTCTGTGTGTCGTTAAGATACTGACAGTATCCCCCATAACAGTGAACTCCACAGCACCCCGCCCCTTTAACAGTGAACTCCACAGTACCCCACCAGTTCAGCGAACTCCACAGTCCCCCACCCCTTAACACTGACCCCTCCACAGTGCCCCGCCACTTTAAAATGGGACCTCCACAGCAGCCCATCCCCTTAACCATTTCTAGACTGGGCCATTTACCCCCTTCCTGACCAGGCCTAATTTTGCTAATCTGACATGTCACTTTATGTGGTAGTAACGCTGTTACTTATCCAAGCTATTCAGAGAGAAAATCCCAAAGTTAACAAAAATTTGAAAAAAATCACTGTTGTGATCACAAATGTATTTTCTTTCAGTGTCCGTTCCGTTTCTATTGCGGACCATATGCGGAACCATCCATTTCAATGGATCCGCAAAACAAACTCCATGTGCATTCCGTTTCCGTATGTCTGTATTTCTGTTCCGCAAAAAAAATAGAACTTGTCCTATTATTGTCCGCATTACGGACAAGGATAGTACTGTTCTATTAGGGGCCAGCTGTTCCGTTCCGCAAAATACGGAATGCACACGGACGTCATCCGTATTTTTGCGGATCCGTTTTTTGGAAGACCTCAAATTACATACGGTTGTGTGCATGAGCCCTTAGGGTCTCATTTTTTGCGGGATGAGGTGACGGTTTGATTGGTACTATTTTGGGGGGCATACGCCTTTTTGATCACTTGATGTTGCACTTTGTTAGGTGAAAAAAAATGGCTTTTTGGCACAGTTTTATTTTTATTACGGTGTTCACGTGAGGGGATAGGTCATGTGATATTTTTATAGAGCTGGTTGTTACAGATGCGGCAATACAGACTATGTATGCTTTTTTTATTTATTTTTTATTTCACTTTAACACAATAATAGCATTTTTGAAACCCAAAAAATGGATGTTTTAATGTCTCCATATTCTGAGAGCTATAGTTTTATTTTTTGATCGATTTTCTTATGTAGGGGCTAATTTTTTTGCGGTATGAGGTGACTGTTTTATTGGTACCATTTTGTGGGAGATACGCCTTTTTGATCACTTGGTGTTGCACTTTTTGTGATGTAAGGTGACAAAAATGGCTTTTATTGACACAGTTTTTATTTATTAATTTTTTATGGCGTTTATTGGACGGGGTGGATCATGTGATATATGTATAGAGTCGGCAATACCAAATATGTCTATTTTATTTTAATTTTTTCTACTTAAATTTTTTTTTTTTATTACTTAATTGAGGATTTTTTTTTTTTTTTTTACATGTGAAACATTTTTTTATTTATTTATATTTTTAATTTTTTAGTTTTTTATTTTACACTTTGCATTCCGCATACAAGACCTCTGGGGGACATTTAACTTCTGCCTCCCATTGATGAACGGTAATGGTAATCATGGTAATGCAAACGGATCTGTTCTGAACAGATACAAGCGTTTGCATTATAGGTGCGGATCCGTCTGTGCAGATACCAGACGGATCCGAACCTAAACGCAGGTGTGAAAGTAGCCTTAGTTGGTGGTGCTGCTGAATCTGACATAGGTTCATCCACACTACTCGTGCTACTGACGGCTCTCTATGCTCTCCCCTTTCCTTCTTTTAGTGATGGCAGCAGGGAGGGGGAGGAGGTTGTACATGGCAGAACAGTTTGTGGAGAGGGGAGAAAGACTCCAAGGAGGGCAGCCTACATTGACTGCAGATAGGGAGGAAAGTACACACAACATAGAGAATTACAGAGGTTCCGTGGACAGAAAGCAGAGCACCCATGGCAGACTTTGCAGAGAGAGGGGAATTATGGAGTCCTCAACATCAGTGACTAATAATTTACTTGTGCTAACAAACTGAATACCAAGGGAACAGAGAATGAATGAAGGAACGATGTTTGCAGTCTGAAACATAGTGTAACTTGTTTTTAGTGATCATACTGTAAGGCATATCATCGCTTGACTAGAAGAGAACCAATGTGGGGCTGGATGAGCAGGAGGGGATTTTGTAAGTCAGACATATGGCATAATCCGCAAGTAATGCATTTGGAAAGTCATCAGATCCTTTCACTTTTGTCACATTTTGTTATGTTGTGACCTTGTGCTAACATAATAAATAAATAAAAGTTCCCCCATCAGTCTGCACTCTGTACCCCATAATGTAAATGTAAAAATTTTTTTTTTTTTGAATTATTTACAAATTTATTAAAAAGAGAAAACTCAACTTTTGCATGGACATAAGTATGTAGAGACTTTGCTATAACACTTGAAATTTAGCTTGGGGGGGGGGGGGGGTGTCTAATTTCTCTTGATCATCTTTGAGATGTTTCTACACCTCTATTGGAGTCCACCTGTGGTAAATTCAGTTGATTGGACATGATTTGGAAGACTCGCCCCTGTTTATATGAGATATCACAGTCGACAGTGCATATCAGAACAACAGTGACTTCCATAATTCTTAAATTGAAGAACAACCAGGGCTCTTCCTACAGCTGGTCACCCCACCAAAGTAAGCAATGAAGGGAGAAGAGCCTTTGTAAGAGGTATTGAGTGCAGAATGATGATGATGGGGGGGGGGGGGGGGGGGGATCTTGATTTTGTTTTTATTTTAGCACAAGGGCGCAACCTAATGAAATGTCAAAAAAGTGAGACGGTCTGAAAGCTTTCCTAATGTACAGTAGAAGCCAACAGCTATTTAGACAGGTCTCTCTGTCCATGGTACACTGCCTGTCCAAAAAAAAAGTCGCCACCATCGCTGTGGCATTGTTTCAATAAGCTTCTGCAATGTCACAAGATTTATTTCCATCCAGTGTTGCATTAATTTTTCACCAAGATCTTGCATTGATGATGGTAGAGTCTGACTGCTTCTCAATGGGGTTAAGGTCTGGACTCTGTGGTGGCCAATCTATGTGTGAAAATGATGTCTCATGCTCCCGGAACCACTCTTTTACAATCTGAGCCCGATGAATCCTGGCATGGTCATCTTGGAATATGCCCGTGCCATCAGGGAAGAAAAAAATCCATTGATGGAATATCCTGGTCATTCGGTATGTTCACGTAGTCTACTGACCTCATTCTTGGAGCACATACTGTTGCTGAACCTAGACCTGACCAACTGCAGCAACCCCAGATCATAGCACTGCCCCCGCAGGCTTGTACAGTAGGCCCTAGGCATGATGGGTGCATCACTTCATCTGCCTCTGTTCTTACCCTGATGCGTCCATCACTCTGGAACAGGGCAAATCTGGACTCATCAGACCACATGTCCTTCTTCTGTTGCTCCAGAGTCCAATCTTTATGCTCCCTAGCAAATGAAGCCTTTTTTTTCTGGTTTGCCTCACTGATTAGTGATTTTCTTACGGCTACACAGCTGTTCAGTCCCAATCCCTTAAGTTCCCCTCGCATTGTGCGTGTGGAAATGCTCTTACTTTCACTATTAAACATAGCCCTGAGTTCTACTGTTGTTTTTCTTTGATTTGATTTCACCAAACGTTTAAGTGATCACCGATCACGATCATTCAGGATTTTTTCCCGCCACATTTCTTCCTCGAATACGATGGGTCCCCACTATCCTTCCAGTTTTTAATAATGTGTTGGACAGTTCTTAACCCAATTTTAGTAGTTTCTGCAATCTCCTTAGATGTTTTCTCTGCTTGATGCATGCCAATGATTTGACCCTTCTCAAACAGACTAACATCTTTTCCATGACCACGAGATGTGTCTTTCGACATAGTCGTTTAAGAAATGAGAAGCAACTCATTGCACCAGTTGGGGTTAAATAACTTATTGCTAGCTGAAAGATAACCCCATGCAGTAATTATCCAATAGGAGGCTCATAAGTATTTGCTTAGTTAAATCCAGGTGTTTTTTTTTTTTGGGGACAGGCACTGTATATTTCCATAGATCTACTTGTAAATGTGCCCATTACATACAGCTTTGAGGGTATTTGGGGATGAACGTCTGTGTCCTCTAAAATGGATGTGGGGGGTCTGCAGTTGTCATGCAAGCGATTTACCTAGGGATACACAGCTTGTGCTGTTCAAGTATTGGGTATTTGTGGCAGATTTTGGGATGCTCGGACTTGAAGCAAAAGCAGGTGTACTGTGCTGAGTGATTCCTTGCAGAGTAGGCTCCATTTGCTGCACAAGCCCTCATCCTTTTTGTCTTGCAAGTAACAACACGCCTCCTGCTGTATACGGTATATTGCGTCGGTATTTTGTTTGTTTTCTTTTTTAATACCCCGAGTTCCCGCAAGATCCTCAAGCATAAAAAAAGAAGCTGCGCTTCCACTCTAGAAGGCTGGCAGCCGTTCCAGAGCACATTGCAGCAGAAAGCAAAGTCTGTCTGGCGAAGTGACTGTGCCAGGAGGAGATTAATGTTCAGACCTGTTAGCGGGGGATATGGTGTTTGAAGGACGGAGATGCTCTCTCACCCCCTCCGTCTACACATGGCTTCCTTCTCTCCTGAGACTCCACTGCTTTAGCTGAGCTGAAGTTGGCGTATTGGATTCTGGGCCACAAAGATCATTAAAACACTGCAGGGAAGTATAGGGAACATACTGTGCTTTATGAACGCAGTGGAAAAACATAGTGCCGCAGCTCTCCATTACATCTGATGTCTCCACAATCTCTGCACTGAAATTCTCACACACATGCATAGAAATAAGCATTGTCGAGTCTGTGTGATTTTTATATTTTTTTTCCTTACATTTTCCTGCACTTCTTTTCCCAGTTTCATGTGCCCAGAACACAACCCACACGCACTGACTGTATCTGCCGCAGAGCCTGCCAGGCGCGTAATTATGTTCTACCCACCTCCTAGAATGTAAGTAAGATAAATGGGGTTCCCCGACCTAAGTGCCATGGGTTGGAATAGCACCCCAGTGCAGAAAACTTGACTGATAAGTTAGGCCTCATTCACACGCATGTGTTCATGGTATGTCCATGACTGCGCGGTCCATGTCTTATACGTGACTCTATGCGTGCCCCATCTATGTTGGATCTTTGGTTCTGTGATTTTCAGTCTGTGTGCTATAGGGTTGGGCATTATACCGGTATTAACGATATACTGCGGTATTAAGAAATGCTGATATTGCTGTTTCTTAATTACCGCAGTATTTTAGTGACGTCATAGGGGCAGTCTCACTTGAGAGTCGGGCGCACATTAGAGCAGCATGCCCGCCAGCCGGCACAGTGGAGAAGGGGGCAGTCCCTACCTCCCCACTGTGACACAGCCGCCTCTGCACAACCAGTGACAAGATCAGTGAAAATAATTACACAGCCAGCACCTGGCCTCAATGACAGGGCATGTGAACCCCGTCAATTAACCCCTCACCTAAAGCACCTGAGAGGTTAATTGACACGGTTCGGCAGGATCCCTGTCATTGAGGCCAGGTGCAGGCTGTGTGATACAGCTGGCCCCTGCCGCCCACATTTGTATTAAGGGGTTAATTACATTCATTGGTGGCGCAGTGTGCCCCACCCCAGTATTATCTTTATTGGTAGCAGTGGCCACAGGGTCCCCTCCCCCTTTCTCATTAGTGGTGCAGTGGCAGCTTCCAATTGGAGCCCCATCAGTGAAATTGCGGGGCCGATTGGTTACCATGGCAGCCAGGATGCTACTAAAGCCTTAGCTGCTATGGTAAGCTCCCTGCTGCTGTGTGCACTATGCACAGGGCAGCAGGGGCAGTGTGAGATCCTATTCACCCTGATAGAGCTCTATTAGGCTGAATAGGACAAGGGCTCTAGCCCCCTAAGGGGGGTAATAGTTAGTTATTAAGTAAAAAAAAAAAAAAAAAAAAAAATATTAAAATAAGTAATGCATATAAAAATATATAAATTATAACAAAAATTATTAAAAAACATAAGTCCGAACTATTAAAATATAAAAAAATATCTATGCAGTGAGTGCCGTAACGGAATTATTTATTTTTTAAAAACACTCAATTCACAATTTTTTTTTGTCATCTATTCCCCTCAAAAAATAGGATAGGACTGTTCTATTATGGGCCGGACATTCCATAAAATACGGAATGTATGCAGCTTTTTTGGCGTTTGATTTTTTCTTTCGTGTGGTATCGAGTATCACAATACTTTTTTATGGGATCAAAATTTAATCAAAATGGGCATAATGTCATCTCAGGTCCTTTAGGTCACAAAGAAATGGCATCTAGCGGCTGTAAACCCCCAGTGCCAGGAGAGACCAGGGCTGAGGTAATATGGCTGTAGTGTGTAGTGACTAAGACCAATATGTGAGGCGCCGGTCTTTAGTAAATGACCCCCAAAGCTTTATTTGGCTTAAAGGCCTATTTATGATGCCAGTGTACCCTATCTGACAATGTGCACCTATGATGGGCACATTCTGAACAACCCATTTATCAGGGTTTTCCACTAGCTTGTCCCATTTTATTGGGGAGCGCCAAAGATAGCTGATGGCTACTATCTCCAGCACTCCCATAAGAGAATGAATGGAGCAGCAGGGAGCATGTCCGACTGGCAGCTCCATCAGGTCGGGGGTAACGGAAACCCTGTTCTTGGCTGGGCAACTAGAGATATTACTGTATGTAGGCATCAAGAAGACATTATAATGTATGGGGGCAACAAGGAAACACGAGTACATGTTTTGAGTGGGTTTTTTTTTATTCTAAATTGTCATTTATCGCGATATATATCGTTATTGCAATAAATGTCTTAATATTGTTATTGTGGTAATATTTTTGATATCGCTTAACCCTAGTGTGCCATCCTTGTTTCACGGACTATGCTGAAAATTTGTTTCCAGGGTGTCTTCTAGCATTCATCTGTGAAGCCAATGAACCGAACATAGATGGCATCCGTGTTGTTGTGTCCATGGTTTTCACTGACCCATAGACCATAAAGTGCGTGAGGGATCTGTAATCGCGGACAAAATAGGTCTTGCTTCCATGGTGTCACCACAAAGCCACGGGAAAACGCTAATGTGTACACTCGTTAAAGTCAGTGGATACTAGGGCTGTCGAATATAATCGATGCAGCGATGCATCGCGATTCGACCCCTGGCGATTCTAGATCGATGCGGTTGCTTTAAATAATCGATGCATGTTAATGACGTTAGCGACGCGTCCGCCGTGCAGCCGAGTCGGAAAAAAGTTTTTGGGCGCCTTCTTTCCCGCCTCCCGCTGACGTGTCAGAGGGGGTGGCCACAACATTGAGTGAGCCGGGTCTGACTGAGTGAGGAGGAGCCGGAGGCGTGGTTTCCGCGCATCTCCGGCTCCCAGTCAGACACTCAGAAGCAGGCGGCAGTGCGGACGTGCGGTGGCTGGCGGCGAGGTGAGTTATCTACCTCCAAAGCGCCTGCCACCTACACAGCATATACACCTACCGCCTGCCACCTACACAGCTCATATTGCCGCTTCTCATACCTTTGCCGCCCGCGCCATGTTTCTTCTTTATTTTTCCGGTTGTGTATCTTCTTATTCTTCCCCTCCGTCTACAGTGGACGGAACTTTAGGTTCCGGGTCTATGAAAGGCGGTCAAACAGCGGCCCCTAGTGGCCAGTCTGGGAATGTCTACATTTATCTCACACTATTCAGGAGATTGCTCCCAGCAGGAGGTGATCCACACTGACAACTCTCAGCTAAGGGCAGGGATCTGAAACTGCTGGGGTGTCAGATTTACTGACAGTTACTGATCCTGCACCATCAGAGCCCCTTCACACGTGTATCAGTCCCTACTGAGAGGATGGTGATTGTGGATACACAGGATCTATCAACCTGAAACCTCCAGGACTAAGGCTACTTTCACACTAGCGCTTGATCGGATCCGTTCTGAACGGATCCGATCATATTAATGCAGACGGAGGCTCCGTTCAGTACGGTTCCGTCTGCATTAATAACTTAGAAAATTTTCTAAGTGCGCAAGATGCCTGAGCGGATCCGTCCAGACTTTCAATGTAAAGTCAATGGGGGACGGATCCGCTTGAAGATTGAGCCATATGGTGACATCTTCAAGCGGATCCGTTCCCATTGACTTACATTGTAAGTCTGGACGGATCCGCTCGCCTCCGCACGGCCAGGCGGACACCCGAACGCTGCAAGCAGCGTTCAGCTGTCCGCCTGTCCGTGCGGAGGCGAGCGGAGCGGAGGCTGAACGCCGCCAGACTGATGCAGTCTGAGCGGATCCGCTCCATTCAGACTGCATCAGGGCTGGACGGAGGCGTTCGGGTCCGCTCGTGAGCCCCTTCAAACGGAGCTCACGAACGGACCGACGAACGCTAGTGTGAAACTAGCCTAATACTGATGGTCTCTCAGGTTCTTTCACACTTGCGTTTTTCTTTTCCGGCGCTGAGTTCCGTCCTAGGAGCTCAATACCGGAAAAGAACTGACCAGTTTTATCCTAATGCATTCTGAATGGAGAGCAATCCGTTCAGGAGGCATCAGTTCAGTCCCTCTTACGTTTTTTGACCGGAGAGAATACCGCAGCATGCAGCAGTTTTCTCTCCGGCCAAAAATCCTGAACACTTGCCGGATCCAGCTTTAAACTTATATTGAAATGTATTAGTGCCAGATCCGGCATTAAAATTGCTGCATTGACGGATCCGTTCTTCCGATCTGCGCAGACCTTTAAATCTGTGAAAAAAATAAACACCGGATCCGTTTTTCCAGATGACACCGGAGAGACAGATCCGGTATTTCAATGCATTTGTCAGACGGATCCGCCTGACAATAGATACAAATAAATATTTTTGTGCAATTTCTGACTGATTGAATTAATTTTTTGATGTAAAATTGAAAAACAAGGGGACTTGGGTAATAATCTTGATGCATCGTGATGCATCGCCGAATCGAATCGAATCGAATCGTGGACTTGATAATCGTAATCGCATCGAATCGTGAGACGAGTGAAGATGCGCAGCCCTAGTGGATACGTGATTTTATTAGTGGTTTTTCATTAGCCATGGTTCAGTGGAGAAATTACAAAGACATGCACTACTTTGGTCTGTAATGTAGACCAGACACGCCCATTGAAGTCTATGGGCCTGTGAAAAACCACTGACACAATATAGATGGCACTTGTGTTCTTTTAGATTTTTACGGACTGTCTATAGGAAATGCTCAGGAAATTATGAGGAGTGTCCATGGAATATGTATGACACATGAACCAAACCCTGATTCTTTGCCGACATCTTCACGGATGAAACATGGAGAATTTCTAAGGACTTCACGAAAATGTGAATGGGATCCAAGGCCGCTTTCACAAAGTCAGATTTGATCAGTGATTCTTAGGCTACTTTCACACTAACGATAATATTTTCCGGTATTGAGATCCACCATAGGGTTTCAATATCGGAAAAAAACGCTTCTGTTTTGTCCCCATTCATTGTCAATGAGGACAAAAGGTAACTGAACAGAACGGAATGCTCCAAAATGCATTCCGTTCTGTCCTCATACCAGAGAGCAGCATGCTGCGGTTTGCTTTCCGTCCTAGGATGCGCTAAGTGACAGAATCTGTCACCATAGTAAATGGATCCGTCCCCTATTGACTTTCAATCGAGTTCTTGACGGATCCGTCTTCCCTATGTTAAAGATAATACAACCGGATCCGTTCATAACGGATGCAGATGGTTGTATTATCAGTAACGGAAGCGTTTTTGCAAAAACGCTATTCTGAAAGTAGCCTTAGCCACCAGGCACTGGTCCACAACACAGAACAAGTGCAAATCTTTCCATTATACCTTTTTTCTGTATAGGCTTTGCATCTGGTATTGGCTCACAATTACTGATCAAACACTGACTGTGTGAAAGCAGCCTAACGGTGTAAATTAGGGACCGACCGATTATCGGTTTTACCGATATTATCGGCCGATATTCAGGATTTTGATCGGTATCGGCATCTATTTTGCCGATATTCCGATAGCTTATGGGGAACACAGATCGCGCTGCTGTCAGCGCTCTGTGTTCCCTCAGCAGCACAGGGGAGAAGGAAGCAGTGTCTCCCCACCCCCCCCCCCCCCCCCGTGCTGCTGCCGCCAATGAGAGGAGGGAGTACAAGAGGAGGGGAGGGGCTGTGGCCACTGCGCCACCAATGAAGTGAAATCTCTCATTTATTCATATACAGTCCCCAGTATTAAAAACCTTGGTGGCGCAGTGCGCCCCCCCCTAGTATTAATCATTGGTGGCAGTGGCCACAGGATCCCCTCTCCCCTGCTCCTCTGATCGGAGCCCCAGCTGTGTAATCCGGGTGCTCCGATCGGTTACCATGGCAGCCAGGACGCTATTGAAGCCCTGGCTGCCATGTACAGAGCAGCAGGGACAGGGTGAGATCCTATTCACCCTGATAGAGATATATCAGGGTGAATAGGACAAGGGTTCTAGTCCCTAAGGGAGCTAAAAGTTAGTAAAAAAACAAACAAAAAAAAAAGTTTAAAAAATAAAACACCAAAATATTAAGTATAAATGAAAAAGAAAGATTTACAAAAAAAAAATACACATTAACAATAAACATTAATTTTCAGCAGATTTGTGTAGGAATTTTTTTTTTTCAAAAATGAAAATTCCCAGAATATCGGTATAAATTATCAGCTATTGGCCTGAAAGTTCACAAATTATCGGTATCGGCCCTAAAAAATCTATATCGGTCGATCCCTAGTGTAAATGTACACGTACACATATGTACATGTGTTACATGGTAGCATTCAACTTTACACTGCAACTGCATAAAAAAATTATGCAAAAAACATGCGGTAAACCACACATTTTAAGGGCCCTTGCACACGACCGTATGCCCTCCGAGACATGCGGGCCATATGTCCCGGAGCGGCATAGATCGTGCGCACGGGCGTACACAGCATCATAGATTACAATGATGCTGTGCACGTCTGGCCGCCCGCTGGACTTTTGTCCCGCACTCAATCTTATGAGTGCGGGACAATAGCCCTGTGGGCGGCCCGACGTGCACAGCATCATTGTAATCTATGATGCTGTGTACTGCCGTGCGCATGATCAATGCCGCTCCGGGACATATGGCCTGCTCACGGACCTTATGTCTCGGCATATGGCCGTGTGCAAGGGCCCTAAAGGGGTTGTCCCTCAAAAAGTTTTCTACAGTCTTCAAAGCAGTGCCTGAATCTGAATACTTCTGTGATTGCGCGGTCTGCAAGTATAGGACATATTCTTTAATTTGCAGACTGAACATATGGATGTGGACAATATCGCATCTGTATGTCCAATCCGCAAATTATAGAACATGTCCTATACATGGCTGCAACAACATGCGGCATGCACCAGTCCAGTATATGTATTTTGCAGATCTGTGGTTTATAGAGTAAAAAATGGAAATAACTGTGTACTTTCTCCTATTAATCAGAGAGCATACGCGCTCTCAGATTGTCACATATAGGGGTCCCCCCCTCCCAGAAGTTAGTGAGACGAGTGCTCCTCTAACCACCCCTCTGTGCCTAATTATAGGGTTTATTAGCGCCTCTACATAACTTCGGCAGTTCCACTGCCAGCACAGGGGCTTATTGAGACAGTGTCTAAAAAGCCATTCTTAATAAAGGACCCCCTAAATGTGTACATTTTATAGGGGCCTGGAAAATGACATGCTATATAATTCCCTATACTTGCATGCTAAAGTTGGTTGTTGCATTCCTGCAGTTTTTGCATTACTTTAACACATGGAGCATTGGATGTAGATGTGTGTTATATATGAACTCCTTACATCTTGCAGTTTTTTGCAGACTGTATTTTATTTGTATAAGGGCTCTGCTAAAGTGCACATTTTAGTCATAAATTAGAATTTTCATCCAATTTTTGGTCTCATTCTTTGCTACAAAATTGCATGAAGGTGGTTGTGCGTACTAATTAGGTTATATTTTTGTACACTGTATAGGCTACTTTCAAATTATTTTTTTACTTTTCCGGTGTTGAGATCCGGCAGAGGATCTCAATACCGGAGAAAAACACTAAACTGAACAGAACGGAATGCTCCAAAATGCATTCCATTCCATTTGGTTGCGTTTCCATACCGGAGAGCAAACTGCAGCAAGCAGCGGTTTTCTTTCTGGCATCAGATGCGGAGCCCAACGGATTCGGCATGACACACAATGTAAGTCAATGGTGTCTGATCCGTTTTCTCAGGCACAATAGAAAATGGATCCAACACCCATTGACTTAAAATAGTTTTAGTGCCGGATCTGTCTTGGCTATTTTAGAGATCATGCAGCCGGATCTGTTCATAACGGATGCAGCCGGTTGTATTATCAAAAACGGAAACGTTTTTGCAGATCCCTGCCGGATCAGGCAAGAACGCAAGTGTGAAAGTAGCCCAACTTAGAAGCACCTTGCTGTGGGCAGTATACATTTGTAGCACATATATAAATGATCACCATATTTGGGGGTTCACTAACTTTTTAAAGACTGTAATCCCTGTGTTTATAGGTTGCTACATTTTTAAAATTTCCAGCTTAAAACCATATTTTTCGTCTTTCCAGTTCTGGTGATTTTATGAAGATCTGTGCATGTAAATTTAGGCTTATATGAACTCTGAATATGTTGAACATTTACTTTTAAAGGGGTTATCCGAAACTGCCCCCCCTCACACGGAATATACTTACGCCGCTCCCTGCGCTGCTCACGGTCCCTGCACCCCCGCTGCTGCTTCTCCCCGTGTGCGGATGAAAACATGCAGTGTCGGGGCCAATGGCAGGCGGGGACGAACCTTCCTAGCATCACCCGCGATACTAGGGAGGCTCGCCCCTGCCTGCCTTTGGCTGCTTCCTCCCCCCCAACACCAGATGTTTTCATTGGTCCACGGGGAGGAGCAGCAGTGGTGGTGCGGGGACCAGGAGCGAAGCGGGGTAAGTATATTCCGTGTGAGGGGCCTGGCACATGGGGGGGGGGGGCAGTTTATAGTTTTGGATAATCCCTTTAAGCAATGAGGTCTGTATAACTTTCTGCTTGGGTCACACTTTTACCCACTAATATTAAAAGGAACCTGTCACCTAAAAAATGCCTCCCAAACCGCCAGCATTACCTTTAGGAACATACTGCTCGCTACTTTAAGGTCCATTTCTTCCTCCGGCCAGATGCACCAAAATCTTGAAAAACAAACTTTCATCCCCTGCACGCGCTATGTAACAGCATAGTTTGAATTCAAGGAGGCAGCGGCCTCCTCGATTCAAGTCAGGATAACCACAACCCCTTTCCCTGCCCCTTCACCTCTGATTGACAGCCGCGCACGTGAATGTCTGACGCGCACTCGCATTCGGCCTGCTTCGCTGAACAGCCGAAAGCTATCGGCCGTCAATCAAAAGCGAAGAGGCAGGGAAAGGGGTTGTGGTTATCCTGACTTGAATCGAGGAGGCCGCTGCCCCCTTGCATCTGGCCTGAGAAAGAAAAGGATCTTTAGGAACATACTGCTCGCTACTTTAAGGTAATGCTGGTGGTTTGGGAGGCATTTTTTAAGTGACAGTTTCCCTTTAACTTTTATACATTTTTTTTTTTTATACAATTTTTCTGAGCAATTACACTTGGATGAAGTTAGTTTCAAGGAATGGACCATAAAGTCATTATTTTGTATTGGTTATCCATGTTTTTCTGGCTCAAGCTTGGTTTTGGTTTGAATGTTAATACATCCTTTTTTCTTTTGTATTCTAGATGTGAAACCTTAATTTATGATCATGAAAATACAGAAACAAGAGCCACAGGTGAGTAATGATCTTTTTCAATGATTACACATAAAATTGGGTATTACAAATACATATTCAGGGTAGGCGCAACTCCGCTCTGCAGCATGCCGATTTTGTGGCGGATTTCAACCGTCTGCATTTAAAGGGGTGAACTCTATTGTCAAAATCTGCAACAGAAGTTGACATTGCTGCGGATTCAATTTTGCACATGTTGATGAGAAATGCCATGTCATCCACATGGCTGTTATGGTAATCTGCTGTTTTCCATATACAATTTCCGTGTGGAAAGTCCACAGCATTTCCGCTACTTGTGCATTGACCCTTGAAGAGGAAAATGTATTTTCTGGTAGAAACACTGGTGGTCTGGTTGGTGCAGAACTGCTAGATAATCTAGAATATAAGGGCGCCTTGACATGGCCTGATGTAACATGCGATTGTCAGGAAGGAAGTGTGAATGGCCATGCAGGACTTTCGTCTCCGCTCAAAAATCATGTTCTGAGCGGACACCGAACGGACCCCATTATAGTCTATGGGGTCTTTAGGCTCTGTTACGCTCAGTTAGGTCTCAGTTATCTGCAGAATCTGTCCTTTTCGTTCTCGTGCTCCTCAACTGAGCCGGAGAACGGAAAGGAGGAACGATGATGTGAACGAGGCCTTACCCAAGTCCCCCAGACTGAGGGCTCTGGCCTAGCGACTCTGTTCTTATAGGGATTATCAACTTGGGTTTGTCCTTATGAGAGAACCCCTTTAAAGGGCTTTTCTGGCAGTGAAATATTAATGACTTACCCTCAGGATAGGTCATTAGTATCTGATCAGTGGGGGTCCGACTCCTAACACTCTTCCGATCAGCTGTTTGAAGAGGCCACAGCGCTCTGGTGAGTGCTGCATCCTCTTCCTAGGCCAGTGATGTCATGTTCATTGGTGACGTGGCCTGGGCATAGCTCAGTCCCATTCATGTGAATGTGCCTGGTCTGCAATACCAAATACAGTCATTATACAATGTACGATACCGTGATTGACTGGCTCCGAGGAGGCTGCAGCACTTACAGGAGCGATGTGGCCTTCAAATAGCTCATTGGTGGAGGTCTAACCCCCCGATACCCCTGCCGATCAGATATTGATGACCTATCATGAGAAAGCTCCTTTAACTGTTCTGAATGATTACATGGAAATACCAGGACTTCTCTGCCGTATAGTGTCCTGTTTCACTTACCTTTTTAATATTCTGAGTTTTTGTGTGTATAACTGAAGGTATCTTGAGATTGAAAACCTTATTTTTTTATGTTTTTGCTGCCTTTGTGCATTTTTATGTTTATTGTAGTACTGATAATTGTTGCATGATCTCACTGGAAAATTTACAACTGATGGTTTTGCGAATAAAGAATGGCTGGAATTTCACAAGGTTTGTTTTTCTATGAAAAGTCCCGTGTGAGATAAGCACGTTCTATTATTTGCTGTCTTTCTCTCCTCTTTGCCAGCTACCCAGCCTGAAAGCACTTAGCTATTCACCAATGTCCAGTGCCTCAATATCCTGCGAGCGCCAGGTACTTGCCCCGTTTTCTGAATCTAGCCTTGAGGATTTCCACCCTGTGACACTTTTGGACACCCCATCTCGACTTCTGCCCGAGAATGAACTGTACCCTGGGCAAGAGACTTGTGAAATCAGCTCATTGACCAATCTGAATGGAATAGAGGACAGTGGAGGGGGTGGGACGGGTGTGAAGAAAAAACGGAAAAAAAAGGAACAGGGGGAGGAAAAGGAGACTAAACCAAAGAAAAAGAAGGAACCCAAGAAAGAGAAGGTCAAAGAACCTAAGAAAGTGAAGGAGCCCAAAGAGGCAAAGGAACCTAAGCAACCCAAGAACCCCAAGGAACCGAAAAAGCCTAGGAAGCCGAAGGAGCCAAAACCTCCGAAAGAAAAGAAGGTTAATTCTGACACGGTTGCTAAAACCAAATCTAAGAAAACAAGGTGAGCTCATTCCTTAAGACCCTCTTCTTTTCTAAGCTTAGGCTACATTCACATGACTGAAAAACGGTTGTGTGACTACCGTTTTGTAATGACCATCACACGGCTGTTTTTAGAACCAATTGAAGTCAGTGATGCTGCCGTATTTTATTTTTTATTTTAATTTTTTATGGCCAGTGAATAGCAGCAATTAAGAACAGGACATTAGTGTTGAGCGAACTTGTGTTTTAAGTTCGGTGTCTAAAGTTTGAGTTCAGGTTATCGAAGTATCCAGTTATGGATTATAACGGGATACTTCGATAACCCGAACTTAAAACACAAGTTCGCTCAACACTACAGGACATGTCCTTTTTTTGGTTGTTTTCATGGTCAGATGGACCCTGTTGAATCAATGGGACCATTTTTAACAGTCATTTAGACAGTATTAGGGTTAAAATAAAAAAATTACCTCATCCACTTAATGCACAGAGGCAGTCGCTCCTCTCTTGATACAGAAGGACCTGCACTCCCAACATGAAGATGTAACCATGCGCTCCCCGCAAGATCACTGGTATTGCAGGCCCTTCTGCATCAAGTGTAGAACTGTCCCTGAACATGCAGGTGGACATTATTAACGTTGGGGGCCACTATGGAGAACATTACTAATGCTGGGGGCCACTATGGGAGATATTGTGCAGAGTTTGGTATTTAAATTAAAAAAAGCCAATGAAAGTCCTCCATTTTTAATGACTTTTTAATGGCCGTTAGGGCTCAAGCACATGACATGGATCAGCAAAAAAAAACAAAAAACGATGACATCAATGTGACATCCGTGTAACATTAGTTTTTTTGCGGATCCATTGCAAAAATGCTTATCCTTGTCCGCAAAACGGACACGAATAGGACATGTTCTATTTTTCTGCAGAACAGACTTGCAGATATATGGCTACGGAATGCACATGGAGTCATTTTTTTTTTTTTTTTTTTTCGGCCCCTTTGAAATTAATGGTTCCACAAACGGGCCCCCCCAAAAAACTAACGGACACGGACAAAAAATACATTTGTGTGCATGAGCCCTTGAAAACAGATGTAAAACGACCAGAAAATGAATGCAAAATTGGTTAAAAAATGACCATGAAAAACAGATAGTGTGTCCGTTTTTCATGGACCTTTTTTCATTTCGTTTGAATGTAGACTAAGACGATGTCACATTTTCTTCTGTACAATTGTAATGGGAGCATTGCGCGGTTTTATTTATCATGTATCTGCAAATTGTACGCTGATACTGGTTTTCTGGCCAGATACTTCCCTTACTCTGCAGCCAGATGTTAGCTCTAAATTTGCCCATACACATTCAGTAGGTGTCTGCTGAATGATCGCTCGGTGATAGCTCTCTCGTCTCCCTCCCAGCTTCCCATACACATGTTCGGCTGAGCGCGTCTGTGTATGCTGTGGGGAGAGCATAGAAAGCCGCTGCCAGACGGTTCTGGCGGCTTCTTTTCTCCCAGGAGAACAAAAACGCAATGAAGGGCAGAAAATGTCCACTAAAAGAAATCTTTGTTCTGCGTTTCACAAGCTCCTGTAGACTTGCAGTTAACATCTGAAGGCGGCATTTTTTGACAAAATAAATGCAGAAAAAAAAAAGACACTGAAAACAAGGGCTACAAAAAACACAAAGCGTCAGCAAAACGAAAACTAGGTGTGAAACCAACCTTATAGGGGTTATCCAAGCATATGAAAATTGTCTCGGTATTTGTGCGTTTCTGTATCTACATGCTTCTGCATCCAAGCATGAATGTTATAACATATTTATAGACCTCAAGAGACTCCATCTAGAAATTTTATGTTTGGTGTATTGTGGTCAGGTAGATGAACCTTCTTGGGGGAATATGGTAGTGCGAGACAAGATGCAGTGGGGCCCCAGTATTCACTGGGGATGGGCCCCAGGACTCGGCAGCACCACTCTTACACTTTTGGGGCATTATTAAGTAAATTAAAGAGGACCTGCATTCCCCATGTAATAACAATTTTGGAGCCTCTGTTCTTATGTCTGTATGTTGTGCCATCCCTTTATTATTTCTACTAGAAGTTATGAATGAATTGCCAGCAGTCTGCAGTAAGGGTACAGAGGGGAGGTAACCAGTTAGGTGGGTGTAACTGCACAGACTCACTCTATCCAATCAGTGCTGTCATTTTCAGACTATGCAGGTGCAGACACCCAACTGGTTACCTCCCCTCTGTACCCTTACTGCAGACTGCTAGCAATTAATTTGTAACTTCTAGTAGAAATAATAAAGGAATAGCACAACACAGAGCCATAAGAATAGATGCTCCAGAATTGTTATTACATGGGGAATGCATGAAGCTATTAAAACTGGCGTGTCAGGAGCGGTGACAGGTCCTCTTTAAAGGGGTTTTGTCACTTCTGCAAATAGCATTTATCATGTAGAGGAAGTTAAAGGGGTTGTCCGAGTTATGAAAAAAAATAATATAGCACTGAAAATCTGATATATAACTAAGCTAAGCAAGTTTTATGCAAAAAAATAATATATATTTCCTCATTTCCCTGGTTCTTTTCTGGCCCTTTTTTTACATGCAATAAAAACACTCTCTCTGCCACTCCCCCTGCACTGCTAAGGGAGTGGATACAAGAGCTGCCCTGAGTGACATGTCTGCCTGCTGGGAGACTCTGCAGAATGTTGTATGTGTAGAACTACAAGTCCCAGCTGTATAATGACACTGCTAATACACACAGGATCTTCCCCCTACCTTCTTGTGCAATGCTCTCTCTAGTATGTCAGCTCCAGTGCCCAGCATTGTCTCCTCACTGCCTGCCTGTGCAGCTGAAGGGGTTAAGAATCCTAGCAGAGCGTAGACGGACGGACGGAGGGTCCGAGGGGGGGGGGGGGCGTGGCCAGCACAGTGATGTCTCGTTTACAGGCTTGTAAACGACCTTTATCAGAGCAGGGAGAGAAGCTGACATCACAGGTCATGTGACCCTCACTGAAATTTGAGAAACCAGCCACTGGAGATGAAGTGAGTTAAGTGGAAAGCTGTTACATTTGCTTAGCTAGGAACATAGAACAAAAAAATAACTCGGACAACCCCTTTAATACAGGCTCTTACTAATGCATTGTGATTGTCCATATTCCCTCCATTGCTGGCTAGATTCATTTTTACATCACATTATATACTGCTCATTTTCATGGTTACGACCACCCTGTAATCCATCAGTGGTGGCCCTGCTTGCACACTATAGGAAAAAGCACCAGCCTATATGCTCTGCTACGGTCCCGGTCACCGGAAAGTCCGGCATTTTTTCCTATAGTGTGAAAGCACGACCACCACTAATGGATTGCAGGGTGGTCGTAACCAAGGATACGAGCAGTGTATAATGTGATGGAAAAATTCATCCAGCCAGCAAAAGAGGCAATATGGACAATCCCAATACATTAGTAAGTGGCTTGTATTAACTATCTCTACATGATAAATGCTATTTGCTGAAGTGACAAAACCCCTTTTAACCCGCTAACTGTTTTGCCCCAGTCCAGCTCAAGCAGTGGGAAAGGTAGCTAACTGGAGGGGGAGGGCTGCTTTAGATGCTGCTATCTCCTGAATGGTAGCAGCTAGAAACATGCAACTGGTCTTGTTTGAAAGTTGACATTCCAAGCTTCCAAGCATAATGACAGAAATATGTTCAGTAATCTGGATGCTGTGAAAGTAAAAACAGGTTTTACCAGTGATTATTCCCGACTCTATTTCCAACAGTGATTTCTTCTCAGTTGCTTGGACTTTAGCTGTCGCCTGGACTGTCAGCTTTCAAACAAGACCGCTTGCATGTTTCTAGCTGCTCCCATTCAGGAGATAGTTAGCTAGTTTTCCCACTGCCAGATCTGGAATCGGGCAGAACAGCCCTGCAATACTGTGAGATTTGATCTGATAACTGAGGCGGCACATAATTTAAATCATGAACATTTACACC
Source organism: Bufo gargarizans (assembly GCF_014858855.1). Taxonomy (NCBI): domain Eukaryota; kingdom Metazoa; phylum Chordata; class Amphibia; order Anura; family Bufonidae; genus Bufo; species Bufo gargarizans. Next base: position 95,258,691 of record NC_058085.1, read on the forward strand.
CTGTTCATCTGTGGTTAAGTAACTTGCAGATACTGAAACAGGGGGTGGGGGTGGGAGGGGATTGCTTATTAACCCCTTGACAAACACCACGTAAAGGCTGATTCACACAACTGTGATGGATCTGGGAAACACGATCCATGTACCGAACAAGCTGCATCATAGTGTTCTATAATAGTTATTAAATATAAGAAAAAGAACTGGATCGCACATCCTAAATACTATGCTTTTATCTAACTGCTTCTCAGCATAATTAACACCGCTTCTCAGCGCAATATATCGTATACCTACCCCTATGCTGCATGCTGTACATGAGGCATTAGTATACAATTTGATCAAAAAGCATAGGCCCACTCACCGCAACAAGGTTGCCTCTTTGAATGGGACCCTAACCTAAATTTGGCGCAGCACTGCACGGCGACCACCAGTGCAGCAGCACCGCCCCAGCAGGCAGCAGGACCCAGAAGCCAAACGGCACCCCCGCTGTCTGGCAAAGCCACCTTGGCACTGGGCCCCACCAACCCGTCAGGACAGCACCAAAGCAAAAAATGTCCGCCGTTCTATAATACTTAGTTTCTCTGTTGCACTGTGCTGACATAATGATGCGGGTACAGTACATTAGACCCCCGATCAGATAGGAACTGACTGTCGTAAAAAACGTATGCAGTCAGTTCGGGTCAGGGGAACAGCGGTTGATTCGGGAGATACAGCCAACACACGGACCTTGCTTCCCTGACCTATCGTGGTCATGTGAATCAGCCCTAGTGATGTTCTGGTCCCTTTGCCTTGCTGCCTGTTAAGGTATGTGGTGAGTTTGATGGTACGGCACTCTATTGCCTGCAGTACCTTCATCAGGATGATTCCCTGTCACAGAAAACCCCAGACAATAGTGCTTATATTCCCTGTACTGAAGTGTCCTTCAACTACCTCCTGAGCTGTGATAGGCAGTGAGCTGCAGCAGAGAAGGCACGGCGCCTGAGCGGCAGCAGAGAGGGCACGGCGCCTGAGCGGCAGAAGAGAGGGCACGGCGCCTGAGCGGCAGCAGAAAGGGCACGGCGCCTGAGCAGAAAGGACTAAGGTGCTAGCTTAAAATAAATGTAGCAGAGCCAATAAATTAGATGATCTGTGGATCCATGTGAGGTACAGGGCTGGTTCTAGCTTCAGACAGAGATGTCATGTACTAGATTTTATATTATTTTTATTGTTTACATTAATCATGGGATAAGCCCTTTGGGAAACTGCATTTGAAAATGGATAACAGACTCAAAGCGATTTTGAAAAAATATTATAATCAAATGTGCCCTGTAAAGGGGAATCTTTGAAGGGGCAGAAGCACTGCTCAGAGATTTCTGCCCCTTCAGCTTTCATCGCCTCTGTTCAGCTTTTCAAGTGGAGTATGGATCCATAGGAAGTATATGGGATCCGTACTCGCACGCTCGAAAAGCCAAACAGAGGCGATAAAAGCACCTTTACTGTTTCAACAAAGGTTTATTTACCCTTTTAAAGGGAACCTGTCACCTGGATTTGGGGTATATAGCTGAGGACATGGGCTGCTAGATGGCCGCTAGCAGATCCGCAATATCCAGTCCCCATAGCTCTGTGTGCTTTTATTGTGTCAAAAAAAGTTTGTGTATATATATGTAAATGAGGCTACTAACGTTTTCAAGAGCCCAGCCACGCACATTGTGAAGGAGCCCAGCACCACCCCGCATCCTCGGAATCTCCTCCTTGCTCCCTGACGTCACAAAGCTAGAGCGCTGTAATCTCGCAATACGCATGCTAGCGCATGCGCAGTGTCGGCATAGTGTTCCTTCCCTGCTCTGGCATCAGCCTCAGGGAACGAACTGCGCATGCGCTAGCTTGCGCATCGTGAGATTACAGCGCTCTAGCTTTGTGACGTCGGAGCAAGGAGGAGATTCTGAGGATGCGGGGCAGTGCTGGGCTCCTTCACAGGGGGCGTGGCTGGGCTCAGAGTCAGAGAACGCTGGACTCCTCTCTGAAGCATGGAGGAGACAGGACTCCTCTAAGGTTCATTTACATATATCTATAAAAATCATTGTTTTTTGACACAATATAAGCACACAGAGCTATGGGGACTGGATATTGCAGATGTGCTAGCGGCCATCTAGCAGCCCATGTCCTCAGCTCTATACCCAAAATCCAGGTGACTGGTTCCCTTTAAGTCTTTAGCAGTTAGTGGTGTCATTTTTCTGTTCAGGAAGATCTCGGTATGGTTTGAGTAGACAAATATTCCCAAGCCACTTGAAATAAAATGATTGGGATTGTGCTGTGAACGTAAAAATGTACGGTACGCTGGCTGTATTACTGTAATGAATAAATCTTGTTACCTGTGCAGCAAAGAACAGGGGCCAACTCCAGTGGAGAAGAAGAAGAAAGGGAAGAGGAAAGCAGAATCATGTGAAGACACCCTGGAGGGGGAGCTCTCCATGTTAAACTCGGGATCTCAGAGCACAGAGGAGTCCGAGTCTCTCGACAGTCAGGTACATGTATATCGGTGGTGTGTACAGCGCGTGTATATCGGTGGTGTGTACAGCGCGTGTATATCGGTGGTGTGTACAGCGCGTGTATATCGGTGGTGTGTACAGCGCGTGTATATCGGTGCTCTGTACAGCGCGTGTATATCGGTGGTGTGTACAGCGCGTGTATATCGGTGGTGTGTACAGCGCGTGTATATCGGTGGTGTGTACAGCGCGTGTATATCGGTGCTCTGTACAGTGCGTGTATATCGGTGCTCTGTACAGCGCGTGTATATCGGTGGTCTGCATATGTATATCGGTGGTCTGTACAGCGCGTGTATATCGGTGGTCTGTACAGTAAATGTATATTGGTGGTTTGTATATGTATATTGATGTGTTACTCTGGTCTGTACAGTACATAAGACTACAGGCTTTCCAGACCCATCAGAATGAAATAATTAACCTAATATGGCTGCATTTTACTAGCTTTATATCTTTTATATTCACAATCTGTGGAGATATGGCCACAAATTTGCGGCTCCTCTATTCACCTCTATAGGAGTCTCAGAGGTGGGCCCTGCATTTATCAGACATTTATGACATATCCTCTGAATATGCCATACATATCTAAAATGGGAAAGCCCCCTTTAAAGTGAACCTCTAAGGTAAATCCTGTCAGGACACCTAGAAAGACAATGAGAGTCCTGCTGCCCCTGCCTTCAGTATACACACACTGATATGATACAGGCAGAGTTGTCAATCATTGTCTGTGGGCGGGGTTATCAGGACTCTTACTGTCTCTCCTAGGAGTCCTGTCAGGATTTACACATGGTACTCAGAAATCCTTTTCCAAATCATATAAACCTACCGGTATATATCACAGATCTCGGCTTCTCTCAGGCTCACGTTAAAGACATGTATCCCACACTCTAATGTGTGTCAGTAAGTATGCAATTTCTTAAACTTTTAACGCCAAGGTACTGATGTGATTGTAATCCTAGATCAGGGATCAAAATTATAATAACTATTCCCTGCTATTCTCTCTGACCTGTGCAGAGGTCAGAAGGGAGTAGATAAGCTTTGACAATCACATATTGTGAATGGTGTATCATGTCTTATCTATACACAGAGGTGATAACATTACAGGCAGGATTAGAATGCCTGATAAGCAGATAACTGCAGTAAAATGATCTGTACAGACCAAGAAGGGGCACCTATTATTAAGCTTAGTGGCCAGTGCAAAAACTGATGGTTTCATCAAAAATTCTTTAATAGTATGTTAAACATAAAAACTGGATATAAACAATAGGTAATTTTTTGATGACACATTCCCTTTAAGTACAGAGTAGTCCATTCTGTTCTCTTAGTCTGTACTTGGCTATAACTGCCTGGTGTTCATTCATCCCAAACTTCACCCGGGGGCTTATTAACCCTAGCCAATGTCCAGGGTCTTTATTAATCTGAGGGAACCCCATCTTGCTAGAAAAAATATGCTACCGTAATTGTCTGAGCACATTTTTTTGAGGGCTATGTGCAGGTATATTCAGAAGTTGCATTGAAGTTGTAGTCTATGAAAATGTAGCAATTTAACCCCCTTTCTGTTGGTTCTTTAAAGTTGGTGTCCGCTCCTCAGTCGCTAATGACCACGATCGGCAGTAATGCCATCCTTAGACATTTAATTTCTCATATGCCATGGTCAAATGGGACCACTGCGTCTGAAAGGGCTAAAACACAGAAGCGCGTGCTTCCAGGGAAGGCCGTTCTAGGCTTCCAGGCTCATTACTTGTATATTACAGTTCAGGCCGTCAGGTGGCAGCACTGAACTATAAGGCCCCTTTCACACGAGCGAGTTTTCTGCGCAGGTGCGATTCGTGACGTGAACGCATAACACCTGCACTGAATCATGACCCATTCTGTTCAATGGGTCTGTGTACATTTTTTTTCACGCATCAGTTCTGTGTTGAGTGAAAAATGCAGCATGTTCTATATCCTGTGTTTTTCACGCAGCCCTGGCCCCATAGAAGTGAATAGGGCTTCAGTGAAAAACGCATTTCATCTGGAAGCAAGTGCGGATGCAATGTGTTTTTTACTGATGGTTGCTAGGAGATGTTGTTTGTAAACCTTCAGTTTTTTGTCACGTGAAAAATGCATCAAAACACATTGTACCCTCGTGGAAAAAACTGAACAACTGAACGCAATTGCAGAGAAAACTGACTGAACTTTCTTGCAAAATGGTGCGAGTTTCACTGAACGCATCCGGACCTAATCCGTCACGGTCGTGTGAAAGAGGCCTACGATAGTGATTCTTGTATAGCATAATAGAGCAAATTCCATTATTCTATACAAATTGCAGTCTGATGATTGCAAGTCGGGGTTAGGGCTGAAACGATTACTCAATTGAATCGAGTAATTTGACATAACAAAATCCCTGGCCCGTACTGCGCTGCAAGGTATCCTTTCTGACACATCTTCAGGTCATAGTAAGTACGATTACAGTGATACCAAATACATATCTTTTTTTTTTTTTTTTTACATTTTAAAAGGAAAAAAATGTTTTTGCATTGCTGCTTCCCAAGACCCATAACTTATAATTTTTTATTTATTTTTTCTGTGGAGTTGTGTGAGGGCTTGATTTTTGCGGAATGACTTGTATTTTTCATTGGTATCATTTCGAAGTAAATGACACTTTTTGATTGCTTGTTATAAAAAAAATTTGGTGGCAACTAAGAATAAATGAGCAATTCTGCCATTTAAAAAAATGCACACAACCGTTGTTTGGATCCGCCCAGTATTTGCGGCTTGGATGCGGACCCATTCACTTCAATGGGGCTGCAAAAGATGCAGACAGCATCTGTTGCTCCGTTCTGTGGTCCACCAAAAAAATATAACCTGTCCTATTCTTGTCCGTTTTGCGGACAAGAATAAGCATTTATATTAATGGCTGTCCGCACCGTTCCGCAAATTGCGGAACGCACATGGCCGCCATCCGTGTTTTGTGCATCCGCAATTTGCGGACCACAAAACACACAACGGTCATGTGCATGAGGCCTTCACCGTAGGAAATAATTTACATGATATTTATGTAGTCGTTACGGACATGGCGATACCAAACATATGGGGGAGATTTTTTATTTTCAATGAAAAACGTATTTTCAATGGAAAAAAAAAACGCTTTTTTATATTTTTTTTATGGAATTTTTATTATTTAATGTTTTTTTTTTCTTCAAGGGGACTATAACGGAAAGTATTTATAGCAATGCTATTCTGACAGAGAGGCGCAGCCTGCTGGAAATTACTCTAGGCTGGTCTGGGGCCTACACGAGACCCCAGCCAGCCTTCACGCACATCGGCACCCCACGATCGCATTTGTGGGGTGCCGATGGGAGATAGAGGGAGTCTGCTGCCTCTGTCAGCACTTTACATGCCGCAGGCGCCATTGCCCACGGCATATAAAGTGTTAAACAGCCCGAATCGGCACTCCTACCGGTCTGGGCTGTTAGAGCAGGGTCGCAGCTCTCATGGTTACGACCACCCTGCAATCCAGCAGTAACCGTGCTTGCACACTATAGGAAAAAGCACTGGCCTATGTGCAGTCCCACAGTCCCGGCCACTAGAGAGGCCAGTGTATTTTCCTATTGAGTGTAAACACACCCACCACTGATGGATTGCAGGGTGGTTGTAACCATGGAAACGAGCAGTGCATAATGTGATGGAAAAATGAATCCAGCTAGTGAAGGAAGTAAAATGGACAATCACAATACATTAGTAAGTGCCTTGTATTCACTTTCTCTACATGATAAATGCCATTTGCTGAAGTGAGACTACCCCTTTAACTGGTGTAAAGAAAAACTGGCTTTGTTTTCCATAGCAACCAATCAGATCCCATCTTATATTTTTCAGAGCTCTTTTGGAAAATGAAAGGTGGAATCTGATTGGTTGCTATGGGCAACTAAGCCAGTTCTACTTTACATCAGTTTTGCTAAATCTTCCCTTAAAGGGGTTCTCCGGGAATTAAGAAAATTAAAATACTTAAATATTACTTCATTATAAATATATTCCAAAATACCGTACATTAGTTATAATGGCTAGTTTTGTCTGGGGATCAATCATTAGGAAAAACAAAATGGTCGCTGTCCTATTAATACACACAAAACCTTCACAACGCTGTGCTAAAGAGCTGCCTCATCCTCCTCTCTGCTGCTGGGATTATGATCCTGAATACAGTTTAATATGGTCATCAGCTGAATCTCTGTAGGAATGGAATTCATGAGCAGATATGGTATTGAGCAGCAGCACCTGTATACAATCTCCATTACCACAGTCTGTCCTGTCCGTCCTCTTTGTACTTCATGTCTCCTCATGAACTCCATTCCTACAGAGATTCAGCTAAAGATATTCTCATCTGTATTCAGAATCATAATCCCTGACAAGTAGGAGAGGAGGATGAGGCAGCTCTTTAGGTCAGTGTTGTGAAGTAACTTGTCCTGCTGTGTTATTAGGACAGGTTTTGTATATACAAATAGGACAGCGGCCATTTTGATTCTCCTAATCATTGCTCCCTAGACAAAATTAGCCATTATAACTAATGAAAGGTATTTGGGAATATATTTGTAATAAAGTAATATTTACATATTTTCATAATTCCCGGAGAAGCCCTTTAAGTTTCTCCATCTCATCACTGATGTCCCTTGTAGTTTTGCCACAGTGCCACCGTTCCCTGCATAAATTGCATCCTTAACCTCATGTATGCCTACCTATTATTTGAATGACTTTAACTTTCATACTTCTCCTTGGCTAAAAATACTCCTCAAAAATGATAAGAGAAGTATTTTTACTCTTCTGAGAAAAATGTAGTGTGACCTCTTCCCTCAGTGATTGTTATTGCTAGAGAAATCTATAGAGGACTATACAGATATAATACTACTTTATTAGCTAGCGTTGAGAGTCACTAACTAAGGGGGGTCCCAAACCGAATACTGTATGCCCTAATAGGTCGTTTGGAAAGGGAAAGTTTTAACCCCGTCAGGACCTCTGCCGTATATGTACAGCAGAAGTCCATGGTTTAAAAATGGCACCTGTTCCTCATCGCAGCAGGCGTCATAGCTGCCAAGTTGCTGCTGTTTTAAAGGGAACCTGTCACCGGGATTTTGTGTATAGAGCTGAGGACATGGGTTGCTAGATGGCCGCTAGCACGTCCGCAATACCCAGTCCCCATAGCTCTGTGTGCTCATATTGTGTCAAAAAATCGATTTGATACATATGCAAATTAACCTGAGATGAGTCCTGTCCCTGACTCATCTCACACACAGGACTCATCTCAGGGTAATTTGCATATGTATCAAATCGATTTTTTGACACAATAAAAGCACACAGAGCTATGGGGACTGGATATTGCGGATGTGCTAGGGGTGATCTTGCAACCCATGTCCTCAGCTCTATACACAAAATCCCGGTGACAGGTTCCCTTTAAGCAGCAGACACCGAGGGATAATGTCTGCAATCGGCGATAACATTGATCATAGACGTTTATCCCCCTGAGATGCCATGATTAGTTGTGAAAGCGGCATCAGAGGCGGCTTTTCGCTCTCGGGGCTGAAACGCCTTCCCCGTGTTTCTGTTAGCCAGTATCTCTTTGAAAAGTGCCGGCCTAATAGAGCTGTAGTTCTCATTGAGCCCCGCAGGTGGCAGTGCTCAATAGGAAAATAGCTCAAGTATCTCACAATGCAATAGTCATTTATTCCAAGTGATCTAAGAATTGGATGTCAAAAGCTCCTGAGGGAGCTTAATAAAAGTGTCAAAATTAAAAAAAAAATTCTAATCAACCCCACTTTCCACATAATAAAAATTAATAATAAAGAAAACAAAGTTGATAGGCGTCGCCGTGTCCTAAAACGCTTGTACTATTAAAATATAAACATATTTATCCCATATGGCGAGGGACATAATGGGGGGGGGGGGTCAAAATGGAATATTCACCTTCTAAGCAAATTGACCTAAAAGTGATAAGAAAGTCATACTCCCCAAAATGATATCAATAAAAACTACAGATCACCCCACAAAAAAATTAGCATCTAGGCAGCTCCGTAGATGGAACTGTAAAAACTTTATGGGGGTCAGAATATGGCGATGAAAGAAAAAAATAAAATAAAAAGGCCGGTTCAGAAAGGGTTGAAGAGGTATTTCCAGAATCATAAATAAAAATACAAAGTGAACAGTGTCTCTCTGCTATGACTTTCATGCTATTCAGTTTTTTTTAAACCTGCAAGTTAGAAGTGTTCTCCAGCAATTCTGGCTTTTGGAGTGTGAACATGCGCAGGTGGGCACTGCTCTGTATAGTGACGTCATATCTCCATGTGCAGCGAGTCTGCATATGCGTGGTTTCTCCATTCGCCCCACACCTGACAATCTTGCGCAATATACACTAGGAGCAGTGTAAACGTAGTTACCCAGAAGCAAATGTCACATGTGCTGTACAACAGGCGGTCAAGTGCTGCCTATTTTACTGATTGAATACGGGGAGACCTGACAAACCGGAGACACAAAAGACAGGCCTCTTTAACACGGGCGTCATGTTTTTTGCCCGGGTGCGTTGCGGGAAAATGCACAATTTTCCCGCGCGAGTGCAAAACATTGTCATGCGTTTTGCACTCGCGTGAGAAAAATCGCGCATGTTTGGTACCCAAACCCGAACTTCTTCACAGAAGTTCGGGCTTGGGATTGATGTTCTGAAGATTGTATTATTTTCCCTTATAACATGGTTATAAGGGAAAATAATAGCATTCTGACTACAGAATACATAGTATAATAGTGCTGGAAGGGTTAAAAATTTTTAAAAGTTAACTCACCTTATCCTCTTGTTCGCGTAGTTCGTTCCCGGTCTGTTCTTTACTAGCTGTGGGCTTGGGCTGAATGACCTGTGGTGACGTCAGATCACATGCTCCAATCACATGGTCCATCACCGTGGTGATGGAGCATGTGATCTGACGTCATCAAAGGTCCTTTAGCCCAAGCCCACAGCTAGCAAAGAACAGACCGGGAACGAACTACGCGAACAAGAGGATAAGGTGAGTTAACTTTTTTTATTTTTTTAACCCTTCCAGCACTATTGTACTAAGCATTCTGTAGTCAGAATGCTATTATTTTCCCTTATAACCATGTTATAAGGGAAAATAATACAGTGAATAGACTGTCACCTAGAACCCATGCGTGAAAATCGCACCGCATACGCACTTGCTTGCGGATGCTTGCGATTTTCACGCAACCCCATTCACTTCTATGGGGCCTGCGTTCTTCACAGAAGATGAATCGCTAGAAAGCTAGAAGGTGCATGTTTCTGTATGGGTTTTAAACCAACCATTGATTCTGGGATACCGACTTTAAAAGCTATGAATACTTTTGGGGGCATTTTTTTTTTTATCCATCGCATTTTGTTAATTTTGGGCTCAAAATTATTTTTTCAGTCTCTAATAACAATTTTCAAACTTTTCTATTCTAAAGTCTTCTTTTCAGTGTATCTGCACTGAATGCGCAGCTGCTCAGATGCTATGTGTAGTCCTTATCTCTGAACTCCTGACAGCACATTAAATATTGTATTATAGCTAAATTCTTATTAAACTGATAAAAATAATGTGGTTTAAAAGGGCATCTGTCTTTAGCAAATGACCTTTTAAAATCAAATTTTTGATGTTCTTTTTAATTTTCCAAATCAATTTCTATATTAAAGCAAAAAAACTAAAAATCCTGCAGTTTTCACACTGGCCACTATGCCTAAAAACAGGCACCACTCACTGGTCTGTACAGATCACTTTACTGCAGTTACCTGCGTATTTGTTATTCTAATCCTGCCTGTAATGATATCACCTCTGTGTATAGATAATACAGGATCATTCACGATAGGTGATTGTGAAAGGTTATCTATTCTTTCCTTGTTCAATGACCTCTGCACAGATCACAGAGCATGCCTAGAAAACTCTCCCATAGAAATCAATAGAGTCAGCTCCTGACCATTGTGTCTATGGACCATGTGGCTGCTGTAAAGCAGTTTTCTAAATACTTTCTAGATGCTGTTAAGAACAGCTCAGTCAAGATGGCCGCCCCCATAATCATGTTCAGCAAATGGATTAAATAAATCTGCAATCAGTGTTACTATCTGGTTTTAACTGGGAGATAACATTTTTGGTGACACATTTCCTTTAAGTGAGTGTTTATGAGCTGTCAGAAGTTCAGAGATGAGAGCTACACATAGTCGTCAGAGCAGCTTTCTAAAGCCTCTTTCACACGAGCGAGTTTTTTTTCACGAATCTGTTCAGCACGTTTTTCACGCAGCCCTGGCCCCATAGAAGTGAATTGGGCTTCAGTGAAAAAACGCATTTCATCCGGAAGCAGGTGCGAATGCAATGCGTGTTTCTGTGATGGTTGCTAAGAGATGTTGTCTGTAAACCTTCAGTTTTTTATCACGTGCGTGAAAAACTCATCAAAACGCATAGCACTCGCGTGGAAAAAACTGAACGCAGTTGCAGACAAAACTGACTGAACTTGCTTGCAAAATGGTGCGAGTTTCACTGAACACACCCTGAACGCATCCGGTGCAAATCCGTCACGCTCGTGTGAAAGAGGCCTAATAGACTCAGTGTAAAATAGAAAGCAATAGTCTGCAGATACACTGAAGGGCGAGGTTCTAGAACAGAAACTGAAAAATTGTTAATAAAAACCAATAAAAATTTTTTTTTTAGCCCAACATGAGTAAAATACAATGAGAAAAAAAAAAAGGTGTCCCTATTCTTTGATGCAGTTTTACAGCACCGTTTATATCTGTTATCTTTTATCAAGTAGACATTGTGAAACACTGTCGCCAGCATATCTCTACTGCATACTTGCACTTTTTTTGTTTTGAAGCGCAGAAAAATATTCCCTTATCTGTGTTCTTGTGCCTTCATTTTTGTTTATGCTCAAACCTGTGAACTTTGCCATACAATTGTGGTACGAGGTCTGCGGACAGTAAGGAAGGTACAGCATTAGAAAACATAGCTGATTTCTTCCAAAAAGAGTGCCATGCTCCATGATATTGCGTAACATGCCTATTCACGTCAGTGGAGCTGGCTTGCAGTACCAGACACAGCCCATGGAAAATTGTGGTGCTGTTTCTCAAAGAAAGCAGCCATGTTTTCTCTAATTTTGTACAACCCCTTAGGCTACTTTCACATTAGCATTCGGGGCTCCGCGTGTGAGTTCCGTTTGAAGGCTCTCACAAGCGGCCCCGAACGGATCCGTACGGCCCTAATGCATTCTGAGTGGATGCGGATCCGCTCGAATGCATCAGTCTGGCACCGTTTGGCCTCCGCTCCGCTCAGCAGGTGGACACCCGAACGCTGCTTGCAGCGTTCGGGTGTCCGCCTGGCCGTGCGGAGCCAAACGAATCCGGCCAGACTTACAATGTAAGTCAATGGGGACGGATCCGTTTGAAGTTGACACAATATGGCTCAATTTCAAACGGATACGTCCCCCATTTACTTTCAATGTAAAGTCTGGACGGATCCGTCTGGCTAACTTTCACACTTAGAAATTTTTCAGAAATATAATGCAGACGGATCCGTCTGTGCAGACACCAGACGGATCCGCTCCGAACGCAAGTGTGAAAGTAGCCTAAGTGACCACCTATACGTGTTTTACGGTGGTCACTAAGGGGCCTTAGGCTGTGCTGCCATTTTTACGGCAGCCCAGCCGAAGCGCTGCAAAGGTCCCCCGTGCAGCGGGGTGCGGGGACCCGGCTCACATGAGGAGTGCCGATCGGGCTGTTTAACACTTTACATGCCGCTGGCAATGGCGCCTGCTGCATGTAAAGTGCTGATAAAGTTAGCGGACTCCCTCTGTCACCCATCGGCCCCCCGCAAATGCGATCGCGGGGTGCCGTTATGTGTGAAGGCTGCCTGGGGTCTGATGTAGGCCCCAGACCAGCCTTCAGTAATTTCCAGCATGCTGCACCTCTCTGGCGCAGCCTGCTGGTCAGTGTTAGAATAGCATTGCCATTAGGGATAGTGCATTGCATTTTAAAAGCAATCAAAAAGCTGTCTGTTATAGTCCCCTTGTGGGACTATTAAGTGGTAAAAAAAAGTAAAAATAAATTTCATTTATTTAATTTAAAAAAATACCATTAAAAAAATATGCTTTTTTTCCATTGAAAATACACTTTTCAATGAAAAAAATTGCTAAATCTTCCTCATATGTTTGGTATCGCCGCGTCCGTAACGACCCAGACTACATAAATATCATGACAATTATCCCCTACGGTGAATGCCGTAAAAAAAATTAAAGAATTGCTAATTTATTCTTCGTTGCCACCGAAAAAACCTAATAACAAGCGATCAAAAAGTGCCAATTATTTCAAAATGATACCAATGAAAAACACAAGACTTCCCGCAAAAATAAAGCCCTCCCACAGCTCTATAGAAAGAAAATTTTTAAAGTTATAGGTTTTGGGAAGCAGCAATGCAATAGCATTTTTTTCTTAAAAAAAAAGGGGGGGGGGGGGTTATTGCAAAAAAGTTGTAAAATGTAAATAAAAACTATATGTATTTGGTATTGCTGTAATCGTACTGACCCAGAGAATAAACCGTAAAACGCCGTAAAATTTAGAACATAAAAAAGCAGTGGCAGTATTGCTGTCTTTCTCCCTCCCAGAAAGAGTTAATAAAAGTTAATCAGAAAGTTATGTGTACCCCAAAATGGAGCCATTAAAAACTACAACTTGTCCTGCAAAAAAAACAAGCCCTCATAACGCTATATAGACGGGAAAATGTAAAAGTTATAGCTCTTGGAACGCAACGATGAAAAAAGGAAGAAGAACGCTTGGTCAGTAAGGCCCAAAACAGGCTGGTCACTAAGGTGTTAACGATCATTATTTTCAGGGTCGAATGCAACTGTTCGTACATAGATAATATTTCACAGGCACAAAATTTGACAGTGAACAATTCCAAATGGAATCTTCCAAACTACTTGGGAAACTGTGTGGTTTCTTTGTTCTTTTCTTGTGGCTCTTCCATTGTGTAACTGAATGGATTTCTTCTGGTTTTCATTGTAAATAACAATCTCCCTTCCGCATAGAAGAGAAGGTCTGGTCGTCAGGTGAAGAGAAGGAAGTATAATGAAGACCTTGATTTCAAAGTGGTGGATGATGATGGAGAAACTATCGCTGTGTTGGGGGCTGGGAGAGCATCTGCACTGTCTGCATCCACACTGGCATGGCAAGCTGAGGTGAGGCAACTAGATTGTGCCTGTCTATATTTCAAAAGCTGTGGGGGAGATAAGGCGTCTCATACTATGTTTTAGCATAACTGGCAACTTGTTAAATTTGCAACTAGAATTGTGGTAAAAATGCATTTGGGAAGGTACAATTTCTCCTTATGGAGATCACCTAGTAGGTGTAAGGAGTCTTATAGGCCAGGCAGTGCTCCTCTGGGGGAAAAAGGGTATGCAAATTAGCCCTCTTTGGGGGAAAAAAAATAGCTGAACCTCTGATTCCACCAGATAAGTCAATGCTCAGCCTTTAAAACAGGCCTTGAGGCATAACTTGGATAATAGCTAATTCAGAATCTCATCTGCAGACAGCTGTTTTGAAATGATAGCTACCTTACATCTGATGGCATCAGGGGTTCAGCTTTCTTTTCTTTTTGGAAAGAGAGCTAATTTGCCTGGCCTGTAAGACTCCTTACGCCTACTATGCATTCTCGATAGAGAAATAGTACGGTCGAACATTAACTTATAGGATAGCTACTGTCGATCTAGTGGTATCAGAGGCTGTTTTCTTTTCATCTTAGAAGGAGAGCTGATTTGTATGGCGAAAATACAGTAATAAATTTACCCTTGTAAGGTAAGGTAGTAGCCTGGCAAAAATATTGCGGTTTTAGACAATTCAAATAGGGAGGAAGTACAAGGAATGTTTCAGATAAGTAATACATATATTTATACATTTTCATTATTATTTTTTATTTGGTTTTATTTTCTGGTAGTTTATTTATTCTGTTTACTATGCCTGATTAAGGGGGTGGCAGTCTTGCCTGAGCTGCTGTTAGTGGTTAGTGAACTATAAAACTGTAAGACTTTTTTTAGTGACAAGAAAATCTCTTAAAGCTAGTCCACTTTTTTCATGTCCAAATTTGTAGACCATTTTTATGGACCTTGCTGTTGTGCATAGGTTCAGTGTTATTAAGAAAGGCATTTTGCACAGTGTTGCCACAGTTCTCTCGAATGTTTTTTCATGCTTTAGGGCTGCCAGCCCAGCCCACTTTTCCTCTACTCCTAGTTTTACCATTTACCACTGTTGACACTCTTGAGACCTCTGAATGGGGTACCTTACATTTCTCCAGATGTTACAAGTTATAGGGATATATTATAGGATTGGGGTTAAATATTAGCTCCGTGGGGGGCACCCACTAATTATGAGAATGGGGACCCTGTACCCCTCAGAGCCCCCCAAAATGAGCAGTGCTGCAGGTCAAGCATGTGAACTGCCACTCCATTCATCTCTATAAAGGTAATTGAGTGCTGTACTGCCACTCGGGTGCCCCTAAGAGTATGGGGTTCCTGTTCTGATCGGTGGGGGTCCCAGCTGTGG
Organism: Bufo gargarizans; assembly: GCF_014858855.1. Taxonomy (NCBI): domain Eukaryota; kingdom Metazoa; phylum Chordata; class Amphibia; order Anura; family Bufonidae; genus Bufo; species Bufo gargarizans. The sequence goes on from NC_058085.1 coordinate 95,273,775, forward strand.
ATAGGAAATAAATTGTTACAGCTGGAATACCCCTTTAGTGCTTGATATTTAACATAGTCATACTGACTTTTGCCTTATGATGATTTCTTTTGCAACCAAGTACAATCAGATAGTTGTATTTTATTTTTATTTTTTGTTTTGCAGACAGTTTATGGCATCCTATGACCATATTTATAGTCGCTGCACTCTATAGTACAACCTGTATTGTTGTGTCTGTGGAAGCTTATATATCTGTAAGCCTGTTGACTGAGATTGCTGAACCCGCTACTTAAATGCAACATCTGCATGCTTTTAGCCCCTTAAGTGTTGTCCAAACCAATCTTATCTCATAAGATTGGGTCGGATACCCCATACTCCCATTTTCAGCTGTTCTGTATTGGCTCCAGAGGTGATGCTACAAAGCTGTATCCGTTGTGCAGTGGACAGGGCTGCTTACTGTAGCACTGCTCCCGTTATTGCAGTCTATAATGCTTAGACCCCCAGGGCTTAGAGATATTCCAGTTATATCCCTAACTATTAGATTGGTGGGGGTCCTTCTGCTGGGACACAAGAACGAGGGCTGCAAAAAATGAAATTAATGGAGCATGTGGTCGGAAATGCACACAGCCGCTCCATTCATTTATATGGGACTTCCGGAGACGGTGAAAGCAGCATTTCCAAAACTGCCATAAAATGAAAGGCGCAGCCATGCGCATTTCTGAACCACACACTCCATTCATTTCTGGAGGCTCCACAGGGTTTAGGGTCCCTATTCTCGTGATTGGTGGGGGTCCCAGCAGTAGGAACCCCCCCCCCCCCACCGATCTTATGGTTATCCCCTATCCTGTGGATAACTTGATATAATCGGAATATCTCTTTAATAGGAAGATAACCATGTCATGCCTTGGAGCTTTCTCAAGGTCGAACCTGCCATGACAACCAATCGCAAGTTCACCGCAGCGGAGACACCTCCCCTCTTGTTAAACGCTCAGATGCAGATCGGTGTTCTCTCTGATCCCGTCACTGTAGGCAGGTGTCAGCTGTATTACACAGCTGGCACCTGCCATGTATGGAGTCAGCTCATCGCTTCATACTCCCATTATGCTGTAATTTTATACGGCTGATATTGCCAAGGGGTAAACGTGTAGTGAATTTGTTTAGTTCTGTGTCTTCATTCTTCAGAACTAGTTAGTAGGAGAATTAGCTTTAGGGGAGAGTTGGTAGCATCTTTGTAAATCAATTAGAACTACACATGTAATTGTACAAGGACTTGTCCTCCACTTACCGGACAGTATTTGAAAAAGGTATTCGGCAGGAGCAGTCAGTCACTCAGACCACTCCTCAGACGCTGAGATCTGCTTGGCGAATTTGATGCCAAAAGCAAAAAAAAAAAATGCCACCCATGTCTGAAGCACTGACTGGAAAGTAAGGTTCTGGTCGCATCACGTTTCACTTTCTCATTTGTTGCTTTTGGGTCTGTGGATACGTATGGCATATACTACACTGAGAGCGTCGCTTGAGTATATACCATACATGCAACTGCATTGAACTATATGGCACATGACAATACATAACGGTGGTCTGGATCAGCTGGTAATATACATAAATGTTTTGTGGTGGTAAAGCCATAAAGCTTTAGGCAACTTTTTTTAAAAAGTTTTTCACATAGCTGCCAATCTATGCTGCATTTTTTGTGGTATTCCTGTGTATATGGAAGAGTTCATGTGAAAAAAAGCTTGCTTATTTTCATGCTGTTATTTGTTTTGTAGGAACCCCCTGAAGACGATGCCAACATCATTGAAAGGATCCTGTCTTCAAAAGTAGTTCAGAAAGAGGTAAGCCGCTGTAGCCGGATTGCCTTAAAGGGCATGTGTCAGCAGATTGCTACCTGTGAAACTAGCTGACCTGATACATGTGCTCTTGGCAGCTGAGGGCATCTTTCTTGGTTCCATGTTCATATGTGCCCGCATTGCTCTCTCTACAATTTCTGCACCCTCTGCACTTTGATTGACAGGGCCAAGCAGTGGAAATCTGATCATACCTGGCCCTGTCACCATTTGAATGCATTACTGATGTAAAATACATAAGTATGCAAGTATGTCATTTTCCAAATTCTTTTCTATTTCAGCTCATTCCTGGAGGAATGCCATTGGAGGTGGAGGAATTCTTTGTCAAGTATAGAAATTTGTATGTCGCTTCAGGTTCTTTCTATTATTGTGACTGATGAATAACATGACATGTTATGGCTTAGAGTCCATTGTCATCTGCCGACTGGTCACACCATTTACTATTGGTGTCTGTGGGTTGAAGGATTTTCTGGAACGTCTCTCCAGCTGGATTTATGGTCCATTAACTGTTGACACAGGCATATCATCTTGTCTGAACAATTACCTGAGCCTCTGGTACTGCAGCTCAGGCCAATTCAAGTTAATGGAACTGAACTGTAGTACTTGGTAGATCCGTGCTCATATGAACTGCACTGTCCCAATGTAAAAAAAAATTAGGGAGCTTGGAGTAATACTGCTTTAGCAGACCACCAATGATTAAGCATTGATTTATGTCATGGAAAGCCCCACTAAAGAAGTATTCTCTTCTCAAGCTTCGATGGCACCTCCGAAGGATATTCCATGAATCCCTGACAAATGGAGGTCCCATTTCTAGGATCCCCACTTCTTGGAATGATGGGAGTTCCCTGAACACAGTTTGTGATATGAAGAGGTGGCTGTGGTGTGACTCTCTTCATTGAAGTCTATGGGAGTTACAAAAAGCTTTCTAGGTTCTTTCTATAACTTTCCTAGACATCAGTGGTAGACAGCTCAGCCTGATCCTAACAGTGGTCTATATGTTAATGCTAGAGATGAACCTTAACATGCAAGAGGTTTCCAGGGCACTGGTTCACTGATGGCTCCTTTATTTTGTTTGATCTTTCAGTTCCTATCTCCACTGTAAGTGGGCAACGCTAGAAGATCTGGAAAAGGATCCAAGGATCCAACAGAAAATCAAGAGGTTTCGAAACAAGCAAGCACAGATGAAGCATATTTTCACTGAGGTTGGCATGAAGTTTGGTAGAAGTATTGCACATCACTTTTATTTTGCCTTTCTCCTTCTCTCTCTGTACCTGTCCTGCAATTCGTCCAAAGAGTGTTCTCCTCTGACTCTGCGCATTTATATCGACAGTTGTACTTTCAGTTTAATAGCCCAGTCCTGATTACACTGGCCCACATTTATCATTAAAATATGCCACTTTTGTGGCATGATATAGTTGCAGACTGCGCGTTTGCGACTTTTTTTTAACGGCACTTTGCACAAGTGCTATTATTCCGCTGGCCTCGCCACTTTCCCGAAAGGGGGCAAGGAAGGGGCCACATTCATTATCTGCTATAGAAGAACACTGAAATCTACTCCAACCAGGGGCTGCTGTAGATTTTAGTTCAGGCGCACAGATTGCTGGATGCTGAGCCTAATTTATGATGAGGCATACGCCACCGGTCTATGATCAATCTGCCCTACTGTCTTCATATGCCACAGGATCCACGTTTGATCCTTTTTGTAAGGGATCCCGTTTACTTGATCTGTCAGGTTTCCGTCTTTATTTTGTAGAATAGCACAGCAGACTCCATTATTATGCCCATCTGGCCCTACATTGTGAACAAAGTCCAGGCTCACCAGAGCATAGATTGACTGAACACTCTGTGTGGAGTACCAACCCTAAGGGCTTTGGATGATCTGCAAGAATTTATTTATCTGACCATTTCATGGAAGCAATTTATTGGAGTACATGTTCACTTACCTTGGTACCTCCCTTGGGAAAACCTGTGCAAGCTTGGAGAAATTTGAAGGAAATTCTGTTGTGTTCATGTGTAATTGTATTGTCAGAGGATGTGTTTTTGTGTCAGGACATTGCCTTTTGAGGCAATAGGATATGCCATAAATGTCTGATCTGTGTTGTCCCACCTCTGGGACCTACTCTTATCTTAAGAATAAGGCCTCTTTCACACTTGCGTTGTTAGGATCCGGCGTGCACTTCTGTTGCCGGAAGTGCCCGCCGGATCCGTAACACCGCAAGTGAACTGAAAGCATTTAAAGACTGATCCGTCTTCAAAATGCGTTCAGTGTTACTATGGCAGCCAGGACGCTATTAAAGTCCTGGTTTCCATAGTAGTAGTGGGGAGCGGGGGAGCGGTATACTTACAGTCCGTGCGGCTCCCGGGGCGCTCCAGAATGACGTCAGAGCGCCCCATGCGCATGGATGACATCATCCATGCGCGTGGTGCGCCCTGACGTCACTCTGAAGCGCCCCGGTAGCCGCACGGACGGTAAGTATACTTCTCCCCACTACACTTTACCATGGCAAACAGGACTTTAGCGTCCTGGCAGCCATGGTAACCATTCAGAAAAAGCTAAACGTCGGATCCGGTAATGCACCGAAACGACGTTTAGCTTAAAGCCGGATCCGGATTAATGCCTTTCAATGGGCATTAATTCCGGATCCAGCCTTGCGGCAAGTGTTCAGGATTTTTGGCCGGAGCAAAAAGCGCAGCATGCTGCGGTATTTTATCCGGCCAAAAATCGTTCCGATCCTATACTGAAGACATCCTGATGCATCTTGAACGGATTTCTCTCCATTCAGAATGCATTGGGATAATCCTGATCAGGATTTTTCCGGCATAGAGCCCCAACGACGGAACTCTATGCCGGAAAAGAAATGCACAAGTGTGAAAGAGCCCTAAGGCCCCCATGTACAGAGGGCACGGCACACATGCATGCAGCTTTCTCTATTCACTGCTGTAGAACTTCAGAAAATAGCTGAGCGAGTATGCTTGGCTACTTTGGGAAGTCTCATAGGAGTTAATGGAGGCGATGCTATGCATGTGGTGATAGGATATTCCATAAATGTCCGATAAGGACAATTTTGGCGTATCCTATCATTGTTCCATAAATGCCCCAGTTGTAACAACCCCTTTGATACAATGATGCCTGACAAATGCCTTCACTTCTGTCCCGTAGCCAGATGAAGATATGTTTAATCCAGACTATGTGGAGGTGGACAGAGTATTAGAAGTTGCTCATACAAAGGACTCTGACACAGGAGAAGTAAGTTGACAATTTTTCGCATTAGATATGCACACCTGCTGGTCATATTAAATCGAGCAAGTAAGCAGGCACTGAGATTTTTTTTTTGGGGAGAAAACATCTAAAAGATGCACCCTTTTGCACATTGGGCCAGGAGTGCTACCCGGCTACTAAATACAGCTCTTTATATCTTTTATATGGGTTTTCCTATTAAGACAAACCATGTCCACCATGTTAGCTTAGAGGGTTCTCCCCCAACCAGGACCCCCTCTATGAGCCATATCAGGGAGCCGCTCCTTCATTTGAATGAACCATCATACTCGTATATACATTCCATTCAGTGTATGGCCAGATGAGGCTTACCGCCCTGTGATAACAGCTGGTGACCTGGAGGTTACTGGTAATGAGCTGATCCTGAGACCAGGTGACCTAATAGAACTGAGTGACAAAATCCCTTAAAATCAACGGTGTAAAATTCTCTATATTTTTCTGTAGGTACTGAGGTACAGAATAACGTAGAGACAAAACTAATGTGAATGGGGTTGATAGTACTTGTTGTAGGTTATAGACTTTCTTAGTAGGCTTGACATATATTTTCAGTGAAGATAGTGTAGTACATGAAATTTGAGAAAATAAATTGTGTTCTACAGGAGGTGACGCATTATCTAGTGAAATGGTGTTCACTGTCTTATGAAGAAAGCACTTGGGAGCTTGAGGAAGATGTTGATCCAGGCAAAGTCAAGGAGTTTGAAACCCTGCAAGTTCTCCCTGGCATCAATGTAACGGTTGGTAACACTTTATTTGCTATTGGTATTAAAGGGGTTTTCCTAGATTTTAATACTGATGACCTATCCTCTTCAATATCTGATCAGTGGGGGTCTGACACCCTGGACCCCTGTTGATCAGCAGTTTGAAAAGGCACTTCTCTGAGCTTTCCCTTGGCACGTTCATGTGTCACGTGGCCTAGGAGCAGCTCATCTGCATAAAAGTGAAAGAGGCTGAGTGCGATGCCAAGCATAGCCGCTATACAATGTACGGCGCAGTGCTTGGTGAGCAAAGAAAAGGCCACAGCGCTCACAGGAGCACCACTGCCTTCTCAAACACCCCCCACAATCAGATACTGATGACCTGTCCAGAGGATAGTAAAATCCTGGAAAACCCTTTTAAGACCATTACATCACAGGGTAACATTTATTTTTCTATATACCGTATTTTTCGCTTTATAAGACGCACCTGATTATAAGACACACCTAGGTTTTTGAGGAGGAAAATAAGAAAAAAAATCTTTTTTTTAAAAAAGGTCTGCTTTTGGTGGATTTTGAACTAATGGTCTGGGGATGACACTATTATGGGGCTCTGTGGATGACGCACTGTTATGGGGGATCTGTGGATGACACTGTTATGGGGGGGGGGGGAGTCTGTGAATGAAGCACTGTTATGGGGGGGGGATCTATGGATGATGCACTGTTATGGGGGATGTGTGTTGTGAAACATAGGGCCATGACGGGGGCCAGCATAAGATGCTATATGTGTGTGTGACACACATATAGCATCTTATGCTAGTTCCCCTCATGGCCCTATGTTTCACAGCATTACAGTACTTTATTCTTTGTATGTAAAATAGAATCAATCGCTCTCCTTTTGAAAAACTAGCTGACACTGTTATATCGCCGGCCGCTATGCTGCACAGTGTGGCCGGCGATACATCAGTCACAGTGCGGGGAAGGAGGGGGGCTGGAGGCAAGTCACAGCGGGGCCCGAAGCAGTCTCTGTATTACACCGGGCCCCGTGCACAGAAGTCTCTTTGTATGTAAAATCTTTCATTATTCCTGAATCCATCGCTCTCTTATTGATAAACTAGCCTAATCGCCTGCATCAGTACTCACTATAAATGTAGCGTGCGGTCCCTCCGGCGCATGACTTCATCCTGCTCCTGCTTCATTAATGAAGTGGGAGGAGCGTGACGTCAGTCACACACGCCGGCCGGACCGCACGCTGTATTCATAGTGAGTACTGATGCAGGCGATTAGGCTAGTAAAGTTTATCAAAAGGAGAGCGATTTGCGGTATAAAGGATTAATGAAAGATTTTACATACAAACAGACTTCTGTGTGCGGGGCCCGGTGTAATACAGTGACTGCACCGGGCCCCGCTGTGACTTGCCTCCAGCCCCTCCTCCCTTCCCGCACTGTGACTGATGTATCGCCGGCCACACTGTGCAGCGTAGCAGCCGGTGATATATCAGTGCCAGCCCTGTAAAAAAAAAAGTCAACCATCGTTTTATAAGACGGACTGTCATTTTCCCCCCTCTTTTGGGGGAAAAAAAGTGCGTCTTATAAAGCGAAAAATACGGTATTCATTTCTCATTTCAAAAATACAAGTTTTTGATTAAATTGCTACATTCTATGGTAAATAAGGAGAAGTGAAGTCTTTGCTGCAGTACCACTGTCCATCAAGCGGATGTGGCAGCCTAATATGCTGCACAATGGTCCATGCTCCTAATAGCTAACACGGCACAAAAACATAGTGTATTCTTTCAGCGATACTAGAAGCTAAATGGCACAGAGTATATAGTTTAGGAGCTTGGTGTATTCATGAGGAGAGCGCTCCCCTTGCCCCGATCACCTGTGCCGGACAGGCAGCTGCGTATGCACGGTCACTGCAGAGAGGGGCAGTGTAGATGTCGGGAGCCCTCCCCTCATGAGTGCACAGGACTCTTGTCGGGTTTATTCAATCAGTACTCCTAGTAGCCATATTGCACAATGTTTTTGCACCATTTTTGCTACTATAAATCTGTACCTATGGCTGCAATATGCTGACCTTTCTGCTGAGCATTGTACTAAAAGATGCATCTCTACAAAGCGACTAAGGCAATAAAATGGACTCTGTATTAGACTAAAGTGGGTAGGTAGGGACAGAAATCTGCTGAGTCTTACACTGTGTGCTTACGGCAGGGCTTGGCAAGCAATCATATGAGGAGAGTTTTCTAACTGTGATGGTTTGACTCTTCATAGTAACCCATTGCACAGGCAATACCTATTCTAATCAATCTGTTCTTTATGAGATTTTCCTTTGAAGATCATTGATGGAACCTAATTTCTACATACAGTGTTTTTTTTTGTTGGGTCTAGGAGAGGCCGTCTTCTGAAAGCTGGCAGAAGCTGGAGTGTTCTCGTACATACAAAAATAATAACCAACTAAGGGAGTACCAACTGGAGGGAATGAATTGGCTCCTGTTTAACTGGTACAACAGGTGAGATTCATTTAAATCAGTGTACGTAAGTTTCATTAAAGGGTTTTCCAAAGAGTAGAATATTGATGACCTATCCTGTGGATAGGTCATCAGCCCGGCACACCCCTCAGTGGTGCTTCGGTAAGCTCTGCGGCCTCTTAGTAGGCCATTGACGACACGATCATTGAACACATGGCCTTTGTGCAGCTCAGTGAGTGCATGGGCCTAGGCTGCTATATATACATATATATATATATTGTGGGGACTTGCTCTGGTAGACAGGATTAGCGGACGCAGTATAGAGGCAACAACAAGTTCTTTGGATCAAACAGTTCAGTGTTTTATTCACACTTTAGGCAAGTGACAAAACTAATGTGAATGTGACAGTACTTGTTGTAGGTTTTAGACTTGCTTAGTAGGCTTGACATATTTTCAGTGACGATGGTGTAGTACATGAAATTTGAGAAAATATTCAAACACAAAAGTCACCTTGCGGTGTTGGTGGTAATTCACACCATGCAGCAATTCTGCCTCAGAGTCCTTGCTCATAGCAACACCAATCTGTTTTCACACCTAACAGGTAACAAGCCTTCATCCAGACACAAGGCTCCCAGATCCTAACACAGAGACTTCGCTTCTAAACCCAGCTGCCTATTTAATGACAGCCAGGTGCTGCCAAAACCCGGACCAGCATTTAAAATACGGTCAGGTATTTGACCTAATCTGGCTGTAAATTAGGCCAGCAGCACATGCTGGGAGGAAAATACCTGTTTTCCCAGACCTAAAACCTCTCACCCCCCACCCCCCTTTTGTTCAACCCTGAGGGGTGAGCATACACCAGACAGTATACCCTGGACAGGGCATCCGCGTTTCCCTGTAACCGGTCTGCTCTATGTTCCACTGAAAACTTAAAGTTTTGTAGAGAGCGAAACCAATTCTAGTGCCCACTTGATAGCCAGGCACTCTCTCTCTACTATACTATACCGGGTCTTGGCTGGGGTGAGCTTACAGCTGAGGAAGACAACGGGATGCTCCTCCCAGTTGACTTCCTGAGACCGTACAGCACCGAGGCCTACTTCGGAGGCATCGGTCTGTATTATAAACCTCCTTTTGAAGTCGGGCGTCACCAAAACCAGGGACCCCGCACAGTGCCTACTTCAAAGCGGAGAAAGCCTCCTCCGCCCGATCATCCCAGCGAACCATCATTGACTTGTGTCCCTTGTGTCAAGGGCGCAGCTAGAGTATCAAAGTGGGTAACAAACCTCATGCAATAGCTCACCATTCCCAGGAAGGACTTTATTTGCCTAGTGGTGACATTTTGGGCCAATTCCATATCTCCTCTATTTTGTTCACTTGGGGTTTCATGACTCCGCGCCCAATGACATACCCCAGGTACTTAGTCTCATTCTAGACTAATTCTATTGCAGGTTTTTTGGGGTTAGCGGTTAGGCCAGCTTTCCGAAGGGAGTCTTCTACAGCCTGCACTTTGGGTAGGTGACTTTCCCAGTCAGTACTGTGGATGACAATATCGTCCAGGTAAGCCGAAGCGTATCGACGATGTGGACGAAGCACAATGTCCATTAGTCGCTGAAAAGTGGTGGGGGCGCCATGCAGACTAAAGGGTAACACCTTATATTGGTACAGCTCTTAGGCGTGATGAAGGCAGTTTTCTCTTTGGCAGCCTTCGTTATGGGCACCTGCCAGTACCCTTTCGTGAGGTCCAAAACAGAATGATACTGGGCTTGTCCTAACCTCTCTATGAGCTCTTTCACCTGGGGCATGGGATACGCATCAAATTTGGAAACTTTGTTAAGTTTAACTTCCCGTCCGGCTTGGGTATCAATACAATAGGACTGACCCACTCCCTTTTGACGTCTAGCTGCAACATTAGCTGCTCCTCCTTCGATATGGCTTGTCGCCGAGCCTCGGTTACCCAGTATGGTTTTAATCAAACTTTTGCCTGAGGCTCAGTTACAATGTCATGCTGGATTATGGAAGTGCTTGCAGGGAGTTCCGAGAACACATCCGTGTTCCGACTAACGAACTCACTGCCCTCCTGAGTCTGTTTAGCAGAGAGGCTGTCAGCAATTTTTGCTGTGGCAGCCGCCTCTCTTGCATCAGACAGAGGGGCCGGTACCTCTTCTCCTAGAAAACCCGGCCGCGGGTTGTCTTCTGTACAGGTTTCCCTATCTTTCCACGGTTTGAGTAAATTCACATGGTAAACCTGCGCCAGCTTTTACCACCCTGGCTGGTGTACCTTGTAGTTTACATCTCCAATTTTCTCGAGAACCTTTTAGGGCCCCTGCCGTCTAGCCAAGAACTTGCTGTCCATGGTCGGCACCAGAACCAAAACCTGATCACCCGGGTTAAAGATCCGGACCCAAGCCTGCCGATTATAGACCCGACTCTGGGCTCACTGAGCTGCCTCCATATGCTCCCTAACAAGAGGCAACACTGTATCTATCCTATATTACATCTGGGTAACCTACTCAATTACACTTTTATGTGAAGAAGATTGTTGTTCCCACGCCTCTTTGGCCACGTCCAAGACACAGTGAGGGTGTCTGCCATATAGCAGTTCGAAGGGCGAGAACCCAGTAGAGGCCTGGGATACTTCTCGCACTGCGAACATTAGGTAGGGCAGAAGGAGGTCCCAGTCCTTCCCATCTTTAGACACTACCTTTTTCAACAAATTTTTTAATGTTTGGTTAAACCGTTCTACTAGACCAGTGATAGGCAAACTGCGATTCTCCAGCTGTTGCAAAACTACAACTCCCACGATGCCCTGCTGTAGGCTGAAAGCTGTAGGCAGTCTTTGCATGCTGGGAGTTGTAGTTCTGCAACAGCTGGAGAGCCGCAGTTTGCCTATCACTGTACTAGACCATTCGTTTGCGAATGGTAAACGGACATCTATAGTTGTTTTTTGTGCAGCAACTTACAGAGTTTCCTCATCACCTTGGAAATAAAAGGGGTCCCTTGGTCGGTCAGAACCTCTTTAGGTAGTCCTATTCGGGAAAACATCTCCATTAACTCCTTAGCTATGAGTTTGGCTGAGGTATGTCGCAGTGGCACCGCCTCTGGGTACCGAGTTGCGTAGTCTAGAATGACTAAGATGTGTTGATGCCCTCTGGCGGACTTCGGTACTGGGCCTATGAGGTCCATAGCTATTCGGTCAAACGGTACTTCGATAATCGGGAGAGGTACTAGGGGACTACGGAAATGTGGCTGGGGGCTAGTTATCTGGCAGGTCGGACAAGACTTACAAAACCCTTCCACTTCTTTGAATATGCTGGGCCAGTAAAACCGCTGTAGAATACAATCCTGAGTTTTCTGCAGCCCAAGGTGACCCCCGAGAATGGGTTGGTGGGCTAGATCGAACACAAACTTGCGATAAGCCTTGGGGGACCACCAACTGTTCAATAGGCTCACCCTGTAGTTGGTTTACCCGATACAACATATCCTGATGAACCACAAAACGGGGGAACACTGACTCTGCCCCAGGTTTTTGTGGTTCACCATCTACTGTTAACACATTTTCCCAGGTGCGGGATAGGGTTGGGTGGTATCAAAATTATTCCCTGAGACATTGAGGTCTGCCAATTCAGGACCCGGCGACAAGTCCTCCACATCTCCCACCATCACACTTAGCGGGGTTGTCTCCCCCTCTTCCACCGAAGTGGCGGTCACACCTACCGCTGGCCCTTCAGTCTTAGGTTTCCAGGGTTCCTGTCTTCCCCCTTAGCCGGGCCACTTTGCTAGGGTTATCCCTGTCTCATGGGTATCAGTCACTCTCATAGCAGGCCATAGTGCCGGGAAGTCTCTCTTTATTATAAGTTCATAATGTAGATTTGTGGCGACAGCCACCTCGTGGCTACCATGTTTAGAGACACCAACGCGGTGGGGTAGTCTTTTAAGTCTCCGTGGATGCACATCACCCCGACTTTCTGGCCAGTACACTTAGTGGATTGTAGCCCTCACTAGGGTCACCAGAATCCCTGAGTCCAGCAGAGCCTCCGCCGGAGTGTCTCCCACTTTGACCTGGCACAAGTGATCTAGAGACTCTGGGGTACCTGTTGCACACAGCCTCCTGGCATATAGCAACAGACTGTGGCCATAGTTAGTGTCCATGGGCTCAAACTGATGGGGACAGTCAGCTCCTGACACTGCCAGCAGACTATCGGAGCCAGGTCCGCCGTGGGTACATCCCGAGCAAGTTTTTTATTTGCTCAAATCTCCGGGCCTGGGGTGGAGATTTCCGGGGTTTTAACTTCATAGCGTTCCACCAGGTCCACCATCTCATAGGGAATTGCCAGGAGACACCTGACCGATCCAGTGCTAGAGAGGGTATGGCAAAGCCCTCCAGAACATATCGGCTAATAGTCTATCCAGCATAGCCGGGGGACTCAGCACGTCAGGCTGTAGCCACTTTTGCAAGAGGTGGAATAAGTCATAATACTGGGTCCTCGCAGGCTCAGCCGGCTTAAACTTCCACTGATGTACCCGCTGGGCCCGGACCAACACATTCACCCCCAGTCTTGCCAAAATCTCACTCTTTACTTTTTGGTAGTCGGCCACTTGATCGTCCGGCAAGTCGAAATACACCCGCTGGGAATCAGATGCCAGGAACGGAGCGACGACCTCAGCCCACTGGTCACAGGGTAGCTTTTCCCTAATGGCCACTTTCTTGTACATTGCCAGGTAGGTTTCGATGTCGTCTGCGGGGGTCATCCTTAGGAATTGCGGCACGGACTGCTTTCCGGGCATCATGGATGCTTGGGGTTGCTCCTGCTGTCTGCAAAGCCATCACGTGTTGTAGCAGCAACTGGTTAGTCTCCTGCTGCTGCTTAATAGCCTTGCGTTGCTGCAGGTTTGTCTCTCGCTGCTGCAGATTAGCCTCCATGAGGGCCTTTACAACAGCCTCCATTTTGTCATAGGGCACTGGTTGTAATACAGCTGATATAATGTACGACATACAACCGTGCCTGAAAAATGCATAAACCAAAATTATCGGCGTTCACGCCAGCCTCCCTGCTCTTCCCCACATCCTCCACCAATTGTGGGGACTCGCTCTGGTAGATAAGATTAGCGGACGCAGTATAGAGGCAACAATAAGTTCTTTGGATCAAACAGTTCAGTGTCTTATTCACACTTTAGGCAAGTGACAGAACAATCAGTCATAAACCAGCAAAAAGTCACCTTGCGGTGTTGGTGGCAATTCACACTATGTGGCAATTCTGCCTCAAAGAGTCCTTGCTCATAGCAGCACTAACCTGTTTTCACACCAAACAGGTAACAAGCATTCATCCAGACACAAGGCTCCCAGATCCCAACACAGAGACATCGCTTCTGAGCCCAGCTGCCTATTTAAGGACAGTCAGGTGCTGCCAAAACCCGGACCGGCATTTAAAATCCGATCCAGTATTGTACCTCACCTAGCTGTAAATCAGCCCAGCAGCACATGCTGGGAGGAAAATACCTGTTTTCCCTGACCAAACCTCTCACTGTGTAACAATATATATATATTTATTACACACACTATATGTAACATTCCATAATATTATTATATTTATGGGTTTATCTTCCATTTGTAGGAAGAACTGCATTCTTGCAGATGAGATGGGCCTTGGTAAAACTATCCAGTCTATCACCTTTATCTCTGAGATTTTCTTTATGGGCATTCGAGGACCTTTTCTCATTATTGCTCCACTTTCCACAATCACAAACTGGGAGCGGGAGTTTCGGACATGGACAGAGATGAATACTGTTGTTTACCATGGGAGCCAGATTAGCCGGCAGATGATCCACCAGTATGAAATGTTCTACAGGGATGCTCAGGTGAGCTGGCCACAATGGGTAAATCTGACATTGAATTGTGTTGTGATCTCACTCAGTTAGACCTCATGCACACGGCCGTTTTTCGGGTCCGCATCCGAGCCGCATTCACTTCAATAGGGCCGCAAAAGATGCGGACAGCACTCGGTGTGCTGTCCCCATACGTTGCTCCGTTCCGAGGCCCCGCAAAAAAAATATAGCATGTCCTATTCTTGTTCGTTTTGCAGACAAGATTAGGCATGTCTACATTGGGCCGCTCGTTCCGCAAATTGCAGTAGGCACACTGGCGGCTTCTGTTTTTGTCGATCCGCGGTTTGCGGACGGCAAAAAACGGAACGGTCATGTGCATGAGGCCTTAGGCTAATGTTTTGCCCAGTTCATTGTGTATCGGCTGCACTGAGATGCTGTGTGTAATGATATTTCTTTACTTTTTTGACCTGTAAAGGGAAATCCTATTCCAGGAATCTTCAAATTCCAGGTGGTTATCACAACGTTTGAGATGATTCTAGCAGACTGTCCAGAACTGAAGAAAATCAGGTGGAGCTGTGTCATTATTGATGAAGCTCATCGACTTAAGAACAAGAACTGCAAACTTCTGGAAGGGCTCAAACTCATGGCACTTGTGAGTAACACCAGTTCCTGAAGACCCCGTGGATTATATGTATTCAATTTAAAAGAGAAGATTTACAAATTCCAAGTCAAACATTTAGACTGTGTACAAATGGACTAGGCAATATGCGTGAGATTACAGTGCCGGTCTTGATATCCCCTGCATTGCTGGGCGGATCGGGCCTCATCATAAATTGGGCTCATGGTCCGGCATAAACAGAAATCTACAGCAGCTTAGAGCTGCCGAAGATTTCTGGCTTAATTTGCGCCAGAAAACTGGCGTAAATTATGATAAATTTGTCGCGGCTGGGGATCACACCCTCTTGGGGATGTGACAATTTTTTGAAAAGTCTCAAACACATATGGGATCAATTTATTAATTCCGGCGTTTTAGACGCTGGTCTTAATAACCCCGCGCTGGTGCTTGATGTGTTTAAGTTATGTAGAGGTGTCGGCCTCTACGTAATTTAGATGCATCCACCGCTGGCCTAAATCTATGCCTTTTTTTTTTTTTTTTTTATAGAACTGGCATATGTGGCGTGGATGGGGAAAAGTCTCAGATTCTGCGACAGATGTACACCAAAAATTGGCGTGTATCTACTCATAAATGCCCCCATAGTTTGTGACATTTTAACCTTAATTTTCAGACGTGTGGGAGATTATAAATCTCCCCCTATGTGCCAAATTCATCAGTAGTTCGTGCTGTGTGGTAAATTTGGTATTTCTTGGTAGGCCATTGTCTAGTCAAGTGCAAAAAGTTTGGTGTAAGGCTTGCACACCAGTTTAGCTTAGTACATTTCCTCTGATATTTTTAGCTGGTTGGTGTGCTTAGGAAAGTCCATGTGGGACGGATTTGTTGTGTATTCTATCTGTGGATTCATGCAGGTAAAATCTGCAACAAATTACAGTGGCAGGCAAGTGGCTGAGATTTTACAAAATGTCATTCACTTGCTGTGAAAATTTTAAAATCTGCAACATGTCAATTGATTTCACCTATTTCAATGTGCAGATGTGAAACTACATCACAATCATCTTGTAACAAATCCAGTGCACAAGAAAAGGCTCCTTCATACCTTAGGGACACCGCCGATCTCCTGCTGACACTGAAATCCTTTGTGTGGCAGGGGGAATATTGGTTGCTGTCCCTGGATGGGGAAAGCCTGTATACCTGGATCCCCCAAGACAAAGGTATAGAAGCCGTCGTTACGATTCTAAAAAATACGGATAGAAGGGAAGCCTTTCTGAATTTTATCAGAGAAGGTCTAGGATTGGTCCTTAAAAACAATGCCTTAGTCTTCGGGGATACCTGGTATACTCAAAAGTCTGGTACAGCGATGGGGACTCCAGTCTCATGTACCTTCGCCAATCTATTTTTGGCAAGGTTTGAGGATTGTTACATCTATTCCACAACTAACCCTTTCCTCCCCTATATTAAGTTATACTTGAGGTATGTGGAAGACGTGTTCATGGTATGGTCAGGGACGGAGGTCCTATTTATGGACTTCGTCAAACATCTCAATACCGTCAATGCCATAAACATGAAATTCACATACAACTATGGAGATGATAGATTAGAGTTTTTGGATGTCCTCATATTTGTACAGGGGGGGGGGGAGAGTTGGTTTCTGAGGGCTATCGCAAGCCCACGGCAACTAACTCTGTTACATTTTTCTAGCTACCATCCGACTCACGTTAAGAAGGCTGTCCCCTATGGCAAGTTCAGTTAGATTGCGGCGCATCAACGTGACCCAGGATGGTTTCAGGAGACAGGCTATGGATCTTAGGGGCCATCTGTCTTCCAGGGGCTGTCCCTAGGCCCTGTTGAATGAGGCCCTTTCTAGGGTTACTGATGTGAGTTCAGGTAAATCCGTGGTAAAACAACAAGGTAAACTAGAAGGGCAAAATTCTCAAAAACCGTTTTGTTTTTTCATTTAAGTTCAGTCTGATGGCGGATCTCATTAAAAAAGTAGTGAGGACCCACTGGGAGTCGCTAAAGCATGACGAGAGCTTGAAAAGTATAAGGGGTATTTACCCGTTAATTGCATTTAGAAAATGTCATACTCTGAAGGACAGGTTAGTTTGTAGCCGCTTTACTGTACGTAGGGCAACTACGTGGTTAGATCGTTTCCAGCCTAAGGGCAATAGACGCTGTGGAAATTGTTTGTTGTGTGCCTTTAACCCTCAGTGGGACGTGTTGTCCTTTGGAGGTTTGAGGCACAGGGTGAAAACTTTGATTACTTATCGAACTAAGTTTGTGGTGTATGTAATATCCTGTATATGCGGGAGATTTTATATTGGGAAAACCATCCGCAGCATGTTTGAGAGGTTTCGTGAACATTTAAATACCTTGAACACTGGCAGAGTTGTTCCTCGCCATATATACAACATGTGAACGAGGACCACGGTGGAGATCGTAGAGTCCTGAAGTTTGCAGGAGTGGAGGTGGTGCCACTTCTACCACAAGGGGGCAACAGAGAGCGGGAACTACTGAGGAGAGAAGGAAGGTGGATACTCCGTTCCGGAGCAATGGGACCCCTGGGACTTAATGAAAAGTTGGATATGGGAGTGTTTTTGTAGATTTATTAGTTATGTTGTTTTTGTATATCAGGTTGGCGTTGTCCTTTTGATAAAGGTCTGTAAGTATATGTAGTGCAATTCAGTCTCTATTGTTAGTAACCTCCCATTATAGGGAATGACGATATCCCCTGAGGGTGTGTTTTAAGATCTGCATTGCACTCACATACAGACTGAGGCCAGAGGAAGCGCATACAAGCACGAAAACGTCCGTCAACGTTTTTTTACATGTGCATCAAATGTTGTATGTCCCGCTGACCCATTTTTTAAGCAATGGAAGAATAAAACGTTTTTTACATCCTAAGGTGAGTGCCGCAATTATTATTTTTTTCTTGTGCACTGGATTTTTTGAAGATATCACCTGTCAATGCAGAGCACCACCAGATGATTTACTACATATGCTTTGGTCTGCATCTATGATGTTATCAGTACAGGACTACTATGACATACACGTAGTGCCACTCAAGCTTTTTCTATGCTATTATTTCATCTTGTAATAAATACTATCCTGCTAAGTGACGATTTCAGTGCCCCATTGAAGCACAGTCCTTCTTTTGTGTCTTTCAGGAACAGAAGGTTCTTCTCACCGGCACCCCTCTTCAGAACTCTGTGGAGGAGTTGTACAGCTTGCTCAACTTTTTAGAACCAAACCAATTTCCTTGTGAAAACACTTTTCTTGAGGAATTTGGAGATCTAAAGACTGAGGAACAAGTAAAGTTATATTGTTTTTCATTATTTTATTTCATGCTGTTGTTTCTGGTGCCTCTAATCAACCTTAGGGCTCATGCACCCGGCCATGCCCGTATTCCGCAATACATGGGCACCGGCCATGTGCACCCCGCATCACGGATGCGGACCCATTCACTTGAATGGGTCCACAATCCGAAAGGTTGGTGCGGAACCCCACCAAAGCACTACGGAGTGCCTCCACACCGCAAGAAAGGAGTGGAGCTTGGGTGCAAGAAGAGCAGTGGTGACGCCTCATTGCACCAAAGGCAATTTGCATATTAAAAAACAATAACGATAACTCAGGAACTGAGCCTGGGGTGAACAACAGTATTTTAATCCGGTGACCCACAGCTATTTGTCTATGCAAATAGTTGGATAAGGAGGTTGCTTGTGACAGATTCTCTTTAAGAGCTGTTTGCTCTCTATAAGGGGTGACAGTACATCATTCTTTGTGCTGTCTAAAACCCTGTGGCTCACACATGTGGACTTTATTTATAAATTGCGATCATACATACCCATTGTGTACTTTACCTTCAGGTGAAAAAATTGCAGTCCATCCTGAAGCCAATGATGCTAAGGCGATTAAAGGATGATGTAGAGAAGAACCTGGCTCCAAAGCAGGAAACAATCATTGAAGTGGAATTGACCAATATTCAGAAAAAGTATTACCGGGCAATTCTGGAGAAGAATTTTACATTCCTGGCCAAGGGAGCCAACCAGCATAACATGCCTAACCTTATCAATACTATGATGGAGCTGCGGAAATGCTGCAATCATCCTTATCTTATCAATGGTGAGTGTTAAGATTATGAATTGTATTGTGGACTATGTATATGTTCAGGATAGGTCATCCGTATCTGATCGGCGGGGTCTGACACCCGGCACCCCCGCCGATTAGCTGTTGGAAGAGCAGGAGGCACTCCATGTGAGCGCTGCTCCCTCTACATTACACTGCCCGTCGTCTTCACTTGAATGAAACGAGTACTAGTAATTACACTACGCTACCACTGCAAGGGAGACGACAGGCAGTGTAATGAACGGGAAGCAGCGCCTCTTCAAACAGCTGATCGCCGGGGGTATCAGACCCCTGCCAATTGGATGTTGCTGACCTATTCTGAGGATAGGTCATCAATATAAACTGCCTGCATAACACCTTTAAGATTCAAATACCCCTTCCTTGAATGTTGAAATTTAAACTGAAATGATTGGAAATAGCTTATTTTATTTTATTTTATTTTTTTGTCGCATAGACTAATAGTAACCTGTTTTCTATGCATTAGGTGCAGAAGAGAAGATTTTGGAGGACTTTCGCAAGACTCACAGTCCCGATGCATCTGATTTCCAACTGCAAGCAATGATACAAGGAGCAGGAAAGCTTGTACTGATTGATAAGCTATTGCCGAAGCTGATTGCCGGTGGGCACAAAGTTCTCATCTTCTCCCAGATGGTTAGGTGTCTGGACATTCTTGAGGACTATCTCATCCAGAGGAGGTGAGCAAAAAGTGAACGAGAGACGATAGAGATAAACTCCTATTTGAACACTGTTCCGCCCTTCTATATGAGAGCTGGTTAAATAATGACAGTCCAATTTTATTTCCTTAAAGGGACACGGACAGGCCGAATAAGCATAATTAGCTGTATATATGCATGCACAGGTCTTCTATTGTGTATTAAAAACATATAAGTCTAACCCCTGTCCACCTTATGAAGACTGTAAAATGATGTTTTATAACCTGATAGAATTGCTCGTTTTTCTGCCCGGCGTTTCAGCTTTACTTCTGCCCAGGCAGCCTCCCCCCAACCGCTGTTCTGAAGCGCCGCCCCAGCTCATCAATATTCACTTCGCTGGGCGGCTTCTGCTGTCCCCGTCGTTCCGAGATACGGCACATGCTCAATACAAAGCTATGGGCATCGGACTCCATTTCAGCTTCAGCGCATGCGCCCGGCACCCTTACTGGCCGGGATCACATCGCACCTGCGTCCCCTCTGCTTCTTTGAAGCCGCTTCAGCCTCTGCGTTCTGTGCCTGCGCCGGGCACTTTTCTGAGCAACGCAGAAGCCGCCCAGTGAAGTGAATATTGATAAGCGGGGCGGCGCTTCAGAACGGCAGTTGGGGGGCGGCTGCCTGGGCAGAAGTAAAGCTGAAACGCCGCCCCTTGGGCAGTAAGACGAGCAATTCTATCAGGTTATAAAACCTCATTTTACAGTCTTCATAAGGTGGACAAGGGTTTTTAATACACAATAGAAGACTTGTGCATACATATATACAGCTAATTATGCTTATTCGGCCTGTCAGTGTCCCTTTAAAGGATTATTACCATTTGGACTTTTTTCCCTCTGGGACCCGCATCTGTCTGGAGAACAGGACATGATTATAGAGAGGCGGTGGTGCATGCTTTCTCCATTCACATCTGGGGAGCCCTGAAAATCGTTGAGATAGCTTACGCTGCTGTTTCTCGCCCATTTCCTGGGGGGGGGGGGGGGGGGGGACAGGAGACCTGGGGCTGGGGTATAGCTCAGCTCCCTAGGAGGCGTGACACTAAGTGAAAACTGTTAAGCCCCTCCTCCAGCAGCTATACCCTCAGCCTGGAAAGAGACTGACAGTTTTTAATACTTATTTTTTTCAGGGACAACAGAGACGCCTGGACCTCTCTGTTTCTCCCGGGGTCGAGTTGCGCCAGTGCCGGTCATCCGCACTGCTGCTTCCCCCACAGAAGACAAGGAGGACCAGGGCAGCCCAGCTCCCCTGCATCCCGCCAGCGTAAGGGTCGCCTGCACGCCAAGTCCCTCTTCCAGCGTAATGCCACTGCGGTGCCAGTTGCTGAAGGGGCGACCCTGCTGGAATGGACCGAGGGTGAAGACTGCAGGACTGTGAGAGGTGGCTGCTCCAGCCCAACCCAACCCCCCCCCCCCCCCCCCCCCCCTCCTCTCTTCTGCACATATAAACGAATAAGTTAAACCTAGGGGCCTGCGGTTCCCCTCTCCCTTTATCTTCCTGGGACCTTCCACTGCCGGCACCTAAGATGTTCCCCACTATTTGCCGCAGATTACCTGTGGTACTCCGGCGCTCTCTCTCTCTCTCTTACTCTCGGCCGGTATCCAGGACTGCGTCTGCGGTCTTGACATTCTACCTCCTCCTGCGGCGGTTGAGCGATCCCCTCCATAACTCCTGGCGGGGCTGGCTCTCTTGCTCGTACTTCTGCACCGCAGCCCCGGTGCTTGCTGCAAGGGGCGCCTGCGGCACTTCAAGGGTTAATTTTGTCCGCACGCGCATGGCACTTCCCAGCAGCTGGACGGGGCCTATTCTTCCCGCGCTCCGCTCTTCCCGCCTCTCCTGCTACATCCGCATCTGTGACCGCATGAGCACAAGGAATCTCCTGGCCACCGCTGCTACCTCCATCATCTAGAGCTGCACAAAGAAGGCTCGGTGCTACCGCTCCTGCTGCTCCTAGTTTTTTCTCCTGGTTTCTGGTAGGACTGTTAACCCCCTCCCAGCGCCAGTGGCCCTAGCCTGGGTCTAGGCCTTTCTTCCTGGGTTATATTACCCCTCATCGCCAACATGTCGGACCCCACAGGGGCCTCTAAGCCCTGGTATAATGCCTGTACCGCCTGTAAAGAACCCTTTCCACGTGGGCAATCCGATCAGCATTGATCTGCATTCCAGGCCCCAGTGCAGGGTCCGCCACCGGCCGTACCGCTCCCCGTTCCCTCTGGACCGCCTGACTGGGCCAGATCCCTGTCCCAGGCTGTGGAAAGTCTCACCCACATAGTAGGCCGCTGGTAGATAAACAGCCTACCCCGCAGGCTGCCACACCTACTGTCGCACCCTCAGACTGCAGACCAGCCCATTCGGCCCAAGCAGGGCCCTCAATCCTCCCCCTGCCACAGATTAAGGACCCTACTAGCAAAGATATATATGCTGCAGTACAACAATGCAACTCTGCTTTGCTTACTTTGAATACCTCAGTGGAATCTCTGCAGGAGAATATGTCATTTATCCGACAAGATATGTGGAAGATAACGGAAAGAGTTACAGAAATGGAAGATCGGGTGGGTCGCTTGGAGGATCAAGTTCCGCCGGTAAAGCGCGACTTAGCCAAGGTCATCCATAATATCACGCTTCTAATAAATAAAGCGGACGACCTGGAAAATAGGTCCCGCCGTAACAATCTTCGCTTAATAGTAATTCCAGAGAGAGCTGAGGGACAATATCCTGTCTGATTTTTTTGAAGATTGGATCAAAAATACAGTTGCTAAGGACTCCCTGTCTCCCTTCTTTGCTATAAAAAGAGCGCACAGGGTGCCATCTCGTCCTCTGCCTCTGGGGGGGGGGGGGGGGGGGCCTCCCAGACCAGTTTTGATGAAGCTCCTACATTTCCAGGACAGAGATTCTATTCTTCGTTAGGCCCGGACCATCCGGATCTCTCTATCAGTGGATACAAAGTCTCCATCTTCCCGGACTTTTCGGCAGAACTGCAGCAACGTAGAGCCCGCTTCCTGGATGTAAAACGCACTCTAAGGTCCCATGGAATTCAATGTTCTATGCTCTACCCGTCTAAACTACGTGTGCAATTTCAGGGCAAAACACACTTTTTTGAGTCGCCGGAGGAAGCATATCGGTGTACTGAACAATCGGGTTGCCTTTCTGCTATGCCGGGAGAAGATTCGTTGTTGCAAACCTGAAGATGTTCTTCTGCAGCTACAGGGAGTGCAGAATTATTAGGCAAATGAGTATTTTGACCACATCATCCTCTTTATGCATGTTGTCTTACTCCAAGCTGTATAGGCTCGAAAGCCTACTACCAATTAAGCATATTAGGTGATGTGCATCTCTGTAATGAGAAGGGGTGTGGTCTAATAACATCAACACCCTATATCAGGTGTGCATAATTATTAGGCAACTTCCTTTCCTTTGGCAAAATGGGTCAAAAGAAGGACTTGACAGGCTCAGAAAAGTCAAAAATAGTGAGATATCTTGCAGAGGGATGCAGCACTCTTAAAATTGCAAAGCTTCTGAAGCGTGATCATCGAACAATCAAGCGTTTCATTCAAAATAGTCAACAGGGTCGCAAGAAGCGTGTGGAAAAACCAAGGCGCAAAATAACTGCCCATGAACTGAGAAAAGTAAAGCGTGCAGCTGCCAAGATGCCACTTGCCACCAGTTTGGCCATATTTCAGAGCTGCAACATCACTGGAGTGCCCAAAAGCACAAGGTGTGCAATACTCTGAGACATGGCCAAGGTAAGAAAGGCTGAAAGACGACCACCACTGAACAAGACACACAAGCTGAAACGTCAAGACTGGGCCAAGAAATATCTCAAGACTGATTTTTCTAAGGTTTTATGGACTGATGAAATGAGAGTGAGTCTTGATGGGCCAGATGGATGGGCCCGTGGCTGGATTGGTAAAGGGCAGAGAGCTCCAGTCCGACTCAGACGCCAGCAAGGTGGAGGTGGAGTACTGGTTTGGGCTGGTATCATCAAAGATGAGCTTGTGGGGCCTTTTCGGGTTGAGGATGGAGTCAAGCTCAACTCCCAGTCCTGCTGCCAGTTTCTGGAAGACACCTTCTTCAAGCAGTGGTACAGGAAGAAGTCTGCATCCTTCAAGAAAAACATGATTTTCATGCATGACAATGCTCCATCACACGCGTCCAAGTACTCCACAGCGTGGCTGGCAAGAAAGGGTATAAAAGAGGAAAAACTAATGACATGGCCTCCTTCACCTGATCTGAACCCCATTGAGCACCTGTGGTCCATCATCAAACAGTGTCTGGGAGGCTGTGGTTGCTGCTGCACGCAATGTTGATGGTGAAGAGATCAAAACACTGACAGAATCCATGGATGGCAGGCTTTTGAGTGTCCTTGCAAAAAAAGGTGGCTATATTGGTCACTGATTTGTTTTTGTTTTGTTTTTGAATGTCAGAAATGTATATTTGTTAATGTTGAGATGTTATATTGGTTTCACTGGTAAAAATAAATAATTGAAATGGGTATATATTTGTTTTTTGTTAAGTTGCCTAATAATTATGCACAGTAATAGTCACCTGCACACACAGATATCCCCCTAAAATAGCTAAAACTAAAAACAAACTAAAAACTACTTCCAAAAATATTCAGCTTTGATATTAATGAGTTTTTTGGGTTCATTGAGAACATGGTTGTTGTTCAATAATAAAATTAATCCTCAAAAATACAACTTGCCTAATAATTCTGCACTCCCTGTATGACGGACATTTGCCTTCATACCAGGGCGGATGAGTATTCTGCTCTCTATTTGCACTAACCTTACGTTTCTCCTGCAGGATAGTATCCGTTGATAATAAAGATTTTTTGCCCTTTCCTGATGTAGGTTAATGCATATGCTTTCTCAGGGGTGCCGCCTGCTGCTGTGATGTTTTTTTGATACCGCACAGGACTAAACAGCCGCTTGTTATGTTTATTTATTAATGACCGGGGTTGCTGTTTGGGAATTCTGATAACTATTTTTATGTCTACTTTTTATGTGGGCTTGTTATTGCTTCCTATGTTGTGGGTTACAGGAAAACCTTTTGTGCCTCATACTCTCCGTTGGGACTACTAGTTTTCTTTTTGGGGGGGGAATTTTCTGGGCAGAGAGATAACTTTCCTTATTGAAATCCGTTTGGGGCGATGAGATCCGATATAGCGGATCCTTTGTTATCCTTCAGATATATGTACCGTTGAGTGATGGCAGGTTAAACCAATATTATAGATTGGAATGTGAGAGGCTTGGGCAGTCCAATCAAGCGCCAGGCGGTATTTACTGCTGTTGAACCTTATCAACCAGCCATTTTATGTCTTACTGAGACCCATCTGACACGCCAACATCACAGACTGCTTGCTAAGCCTTGGAGTTCACAAGCCTTCCACTCTACTTCTCTTCGCAATCTAGATGGGTCAGTATTCTGGTTCACAGAGCAATTCCGTTTGAATGCCATTCTAGTAAACTAGACACAGAGGGGCGGTATGTTTGCTTACACTGCACTATTTTTATAGTACAGTTCCTGTTGATAGCTGTCTATATCCCACCCCTGTATTACACTGTGGCAATCAAAGAGATTTTGGAATGGATCTCTTACAAACCGCAGATTCCAATTTTGTTGGTAGGAGATTATAATAATTGTCTTGACCCTGAATTGGACAGGTTTTCATTGTCCCAGACTGCGACATCTTCTGGAGAGACCTCATTGGCAAGTCTATTGAGAGAGGTAGATTTATATGACCTCTGGAGGATTAGATTTCCAAGGAAGATACAATTTTCTTGCTTCTTAGCTTCACACTCCTCTCTGTCCAAGATAGATTTGCCTATTGGGTCGCTGGAAGCCTCTTCTTATGTCTCGTGGTGGAATACCTACCCCACAGCCTTTCCGACCACTCCCCCATTCACCTGAAATTGATGCTTGAGGAATCCGGGAGTCGTCGGGGTAGGTCACTATGGAAGCTTAATCCATTCTGGATCCAATTATTGGACGAGGAAGAGCCACTGACCAGACTCCTTATAGAATTCTTTGATAACAATGTAGGGTCTGCATCTCTTAACTCGGTTTGGGATGCCATAATGGCATATGTACGGGGCCTTTTTATTCAGAGAATCCAAAGGCGCAAATCTAAGTCTAGAGCACTTACTAAGGCCATGCAACTGGAGGTGCAGACATGGGAACACAGGTTCATAGGCGCCCCGTCCCCATATCTAGAGGCCAAGTGGAGGGAGGCGCAGGCTAGACTCAATGAGCATTTAATACACACAGCTAATAACAAGCGCTTTATTTTTTTATTTTTTACAACAAAAATATTTTGAGGTGGGTGAGAGTACAGGCAGCTTATTAGCGAGGGTAGTCCTATCACAAGAAGGTCCTTGCAATAATACGGACTTCCGACAGAGACCTTTCTGTTGAGGATGATGATATATTAAAGTTATTCCATGGCTTTTATAGGGAGTTGTACACCTTGAAGATAGCTGTAAATAAGGAGGATATTCAACAGTATCTTGCTCGTATATTGCTTACTAGGCTATCCCCGGAATCCGCTGCTCTCCTGGAAGAACCCCTAACACTAGAAGAATTATAGATGGCCTTGAGCTCCTCTCCTAATGAGAAATCCCCAGGACCAGATGGACTCCCGGCGGAATTCTTTAAGCAATATAGGGAGTGTCTCCTTCCGCACCTATTGAATACACTCAATGAAGTCCTAAAGGTTTGTCTCCTGCCCGCTTCTATACGGGAAGCTATAGTGGTAGTGATCCCAAAGCCAAATAAGAATTTAACCCAACCCGAATAGGCCTGTTACCACACAATGTCAAATTATTAGCTAAAGTACTGGCTACCAGGCTAAATAAGGTCATATCTCCGATAATACACAAAGACCAATCTGGGTTTATGCCAGATAGAAGTACAGCCGTTAATCTAAGGAGACTGTTTCTCAATATACAAAGACCGGTACACACAGGGGGCTGTCGGGCGCTAGTATCACTGGACGCTGCTAAGGCCTTCGACTGTATAGAATGGAGCTATTTATGGGAGGTCCTAACAGCCATGGGTTTTGGTTAGGGTTTTATCACCTGGGTGCAGTTATTATATCACTCTCCAGTTGCAAGAATTAGGGCAAATGGGTTGCTATCCGGATATTTCCCTTTACATCGGGGTACTCGGCAGGGATGCCCCTTATCACCTTTAATATTCGCAATTGCCATTGAACCCCTTGCTTGTCTGTTGCGTACATCGACACACTGGCAGGGTTTTCAGCTGGACCATCGGGAAGAGAGAGTCTCATTGTACACAGACTACCTTTTACTATATGTAGGCGACCTGCAGAATTCCATAGATTCTATAATGCAGGAAATTGTTGGATTTGGGACTTATACCGGACTCACCATTAACTGGGATAAGTCCACAATCCTTCTACTTGATCCACTTCCAGCCTCATTGGATGTTAAAAGCCTGCCCTTACAAGTGGCTGATAGATTTAAATATCTAGGGGTGATGGTGACCTCATCTCCGACGGACTATATTAAATTGAACATAGAACCATTGATTGCCAAATTTGGCACTAAATCTAATATTTGGTGTAAATTACCTTTATCAGTCATCGGTCGCAGTAATCTCATAAAAATTGGTACCTATGCCCCAGCTGCTGTATCTCCTCCATAACTCCCCAGTCTGGATTCCACAAAGTTTGTTTTTTAAAATCCAAGGGATTTTTAGATCCCTAATTTGGAGGAAAAAGCAGCCGAGAATAAGTATTGTAACACGCCAGAAGAGTAAAGAGGGGGGCGGATTATCTTTACCAAATCCTTGGTTTTATTTCATAGCTGCCCGGCTGCCACATTTTAAAGGATGGCTCCAGACTGGCGAGCTGGACTCTTCAGCTGCTATTATTTCATCTATAACAAAACAATGGGCTCCGATTGCCACAGTGGAACTAGGTCTCTCACGCTCGAGCACACTCCCTACCCTGTCCCTAGCGACCAAAGTATGGTCTAAATTTAAATGTATGATTGGTATCAGCGGTTTTTGTGATGTTACCCCTTGATGGCGTAATCCCCAAGTGCCTGAGATTTTCCGTCTAGAAGGTTTTTCACCATGGGAAAGGAGGGGTCTATTGTTCATGGGAAAACTTCAATCAGATGGTTACACATTTGCAGGAGGAGTTCAGCTTACCCAACAAATGTTTCTACCAGTATTTGCAATTGAAACATGCGTTTCAGATGCAATTTCCCAAGGGTGTACAGATTTTTGATTCTTTCCCTGCGTTCAAACAACTATTAAAAGGTTCCTCCACTAAGGGCCTTATATCCTTGCTATATATATTTCCTCCACTACTGCTACCATTAATGTAAAGGTCCAATGGGAAAAGGATCTTGGAGCATTGTCCTAGGAGCAATGGACAGATATTCTGGCCCTTACTCCCTCTGACGGTTAGCGAATACCAGCGACTATCACAATTGTACCTTATATATCGAGTATATAGAACCCCACAATTTATTTTCAGAATTGGTGTGCGCGCAAATTCCAAATGTCCTAGATGTGGGGAAGAAGGTGCGACATTGCTCCATATGATTTGGAACTGCTCACGATTGCGATCCTACTGGGAGGATGTCAGAAGTATTAAAGTGACGACAACTCAGATACGTCTACCCGATGCAATATTGCATTACTTCAATCATTTAACTGCTATAATGTTCACTGGAATTTTGATCTCTCATAATGCCATGGGTGTCTGCGTACACCAATATCTTTGTAAGTTATTTTCAACTATACAAAAAACTGCGAAATCCTTGATGATGTTCATGTAATATTGTTTATTTCAATAAAAAGTAAACTGATTTAAAAAAAAAAAAAAACGGCTAAACCATTTTCTCCGCCTTTGACGATTCTGGATGGAGTACCTCTGATCCACGGTGGCCTCCCTGGAGAAGAGGGACTTTATGCCATCAATTGACATTCAGGATGCCTACCTCCACGTTGCGGTCGCTCGGTGTCACCATAGTTTCCTTCGCTTTGCAGTGGGGAACAATCACTATCAGTTTGTCACCCATCCCTTCGGCCTGGTGACGGCTCCTCGGGTGTTCACCAAGGTCCTGGCCCCTGTCCTAGCTTTGCTCCGCTCCAGGGGTGTTTTTCTGCTGCCTTACTTGGACGACGTCCTCATCAAGGCGCCCTCCTTTCCTCAGACGTCCGCAAGCGTGGACCTCACTCTGGAGACCCTGGGACAGTTCGGTTGGCTTCTCAACCTTCCCAAGTCTTCCCTGATTCCCTCCAGACGGTTATCTTCCTGGGGATGCTACTGGTGGCGGAGGTCCGTCTTCCAACAGACAAGCGTCTGACCCTCCACCGGTCGGTTCGCAATCCTTCCTTTCAAGACATGGCAGGTGGTTTCCACCGACACCAGTCTGCAGGGTTGGGGGGGGGGGGGGGGTTCCTCCCCGGTCCGTCCAGGGCACTTGGTCTCCATCGGAGTCCAAGCTTCAGATCAACGTCCTGGAATTGAGGGCGATCTTCTTGTCGCTCCGACACTGGACTCCCCTGCTAAAAGGCCGTCCCGTCCGTGTCCAATCGGACAATGCCACGGCCATGGCATACATAAACCACCAGGGGGGGACTCGCAGTGCCGCGGCAATGCGAGAGGTTACGCGCATTCTTCTCTGGGCAGAAGCTCACGTTCCGGCCCAGTCAGCGATTTATATTCCAGGGGGTGGAGAACTGGACGGCGGACTTCCTCAGCCGGACCACCATCAACCTGGGCGAGTTGTCGCTACACCCGGACGTGTTCGAGTCCATTTGCCTTTGTTGGGGTCGTCCGGATGTGGACCTCATGGCCTCCAGGTTCAACCACAAGCTTCCCACCTTCCTGGCCAGGGCAAGGGACCCGAGGGCGTACTGTGCTGACGCCCTCGTTCTTCCGTGGCAAGAATTTTCCCTTCTGTATGTGTTTCCTCCCATTCCCCTACTGCCTCGGGTTCTCCAGAAGATCGCGGCAGAAGGCATTCCCACGATCCTGGTTACTTCAGATTGGCCTCGCCGGTCTTGGTACGTCGATCTGATGCTGCTCCTGGGAGACGTGCTGTGGCCGTTACCTCTCAGAGAAGATCTCCTCTCTCAAGGGCCGATCTTCCACCAGCATTTCAGGTCGCTACGTTTGACAGCGTGGCTGTTGAGACCGCAGTTTTGACGCAACGGGGGTTTTCCGCGGATGTGGTTTGCACCTTGATCCGCGCCCGGAAGCCTGCCTCGTCCAAGATCTATTATCAGACTTGGAGGTCTTATTTGGGATTCTGTGAGAATCTGGGTGTTCCCCCCCCCCCCTCTCCGTTTCTCTCTCCCCACGGTTCTGTCCTTCCTCCAGTCCGGCCTGGAGCTGGGGCTGGGTCTCAGTTCCTTGAAGGGTCAGCTATCGGCGCTGTCCATAATCTTCCAGCGTCCCCTGGCTCCTCTCGGACCTGTCAAGACCTTCATCGAAGGAGTGGCTCACTCGGTTCCTCCATACCGTTCCCCGATTCCGCCCTGGGACCTGATCATTGTGCTCTCGGCACTACAAGCTTCCCCCTTCGAGCCTTTACGGAAGATCTTCCTACGACTTTTGTCTTGTAAGGTCGTGTTCCTTGTGGCCATCACGTCTCTCAGACGTAGTAGGCATTGGGGGACACAGATCCCACCCTATGTTTTACTTCCGCTTCTCCGGGCTGGTCTCTTGATCTTTCCCGGTACGGGAGTAGTTGGTTGATTGCCTTTCTTCTCTCTCCTACTGCTTTTGGTACAAACTGATCATAGAAACATAGAATGTGTCGGCAGATAAGAACCATTTGGCCCATCTAGTCTGCCCAATATATCTGAATCCTATGAATAGTCCCTGGCCCTATCTTATATGAAGGATAGCCTTATGCCTATCCCATGCATGCTTAAACTCCTTCACTGTATTTGCCGCTACCACTTCTGCAGGAAGGCTATTCCATGCATCCACTACTCTCTCAGTAAAGTAATACTTCCTTATATTACTTTTAAACCTTTGCCCCTCTAATTTAAAACTGTGTCCTCTTGTGGTAGTTTTTCTTCTTTTAAATATGCTCTCCTCCTTTACCGAGTTGATTCCCTTTATGTATTTAAAAGTTTCTATCATATCCCCTCGGTCTCTTCTTTCTTCCAAGCTATACATATTAAGGTCTTTTAACCTTTCCTGGTAAGTTTTATCCTGCAATCCATGGACCAGTTTAGTAGCTCTTCTCTGAACTCTCTCTAGAGTATCTATATCCTTCTGGAGATATGGCCTCCAGTACTGCACACAATACTCCAAGTGAGGTCTCACCAGTGATCTGTACAGCGGCATAAGCACTTCACTCTTTCTACTGCTTATACCTCTCCCTATACATCCAAGCATTCTGCTGGCATTTCGTGCTGCTTTATTACATTGTCTTCCCACCTTTAATTCTTCTGAAATAATTACTCCTAAATCCCTTTCCTCAGATACTGAGGTCAGGACTGTGTCAAATATTCTATATTCTGCCCTTGGGTTTTTACGCCCCAGGTGCATTATCTTGCACTTATCCACATTAAATTTCAGTTGCCAGAGTTCTGACCATTCTTCTAGTTTTCCTAAATCCTTTTCCATTTGGCGTTTCCCTCCAGGAACATCAACCCTGTTACATATCTTTGTGTCATCAGCAAAAAGACAAACCTTACCATCGAGGCCTTTTGCAATATCACTTATGAAGATATTAAACAAAATTGGTCCCAGTACAGATCCCTGTGGAATCCCACTGGTAACATGACCTTGTTTTGAATGTTCTCCATTGACTACAACCCTCTGTTGTCTGTCACTCAGCCACTGCCTAATCCACTCAACAATATGGGAGTCCATGCTCAATGACTGCAGTTTATTGATAAGTCTTCTATGTGGGACAGTGTCAAAAGCCTTACTAAAATCTAGATATGCGATGTCTACTGCACCTCCACCGTCTATTATTTTAGTCACCCAGTCAAAAAAATCTATAAGATTTGTTTGACATGATCTCCCTGAAGTAAACCCATGCTGTTTTTCATCTTGCAATCCATGGGATTTTAGATGTTCCACAATCCTATCCTTTAATAGGGTTTCCATTAATTTGCCTACTATTGA
Organism: Bufo gargarizans; assembly: GCF_014858855.1. Lineage (NCBI taxonomy): Eukaryota > Metazoa > Chordata > Amphibia > Anura > Bufonidae > Bufo > Bufo gargarizans. The sequence continues at coordinate 95,305,426 of NC_058085.1, forward strand.
TGTCAGACTCACTGGTCTATAGTTGCTCGATTCCTCCTTACTACCTTTCTTGTGAATGGGCACGACATTTGCCAATTTCCAATCTTCCAGGACGACTCCTGTTACTAATGATTGGTTAAATAAATCTGTTAACGGTTTTGCCAGCTCACCACTGAGCTCTTTTAATAATTTTGGGTGTATCTCATCAGGCCCCTGTGACTTATTTGTCTTCACTTTAGACAGCAAACTTAGAACATCTTCCTCTGTAAAGACACATGCATCAAACGATTTAATAGTCATCCTTTCTAGTGGAGGTCCTTCTCCTTCTTTTTCTTTTGTAAAAACTGAACAGAAGTATTCATTAAGGCAGTCGGCTAGCCCTTTATTCTCTTCTACATACCTTCCGTCCTTTATTTTTAATTTAGTTATTCCTTGTTTTAATTTCCTTTTTTCATTTATATATCTGAAGAATGTCTTATCCCCTTTTTTCATAGACTGAGCTAGTTTTTCTTCTGCCTGAGCTTTAGAAGTTCTTATAAACTTGCTTGGCCTCTTTCTGCCTAATCTTGTAGATTTCCTTATCTTCATTGCTCTGGGTTTTTTTATAATTACAAAATGCTAGCTTTTTATTTTTAATGATTTGGGCCACTTCTGCTGAGTACCACAGTGGTCTCTTCCTTTTTTTGCTTTTACTGACAAGTCTAATGCAATTTTCTGTTGCCTTCAATAATGCACCTTTTAAGTAGTCCCATTTCTCCTGGACTCCATGTAATCCGTTCCAGTCTGATAAGGACTCATTTATGACTAATTTCATTTTTGAAAAGTCTGTTTTTCTAAAATCTAAAACTTTTGTTTTTGTGTGGTGGGACTCTTTCACAGTTCTTATATTAAACCACACTGACTGGTGATCACTAGATCCCAAGGTTTCGCCGACAATGACATCATATACCGAATCCCCATTTGTGAATATCAAATCCAAAATGGCCTCCCTCCGGGTTGGCTCCTCAACCATTTGTTGTAGGGATAACCCCAGTAGGGAATTTAGAATATCTGTACTCCTGGTAGAACTTGCTATTTTGGTTTTCCAGTTTATATCTGGAAGATTGAAATCTCCTATAATGATAACTTCTCCTTTCATTGTCATTTTAGCTATTTCTTCAACTAGTAGATCATCTAGTTCTTTAACTTGATCAGGTGGTCTATATATCACACCTACACGAGTTACTGCATGATTAGCAAACTGCAACGTAACCCAAACTGACTCTATGTTGGCCTCACCAACTTGTATTAGGTTAGATTTAATGCTATCTTTCACATACAGGGCCACTCCTCCACCTTTCTTGCCTTCTCTGTCTCTTCTGTATAAAGAGTACCCTGGTATGGTTATGTCCCAGTCATTTCTTTCATTAAACCATGTCTCCGTAACAGCCACTAAATCTACATTCTCAGATGCCATTATTGACCCAAGTTCATTGATTTTTTTACCTAAACTGCGAGCATTTGTAGAGAGGACTCGGAGCTTATTTCTTACCCTCTGTGCTTCTGACCTGTTCTGGCATTGTTTCGGGGGGCAATTGGACTCTTTTATTTTCACTCTTTTGCCCCCCCTTCCTAGTTTAAATACTCTTTCGCAAATTCTTGGAGTTGTTCACTAAGTACATTTGTTCCTTTGAGAGAAAGATGCAAACCATCTTTTTTGTACAGTTCCTTTCTATTCCAAGTAGAGCTATTATGAGAAACAAAGCCAAATCCTTGCTCTTGACACCATTTACCAAGCCATGTGTTGAACTCCTTTATGCGCCTCTGCCTATCATTCTGAACATTTATGCACAGGCAGAACTTCAGAAAATGAAATGGTGGATGCAAAATCTAGGGCCTGTGGAGAGGGTATAGCCCAACGGGGAGGAGCCAACACTTTTTATGTCTAGTGTCGCCTCCTAGTGGTAGTTGGACATATACCCATGGTGCTGTGTCCCCCAATGCCTACTACTAGAAAAGGATTTTACGGTGAGTACAAAAAATAAAATGATGTTGTTCCGAGCCTTTTCTGGTCTTTCACCAATATAAGGCTGTTCTCCGCCCCGTCTCTTCCTTCCTTCCGAAGGTGGTCTCCCCCTTTCATCTCAATGAGGACATTGTCCTCCCCTCTCTGTGCCCATCCCCTTCTCACCTCTGGGAACGGGAACTTCACCGCTTGGCCGTTGTTAGGGCCTTGAAGATTTACTACACCAGAGCGGTCGGTGTCTCTTGGACCCAGAGACATCGGTCTTCGGCTGAACAATTGTGCACGGCGGCCACTTGGTCTTCCTTGCACACCTTTACCAAGTTTTACAGGGTGCACACTCATGCATCGGCGGATGCTGCTTTGGGCCGCCTGGTCTTTCAGGCAGCGTTTTCATGATGCCTACAGTGGCTTCACCTTGGGCTGTGGTCCCTCCCTTCTTGGACTGCTCTCGGACGTTCCAAGGTCTCCTGTGTCCCCCAAGGAATGGGCGAGAAAATTAGATTTTTGTATAACTTACCAGTAAAATCTCTTTCTCGCTCTTCCTTGGGGGACACAGCACCCACCCATCATTATTTGTTGTACAGGTTACGGTTTGGTTGCCCCTGTCGGGTAGTTGACTTGTTTGGTTTCCACTTTGTTGGTCATTGCCTTTTTTCTTACTACTTGGACATGCAACTGGTAGTCTCTCTCTCCAGGCTGAGGGTATAGCTGCTGGAGGAGAAGATTAACAGTTTTCACTTAGTGTCACGCCTCCTAGGGAGCTGAGCTATACCCAAGGTCTCCTGTGTCCCCCAAGGAAGAGCGAGAAAGAGATAAATGCACAGCTACCTCTCCATTCACATCAGTGTGACACAAGACCCTTGGAATCGTGCATCTTTCTGACATTTATGGAATATCGTGTGGCTATGGCATGAATGTCCAGATGGAAATACCCCTTTTAAGTGGCCTATAAAAATTGTGGACAATGATTAATTGGCCACTATTTCCAGGTCATTTTATATATGCTATATACAATATCCTCAAAATTATAATGTATCAGTCACATTAAACGTTTATTCCCATATTTCCAAAGTGAGGTTATATCTCTAGAATATATTTTTAATTATTGGTAAGGGTCCAACCTCAGGTACCCCATTGATCCTGAGAATGAAGGGCCGCAGCACTGGTGTAGTGCAGCACTGCAGTGCCCAAGACATTTGCTGTGATGGGAACTGCAGTGAGGCGCCAATTAATTGTACGTGGCCGGCTGCAGTTCCTTGCATAGCTGGGAACAGTGGGGTGTCAGAGATTGGACCCTCAAAAATCATTAGGTGATGGCATATCCTAGGCAATACCCCTTTAAAGTGACTATGTATAACTTGTACATTTAAGGATCACCTACAACCAGTGGTCTCATTTGGATGTTACAGGTACACATATGAACGAATAGATGGAAGAGTAAGGGGCAACCTCCGTCAAGCAGCCATTGACAGATTCTGTAAGCCAGATTCTGACCGTTTTGTATTCCTGCTCTGCACTCGGGCAGGAGGCCTGGGGATCAACCTGACGGCTGCTGACACCTGCATTATCTTTGATTCCGACTGGAACCCCCAGAATGACTTACAGGTACTCATTAATCACACATATTTATTTTTTATGATTTTACTTTATTTATGTTTGCATAACTTAACATCGAGGTTGAAATCTATGGGTCCTACTATTCTGAGCCCAAATTTGTCTTTAAAGCATACCTAACTTTTCAACAAGTTCTGCATTAATCAATAGTAAATTGTGTGTACATGAGGAAAACACAATTTCTGGCCATTATATGAATTTTATCTGTCATCTTTTAGCAGTTTTCCTCTGTAAATGCTGAACTTCTAGTTTGCAGCTGTGTCAGACATGGTGGGTGGAGACTAGATGCCATCTATTGCACACAGAGAGTAGAGGAGAATCTGCTACTTAAGCTTCTCTCACTCAAAAGTATGCCCTAGGATCATGACATGAAGAACATTACAGAGAGGTGCTGACCTGTATTAGTTGTGAATTTAGCATTTGTGTGTCTTTAGTGTCTCTCTTTGAGTCCCGTTTTATGAATGCTGCTGCACACTCCTCTTCCCTCCCCCTTTCATAGACTTTTATTGATATGTGTAACATGATCCTCCTGTGGAGCTGCTCAGTCTACAGATGGAATTCAAAGCATTTTTCAAAGTGAAAATTAATTTTCAAGGAGGGGTGAAGTAAACAGCTGATAACATGAGAAGTAGACATTTCTCTGCTAAAATATGTTTCTTGTGGTCACTTGTACTATTGATTTATGTAAAGTTTTGTGACTATAAATTAATATTGCATTTAAATGGGGTGCTGTTTTATGTATTTTATAAAAAACATTTTTCAATTTTTTTTTCAGGCTCAAGCTCGCTGTCATCGTATCGGGCAGAGCAAAGCTGTGAAGGTTTATCGTCTCATAACCAGGAATTCTTATGAGCGGGAAATGTTTGATAAGGCGAGTCTAAAGCTGGGACTCGACAAGGCCGTGCTACAAGATATCAATAGAAAAGGCAACACCAATGGAGTAAGTGTGATAAAAAAATATCCAATCAGAAATGTATTCAAGATAAGGGCAGTATGCTACAGGATTAGAACAACATGTCTGCTCCTCCGTACCCAGAAGCCTCCCAACTCCTGTTCATGGGTTGTATTTATTACTGCATTTCAGCTCCATTCAAGTGAATTGGAGCTGAGCTTTAATACTAGATAGGACACGAGTGGCACTATTTCTAAACAAATTAATAAAAATCTTTTCTTCTTATCATGGACAACATGTTTAATAATCATCATTGTTTTTGAGAGGATCCAACATGTGTATTGTGTTTTAGGTACAGCCATTGTCTAAAATAGAAGTTGAAGATCTCCTTAGGAAAGGAGCATATGGTGCACTCATGGATGAGGAAGATGAAGGCTCTAAATTTTGTGAAGAAGACATTGATCAAATTCTGCAGCGCAGAACACAAACCATCACCATCGAGTCTGAAGGAAAGGGGTCTACATTTGCTAAGGTATTCAGAGTACAATGTTGTTTATTAAGGGGATGTACTTTAAGTCATTATTCAGATTTTTGTGCATTTGGATCTTTTCTTTTATTATTCCTACCAACCGTAGGAATTACAGTGGCATACAGAGGGAGAGGTAGACAATTGCATATATACATATTCTCTACATGTTTTAGGGTTTGCACATTCTTGTTAATTTCTTAGTTGCATGTTTTCCAATGCCTCCACAGGCCAGTTTTGTGTCTAATGGTAATAGAACAGACATCTCGCTAGATGACCCTAACTTCTGGCAAAAATGGGCAAAGATTGCAGAGCTGGACACAGATGGCAAAAATGAGAAGGTACCTGTGTTGTTTTTTTTTTTTTGTCTTTTTTTAAATTCGCTGTCTGGTTATTTCACCACTAGAATAATTTCCGCACTTCTTCCATCATTTAGGACAGTTTAGTCATTGACCGCCCTCGTGTAAGAAAGCAAACGAAACACTACAATTCATTTGAGGATGACGAGCTGATGGAGTTCTCAGAGTTGGAGAGCGATACTGAGGAGCGTCCTACAAGGTCACGGCGACTAAATGACAAAACGCGACGCTATCTGCGGGCAGAATGCTTCAGGGTAGAGAAGAATCTTCTCATATTTGGGTAGGTTGGTGTAATAAAGGAAGTATTGCAATTTCCTTCTCAATATGACCACTGTCTCATTAGACTTCTCGAAGAAGGATCGACAGTATGCCTGCACACAATTCAGGCACTTGTTTTTCATGAGATGGGTCTAATAGACTTCGGGGGTTACACAACAGCCCTCACTCTGACTCTGTTTCCCAACAGCCAATATTAAATGGGTTGTGCAGTCCTTTTTATATTGATGGCCATCAATATCCGATTGGCTGGGGACCTACATCCCACACCCCCTCTGATTAGCTGTTTGATAATAGCTCCAACACCTGAGCTACATAGCTCCATCCGTGGTATAGTGGACATAGTTGGTTACATTGAAATAAACGGGATCAGCGCTGCAGTAATCGGCTCTATGCTCTATCCTCTACACAAGGGATGGCGCTGTGTAGCTTAGGCGCTAGAGCAAGTCCCAAACAGCTGATTGATGTCTCTGCAGTAGGGATCGACCGATTATCGCTTTTACCGATATTATCGGCCGATATTCAGGATTTTGATCGGTATCGGCATCTATTTTGCCGATATTCCGATAACGTATTGGGAACACAGATCGCGCTGCTGTCAGGGGAGAAGGAAGCAGTGTCTCCCTCCCCCTGTGCTGCTGCCGCCAATGAGAGGAGAGAGGACAAGAGGAGGGGAGGGGCTGTGGCCACTGCGCCACCAATGAAGAGAAATCTCTCATTAATTCATATACAGGAGGCGGGAGCTGCAGGATCACATAGCCGGCTCCCGACCTCTATGAGCAATAGCTGCGATCTGCGGTAGTTAACCCCTCAGGTGCCGCGGATCGCAGCTACCGCTCATAGAGGTCGAGAGCCGGCTATGTGATTCTGCAGCCAGCTCCCTTCTCCTGTATATGAATAAATGAGAGATTTACCTTCATTGGTGGCGCAGTGCGCCCCCCCAAGCCCCCCAGTATTAATCATTGGTGGCGCAGTGCACCCCCCACCCCCACCCCAGTATTAAAAACATAGGGCCCCCCCCCCCCCCCCCGTATTAATCATTGGTGGCAGTGGCCACAGGGTCCCCTCCGATCGGAGCCCCAGCAGTGTAATCCTGGGGCTCCGATCGGTTACCATGGCAACCAGGACGCTATTGAAGCCCTGGCTGCCATAGTAAGCTGCATGCTGCTGTGTGCACAAAGCACAGAGCAGCAGGGACAGTGTGAGATCCTATTCACCCTGATAGAGATCTATCAGGGTGAATAGGACAAGGGTTCTAGTCCCTAAGGGGGCTAAAAGTTATTAAAAAAAAAAAAAAGTTATTAAAATAAAACACCAAAATATTAAGTATAAATGAAAAAGAAAGATTTACAAAAAAAATGCACATTAGCAATAAACATTAATTTTCAGCAGATTTGTGTAGGAATTTTTTTTATTTATTTTTTGTCAGTCCCTCGAGAATAAGGTATGCAGCAATATAAAAGGACTGGACAACCTCTTTAAAAGACAGCCTTTAGTATCATGATATTCTGTTATATTGGTACACAGAGCAGATTTCAAGTCTTCTTTTTATGATCAGCAAAGCTGTATTTGCTTTTCGGTAGAGCCATTGCAGTTCACTGAATGCTCCATTTTAATCCTGTTAATTCTGCAGCTGGGGACGCTGGAAGGACATCCTGACGCTTGGCCGATTCAAATGGCATTTAAATGAAAAAGATATGGAGATGATCTGCAGGGCTTTGCTGGTTTATTGTGTCAAACATTACAAAGGAGATGAGAAAATCAAAAGTTTCATCTGGGACCTAATTACTCCCACAAAGGACGGATACAACCAGGCTCTGCAAAACCACTCAGGTATTGACTGATTATTTTTTTCAAAATGAAAAGCAATTAGCAGGGGGCAAGGGGAGAGAGGTAAATGGCTGATAACTGGAGACTAGACATTTCTCATTGCTAAGACATATTACAAAGTTTCTTTTGGTCGCCTATACTATTAATTACTGCAAAGTTGTGAGAAATGTTAGTGACCATTTAATACTCCAGTTTCAGGTATTTTTTGCCGTCAGTAAATGAGAACACTCTTTACATTCCCAGGCTTTAAAGGGTAGATGTCATTTTTTTTTATTTGCTAGTTTATTAGAGCTAGACAGGTATACCTCAGTTAGTCTGTCAATGATTGTCAAAAGATCTGTAATTACCTTATAATAACAGCTTTCATTAATGTCCTCTGTCACTTTCCACTGCTCCCATAAAAGACTGTTGCTATGGGTTATCTGTCTACCAACTTAATGTAAACAGAAGACAGAGGAGCGGTACTTCACACTGCATGCCTGCATTAGGCTTCGGAGTGAGGAGGCGTGTCTCTCAGTAATCCAATCTGATTGGCTGGCTGGCAGGGAACTGCTGGCTACTGCAAGTGTGTATGGGAAGTGAGGGAAAGCAGTTTTTGCAAAGGAGCCATCTTGAGAAGGTCCTTATATTGTAAATGTTTAAACAGCCGTAACTAAGGGAAAAACTCAAGGAAACAGTGGTATGTGAATAAACAAAAGATTGCTTTATGCATAATGCTGCTGCAGCAGTAACATATGCTAAAATTGATTTTTTTTTATGCAAACATGACAGTTACCCTTTAAATCTGTGCATGGCCAGTCCTGCCCTCTTGAGTGGTGGATACAATTGTATCCAGTCTAGGTAATGCTCTATGAGCATAATTAGAACAGCCTGATACATTGTTGCAAGCTGGCAAAGAGTTTTGTGCAAATGCTGCTAATATATTTAAAGGGGTTCTGCAGTTCTTTTAAACTGATGATCTTTCCTCTGGATAGATCATCAGCATCTGATCGGCGGGGGTCTGACACCCAGAACCCCTGCCAATCGGCTGTTTTTGAAGGCAGCGGTGCTGGCAGTAGTGCAGCGGCCTTCTCGCTGTTTACCGCAGAAGTAATCATGACTATAACTGGCCTGGGCGCGGCTCAGCTCCATTCAAGTAAACCGAGCTTAGCCGCGCCCAGGCCATTGATACTAGTCGTGATGTTACTGGGCCTGCGGTAAACAGCGAGAAGACCGCGGGTCCCCTGCCGATCAGATGCTGATGATCTATCCAGAGGATGATCATCGGTTTAAAAAAAAACTGCAGAACCCCTTTAATTTAGATTTCATATTTGCTGCAGGTTTATCTGCACCAGTCCCACGTGGGAGAAAAGGGAAGAAAATGAAGAGCCAAATGTTGCTCCCAGAGATTAAAAATGCAGATTGGCTTGCTGGCTGCAACCCTGAGATTGTCTTGCATGACGACAGCTACAAAAAGCATCTGAAGCAGCACTGCAATAAGTGAGTATAAAAGTCTCTTGTATTATGTGCTTAAAGATTCACCGAGGTTTGATTTGTCAGAGACATATCAAAGGTTTTGATTGGTGGCTGTCTGATTGTTGAGCCCCCCCACCCCCACCACCAATTGCTAGAACGAGGAGAGAGAAGGGCACCCATCTCACACTGTCTCTTCGATGCAGGAGAGGAAGTGAGACTGCTTTAATAGTAAGTCTGTGGTTCCGTCTTCTACAGTGAGGAGATATGCAAGCGTTTCTCTGTACTTGGTCAATGGATCAGTGTGGGTCTCAGCACTCTGACCTTCACCGATCAAAACCTTTGATCTCTACGACATATCAAATCTTTGTCTCTATGACATTTTCTGAAAACTCAGTGAACCTTTAATATCTGATATTGTGAGTTTTATAGTAAAATAATAAATGCATACAATATAAGGAAGGGAGCTGTATATTCTAAATATGTAGACACATTAATTTTTATTGAAGTAATTTAAAATTAGTAAAACATTTTTGTGTCATTTTTTTGCAGTTTGTCATTTATATTGAATGTTAACAAAAATTATGTTACATATATTTTTTTTTCTCTTGATAGGGTCCTCCTTCGAGTGCGTATGCTGTACTACCTCAAGGCAGAGGTTCTGGGAGATGCTGCTGCCAAGGCCTTAGAAGGTGTAAATGCAAGGTGAGGTTAAAAGCAACCACCTGAGATGTCAATTAGGAGTGTCAAAACATCACATTGGTGGGGTCAGTGTGCTCAGACCACCCACTGATGCTGAAAAAGTGGTTTATCATGTGCTGTTTGTATGTCGTTTTTGAAGTTACAGATACTAGTGTAATCAGTTTTAGTCTAGTGTCTGTAGGAGGCAGACACCACCTGCCTTTTTCTGCAGGTCTTGCTGCAATTTTTGCTTTTGACTTTTTTCTTATATACCTCACTTTCCCTCCTGGTTAGGGTCTTCTTAGTCCCCCTCCCCCCACACCTTCCATAGGGCCCTTTCTGTTTCCCTCTGGCCCTCCTTTTCCCCTCTACGGTCCCTGGACATTACTCAGCCTCCAGTGCCCAGGGACTCTATTTGGGCAATTTTATTCCCTAACTGGGGGTCACTACAACCCCTTCTTCCCTCTCCCATGCGGCTCACTACAGGGTACATCGCCAGGTTAAGTGGTCTTAATCCCTTCCTGTGGTGAAAATTCTGTATTCCATAACTCAATAAGTCCAGTCCCCCATTGCTTCCTTGTTTTCCCCTTTGCCCTGACTCTGCTACTGGGCCCTCACATACAGTCAGGTTCATAAATATTGGGACATCTACACAATTCTAACATTTTTGGCTCTATACACCACCACAATGGATTTGAAATGAACAAGATGTGCTTTAACTGCAGACTGTCAGCTTTAATTTAAGGTTATTTACATCCAAATCAGGTGAACGTGTAGGAATAACAACAGTTTGCATATGTGCCTCCCACTTGTTAAGGGACTAAAAGTAATGGGACAATTGGTTTCTCGGCTGTTCCATGGCCTGGTGTGTGTTATTCCCTCATTATCCCAATTACAATGAGCATATAAAAGGTCCAGAGTTCATTTCAAATTTGCATTTGGAATCTCTTGCTGTCAACTGTCAACGCTCAAGATGAGATCCAAAGAGCTGTCACTATCAGTGAAGAAGACATCATTAGGCTGAAAAAACAAAACAAACCCATCAGAGAAATAGCAAAAACATTAGGCGTGGCCAAAACAACTGTTTGGAACAACCTTAAAAAGAAGGAACGTGAGCTCAGCAACACCAAAAGACCCGGAAGACCACGGAAAACAACTGTGGTGGATGACCGAAGAATTCTTTCCCTGGTGAAGAAAACGCCCTTCAGGAGGTAGGTGTATGTGTGTCAAAGTTAACAATCAAGAGAAGACTTCACCAAAGTGAATACAGAGGGCTCACCACAAGATGTAAGCCATTGGTGAGCCTCAAAAACAGGAAGGCCAGATTAGAGTTTGCCAAACAACATCTAAAAAAGCCTTCACAGTTCTGGAACAACATCCTATGGACAGATGAGACCAAGATCAACTTTGTACCAGAGTGATAGGAAGAGAAGAGTATGGAGAAGGAAAGGAACTGCTCATGATCCTAAGCATACCACCTTATCAGTGAAGCATGGTGGTGGTAGTGTCATGGCGTGGGCATGTATGGCTGCCAATAGAACTGGTTCTCTTGTATTTATTGATGATGTGACTGCTGACAAAAGCAGTAGGATGAATTCTGAAGTGTTTCGGCCAATATTATCTGCTCATATTCAGCCAAATGCCACAAACACTTTGGCGGCTCTTCACAGTGCAGATGGACAATGACCCAAAGCATACTTCAAAAGCAACCAAAGAGTTTTTTAAGGGAAAGAAGTGGAATGTTATGCAATGGCCAAGTCAATTACCTGACCTGAATCCGATTGAGCATGCATTTCACTTGCTGAAGACAAAACTGAAGGGAAAATGCCCCAAGAACAAGCAGGAACTAAAGATGAAACCCAGCGTCTGGTGATGACTATGCGTTCCAGACTTCAGGTTGTAATTGACTGCAAAGGATTTGCAACCAAGTATTAAAAAGTGAAAGTTTGATTTATGATTCTTATTCTGTCCCATTACTTTTGGTCCCTTAACAAGTGGGAGGCACATATGCAAAATGTTGTAATTCCTACACCATTCACCTGATTTGGATGTAAATACCCTCAAATTAAAACTGACAGTCTGCAGTTACAGCACATCTTGTTTGTTTCATTTCAAATCCATTGTGGTGGTGTATAGAGCCAGAAATCTTAGAATTGTGTCGATGTTCCAATATTTATGGACCTGACTGTAGGTATTTGAGGTCTTCCATGCTTGGTTGTCTTCCCCGTAAGGTTCCTTTCCATCCATTTTGTACAAAACCATCTTCCCTTTGTCTTGGTGGTGTCACGGACGGTGTACAGGAACAAGACAAAGCAACATGCATATATGACTCACTGGATCCAAAGCTAAGGAACCAAAAGGGAGACCCCTGCACAAGTCCTAGCACTTTCCCTGGCTGCTCAGCCTATGCAACGATCCCAAAGGTGGATGGTTGCATATCCACGTACCTCGACTATATAACCCCTGAACACCCTACAATAGTGAGGGGACACGACCACCGGCTCCCTACACCAGACACGGAGGGAGTCAGGGTCACCTGGGAACTAGCAAACAGAAAATAACAGATAAATGTACAGCACTTAACTTTGTAGCAGACTGGGAAACAGGATCAGCATGCACACACACTCCAGGAAGAAGTATAAGCCGCCCAGTAAAGCATTATGGGGAGGAATTTAAAGGGAAGCAATCAGTCCAACTACATGACAGCTTAGAGAGGCTAACGAGATGAGGAACTGAATACCACAACAAAGAAAACTCAAGGAGGAGGTTCTGAAAGGCCTCTTTCAGAGCTTCTCAGCTGTCTGGTTGTGACAGGTGGGTATTTTGAAGGGTTTTCCATTAGCCATTCTCCAGGGTGGTTATTCTTTGGTTTAGGACCACGCTTGTCCTTTTCTAGGGCATTTTCTTTCCTCTTGAGGGGCTCTTTTCCCAGCCTTTCTAGACCGTCCTATTTTACCTTCTTGATCTGTCCTTTTCTAGATCATTTTCTTAGAGCATTCAGTTCTATCCAGTTTAACTGGGTCATTTGCAGCTTGGCTCCGTTGAACGTCATTCCCAATCCTGGGAGTTATGGATGGCGGCTTTTTAGCAGATGCATTTAGTTCGTACTCCACTTGCTGTTTCCTTAGTGGGAGACTCAGGTTCTTGAAGAATTCTGTCACCTTGGTTCTACAGTGGACACTTGTTCTTCATGGGTTTGGGTTTCTTCCCTCTATATTCCTTTTCTTCCCTCCACCTTCCTGCGTTCTCAGGTGGTTTGGGCAGCTGGTGTTTTCTTTCTAAGACTTTCTGCTTATTTTTAGAACGGCCTTCCCTTTCTGCCCTGCTGTAGGGTGAAGACTCTTGTCTGCGCGTCCTTGACCTTTGTCCATTTATTTATTCCCAGCAGAGTTGGAGCTGGGGATTTTTTTTCTGGATTCCCCTTCTGCTTGCAGATTTCATCCCAAGTGCTTGTTCTCGAGATCTTTTTGCAGTCTCCCACAATTCTTTGGGATCTGTCTGGGCATAGAGCCATACGGACCTTTTCTCTTTGTTTTTCCAATCTACCAGATCCATTATATGATCTTTCCTGATACATGTTCAGGTCATACGGTTCTGCCAGCAATTTGCGTTAAACCATTCTCATGTCTGGTCTCTTCCCAACCTCTGGGACTGCTTTTGGATGTCCCATGGTTCTGCGTCCCCCAATGACATTAGCGAGAAAAATAGGTATATTGTGACACACCTGCAAAAATTATTTTCTGAGTAGATAGGTAAAAGGCAATAACTGGATGGTTCCTTCTAAGTGCAAGCATACAGATCACATAGAGGTCAGAACCTGGCTGGATGATGGTAAGGTTACTGCTATAGCAAAGGAAAATACCATCCGGTACCAGCTGCAGATAGGCTAAATCCAGTACCTAATGTGGAGAAAGCCACCGCACCATTATCTCGCTTGTTAGGAGACAGGTGCATGCAGTAAGGGCGTAACCATTCCAGATATGCTGTCCATCGAGTTTACAAAACTCTGTACTGTGGTGGAGTGGTGCAGCTGTCTGGAACTCGTAACAGTTGCTAACCCTGGGGGTGACGGTAGCTAATGGCAGCCTATCTATAAAGGGTAATATGTGCCGTTGTGACAAATAGATCGTCCAGCAATGATGAAAAAACGGTGTTGTGACTGTCAATCACAGGGTTGGAGAACAAATCAAATAGAGAGAAACAACAAAAACTACTACTACTGAAAAGACTAGTGCCCATCATAGAGCGACATCAAGCAACCAGACATAGATTCTATGGAAGGGGTACAGTCGGCATCAGATGTAAATCAGAAGTGCATATGCTTGAAGGATATGACCTCTATCAACTGCACAGCTAGGTCACCATTGACTAAGAAAAGACAGTTGACCAAAGGAAGAGAGGGCCGTATAGAATAGTCATACAGCGTCAGTCCATTGTTCACCCAGGAAGGGGGCAATACTGTTGTCCGTTACATGTAAGGACTGTGTAGGCCTGATACAGCATGTAGTGATACTACAAGAATTCTACCTAGTAATGACAGAAAAACCACTGCCTTAGAGAACGCCATTGTTGCACTTTCAGAAATAGTGTGACCACTCCGCCTGCTGCAGGGAGCATTGCACTTGCCTCCAGCTTTCGGAGGTAGTGTGAATATTCCAACTATTTAAAGATAGAAATTTGGCTGCCTGGTACATGACAGAACTATGTAGACCCGTCGTTTACAGCATCTGGCGACGCAACAATTACACACTAATTGGTGGAGGCAACGTGACTGGTCAGCAAACCCAGAAGTCTGCAGGTGTGTCATATACAGAATCTGGTGATAGTGCGACTACTTCACCCTTGAAGGGGGCAATGCATCTGCCAGGGGCACATGGTGTCTAGAACCGTAGCAAGCGATGGCACAAGGACTCTTAGTTCTTGCTTTCTCTCTCCCACTGCAATTGGGCTATTCTCTATAGCCTAATTGCAGTTAGGCTATTCTCTATAGAGCGGGTATAGCCCACCCGGGCGCAGCCAACTTCTATTTTATTTCTAGCGTCACCTTCTTAGTGGCAGCTGGACATACACCAACGGTACTATGCACCTAGTAAAATAAACAAGAAAAGGATTTTACGGTAAGTAAAAAAATCCAAGTTACAGTGGAGTCCTGTGGCCCAATAAATCATGCCATAAATGTTGAGTAGACTCATGTTGTAAAATCCAGTCTTGAAAAGCAATTCATTCCATTTATATATTGATATGTTCATGAATGGAGTTTTCATTCCCCTCCAGAAGATGTAAAGTTGTATCTTAAAGGGGGATTTTGATATTCATGGCCTATCCTCAAGATAAAGATTCCAGTACTTTCTGAGGCCATAGCTCAGATTATTATATTGGTATTAAAGGGATTGCCCCATGAAAAATATTCTACAGTGTTCAAACCGGCACCTGGGTCTGAATACTTTTGTAATTTCATCTAATTTCATCCAATTAAAAATTTAGCATAGCCATTAAGTTATTCAATAAAATGTGTCTGTATAGCGCCACCTGCTGTTTGGTTTTTTTTCTTATTTTTTTTACCTCACTGAGAAGGCCGCACATGCTCAGTTTCATCCTTCAACTGCCTCCTGAGCTGAGATAGGCAGAGCTGAGACACACCCCTTAGCTGTGATAGGCAGAGCTGAGACACGCCCCCTTAGCTGCAGCAGAAAAGACACTCCTCTTGAGCTGCCAGCATGATATAAATCTAGCAGAGCAATGAATGGGGAGATCTCTGGATCCATGTGAGGTACAGGGCTGGTCCTAGCTTTGTTAGAAAGAGATTGGCATGTGCTATATGATGCCTGATTTTAATTTTTTACATTAGTGATGGGATAACCCCTTTAATGAGAGACCAATTTTCGGATATAACCAGATATCAGCATAACCAGTTTCTAATGACTTACATTTCTATTATAGAGACTTGGATGTCCTGTTACCTGACATAGATTATGTAGAAATACCTGTGGACTGGTGGGATGCAGAAGCTGATAAATCACTCCTAGTAGGAGTTTATAAGCATGGTACGTATCTATGACAATAGAAATGGCATTACACCTTTTGTAATTGAAGCTTTGGCTTACCTTTGCTTGCCTTTTTTAATATTTGTCCTTTTTAGGCTATGAGCGTTATTGTGCCATGAGAGCAGATCCTGCCCTCTGTTTTCTGGAGAAAGTGGGAATGCCAGATAAGAATTCATTATCAGCTGATGGAGTTAATGACGTGGCTCCAGATGTAGCAGAGCGGTAAGACGTTACCTCGGAATAGCTCAACTTTAAATTTTCTTAAACATAGAATAAATGTTGCATTAAAGGGGATTTGCTGGATTTTCAACTGATAGCCTGTACTTAGCATATACCGTCAATGTATGATTAACTCGAGTCTTTTGTCACATCCACCGTACATTATGTCAGGGCTTTAAAGATGGCAGGTGCCTGCTACGGCACAGCCGTCATTGTCTGTGATCGGAGACAACTCCAATCACTGACATTCAATCCCTCAGATGCTATGGTCAATTGCAACCATGGTATCGGAGAGGTCATTTAGATGGAGGGGCTGCCTCGAACACCTGAACAACCCCACCGTGCCAAGATGGCAGGTGTTGTTCAGTTGCATTGGCAGCAGGGAACCTTGTTGAAGGCTCCCAGGAAAGTTATATTCTTCTTATTAAGACCTGCCTCTGTTAAGTAAAAAAAAAAATATATATATATATACCGGTGTATATATATATATATATATATATATATATATATATATATAAAAAAATATATATATATATATATATATATATATATATATATATATACAGACGTGGACAAAATTGTTGGTACCCTTTGGTCAATGAAAGAAAAAGTCACAATGGTCACAGAAATAACTTTAATCTGACAAAAGTAATAATAAATTAAAATTCTATAAATGTTAACCAATGAAAGTCAGACATTGTTTTTCAACCATGCTTCAACAGAATTATGTAAAAAAATAAACTCATGAAACAGGCATGGACAAAAATGATGGTACCCCTAACTTAATATTTTGTTGCGCAACCTTTTGAGGCAATCACTGCAATCAAACGCTTCCTGTAACTGTCAATGAGACATCTGCACCTCTCAGCAGGTATTTTGGCCCACTCCTCATGAGCAAACTGCTCCAGTTGTGTCCGGTTTGAAGGGTGCCTTTTCCAGACTGCATGTTTCAGCTCCTTCCAAAGATGCTCAATAGGATTGAGGTCAGGGCTCATAGAAGGCCACTTTAGAATAGTCCAATTTTTTCCTCTTAGCCATTCTTGGGTGTTTTTAGCGGTGTGTTTTGGGTCATTGTCCTGTTGCAAGACCCATGACCTGCGACTGAGACCAAGCTTTCTGACACTGGCTAGTACATTTCTCTCTAGAATTCCTTGATAGTCTTGAGATTTCATTGTACCCTGCACAGATTCAAGACACCCTGTGCCAGACGCAGCAAAGCAGCCCCAGAACATAACAGAGCCTCCTCCATGTTTCACAGTAGGGACAGTGTTCTTTTCTTGATATGCTTCATTTTTTCGTCTGTGAACATACAGCTGATGTGCCTTGGCAAAAACTTCGATTTTTGTCTCATCTGTCCACAGGACATTCTCCCAGAAGCTTTGTGGCTTGTCAACATGTAGTTTGGCATATTCCAGTCTTGCTTTTTTATGATTCGTTTTCAACAATGGTGTCCTCCTTGGTCGTCTCCCATGTAGTCCACTTTGGCTCAAACAACGACGGATGGTGCGATCTGACACTGATGTTCCTTGAGCATGAAGTTCACCTTGAATCTCTTTAGAAGTCTTTCTAGGCTCTTTTGTTACCATTCGGATTATCCGTCTCTTAGATTTGTCATCAATTTTCCTCCTGCGGCCACGTCCAGGGAGGTTGGCTACAGTCCCATGGATCTTAAACTTATGAATAATATGTGCAACTGTACTCACAGGAACATCTAGTTGCTTGGAGATGGTCTTATAGCCTTTACCTTTAACATGCTTGTCTATAATTTTCTTTCTGATCTCTTGAGACAGCTCTTTCCTTTGCTTCCTCTGGTCCATGTCGAGTGTGGTACACACCATATCACCAAACAACACAGTGATTACCTGGAGCCATATATATAGGCCCAATGGCTGATTACAAGGTTGTAGACACCTGTGATGCTAATTAGTGGACACACCTTGAATTAACATGTCCCTTTGGTCACATTATGTTCTGTGTTTTCTAGGGGTACCATCATTTTTGTCCATGCCTGTTTCATGAGTTTATTTCTTTACATAATTCTGTTGAAGCATGGTTGAAAAACAATGTCTGACTTTCATTGGTTAACATTTATAGAATTTTAATTTATTATTACTTTTGTCAGATTAAAGTTATTTCTGTGACCATTGTGACTTTTTCTTTCATTGACCAAAGGGTACCAACAATTTTGTCCACGTCTGTATATATATATATAAAAATCAAATTCACTAGTGTTTTCTAGGCTTTGCTTTTAGGGCATTTACTGTGCACTAAAAATGAAACTTTATATTTACTTTGCTGGTCAGTACAGTAACATTAGTACCATATTTGTACAGTTTCTTATATTTTAATACGTTCTTTGCATTGGCATATGCTGACACCCATAACTTTTTTATATTGCCATCTATGGAGCTGTGCAACTGCCTTTTTTCTGGGGAAAGCTCCTGGTTTTTATCCATACCAGTTTTGGGTAATTGGGGCAATTTCAGGCATTTTTTGTTTTTTTCCTGTTGTGTTCACCGTATGGGATTAATACTGTATTTCTCGTTAATGACATTGGGGTACACAGTATCATGGGTATATGCGGATTAATACCGTATTTTTCCCTTCCCCCCACGACAGCACAACAGAGAGAGGATCCGCCCCCAGGGACAGGAAACCTGCAGAATAAAAAGGTATTGCCTCTCTCCAACCTCAGTGGTTTCCTGTCCCTGGAGCGGGAGACTTGCAGTTTTCCTTTTAGGTACCGCTAGCCTAGGAGATCCCAGAAATGTTCTGGAGCTCTATGTGGTAATACCTACCGGGGTCTATTGGGCCATAGTTTTGGGCTGACAGGACCCTAGGAACCGGGGAGGATCCGTGCCCTCTGTCCAGTTCTTGCCGCAGGTGCGTGGGCCCCTCAGTGGAGTAAGGCCAGGCAACGTTTAAAGCCCAGATCCATGGGTAAAAGGGGTATTGCATTCCACCGCATGCACGGATCCATGGAGGGTCTGCCTAATCGGGAACATGTATTCTGGTGCATTCTCCGGCATGCGGCTCAGACGAGGAAGAAGGAGCCTAGATCATGCAGCTCCCATGGCTGTGAAAGAAGGTATTCCTTATAATGACTTTACTTAAGTTACACAGCCAATATTCTGGTTGTCTGCCTCTTGGCTTTAGGGCCTGGTTGTCTGCCTCTTGGCTTTAAGGCCTGGTTGTCTGCCTCTTGGCTTTAGGGCCTGGTTGTCTGCCCCTTGGCTTTAGGGCCTGGTTGTCTGCCCCTTGGCTTTAGGGCCTGGTTGTCTGCCTCTTGGCTTTAGGGCCTGGTTGTCTGCCCCTTGGCTTTAGGGCCTGGTTGTCTGCCCCTTGGCTTTAGGGCCTGGTCGTCTGCCCCTTGGCTTTAGGGCCTGGTCGTCTGCCCCTTGGCTTTAGGGCCTGGTCGTCTGCCCCTTGGCTTTAGGGCCTGGTCGTCTGCCCCTTGGCTTTAGGGCCTGGTCGTCTGCCCCTTGGCTTTAGGGCCTGGTCGTCTGCCCCTTGGCTTTAGGGCCTGGTCGTCTGCCCCTTGGCTTTAGGGCCTGGTCGTCTGCCCCTTGGCTTTAGGGCCTGGTCGTCTGCCCCTTGGCTTTAGGGCCTGGTCGTCTGCCCCTTGGCTTTAGGGCCTGGTCGTCTGCCCCTTGGCTTTAGGGCCTGGTTGTCTGCCCCTTGGCTTTAGGGCCTGGTTGTCTGCCCCTTGGCTTTAGGGCCTGGTTGTCTGCCCCTTGGCTTTAGGGCCTGGTTGTCTGCCCCTTGGCTTTAGGGCCTGGTTGTCTGCCCCTTGGCTTTAGGGCCTGGTTGTCTGCCCCTTGGCTTTAGGGCCTGGTTGTCTGCCCCTTGGCTTTAGGGCCTGGTTGTCTGCCCCTTGGCTTTAGGGCCTGGTTGTCTGCCCCTTGGCTTTAGGGCCTGGTTGTCTGCCCCTTGGCTTTAGGGCCTGGTTGTCTGCCCCTTGGCTTTAGGGCCTGGTTTTCTGCCTCTTGGCTTTAGGGCTTGGTTGTCTGCCCCTTGGCTTTAGGGCCTGGTTGGCTGCCTCTTGGCTTTAGGGCCTGGTTGGCTTTAGGGCCTGGTTGGCTGCCTCTTGGCTTTAGGGCCTGGTTGGCTGAAGGACTGAATGACTGTCTTCAGGCTTTCTTGCCCGAACGTCTCTGTTATGTTGGTTTTTCTGATTACTGATGCCTGTTTGACTAAAGGTCTTGGTTGGCTGCCTTTTGAGGCTGAGTGGGATGAATGCCTGTTGCGTCTATACTTGTTTGACTTGTACCCACAGCATCTGACTGGTCGGCTAAATGCCTGTAGCTTTTATGTCTGGTCAGCTAAACGCCTGTAGAGTCTATGCCTGGTCGACTGGCTGCCTTTTGAGCCTGTGCCTGTCTGGCTTCCTTTTGAGCCTGTGCCTGTCTGGCCGCCTTTTGGTCCTGTGCCTGTCTGCAGGGCCGCCTTTGGTCCTGTGCCTGTCTGCAGGGCCGCCTTTGGTCCTGTGCCTGTCTGCAGGGCCGCCTTTGGTCCTGTGCCTGTCTGCAGGGCCGCCTTTGGGCCTGTGCCTGTCTGCAGGGCCGCCTTTGGGCCTGTGCCTGTCTGCAGGGCCGCCTTTGGGCCTGTGCCTGTCTGCAGGGCCGCCTTTGGGCCTGTGCCTGTCTGCAGGGCCGCCTTTGGGCCTGTGCCTGTCTGCAGGGCCGCCTTTGGGCCTGTGCCTGTCTGCAGGGCCGCCTTTGGGCCTGTGCCTGTCTGCAGGGCCGCCTTTGGGCCTGTGCCTGTCTGCAGGGCCGCCTTTGGGCCTGTGCCTGTCTGCAGGGCCGCCTTTGGGCCTGTGCCTGTCTTTGACTGTCTGGTGGGCTCATGTACCTAGGGAGCTGTTTGCTTCTGTGTTTATGCTTGCTGGCATGACAGCTCTTGCTGTCTCCTGCTGCTGAGTTTATCTAGTGTGTTGATCAGCGGACAGCTCCACATGTCTGACGGCTTCTACGGCTGTGTCGGCAAGAGGGACGGCTACTGGTGACCGTGTATGCATGGCTGGTGTCTTCTGTTGCCATGTCTTAATAAGTGGACCACTCAGACAGCAGTGTCTGGATGAATGAACTTGGCTCGGAGTGAGTATCTATGTGTCCAGAGGTGCCTGGGCTGCTGCCAAGTCTTTGTGGCGGTCTATCTTGGTGGCTATGCATGCATGCAGGGTGAACTAGTTATGTGCCTATATTGGTTGTCAAATTGTAGTTTAATAGTCTACAATAGGCATAGCACTCCAACAAAGCCCTATAATACTCCTGATGAGGAGTGAGAAAATGGGCTGGACCATATTGCTTCAATGGCCTACAGTATGTATGGCGTATCAACAGAGCCCTATATGGCTCCTGGTGTGGATAATAAGATCGACTGGAACATTTAGTCTGGATGGTCTACAGGAGGTATGACGCACCAGCAAACTATATAAATACGTGCCGCAGATCTAAAATTCCAAAACTGAAGGGTCCAATGTGCTCTTTGGACCTCTGGTGGCAGACCCGTGAGCTTCCCCGGGGGATGGAGGCCACGGTAGTTTTCCATCCTGGATACCAGATTGCAAGGAAGGAGATTTGACGTCTAAAGTTCTTCTGGTAGATGTAACACAAGGCCTCCAGTGGATCTTGGATCAAAGCATCTGTCTCGCAATATATTCTGCACCAAAGGAATCTGTGTTCAGCAATCCTCTTCAGTTGGTCATTCCTTGTCAAGATAAGTTACTTCTCTAAGATGCTTTGTTAAAATCTGTTACGGTTATTTTGATTAAACACTTGATGAGAAACCAATTTGAGATTTCTTTTATAAGAATATGCTAGATTTAAGGATAATGTCCGGTATTAAAAATTCCTAGATTGTTATTGATCCAACCCCTTTTTTCTTTAGGTTCGGACCTCTAGTTAGCTTTTAGATTCCCTATAGTTCCATCTGGGTATCCTTACCTTTCATTACATTTCAAGCACTTCTGATAAGCCCAGGAATCTAAAGGAATAAGTTGCCACTGTCCAGACTTTTCAGAGATGCCTTACACGTTACCCAGGGGTAACTAAGGATTGGAGAAGTCCTCTGCGCTTTTGTTTTCTTTTTGGCATAAAAAAGGGTAAGACGGCCTCGAAGAGTCCACTAGCCAGATAGCTTAGGTCAGGCATGTCCAAAGTGCGGCCCTCCAGCTGTTGCAAAACTACAACTCCCAGCATGCCTCGATAGCTCGCAGCTATTAGGGAATGCTGGGAGTTGTAATTTTGCAACCGCCTGAGGGCCGCAGTTTGGACATGGCTTAGGTCATATTTTTCTCTGGCTTACATCTCTTCTGGAATCACAGCTAAGACAGTAGCCCGTCAGAGGGTCAGTATGCCAAGGCAGTATAAAATCAAGTATGGCGTATTCACAGAGTACCACCCTGATTAAAACGTAGCCTTTATTCAAAGCACTAACATTACCCAACACAAAATATGCAAAGTAAAAAATAAATATTAAATCAAAAGAAAGGCTGTGTAAACTCAGCAGTCATTCCTATTCCACAATACGGGATAGGACAGATTCTAGGCAGGATGGTGATGGTCTGATGGGGGACCTTTCCCTGATTCTCACCCTATGCTATCGATCCCTGCCTATAGAACGGAATAGCCGCCCCGTATTCAGGAACCTCCTACAAGCCTTCGAATGGCCCTGAAACAGACAGGGCCGGTGCAAGGATTTTTGCCAACACAAACGAAGCTACATTTTGCCACTCAGCTTTCCCAGGAACAGATATGCCTAGGTGATGGCCCAATAGAATGAGAATAGAGGCAGAATAAAACAAATCAAGGAATCATTGTCATCTTCCGGTCTATTCTGAATCTTAAGAAGATGGCCGAGATGAGTTTCTCCGGGGTTGTATAGACCTCTAGCTGCCATCATAGACGCTAAGTATGATGATGTTTACTGATGACACTTACAGACGTGGACAAAATTGTTGGTACCCTTTGGTCAATGAAAGAAAAAGTCACAATGGTCACAGAAATAACTTTAATCTGACAAAAGTAATAATAAATTAAAATTCTATAAATGTTAACCAATGAAAGTCAGACATTGTTTTTCAACCATGCTTCAACAGAATTATGTAAAAAATAAACTCATGAAACAGGCATGGACAAAAATGATGGTACCCCTAACTTAATATTTTGTTGCGCAACCTTTTGAGGCAATCACTGCAATCAAACGCTTCCTGTAACTGTCAATGAGACATCTGCACCTCTCAGCAGGTATTTTGGCCCACTCCTCATGAGCAAACTGCTCCAGTTGTGTCCGGTTTGAAGGGTGCCTTTTCCAGACTGCATGTTTCAGCTCCTTCCAAAGATGCTCAATAGGATTGAGGTCAGGGCTCATAGAAGGCCACTTTAGAATAGTCCAATTTTTTCCTCTTAGCCATTCTTGGGTGTTTTTAGCGGTGTGTTTTGGGTCATTGTCCTGTTGCAAGACCCATGACCTGCGACTGAGACCAAGCTTTCTGACACTGGCTAGTACATTTCTCTCTAGAATTCCTTGATAGTCTTGAGATTTCATTGTACCCTGCACAGATTCAAGACACCCTGTGCCAGACGCAGCAAAGCAGCCCCAGAACATAACAGAGCCTCCTCCATGTTTCACAGTAGGGACAGTGTTCTTTTCTTGATATGCTTCATTTTTTCGTCTGTGAACATACAGCTGATGTGCCTTGGCAAAAACTTCGATTTTTGTCTCATCTGTCCACAGGACATTCTCCCAGAAGCTTTGTGGCTTGTCAACATGTAGTTTGGCATATTCCAGTCTTGCTTTTTTATGATTCGTTTTCAACAATGGTGTCCTCCTTGGTCGTCTCCCATGTAGTCCACTTTGGCTCAAACAACGACGGATGGTGCGATCTGACACTGATGTTCCTTGAGCATGAAGTTCACCTTGAATCTCTTTAGAAGTCTTTCTAGGCTCTTTTGTTACCATTCGGATTATCCGTCTCTTAGATTTGTCATCAATTTTCCTCCTGCGGCCACGTCCAGGGAGGTTGGCTACAGTCCCATGGATCTTAAACTTATGAATAATATGTGCAACTGTACTCACAGGAACATCTAGTTGCTTGGAGATGGTCTTATAGCCTTTACCTTTAACATGCTTGTCTATAATTTTCTTTCTGATCTCTTGAGACAGCTCTTTCCTTTGCTTCCTCTGGTCCATGTCGAGTGTGGTACACACCATATCACCAAACAACACAGTGATTACCTGGAGCCATATATATAGGCCCAATGGCTGATTACAAGGTTGTAGACACCTGTGATGCTAATTAGTGGACACACCTTGAATTAACATGTCCCTTTGGTCACATTATGTTCTGTGTTTTCTAGGGGTACCATCATTTTTGTCCATGCCTGTTTCATGAGTTTATTTTTTTACATAATTCTGTTGAAGCATGGTTGAAAAACAATGTCTGACTTTCATTGGTTAACATTTATAGAATTTTAATTTATTATTACTTTTGTCAGATTAAAGTTATTTCTGTGACCATTGTGACTTTTTCTTTCATTGACCAAAGGGTACCAACAATTTTGTCCACGTCTGTATAAATGGACATTAGTGATCTCACCTTCCTCCCCCGTAAGTATTATCACTCATCCCACAACTCTGAATGCTGCAGCTTCCATATCTGCCTCTCCACACGGAGCGTGACTCAGACGGTCAAACCTTTCCCCTTAATTTAATTCCATTAAAAAAGTACTAACCATACCATGGGGCTGATGCAACAGATCATGAATATTCTCATCCCTGTTACAGGAAGATGAAATATTACATATTCATTTACAGCAATGAACCCAGAAAGCAACATTGCAATTATATCTCTACTCTTGACTCCTTCGGTGTATGAAATTAGGGGCCACAAGGGACGTAACACGTGGCCTACTGTATAGCGTTCAAACATGAGGACCCATCACTAATTATCTGACGGGACCTCAAATGCATTACTGGGATTTTCCCCTGCAGATGATGACTTACCGCAGTGCTCAGCTCCTTTCTTAATGAACCCAGGACGCTGGACGGTGAGCGCAAACACAACACAGACACAGTCAGCTCGCCTCACCTCAAGTCCCTGCTTCAATTTCTTGGTCCCTCACCTCACCGGGCGCGGGCCACGGCTGCCTGTGTCTACTCACGCCCCCCCTGTGCAGGTGACTTGTCAGTTGTCACTAGTGGCAGCCAGAGCGGCGCTCTGAGCCAATGAATGAATATCATTAATCTATTAATCTATCTATGATCATCTATCTCTGCCTAAGTGCCTAGCTAGCTATGTTGCCCTGACTACGAGTCCGGCCGGGCGGCCCTGCACACAACCGCACACGCAGGCTCGGGGGAGCAGGTCTTTGATATCTGTTGCCCTGAGTCCCTGACTACTGTAGACTAGACGAGCGCCGCGGCCGGCACACGCAGGGCTGGCGCGGCGGATGCCAGTCAAGTGCAAAAAAAAAAAAAAAGCATGAATTTATTTTTCTATTCTTCCGCCCTGCGCAGGGCGCGCCCTAAGGCGGCCGCTTGGTCTGCCTTATGGTAGCGCCGGCCCTGAAGACAGATATGCAAGGCACCTAAATAAGGTGCCCTAAAGTGGGTCTATTACAGTGATGGCGAACCTTTTACAGACTGAGTGCCCAAACTGTAACCCAAAACCCACATATTTATCACAAAGTGCCAACACAGCAATTTAACCTGAACACTACAGTCCAGTATAGTATCAATATTATAATACACAACTAGAGGAGAAAATCTCTTCCATGTACTTTATCATTTAGCTATAATAGCCTGTCTGCATTCAGTGCACTCTCTGTGCTGTTCATAGTGCGCCCTGCACTGATGAATGGCAGGAAAATTCTAAGGCATACTGGTACATCATAGACTATTTCCAGGGCGTGGGTGCCCACAGAGAGGGCTCCGAGTGCCGCCTCTGGCACCCGTGCCATAGGTTCGCCATCACTGGTCTATTAGATGCCCTACTATAAATATGAAAAATAATATACGCTGAGTAAACGAAAGAAGCAAAAAATAAAAAAAAGTACATCAAAATAGATGCTGAGTACATCAGAGTAAAAAAGTGCTGAATATATCAAGTTGAGTCATTTGCTCAATACAGAACGATGAATAGATGCTCAGTACAATTTCTGCAATATCAAATTGTATCCTGTATAAACACAAAAAATCTTCAGTTTTCAAAAGTTATCACAATTAATTTATAGGTCCCTTTATCCCAATGCGTTTACCCCAGTGTGTAAAGTGGGCTCATAGATGCAATATTTAGATTTTTTGTAACACCAGTTGATTATAAATAAAAGATAGATGTTGATATTCATTCAGCAAAGGCAATAGTGAGAAGGTACGGAAACCTTTTCTACTTGCGCAGTCTACCTCTTGGGAGGGGAGGGCTAATGTTTCTATTGTGCAAACCTGTTAGGCTGCCACGGGGTCTTCTCCTTCTGCCTTTCCATCACTATTGACTCCAGCTAAATTCTGCCTCTGTTCTGTCGGTAAGAAGTTCTGCAAGTGGTGGCCCCCCCCTGTAAGGAAGGGGTATTTTTCTCTGTAATTCCTCTCCGTGGTGCTGTCATGGGGGAAGGGAAAAATGATGATTACACTTACCGGTAATCGGATTTCTCGTGCATGGCAGGGGCGACACTAGACATAAAAAGTGCTGGCTCCTCCCCGTTGGGCTATATCCTCTCCACAGGCACTAGACAGATCAGTCTTGTTCTAGTGTCCGTAGGGGGCAGACCTGACCTGCATTTTTTGTGCAGGTCATCCTGCTACTTTTTTATTTAATTTTTACTTTCTTTCTCTTCTCTGCAGGTTCCGGCCTGCTGCAGGGGTGGCTCCATCGTGTTCCACTTTAGTTGCCCCCCTGCGGGCTCGTACTCAGGTACCTGGCAGCCACCCAGTCCCCAAATCTGCTTCCGCAGTGGAATTCCGGCAGTCCCACGGTTCCCGTGTTGAGTCCGCCGAGGGGGTGGTTATTGCTGCGCCTGAAGACGTCTGAGGGTGAGTATGTTCCTTTAGATTAGGGTCTCCCACCCTCCTCACCAGGCCTGGACGCGTTCCCCCCCCCCCCCCCCCATTCTCCCCCCTTCCCGGATACCTAACCTGCTCCCTTCATATGGAGGGGCCTGGGTTGACATCTCTTAGCTGTATCCTGGCCCCAGAAGCCCCCTGGCCTTTCTGATCACTTCTCCAGTTCTCTCCCCCACTTGGCCCCCATTCGTTGCGGCAGCTCCGGAGCACTTCCGCGATTGCGGCCGTTCGTCCCCGGCCGCGCTCCACTAATTGAGGCCCCCGGCTTTTCGGGCCTACTGGGCCACAACTCTCCGCCCACTTCTGAACTTCCCGGGCTTGCTCTGTCACCTCCCCTCCGTGGGGGGAGCCTGGGAGGGGCCTCTCTTGCCTGCCCAATCCAGCTCCAGGTTCCCTGCTCTGTCTCAGAGGGGCGTTTCTTCCTCTTGCTGCCAGCTCCTTCTCTCATCGGGTCGCCATCTTGCTGCTTTCCTGCATGGGGCGCCCTGTGATACAGCTCCTGGGGTCTGGTAGGCAGCCTCTCGCTGAATTGCTTCTGCAGGCTCCTCCCCCCCCCCCCTCCCCTCTCCTCTCAATTGCCTCATCCTTCTGCAGCCCTGCCACCTGATCTATAGCTGCTGCAGCACCTCTTAGGAACGTGGCATCCGGGGACAGATAAAGGACAGCCCTGCTCCTCTCCCAGCCTCCCTATCGGATCGCCACGTGTTTCACGTGCGTCCGTTGTCTATGGAGGTTTCCATGTGGTCGGCTTGTCCCCCCCACCCTTTTGTGTAGGCCCCCCTGATTGGGCTCCCTCCCTGTTGAACCATGGGAACCCTGCCTGTCTCTCCCAATCGCTGGGCCTGCAGGTTGCTGCAGCCAAATTACGGTCTCCCCCCCGCCCACCAGGGTCCTCCCTGCAGGTGGGCCACGCTCATGCTCAGATACAGGGTCACGCAAGGAGTAGCCCACGGACCAACCTCGGGTGGTCTCAACTAGCTTTCACCCCTCCTCGGCATCCTCGGATCGCCCCAGGACAGGCCTGAGGCTGGTGACGAAGCCTTCTCTGTCAGTTGCCTCTGGGGACACCTCTGCACCGATTCCCTCGGAACAGAGCATCAGGCAGTCTTCCACCATGCAGAATCCCTCTCTGAGGTCAAGACAAACGTGCATGGTGGAACCTACCCTACCCAGGTTTGGTGCCCCTCTAGTGGACTTTCGGATGGGACTCTCCTGCCTGCATAGGTAATTACCGTACAGGTAAGGCAGCCGTCACTGTGCTTAGCAACTGGGACACCTACACTGTGTCTCTGTCTCTGGTACGTACGCCTTTGTAGGCTGTACACGACAGACCTTCCTGGTTCCCCTATCCAGGGGCTGTGTTCTAGGCAGGCTGGGAATTCAGGCAAGCGCTGCTTGAGGGTTGGTAACCCTTCTCGGCCGCTAAAGGTTCTTTTGTAGTGCCTGTACCAGAGTATACAGGCCAACTTCTATTGCCGTGGCGATTACATCTATCTGTTTCCAGGACCCTTGTTACTTTCACAGGTAGAGTTCCTACACTTACTCCAGATGCTGTAGCCAATACTCCTGGCTGGCTCTATGGTGTTCCATGTGGCACTATTTCCCCCTATCGGGCAAGATATACGGGCCGCCTTGTTTCCAGCCACCTTGCTCCCTTCATAGGTAGAGTTCCTACACCATCTCCTGATACTGTATCCAATATCCCTGGCGGGCTCTATTGTGTTCCGTGCGGCACTATTTCTCCTTTCCGCGCGAGATATAGAGGCCTCTCAATTGCTGTAGCAATTGCCTCTGTTTGGTTCTAGTGGGCACCAAGCTGCCACCTTGCTCCCTTCATAGGTAGAGTACCTTCACTATCTCCTATCTGGCCTTATGGTGTACCTTGCGGCACTATTTCTCCCTTACCGGACAAGATATTGAGGCCACCTTGTATTGCCATGACCACTGCACCTACCTCATCATAGTGTACACCAAACAGCCTTTTTACTCCCTTCTTAGTTAGATTCCTGCACCGTCTCTGATGCTGCAGCCGTTACACCTGTCTGGCTCTATGGTGTACTATGCGGCCCTGTTTCCCTCAGGTGAAATAGAGGGCCTCCTTCAGTTCCCATTGCACTTACTTAATTGTGGTGTGCACCTGTCGTTCTTTGTGGTACCGTTCGGCTCTATTTTCCCCCTCCCGAGCTGAATATAGGTAGCATTGTTAACATGGTAGCCGCTGCACTTCTCTGGTCCTAGGGTGCACCATGCGGCCACATTGCTCTAATCTTAAATCTAGTACCTCTACCATCTCCAGATGCTGTACCCGTTGCACCTGTCTGGTCGTATCTCTACACTACACAGCCGTATTTCTACTTTAACAGGTTGAGGACCTGTACCCTCCAGATGCAGTCGCATTGCTGTGGCTTTGTTTCCACTCTCCTTAGTGTGCAACATGAAGCCTTGTTACCTCGGTTTTAGGCGTGTATTTTTAGTACCCACGGGCTGGGCCCTATGGTGCAATCTGTGGCCCATACAGTTTCTGTATTACTGGGTGCTTCCTTCCCCGGGCTCTAATCTGTGCTGCGGATGTTGGTTACTTCCCTTCTTGGTTCTTCCATACATCCATTACTGTCGTGCTCTATGGTCTTCTTGTACTTTCTCAAGGCACTGTCCACAACAGGCCATCCTGGTTCAGCATGTACATGGTAACCATATCTGGCAGGGGTGGGCCAGCCCTACCCCCACCTCTACCTTGTCGGTCTAGTGCTACTTCTGGTGTACCCAGTATATGTCTGATCTGGTGGGTGGTCCACATACAACCACGCTCCCTACACCATGGCCAGGTGGTTGTTGGCTTTTGTGCTAGGGTTGCTGGTGCCATCCCTATAAAATACTACTGTCTGCTGCACTCCGCGTTCCCCGTGTTATAAAAGAGTACCCGCGTTGTTTTCTATTACAGGGCGGACCATTGCTGGTGGAGTACAGTGATCTTCACTGGATCTTCTCCTTGTTGGGGTACATAGCTTGGTGAGCTCCGGCCGCTGCAGCAGTTTTTCGGCCATCACTGGATGTCCTCCGCCACACGGAATCCTTCTGGGGTCACCAACATTATCCTCGCTGGCCGTCTTTCCTGATGAGTCGTGGACAGAACCACTGAGCGCCACACACCTGCCTGGTAGGTGAATTTTCTGCTGATTGCTCTGGCATCGGACAGGGTTCCGTAGTTCCTTCTGGGTCCGGGTGTTCCATTATATTCTCTGCTCGGTTGTGCTATCTAACAGAGGGCAGTCCCCTTGGACATTGCTATTGTCTGTGCCTGTCAGGTACTTTCTCCCCCTGGGATCCTTCTGTATGTCGGTCGCAGCTGGTTTATTCATTTCTTGTAGTCACACCCTGTTTCTTTCATAGCGACTCCGCCATTCCTTATGCATATGGATGTCTGTCGTTTTAGTGGTACAACCCAAGCTGCTGTACTTGCCCTCCCCGGGACAATGTATGCAGGTTGCTAGTCACTATTCTTAGACTGACTAGTTGTCCATGGCCAATTCCTTCCCCTATGGTGGTTCTTTTTCATTTTTTCTTGGATATTCAGTTTTTTGTTGTCCTTTGGTGGTTCGGTTCCTGGTTCCTTGTGAGCCCATACCGGGTAATCCTTTCTGGATTCCTTGTCCCCGTTCTTTTGACCACAGAGATTCTGTATGATAATCGTTGTTTGGGAGGGGCCTGGGTTGATTGTTCCCCTTGTGGGTTCCAATAGCCTTGTGGACCTCTTGGGATTCGTGTCTATCTTCCCATCCTCCCACGTCAAGTACCTGGTGTTGAGTGGTTTAGTGCTACGGTCTGCATTTCCACCTTATGGTCTCCTTCGGGAGGGACCTCCTCCTGTTTGTAGAACCTTCCTCCGTAGACTGTTGGGAGTACTCCCCTTCTCCTCCCATGTCTCTCAGTCCAGTGTGTCCCTGCTGAGATTTCCTGGGCCTGCATTTCCCTGATACTTCATTTGGCCGGATTTCCTCCGGTCTTGCGCTTCTCAGCGATATTTTGTTTTCAGAGGCTCGTTCCTCGTCTCCTGGTTTTGGGATGCAGGTCTTATCTTAATCTTTTTTCCTGGCCTTTACTTACTTTCCAAGGGTTGGCGGTTTCCCTTAGAGCCTTTGGGGTTTTCACCTTTCAATAGGTCGCTTAACCTGCTTCGCGGTGAGGGGAGACCTGCTCCCTTTATATGTGAGCCTTGCTATGGCTTCCCTCACTCCTGTGTGTTTCTGCTGAGATTTCCTGGGCCTGCATCTGGTCCCCTTTTTTCCCTGATACTTCGTTTGGCCAGAGTTTTTCCGGTCTTGCGCTTCTCAGCGATATTTTGTTTTCAGAGGCTCGTTACTTGTCTCCTGGTTTTGGGATGCAGATCTTATCTTCTCTCTTTTCCTGGTTTTTACTTACCACCCCCTCCCCTTCCCAGGGTTGGCGGTTTCCCTTGGTGCCTTTGGGATTTTCTCCTTTCAATAGGGCGCTTAAATTCTTCACCTGCTTTGTGGTGAGTGTGATGTTTGTGCTTCAGCCTAATACAATTAGAATGTTAGGTAGCTCCATTACGCGGTGCTGTCCTACTTTCTCTCCAGCCTTCGGCTGAGCTGGGTGTTCCCCTTTGCCTTCTTCTTGCATTTGGGGCTTTCTCCCAGGCATTTGTCCTGGGGTGCTGGCTGTCTTCACTGTGGCTTCATTGGGGTTTCTCCCTTGTTATGAGGCTTCTTGCCTATTCCGTGCTTTTCTCCTGTTGGGTCACATGGTTCTCCCGCACCTGTATGCCCAACCGGTGGCATGGCTGTTCTTTTCCCACCCTCGGGGACTGCTTTGGGACGTCCCATGGTGCTGTGTCCCCCAATGCCATGCACGAGAAAATTGGATTTTTTGTACTCACCGTAAAATCCTTTTCTCGTAGTAGGCATTGGGGGACACAGATCCCACCCTATGTTTTTTACTTCCGCTTCTCCGGGCTGGTCTCTTGATCTTTCCCGGTACGGGAGTTGTTGGTTCCTTGCCTTTCTTCTCTCTCCTACTGCTTTTGGTACTGCTTTTGCTTTTTCTAGTGCCTGTGGAGAGGGTATAGCCCAACGGGGAGGAGCCAACACTTTTTATGTCTAGTGTCGCCTCCTAGTGGTAGTTGGACATATACCCATGGTGCTGTGTCCCCCAATGCCTACTACGAGAAAAGAATTTTACGGTGAGTACAAAAAATCCAACTTTTTTTGAGACCCCACGACAGCACTCTTCTTTACTAGCTCTCTGTTTCTGGTTTGTTGACTTCAGTTGCACAGGGTTTGAAAAAATAAATAAATATATATTTATATATAGATATATACACATAATTAGATAAACTAACCCAGGTTGGAGTCCCTCACATGCTCTGTAAACCACTGGGGGCGGATTCTCTCTCTGTGGTGCTGTTGTGGGGCCTTGAAAATCCGATTACCCGTAAGTGTAATCATCATTTTCCACACTATAAGAGGCATTTTTTTTCCGCCAAAAGTGGGCGAAAAATATCAGTGTGTTTTGTAATGGGAATACTATTGAGTGCTTCCATTGTGAAAGTGCTTATTAATACAGTAGGACTGGTGAATATAGCAGGTTCTGGCTTTTACTCACTGCTCCCTGGTCTTCTCCGGGCACTGTGCTGTGCTGTCCTTATAGCGTTCAGTGTCAGGAAGAAGCAGGCATTAGTGAGCACTATGATTTGACTCCGATACGTCTGATCACAGTGCAGTGTTGCAGAAAAATGCGTTGGATCTCTAGAGTGGTGGTGCATCTGGAGCAGGAGAGCTAAGTTATTATTTCTTATTTTTTTGTTTGATCTGATGAAGATTAAGGGCCTGATCTGAGGTCTGATGAAGATTGGGGGTCTGATCTGAGGTCTGATGAAAAATATTTTTTTCTTATTTCCTCCTCTAAAACCTAGATGCATCCTGTGGTTCAGGAAATACGGTACTTGATCTATGCGTTTTCAGATGTGGAAATATCAATGATGTTTGTTTATTTTTTTTATTTGTAAAATGGGGGTGTACAAATAGGTGATTTTAATGTGATTCTGTTGCATTTTTTTATATTTTCAAAAGGTTTTTCCGCCCCATTAATATTTTTTTCCAAATACTTTCAATATTTTGTATGGAACATTAAATGTTGCCGTTAGAAAGGTACCACTTGTATGTGGCCTGAAAAGTTAAAAAGTTATGGTTCTTGGAAGGCGGGGAGGAAAAACAAAATGAAATTCGTTTACGGTGCCAAGGGATTCATGGGGATCTAACTCCCAGGAACCCTATACAAAGGGTGCCTTGCGGCTTAGTCATGTACTGCAGCTCAGTGCTTTCAGGTGAACTGGGATGAACCGCAGTACCAGGGACAGTAACACATGTATACATGTCATTGTACCTTCAGAGAATATCTTTTTTTTTTTTTTTTGTGTCTTCCACCTACTGAAAATCCTGAAACACTTGGTCAATATTTTGTGACTGTGTTAGAACAACTGATTAATTTCTGTTTTCTTTTGTCAAGGAGCGGTGGAGAAAAAGATGAGAATAATGAAAGTAAGCCAGAAA
The DNA here is from genome assembly GCF_014858855.1 of Bufo gargarizans. NCBI lineage: Eukaryota > Metazoa > Chordata > Amphibia > Anura > Bufonidae > Bufo > Bufo gargarizans. The sequence goes on from NC_058085.1 coordinate 95,338,933, forward strand.
GTCATCAAGAGGTAAGAAAAAAGCTCATGTAATTTTTCTTTGTTCTAGTGTATTGGTTCCTCCAGCCAGACAACAGTGTTAACCATAATCAGACATAGATTTGACCTGGGGGACGGGGGGGGGGGGGGGGGGGGGACTTTGTAAAAATAATAAAGCCGTCCTTTATTTGCTTTTGTTCACCAGGCCAAAAAATCTCCCAGTGTAAGCAATGTGGAGCAGGTAGATGAGGAGAGTAATCCAGGTGAGCATATAACAGACTTGACGTGGAATGTCAGGGAGATAGATCTTTTTTTTTTATATGGCCTTACTGCTGCTGCTAATATTTTCCATGTTCTCTGAAGCCCAGGATAGCCCTGAGTCAGACAGATTGTTATGGCCTGTTGCATCCTCACTGACAGCGAGACTTCGTAGACTCATTACTGTGTATCAGCGGTGCAATCGCAGGGAGTTGTCACGACCAGAGATCTTAGCTCCCGCCAGCCACAGTTTTTGGCTTCAGGAAGAAATGGTCAGGAGAGCGGAGATGGATCCTATTATGAAAGAAATGCAGAAGAGGTATGCTATGTGTATTCGTAGCTGTGTATTGGCTCCTGTTCCGTATAGTTAATATTATAAGCATGTTATAGATAGTGAATCCTCTGCAAGTTCCTTTTAAAGGGTTCTTCCATCATAGACACTGGGGGCATATCGCTAGGATATGCCCCCATTGTCTCATAGGTGCACACATGTGTGTTGGCACACATTCTAATGTCAAGGAGAATGGTCTAGTCCAGTTGTCAATTTATTAATTTATTTCCAGAAGAAATAACAGAGGTCCGTTTTAACACGCATAGAAGCTCCATAAACTGAGACTTTAACAGATTGCTAAAATGAGGGGAGCTGTGTACTCCTTTGTATCTGTGCAGCTATCAAAGTTGAGTGGTGTTTGGATTCCTAGAAAGTCCATATGAATGAAGCCATACATCACCCACTCTGTTCTGAGGAGAGCCAAACAGAAACAATGGGCACAATGCTTAGATGCGTTTCCCCCTTGTTTTAGCGATCAGTAGGGGTCTCAACACATCATCGAAACTATTTGAATGTCTCTTGCAAGTTTGATAAAATGATAGGTACACTTTAAGTAAAGCTATCTAATGAATTAGTAAAACATTACAAGCTTTTTTACTTCAAAGGTGGACCAGAAGAGAACAAGCTGACTTCTATCGGACAGTGTCCTCTTTTGGAGTCATATATGATCCAGACAAGAAGTGCTTCAATTGGTCGCAGTTTAGAGCATTGTCCCGTCTTGATAAGAAGACAGATGAGAGCCTAGAAAAATATTTCCATAGCTTTGTAGCCATGTGCAGAAATGTCTGTCGCCTCCCACTCAGAAAGGATGATGGTAAGATCTACTTGTCCTTTTTGTTCGAAATTGGTGTCCAGACAAGTTTCATGAAAATAAATAGAAATCCACTGTCCTGACCTTGTGTTATTATTTTTTTTTCTTATGCCCAGGTTCAGCTGATCCCTCTCTCTTTCTGGACCCAATAACAGAAGAACGTGCAGCAAGAACCTTGTATCGTATAGAACTTCTGAGAAAGGTCCGAGAGCAAGTATTGAGGCATCCACAGCTTAATGAACGTCTTAAGCTGTGTAGGCCTAGTCTGTATCTTCCTGTATGGTGGGAATGTGGCAAGCACGATAGAGACCTTTTAATTGGTACAGCCAAACATGGACTAAGCCGTACAGATTACTATATCATGAATGATCCTCAGCTTTCCTTCTTGGATGCGTACAGAAATTATTCTCAGCATAAGAGAAATGGTGATGAGAACATGTGTTGCCATTACCAATTGGCTTCCAAAGTATATGAACCTTCTGCTGGTCACCTAGAAAGGTTAAATGAGTCTGAAAAGACGGACACCAAGACTGAAATTAAGTCTGAAGCTGTGGATGAGCCAATTGAAACTCGAATGTGTAGCCCTCAGGATCTTTCATGTGAAAATCTAATTTCCCAAGGGGGCGAGATCATGTCCAACAGCCAAGATGAGTGTTCTCTACCCGATTCACTCATGTGCATGATGTATGATGAGAAGACGTGTAACAGCTCCCTTTTGCAAGCAAGCACCTGTGAACAAACTTCTATCACTTCAAGCTTCTTGGGCATGGAAAAAAGTGAACCAACCGACTACTCGCTGAGTAAAACCAAAGAAGGAAATTTAACTCAAGAAGAGGAGCCAGTATCTAGAGACTGCTTTTTAGGAAGCAATGGTCAGGAATGTGATCCTTTAGAAGGACAAGATAGGTTAGGCAAACCATTTAACAGCAATGATAGTCATCTTAGTTTAGCTACAGAGGATGAAGAGCAACCACATACCCAAAACATTGGAGAAAAAGACTTGAAGACTTTAAATGATAATCATTTTCTTGATCCAACTGCTGAGCAATCCTTAGGTCTAGAACTTGAATTTCTGGATAAATCTTATGAAGAACCTTCGGGTCTGAGCACTGAAGAAAAAAGCTGTGATATCATTGGGGAGAGCCCTCAAAGCCCAATATGCAATCTTCCAGTGGAGGAAAAAGAGGAGTGGGGGGCTGAACTCCAAGAAATTAAGGATGACCCAATTGTAAAATGGCAGAAGGAGTTAGACGACATGAAGGAACTTCCATTAGAAGAATGTGTTGATGAGCACAAGGTGAAAGATTTGAGATTACAAAATGATATCTTAAAGCCTGAGTTAAGTTGCTCTGCTCAAGTCCTAGATGATAAAGACTCCATGGAGTCTAAACACAAGACTGGAGAAATGCTTTCTGGCCTCTTAAAGCAAAATGCTGAGGATCTGAAAGTCAAAGACTCTGAGGAAAAACCATTAGACTGTTCCAAATCTCTTTCTGATGGAAATGTGAAATTGGAGGTCTGTGAAATTAAGAAGGAGAATATTGAGGAGGAATGTGGTTGTAAGAGTAAGTTCTATATGACTCTGTTCTCTTACTTTCTTCATCTTGCATTTTATACTCTGTATATACCGACATGCATGCACTTTGTTGTTGCATGTAAAATCATAGATTTTGTATGGTATGGTAATGTCAGGTCCGTTTTCTTCCTTCCATATACAAATTCATTTTTATTTCAGCTCATATTTTTGATATTCTACCTGGATACTGTTGCCTTTATTTAGCATTAGGGGATTTTTATCTTTGTGCAGTGTACAGAACACAGACAGTGGGGGAAATTTATCAATATTGGCATTCCTATACACCATTGATCCCCTATGTGGTGGAATGAGATGCACCTAATTAAGAGGCAGATGCCTCTTAATAAATTAGGCACATCTCTAACACTCCATGCACCAGACGCTCAGGCTGCCATAGTCTTGAGCTGTAACTTACATCAGGTAAGTCATCTTCCCTTTGCAGACCTGCAAAGGGAAAGATAACTTACCTGGTGTAAGTTAATGCCAAACCTCCCCCTGTTCTGCCGGACCTGCAAAGGGAAGATGACTTACCTGCTTCCCGCCGTCGGCTCTATGCTCCTTCTACTGCAGGCTTTTGGTCCTCTGCTGGGCTCCACAGTCAGCATCAGGTTGTACACCCCCATAGCCAATCATAGGCTGCAACGGTGTCAGGTTCCCCTTGTGTCATTTGACATGACAAGGATCATCACAGGCCTGCAGGAGAAGGAGCACCAGGAAGCAGGTAAGTCATCTTCCCTGTTCAGGTCCAGGGGGGGGGGGGGGGGGTTGGGGTTGCCAACAAAAAAAAAAAAATCATTCTTGCACAACTACTTTTAGGCATAATATTCTAGTATTGCTAGTCTCCTTTAGGTTAGGACTACATAATAATAGTTCATAGTAATAGCAGCAATTCTGCTGTATCATGGGAAGGTGTTATAGCAGTAGTAATAGTTTTTTCTTGTCCTCTGATACCATGAAGCATTGATATGGCTCTAGTGTTTCATGGTGTTGAAGCACTATTGCATTACTGTTAGATGATCATCAAGCTCTAGGCTTGGTGATAGTCAATTCTTTTTCCAACAAACTTTGCACAGTACAAGTGAAAGTGAAAAAATTTAGTAAAATATCTTGTTAGAAAACAGTGCCTCTTTCTCCACTTCTGAGCCACTTTCATCACCCTGCCTCCTGAACTGATCATTCACCTTCAATTCCTAGCTAAAATCAGTTTTGAGAGATGTTTAGTTCCCGGTGCTGAATTTACAGCTATACTGTACATTGCAGCGGTATAATATCATCCATGCTGCTGTTGCCACTGTGTATGTGAAAAGTAGCGTTAGGGGAGCAGGATCTCCTGTTCTGTGTGTGCTGTGTATAGGAGACATTATAGCAGCTAGTCTTCTCTCACTAGCCCAGGGAATTATATAATTAGAGATGGAGCCTGCAGAGGGGAAACTGATAAGAATACATGTAGTGTTAAGCCTCAAGTACACACAGATGACAGCTTATTATGAAAAGTCACCTACTGTAAAACAGATACTCAGAACTTTTTTTCTGGGAATCCTGCCCTTTCTTACAAATATGTGCAGTATTAAGAAACTATGTGAAAAATGCATTTGCTTGCACAAGCACAGTTTGATTATGATTTTGTTGGAATATATTTGTATGCTTCATCAATCCTCTATACTAAATGACACCTATGACTCTTCATGGAAATGTGCCTGTCACCTTCCAGCAACAGGGCGTGTTTTATTATGCTGGGCGGTGCTCCTGCCCATGAGGTGGCTGTAGCAGTGTCACAATTGACAATGTAAACATTCAGGAGATTTAAATAAGTGGCACAGTTGAAACTGCGGTTGACTCCCAGACAGTTGGTCAGATATCTGGCCCTGAGTTACAGCTTGATTAGATTTGGGAGAGAGGAAATTGCTATACTCCTTTGCTTTTTCAGTTTTTGACTTTGGTTTGTTTCACTTCAGAGGTAAGTAATAGTGTCTTATCCTGGCGGAGCACTGTACTTGTGTGTTCAACTTTTTTCACTGCATGCGCACCTATTTTTTAACAGTTTTTGTACAGTGGTCACTGAGGCTCTTCGCTAAGGCTGTGTTAATATCTGCATTGGAGGCTTCTTTAAAAATACCAGGGACAATATTCAAACATGCTGTCCTATGTTTCCCGGAACATTGACTGCTAATCCATAGAATTCATCGGGCAACAGTGTCCACCATGTAATGGATATTTCACTACCGTCCTTTCCATTTTTCTGTTTCTATGATAAAGCAGAAGAACGGAAATGCAGATGTGAACCCCTTACTTTGTGTTGTCAGTGTGTTCCATCATTCTGCATGCACTACATTGGTGTGTGTTCATGCCTGAGCAAGTGTTTCCACTGAGCCCCTGGCCTGGGAATTTTCTCTCTTCTTCTCTTTTCGTTTGACCTGTCAGAAGATTCCACACATTTTGGCAGAACGTGGATATGGAAGTCTGAACCCACAGGTCAGAGAGCTTAATTTGCTAGACCCAAGTAAAGTCTTGCATCATAAATATGGCAACATGTCACTTCCCTATGAATTTAGGAAATCACTATTTCATATCTCTCTTCTTGGTCCTCCTGAGTGTTTACTTTATATATTTATAATCTTATGTTTCCTTTTTATACATCTTAAAGGGACACTGTCACCTTGATTTCACTTACTGAGCTATTAACATCACCACATTAGTCTCCACGATTTACATTAAAATATACTAGTATCCTGTGTCTTCTAATTTGTCTATAAAATCGCTTTTATTAATATGCTAATTACGGTACCTCAATAAGGAGCCCAAGGGGCTGTCCCTCCGGCCGTTGCAGCCCAGGCACGCTCATTATCTTGGAGATTAGCACCTCCCCACTGCTAATTTATTCACTGCTCATCGCCGATGTAATGTGTTTGTTGCGCCCGAAGTCTCGTGCATGCGCTGTGGATACTCATGTCAGTGTCCTGGCATCAGCCTCCCAGACCGAAGTGCCCATGCGCCAGCTTCGCTCGACCCGGAAATGCACGAGATTTTGGGTGCAACAAACACATTACGTCGGCGATGAGCAGTGAATAAATTTACAGTGGGGTGGTGCTGGGCTCCAAGATAATGGGTGTGGCTGGGCTCCAGCGGCCAGAGGGACCTTATTGAGGTAATTAGCATATTAATAAAAGCGCATTTATAGACAAATTACAAGACACATGGCAGTAATACTAGTATATTTTAATATATATCGTGGAGACTGATGTGGTGATATTAATAACAAGTAACTGAAATCCAGGTGACCGTGTCCCTTTAAGTAAAGTGATTAAACTCTTCACTAACAATATAAGACTGTTCATGCTTCAGTTCTTCTCCATCAGGTTTCTGTTGCTCTTTGGCAGAAAGAATGGTGTAATGGCTCCCTTACACATTAGTGCATTATTGACCGAACCCACCAAGAATGGCGGGTTTGGCCAACAGTCCAATGTGTATGGGAAACTCCCGACTCTCTCCCGGTAGAAACACTGAAGATTGACAGCAGAAAAAGACCACATGGTCCATCTAGTCTGCCCTTTTATTATTAGTTAGACGTGTTTTTCTCACCCATATTCATTGGGGGACACAGGAACCGTGAGTATAGCTATGTCCTCTAGGAGGCGTTGACACTAGATAAAGCTGTTAGCTCCTTCCCTGGCAGCTATACCCCCTCCAGCCTGAATAGAGAGCTTTGGTTTTTTCTAGTGTCAATAGGAGGCAAGACCTTTTTTTTTCCTTTCTTTTTCAGGTGGGAAACAGTTGGTCCGCCACGCTGCCTCCTCCCCCACAAGGGGACCAGCAGGGGTGATTTATTATTACTGGCGCGCTCTTCGGTGCTTCGGGAACAGAGTAGCACATCAGGTTGGGAGGGGGCGGGGCCAATCTCGACTCTGATCGGGATGGAAGCGGCACTGGCTTAGGGAGAGGCGGCAGCTTTCTATCATCCCTCCGCTTCAGAACGGGCGGCAGTGCGAGGGTTACTGGGCGGCGCGCGCACCGCTGCGGCACTGAGCGGGAGATGCAGGACCTGAGGGGGTAGGGCCTTCTCTTCCCGCCACAGCACTCAGGCAGCTCTTCTCTGGGAGATCCTCTCCAGATGGCGTCTGCTCCTGGCCCTGGTAGGAACTGTTGCTCCAATCCTCAGGTCACTGTATCCTCTCCAGCCTCACTTCCTGGGTACTATCAAGTCTGATCCCTCTGGTGCTCTTCCTCGGCTGCCAATAGCTGTCCATTATGCCTGCTCTATGTGTCAAGCAAAATTCCTGTGCGGGCAACCAGGTTCTGTCTGCACTGCTTGTCAGACGCCCAGGCAGGGGCCTCCCTTCAGCCCGTACTGCCTCCTCCCCCTCTGGCATCTGAGTTACCCGATTGGGCCAGAACTCTCTCTCAGGCGGTGAAAAACCTTGCTAAAATCTCCCAGTCCACCTTATCTATAGTGGGTCGCTTGGTTGAGAATCCGCCACCCAGTACAGGCTGCACCTCCCTCAGATGCACCCTCCAGAGCTTCTTGCTCAGGCGACCCCCCCTAGGTCACTTCCCTCTGGTGATTCCGTCAGCGCAAGACATTCACAAAACCGTCCCATAGTGGTACACGTTTCTTCCTTTGACGCAGCTCCCTCTCCACCCCGTGTATGGTCTCACTCAGGTTTTTCATCTCCTGGGGACGTTGAGAATTCTGATTTGGACATGGATACTGAGCAGCCTTCCAAGTTGGCCTGCACTGTGGATAGCCTCATTTTTGCCATCTGCGACACCTTCTGGGTGCAGGATGATCTCTCCCCCACCCCACTGACCAACAGGGGGTATCCTTTTTCCATCCAAAACAGGCCTCGAAGGTGTTTCCTCCCCATAATGATTTTTCTGCGGTGGTTTCCAAGGCTTGGGATCATCCAGACAAAAGTTTTTCCACCCTAAAAAAGCTGGATATCCTATATCCTTTTCCAGCGGATTGTGTGTCCACGTGGGCATCCCCTCCTGAGGTCGACCCACTAGTGGCACGGCTCGCCAAAAATACGGCTATTACTATAGCCGATAAATCCTCCCTCCAGTCCGCTGAAGATCGTTGGATGGAATCCTTGACTAAGTCCCCTTTTGCAGCTACACGGTCAGTCCTTAGGTCCATGTTCGCCTCCGCGTGGGTGGCAAAGGCAGCCAGCTGGACCAGGACTTTCTATCCGAGGTCCCTGCTCAGGATCTCCGATCCTTGGCGCAGCTGATCACCCAGGCAGGGAAGTTCCTCTGCGAGGCATCCTTGGACGCTGGCGCCCTCATCGCGCGCTCTTCGGCGCTTGCAGTCACCTTTCGCCTCAAGCTGTGGCTGTAGGTGTGGGCAGCGGACGTGACTTCCAAGCGTTCTTTAGTTGGACTTCCCTTCACCGGCGCCCGTCTCTTTGGTTCTCGGCTGGACAAAATTATTTCTGAGGCCACGGGAGGCAAGAGCACCCATCTCCCACAGCCTAGAGCCAAGTGGGCCTCTCACGTTAGGTCAGGTTCCTCACATGGTAGGCCCTGTCGTCGATTCGCTAGTTCCCAAGATCAACACAAAAAAACGTCCTTTCGGGCGCAGCCCTCCTGGCGTCCCAGGCCTCAGTCTGCTCGACCTTCTGCGGCTAAGCAGTCCTCAGCCTGAAGGTGCGCCCCCGCATAACAGGGTGGGGGGCCGTCTCCTCCTCTTCCATGACGTCTGGCGGGCCCACGTCTCCGACGCTTGGGCACTCGAGATTGTATCCTCGGGATACGTGATTGAGTTCCTTTCTCTTCCCCCAGACAGGTTTTTTTCAATCCCGTCTTCCACAGGACCCCTAGCGGGCGGCAGCCTTCTCCCAGGCCATTCAGTCCCTCCTTTACCGGGGAGTCATCTCTCCTGTTCCCTTAGCAAAGAGGTTCAAGGGGTTCTATTCAAACCTTTTTGTGGTCCCCAAAAAGGAGGGCTCTGTGCGCCAAATCCTGGACTTCAAACTGCTGATCTCCAGCGGTTTCGGATGGAATCCCTTCATTCCGTAATTGCTTCTCTGGAGCAGGGGGAATTCCTTTCGGCCATAGATATCCAGGACGCATACCTCCACGTCCCCATTGCGCGGAGTCACCAGCGCTTCCTGAGATTTGCGATAGGAGACTAAAATTACCAGTTTGTCGCCCTCCCGTTTGGACTGGCAACTGCGCCTCGGGTCTTCACAAAAATTCTGGCCCCTCTTCTCGCCCTGCTCCGTTCCAGAGGCATCTTCCTTATGCCTTATCTGGACGACATCCTCATCAAGGCTCCCTCTTTTGCTCAGGCGTCGAGCAGCGCACGGATCACACTGGAAGCCCTTGCACATTTCGGGTGGCTGGTCAATCTGCAGAAGTCATCTCTGACTCCCTCCAGACAACTGTTCTTTCTGGGTATGCTTCTGGACACGGAAGCGGCACAGGTTCGCTTTGCTCCAGACAAGCGACTGGCCTTGCACCGTTCGGTGAGGGTTCTTCTCGATTTCGGGCTTCCGTCCATTCGCCTCTGCATGAGGACATTAGGGAAGATGGTCGCCTGTTTCGATTCCCTTTGCCCAGTTCCGAGAGCCTGGACTATCCCATCCGCCACTCTCCGCAGGTGAGGTCATCCCTTTGTTGGTGGCTGTCGGTTCCAGTTCTGGGAAGGCCTTTCCTTCCGATATCCTGGACAGTTGTTACCAGCAACGCCAGTCTGCTGGGTTGGGGAGGAGTGTTCCCTCCCAGGACAGTCCAAGGCGCATGGTCTCGGTCGGAGTCCAAGCTCCCAATCAATGTCCTGGAGCTCATGGCGATTCTTCTATCCCTCCAGCACTGGACCCACCTGAAGGGTCGCCCCGTCAGAGTCAAGTCGGACAACGCCACGACGGTGGTGTACATCAACCACTAGGGGGGAACACTGCAGCCTTGAGGTGATGCAGGAATCTGCCAAGATCTTGCGGTGGGTGGAGCCCCATGTTCCATCAATTTCAGCAATCTACATCCCGGGTGTGGAGAACTGGACTGCGGATTTCCTCAGCAGGACAACAATAGATCCGGGCAAGTGGTCCCTCCACCCGGAAGTATTTAAGGCGATCTGTCTATGTTGGGGTCGCCCCGACGTGGACTTGATGGCCTCAATGCTCAATCGGAAAATTCCCACCTTCCTCTCCCGAGTCATGGTGTGCACGCCCTGATCTCCCCTTGGCAGGGTTTTTTCCTCCTTTACGTGTTTAACCCCTTCTACCCAGGGTTCTATGGAAAATTCCAACGATCCTAGTCGCCCCGGATTGGCCCAGTTGCGCATGGTACGCCGACCTCGTTCTCCTTCTAGGAGACGTCCCTTGGTCACTACCTCTCAGAGACTACCTTCTTTCGCAGGGACCGGTCTTCCATCAGAATTTAAGGTCTCTTCGTTTGACGGCGTGGCAATTGAAACCGCAATTCTAACGCGCAGAGGGTTTTCGGCGGATGTCATCCGCACTATGATTCAGGCCAGAAAGCCTTTGTCATCCAGGATCTATTACAGGACCTGGAGGTTCTTCCTGGGTTTCTGTGAAAGCCGAAATATTCCACCACTTCGTTTTTCTCTCCCCACGGTCCTGTCCTTCCTTCAATCAGGGTTGGACCTTGGTCTGGCCCTTAGTTCTTTGAAGGGTCAGGTGTCGGCGCTTTCTATCCTTTTCCAGCGCCCTCTGGAGCCTGTAAGGACTTTTTTCAGGGAGTGGCACATACAGTTCCTCCGTACCGTCCTCCTTTACCGCCTTGGGATCTGAATTTAGTCCTTTCAGCACTCGAGGCTTCCCCCTTTGAGCCCTTGCGGGAGATTTCTCTCCGACTCCTGTCCTGGAAGGTAGTTTTTCTTGTCGCCATCACTTCCATCAGACGGGTGTCTGAGTTGGCGGCGCTCTCTTGCAGAGAACCCTTCCTGGTTATTCATATGGACAAAGTGGTTCTCCAGCCCATCCCTTCTTTTCTTCCGAAGGTGGTCACTGACTTTCATATTAAAGAGGAAATTGTCCTTCCCTCACAGTGTCCATCTCCTTCACACCCTAAGGAAAAGGAGTTACACCATTTGGACGTTGTCAGAGCTCTGAAGATCTATTTAGCAGCCTCCGGTCCCTTCCGCCGTACGGACTCCCTTTTTGTCATTCCGGAGGGTCCTCGCAAGGGATTGGCGACCTCCAAGGTGGCAATCGCACGTTGGATTCGGGATGCAATTGCGGAGGCTTACGACACCTGAGCGGTGGGCGCATCTTTGGCTCGGAGGAATCGCGCTTCGGCTGCACAGTTGTGTAAGGCGGCTACTTGGTCCTCCTTACACACATTCACAACATTTTACCAGGTGCATACTTATGCATCGGCGGACGCTGCCTTGGGCTTGCATGGTCTTGCAGGCAGCAGTTTCTTAGATGCCTGCAAGGACGCTTGCTTCCATGGGTCTGCGGTTTTTTCCCTCCCTTTGGACTGATTTTGGACGTCCCACGGTTCCTGTGTCCCCCAACGAATATGGGCGAGAAAATTTTATTTTTGTCAAACTTACCAGAAAAACCTATGTTTCTCTCTTCATTGGGGGACACAGCACCCACCCAGTATTGTTGTTCGACCACAGTTGTGGCAGTTGCTGGTTTGAACCCCCATTTGGGTCTTTTGGCATGGTTGGTGTTCCATGTTTTTTCTTAGTTGGCTTGCTGCTCCTACTGCTTGTGCACAAACTGAAGCTCTCTCTCCAGGCTGGAGGGGGTATAGCTGCCAGGGGAGGAGCTAACAGCTTTATTGAGTGTCAACGCCTCCTAGAGAAAATAGCTATACCTACGGTTCCTGTGTCCCCCAATGAAGAGGGAGAAAGAGATTTTACTGGTAAGTTATACAAAAATCTCATTATCCCAGGCATGTTTAAATTGACTTACTGTCAATTTCCCAACTACATCTGCTGGTAGGTTGTTCCAAGTCTGATAATGATGTCGGGGGAGAGAAGAATCGGGTGAAATTAATATTTTTGCCCAATATTTTGTTCTCCCAGAAGTCTGGCAGCAGCCTAGGCCAGCAGAGTCCATTGTGGCTCCTGTAAACATGATGCCAGTGTGAACAGAGCTTTGAATGTGTGATCGCTGGTTTGTTTGTTGACCTCATTTGCATGTTCTTCTGTTATCTAGAGTTCCTTGAGAAGTATCCAGAAGAGGAAGTGAAGAGTTGCACACTATCCACCGATAAGGAAGTAGCACAGGATTTTCAAGATGGCAGAGCTCCAACTATCGCTCAGCTGCTGCAGGAGAAAACCTTGTACTCATTTTCCGAGTGGCCTAAGGTGTTATAAGCAATTCTCCATTTTCATGGTCCTAGTTAAAATTCAGGTTTACTATGTTTCCACTTGACCTTAGGTGGTGGTCACACCGCGGTTGTGAGCCTCTGATGGGGTTTCTTTCACTTTCGATGACAAGAATAGTGTTGCATGCCAGCACCTTTCTTGCCAGCAAATTTGTGAAACCCTAACAGACCTCATTATAAGTCAGTGGAGTCTGTCCTTGCTGTGTCGAGTATTCATACAGGATATCCACCGCAGAATAATGTCTTCTGTAAACAGAAACCAGAACACCTGTGTGATCATAGTCTTAGTAACACCAGGGCAGATTTACTAATATTGTAAAAAAAAAAAAAGTAAGACCGTGCACTTACACAGACAGTCTTATACTGCGCCAGGACCACACCAATGGACCAGCACCATTAATAATCCACATTCAAAAACACCGGTGCACGCTTGGACACCAAACCTCCCCTTGCTGAAGTTCAAATGAAAATCGCGAAAAAAAAGGCTCACTCCGAAATCTGTTCACTCTGCAGAAAGCAACGTTTCAGAAAACTGTTCCATCGAGGGACTGAAACGTTGCGGTCTGTATTAAGTGAAGAAATTCTCTTTTTGATTTAAAAATTTTGAAGTGTGGTCTTTTTTTTTGTAACTTTTTAAACTTTTTTGCTTAAATATTAGTTTGCTTAGTTTCTCAAAACTGCACCAGCATTTTGGAGCATTTTTTTGGCACACAGCATCTTTACCATAGACATAGCAACAGGAAGCGGGTAGGGAGACGGCATGCCGTCTCCTCATACAGCTGATCGGTGGGGGTGCCGGGTGTCGGACCCCTGCTGATCTGATATTGAGCCCGGATAACCCCTTTAAGCCATGCCTCCTTCACCGTGAGACACGTCTCTTTCCGCTAAGCCTCACTTCTTTGTCTGACAAGGCATAAAAAGTGTCTAAAACACTTGATAAATGCAGTGCAAAGCATATATGGCATTTTTGACACATTTTTTATAGTAAATCTTCCCCAGTGTGTCTTTTAGTTACAGTATTTAATGAGGGATGGACAGTGCCTTTTCATTGGGTAGAAATTGATGGAGGGAGGCACACTGTCGCTGCATCGGTATGAATCCACGGATCATAATGGAGATCTTCCAGAGCAAAACAATGCAGCTGTTGTGACCCCAGAAAATTTGATATAGATAACCTATCCTGAGGATAGGTTAGAAATATTAAACACCCGGAAAACCCCTTTTAATAAAAGATTTAAAGGGGTTTTCCCGAGATTTTAATACTGATCAGTAGGGATCCGATACTCGGGGGGGGGGGGGGGATAGAAAAGTCACTGGCTCTCCTGTGAGGGCCGCGGCCTTGTCCAGCTTTTCCTAGGCCAGTAACAACACATTCATCTGTCACGTTGCCTAAGCGCAACCCAGCCCCATAGAAGTGAATGGGTCTGAGCGCAGTACTAATCACATCCGCTATATAATGTATGGCATTGTGCTTGGCACATTCCTGGCTGTCGGACCCCCACCAATCAGGTTCTGATGACATATCCTGAGTCATCATTAATAAACTCTCAGAAAACTTTTTTAATAGCTCTTTGTCATAACAATTTTTTTATGTGAAGTTCTATCTTTTAACCCACTGTTGAATCTAACCCCAGATTAATGTCCTTCTTCTCCTGTAGGATCGAGTGATCATTAATCGGATAGACAATATTTGCCATTCGGTGCTGAAGGGGAAATGGCCATCCTCCAGTCAACAGTTCGAAGCACAGTGCATGGTACCCTCAGTGTTAAATAGCAATTTGTGTCCCAGGAGCAGCTACAGCACTGCAGAAGCACAAAATTCAACCTATAGCAATGGCTCTCCTGTGTCCCATGCGCAGAAGGTAAGCTTTGTTGCGAAAAATTGGTAGTGGCTATACCTGGTACATACATACATATAATAGAGCATGTGCCAGTAGGTGTTATTGGTACGATTTGTGTTTTTGAAATTCAGACGTTTAGGTCATATCACCAGGAATGCACAATAGATAAGGATCCCTCCTTGGGACCCACACCTGAGAGTCTCCTGTCCTGCCTGGAGAGGCGGCCGCAGCATGCAGATGGAGAATGTATGTGGGTTTTTTAGATACAGCTGAGCAAGCACTATAGGTGTAAGACCTCTTTCACATAAATGATACGGATTAGGTCCAGATGCATTCAGTGAAACTCACACCATTTTGCAAGCAAGTTCAGTCAGTTTTGTCTGCGACTGCGTTTAATTGTTCAGCTTCTTCTGCACGGGTGCAATGCGCTTTGATGCATTTTTCACGCGCATGATTAAAAACTGAAGGTTTACAAACAACATCTCTTAGCAACAATCAGCGAAGAACGCATTGCATCAGCACCTGCTTGCGGATGCAATGCGTTTTTCACTGAAGACCCATTCACGTCTATGGGGCCAGGGCTGCGTGAAAACCGCAGAATATAGAACATGCTGCGTTTTTCACGCAATGCAGAACTGATGCATGAAAAAGAAAAAACGCTCATGTACACAGACCCATTGAAATGAATTGGTCAGGATTCAGTGCGGGTGCAATGCGTTCACGTCACACATTGCACCCACGCAGAAAACTCGCTCATGTGAAAGGAGCCTAACGCATTGCACCCGCACTGAATCCGGACCCATTCACTTCAATGAGGCTGTTCAGATGAGCAGTGATTTTCACACATCACTTGCGTGAAAATCACAGCATGTTCTATATTCTGCGTTTTTCACGCAACACAGGCCCCATGGGGGATGCGTGAAAATCGCATAGCATCTGCAAGCAAGTGCAATTTTCACGCATGGTTGCTAGGAGATGCAGTTAGTAAATTGATAAAAGTAAATTTACTGTATTATTTTTCCTTATAACATGGTTATAAAGGAAAATGCTAGCATTCGTATTACAAAATGCTTACTAAAATGTGGCTTGAGGGGTTAAAAAAAAATAAAAAATAAAAATATAACTTACCTCATCCACCTGTTCGCGCTGCCGGCATAGTCTTCTTTCTTCTTCTTTCAGGACCTGCAAAAGGACCTTTTGATGACGTAATAACGATTTTAACCCCCCAAGCCACATTTTAGTAAGCATCCTGTATTAAGAATGCTATTATTTTCCTTTATAACCAAGTTATAAGGGAAAATAATAAAATAAATAGAACCCCAAACCCGAACTTCAGTGAAGAAGTCCGGGTTCCGGTCTGGGTACCACATTCAGTTTTTTCTCACGCACGTGCAAAACTCATTGCATTCGCGCGGAAAAAAATGAACATCGGAACGCAATCGCAGTCAAAACCGACTGCAATTGCGTGCCTACTCACGCGGTTTTCCCGCAATGCATCCGGAGCAAATCCGGAACACCCGTGTGAAAGAGGCCTAAGAGTCGTACCAGAATAGGTTCTAACTAGAGCAATCAAAAAGACCTATTTCCTATTCTAGACGGGTCTAGTTTTGTAATGCGGTTTTACATTGTTAATTTTAAAAACGGTGTGGCAATGGATGTGTAGTGAAAAGTAAAATGCACACCTATGTATGTTTGCTTCGTAGGAAACCTTCACTGCTGCATTTTCAAATGACGAACGAAAACCTCGAAGGCTATTTGAGTTTGAAAGTGAGAGGGCAGATGTGAAGACCCGAGGGATGCAACATCTCAATACTCAGCTTGGGAGAAACAGCGCAGCATTGAATGGATGGAGAGAGGCCGCCATGGAACTGTGTAGAGAGCAGGCTGCAGGCGGCAGCTCTACCTATTCTATCAATAGCAGCACGCCCAAGATGGCTGCCATGACTGGCTTGCAGGGTTCTTTGGGAATGGACTTGTCAGGAATCTTGCAGGCTGGACTCATCCATCCTGTCACAGGACAAATTGTTAATGGCAGCATGAGGAGAGAGGAGTCTTCCCTCCGAAGGAGAAGAGGAAGAAGGAAAAATGTGGAGGGGATGGATCTGGTGTTTCTGAAAGACAGAGGGATGCACGCAGGCATTGTGGTAAGAGCGTTAGTAATGAGAGATGATGGCTGAATAATATACTTATTACCTAGGATCTCAGTAGATGCTAGAGGTAGTCTACATTCTTGGTGCCTAAAGTATACTTCCAGTGATCCATGTCCTTGCAGAGCAGAAATAGACTGCTCACTTTTGAAGCTGCTTCTTTGACCCTGTCACTTAATTTTTTTTCCCCCATAAGTTTTAATACTAGTAAATTGTCAGGTGGCTGATCTCCAATGCCCAGTGTCATTGTTACCTGCAGTGGAGACCACCCACCTGACAGTTCACAAGTATATAGCACCATAAGAGATGGCACTGATATGCAAAATTATAGTCAATTGCACTTCTGTGAGGACATGACAGGTCCTCTTAAAGCGATTGTCTAGGATTTTACTTTTGATGGCCTACCCTCACAATAAGCAATCAATATCTGATGAGCAGGGGTCCAACACCTGACACCCCAGCCGATAGGTCCAGTACTGGAAGTCAGCACCAGATGTTTGCAGCTTTGTCTACTGTCCACCCCATTTAAAGCCTCTTAGACTAGGCACCTCAGTTTCTAAAAAACAAATCATGTATGTAGGTTACAATTCCAAGACTGAATGGTGCATGCTGTTCGCTAGACATTCAGTTGCGTGCCTTTTTTCATACAGGGACTACGTGAGGAAACTCAACTTGGCTCAGTGCACACTGAAGGCTCTGTCACTCCTCCTTCACATTCTGCAGCTACAGCCACTAAGACCCAACCCGAGAAGGTGATCCCTAACAAAAGCCTTCTGGAGTGGCTGCGCCAGCAGTCAGACTGCACAATAGACATACCGACATACGCAGGTGTAAGTAGAGAACATTGTCATCATGGGCCATTCTGCTCTTTTATTTTTTTATGTCCAAACTTGACCACCAGCTTTTCTTATCTGCTCTATAACAGTTTTAGGAAGAACCGTGAACATAAAGCTGGTAAAGGGGATCCAGAAAATTCCTTTAATGTATATGTACCGAACACTGCCCAACAGGGGCGTAGCTAGAACTGACTGGGCCCCACAGCAAATTTTTGTACTGGGCCCCTCCCAAACTTAATGGACGCATTCATACACACACTCGCCACATACATGGACGCACTCACCACATACATGGACGCACTCATACACGCACTCACTACATACATGGACGCACTCATACACGCACTCACTACATACATGGACGCACTCATACACGCATTCACCACATACATGGATGCACTCATACACGCATTCACCACATACATGGACGCACTCATACACGCATTCACCACATACATGGACGCACTCATACAGGCACTCACCACATACATGGACGCACTCATACAGGCACTCACCACATACATGGACGCACTCATAAAGGCACTCACCACATACATGGACGCACTCATAAAGGCACTCACCACATACATGGACGCACTCATAAAGGCACTCACAACATACATGGACTCACTCATACAGGCACTCACCACATACATGGACGCACTCATACACTCACCACATACATGGACGCACTCATACACTCACCACATACATGGACGCACTCATACACTCACCACATACATGGACGCACTCATACACTCACCACATACATGGACGCACTCATACACTCACCACATACATGGACGCACTCATACACTCACCACATACATGGACGCACTCATACACGCACTCACCACATAAATGGAAGCACTCATACACTCACCACATACATGGACGCACTCATACAGGAACTCACTACATACATGGACGCACGTATACAGGCACTCACCACATACATGGAGGCACTCATACACTCACCACATACATGGACGCTCTAATACAGGCACTCACTACATACATGGACGCACTCATACAGGCACTCACCACATACATGGACAGACTCACATACGCACTCACCACATATATGGACATATATACTGTGTGTGTGTATATATATATATATATATATATACACACACACACATTACATACACATGAACTTACAAGTAGTTATACACCTATTTCTACAGACAGACACTATTTCTACAGACAGACACTTACCTTTCCTGTAGACAGCTGATGTCTGGTCCTCACAGGCAGCCTGGAGAAGTAGGTGCCATCACCCATCTGTGCCATCCAGTGACAGCAGTAGTAGGTTTTAGGCGGGACCAGTCTCCCTCCATAGTCCCACTCCCAGTCCCTCCTCCCCACAGCAGGACAGGTAACAACCACCCCCCCCCCCCGGCCTGGCCCCGCCCCCTCCACCGCCTGAGTCCGCCTCCTACTAACTAGAGGGACTGGGTGGGAGGACTCAGGAGGCGGACTCAGGCGGTGGAGGGGGCGGGGAAATTCATTCCTTTCCTGCACTGCGGGTGGCGCTGGTGCCAGCCTGGCTCCGCCTCTGCTACGCCCCCGTTCCGGCCCCCTCCACCGCATCCGCCGGCCTACCTCATGTTGGACCGCCCGCGCCCCGCCCACTACACTGGGCGGGCGGTCGGCCCTGGCTGCCTGTGAGTGCTGTGATGTATAAAAAAAATAAAAATAAATGATGCGGTCCGGACGGGTGGGCCCCCAGTGGCGTAGGGCCCCATAGCCACTGCTATGGTTGCTATGGCGATCCCTACGCCACTGCTGCCCAATACGAAATATACTTATAGCATGATACTATGTGTATGTTATATATGTTTTTAAGAGATATGTCTCTACTGGTATGGTGTCAAGCCTGACTGGATAGTGTCACACTGGGGGAGGACATACCCTGTTGGCAAGCAGAATGTTAACACCCATTTGTCAGTTTACCCATACATTTCCATGAAGAATAACAGGGGGGCAGCACAAGAAAGTAGAATGTTTAGTAGTTGCCAGAACTGATATTACTCTTTTTACTGCATATTTAATAGAGAAACTCCCAATGTCTTAGAGTTTTTCAGATAAACCCAAACCGAGGCGCCCACGGTGCAAGGAGCCTAGTAAAGCGGACATTAGCATTCTCACTGGTGAAGACAGGATCTCTGGTGTTGGTGTTAACAAAGACGTGGGGCGAAGGGTATGATAACTACCACAATATCTGATAATATAAACTGTGTCCTGTATTGTCTGCCCAGTGTTCCACAGTCATATGTTTTGTACTTATCCATAATACGACTTCCATAGAG
Source organism: Bufo gargarizans (assembly GCF_014858855.1). NCBI lineage: Eukaryota > Metazoa > Chordata > Amphibia > Anura > Bufonidae > Bufo > Bufo gargarizans. Next base: position 95,358,329 of record NC_058085.1, read on the forward strand.
GTTTATGGGGCTTCAGCGAAAAAAATAAAATAGTGGTATATATTACTCCGTATATGCATTATTATTTTTTTCTTCTCCAGAAACATGGCTTCAATGAGAGAATGTCACATATGGCACTCAGTGGAGCCTGTATGGCAGTAGGTCAGTGTGCAGCCATATTCATGCTGCCCAAAAAATATCGGAATCCTGTGGGACCCCAATTAAAATTGATGGGGTCATTCAGGATTCACCTTTATCTGCCAGAATACATTCCATAATAAGCACCAGCCGTGGCACTAGTGCAAGCAGAATCTTAGCTGTTTTAATACCAGTATTCCCTATAATGAGCCTCAGAACCCAGGCTAGACATTTGTTTCTACAGTAAATTAAATTTGTACTTGTTTTCTCATCCTTTTTTTTTTATCCACAGGGATTTCTTCCCGAAACAAAGTTCAGCAGGGTATTGTCAGATGCTATTGTACATGACGCAGGGCCGAGGAGGAGAGGAAGAAGACCGCGAAGTGAACTGATCAAGTCCCCAGGAGTGGTGGGATCTGATGCATCATCTTCTGGCATGAATCCACTTTTTATGAACGGCCTAATCGCTGGAATGGATATAGTGGGATTGCAAAACATGAGAAATATGCAGAGTATTCCACTGACGGGGCTGGTGGGGTTCCCTACTGGATTTACAACAGTATCTGCCAACGAGGACATGAAAAGCACGTTAAGTATGTTACCCATGATGCTCCCGGGTATGGCTACCATGCCACAGATGTTTGGCGTTGGGGGGATCATCAACCCTCCCATCTCATCCTCTGTGCCATCATCTTTAGGAAGCACAATAAAAGGTGGTGCCTCTAATGCAGAGAAAGCCACTGAGGACAAAGACACCAGCCAAGAAAGTACACAAGATTCCACAACTTCAGAGAAAATGGTGGGTGCCGCTTTCAAAGAGCAGGCAGAACCTGTAGTGACTACAAGCAGCCCTGTAGCTTTTAACCCATTCCTTATCCCAGGCATGTCTCCAAGTCTACTGTACCCTTCCATGTTTCTGTCGCCAGGCATTGGCATGGCCATACCAGGGGTGCAGTCTAGCCGTTTATCAGAGGCAGGGGGCCATGATCCACAAAGGAGGAGGAGAAAGAAAGTAAAGGGGGACTCTCAGACTTCAGAATCAGAGTCTGTGCCCTTGACTGAGTCCACAGAGCAGGAGCAGCCGTCTCCCAGTGGCCAGAACTGTGTAGATACCAGTGAAACGCAACCATCAGAGAAGGACGAGGACGATACTGGTTTAAGAGAAACTCCAGACAGTGCTAATTAGAACTTGAACCCCTTAAATTGTGACTTGTGAGTTCTTTCTCTCATATTTCTTACACTCTGGAGTGTCCATCAGTAAAATTCTACCTAAACCGCTCCCCTTTATCTCCGTGTTATGTCTATAACACCTTGGCTCTTATGGTAGACAAAGCCACAAAATGTGGATGTTGTAGGAAAGCAGAAACATTTCATACGATTTCATTAGTTTTTTTTTGTTTTGTTTTTTAACTTCCATTCCATCGATGAATTATGAAAGCAACTTATCTGTTTCTTGCCTTTTCCCTTGGCACACATCAGGCTCTTGACTTTATTTAAAGGCACAGTGTAGCACAAAGCCTTAAAGCAGCAATCCCTTCATCCAAAGACAGGCTTTTGGCTAAAGCAATATAACTGGTGCTGTCTGCAGTCAACTTTGATGGGAAGCTTAATTCTAAACCTTGTCTTTCTGTTTGTGTGTACGTTTAACGGCTGTGCAGTTGTTGCTCTGCGATCACTAAAAGATCGGAATGAATTAAAAGTATCACAGGCATTACTGTACAGTTTAACAGTGCAGCACTCCCCAATTTCTGGGCACTTAAGGGTCAGTTTTATAATTTGAACAATTATACTCATGCCTGCAATATAATGAGAATGCAAATGGGAGGTAATAATGGGTAATCTGTGTCATCAAACCTTCACGTTCCATGGACTTCTTTTATGAAGTAGCCTTTTGTGGCACATTTACAGCTGGTTTAGACTTAGTAGAGCCCCACTTACACCAGACAGTTATCATGGTTGGTTACCATGCAGTTTTTTTTTTGGAGATCTTGATTGGTCGGCATTGATAGTACAATCTGTCCCCAGGGGCAGTTCTGCAAACTTTAAATAGACCTTAAAATATTAAATACCCTTTTTTTTTTTGCAGCCACATGCATCTGAGCAATAAGGAAATTGTGTTTGGTTTTTGCATACCCCTCCTCCCCCACTTATGAAACTTTATTTTTACCCTCAGAACATTATTTTTTACCAAGCAACACTAATTTAACATTTGATTACAAATAAAACATTTGTATTAAAGGGGTTATACAGACTTCAATACGCCTCAAGATAGATATGAGATCAAATATCAGATTTGCAGGGGTCCGGCACCCCACACCCCTGCTGATTAGCTAGTCAAGATCAGCACCGGAACTGCATAGTTTTGTCTGTTGGAGCTGGATACTTCAGTGCTGCTTCTATTGAAGTGAATGGGAGCAGCTGTGCAATAACCAGCTGCATCCACTACACGGTCAACAGAGCCTTGTAGCCCCAGCGCTACGCCCCAGCGGCTTATCGGTGGATGTTTGGGGTTTCAGACCCGTGCCGATCTGATAGGCCTTCTATAAAAAATAAAATAAATGGAAATGCCCTTCTTTTTCCTGATTGAAATGAGATCACTGATCTCTCTATTCCTAGATGCACGCAATGCCAGTTGTCTGTTTCTTACTGACGATCAACCTTGAGTTCTTATAGGTTGTAATTTTGGGTTGGGTTGGGTGGAGGGGAGAGGAAATCGGAGTATAAATGGAGTTACAATTGTGGTTGAGTGCAACTGGAGAGATCAGTGTTCCTCATTACTCTTAATAATTTTAAAAGTTTTGCCTTAAATGTTTTTTGGGGGGATTAGAAAGAGGGGCATTTCTTTCTCCATTAATGGTGCCAGTTTTGTTCATGGGCTGTTTATGGTATTGCAGCTCATCATCATTCATGTAAATGTAGAAGATCTGCAGAATCAAACATAGCCAGTAAACAAGAGTAGCACTGTTTCTAGCAGACCCCTTTTTTGTTATCCTGGATTACCCCTTTAAATGGAAAGCATCTTTAAACTCAAGGCACTTTCTACATTTCCCAATGTATCCCCAGATACCAAATGTACCTTAATTAAAGAGCCTTTGTCAGAGTGATCAACCCTATTAAACCAGGCATATTGCCTGGTAGGTGTGATCATGCTGATTAAAATGATATCTTATCTATCTTTTGTAGGTTGCAGTGTTCTGGCGATATGAGGATTTTTATCTTTATGCAAATCAGACAGTTGGAGAACCAAAGGGAAGGCTGAAGCACTTAAAGGGGTTGTCCAGGTTCAGAGCTGAACCTGGACATACCTCCATTTTCACCCAGGCAGCCCCCCTGACATGAGCATCGGAGCAGTTCATGCTCCGATGCTCTCCTTTGCCCTGCGCTAAATCGCGCAGGGCAAAGGCATTTTTCTGAGTTCCGGTGACGTACCGGGGCTCTCTATGGGGCTGACAGGAACTCCGGTGACGTCACCGGCACTGATGGGCGGGATTTGGCTCTGCCCTAGCCAGTAAAACGGCTAGGGCAGAGCTAAAGCCCGCCCCTCAGAGCCGGTGACGTCACCGAACACACTGCCGGGCGGAAGTTACCGCCCGGCAGTTTGTTATTGAAAACAAAAGAGCCGGTGCCCTGTGCGATCTAGCGCAGGGCTCTGGAGCGCATCGGAGCATGAGATGCTCCGATGCTAGGCTCAGGGGGGCTGCCTGGGTGAAAATAAGGGTAAGTCCGGGTTCAGCTCTGAACCCGGACAACCCCTTTAAAGCACCGCTACAGCTATGCCCCTAGTGCTCATTACATTGCCCTTTTTCCAAACGCCTCCACAGCGGCATGGATTCACAGGAGGTTACCTCGCCTCCTCTAGGGACAGGAAACAACGTGGAGATCTTTAAATGGCCCCCTCCCCTTACCTGCTCCAGTTGTTTCCTGTCCCTCTGGGATGTGTGGAGAACCTCCTGTAAAGGGCACGCACCGGCAGGAGTTTTCTTGGAAGCCCAGCTGAAGATTCCGAGGAGCACTTCTTAGTGTGCTGGGCGAAAATCAGGGCCACGGGGCTCGCTGTGCGGCCCTTCCTGCTTCTCTGGCATCAGCGTTTTCAAAATCTAGACGTTCGCAGATGTGTGTTAGATTACATTAAGGCAACAGAAATTTTCAGGAAGACAGACTCCTCTTCATTCAGTTTGCTAGGCCAAATAGAGAACAGGCAGCAAGCAAGACAACCATTGGAAGATGGATCAGATCAGCAATCCTTTTTTGCTACAACTTAAATGATGTCATTCCTCCAAAGGGACTAAAAGCTCCTTCAACTTGATCAGTCACAGCATCCTGGGCAGAGTCGGCGGACGTCTCTTTGGAACAAATAAGCCAGGCAGCCACCTGGTCTTCGCCTTCTCCTTTTTTTCGACATTATCAATTAGATGTGTTAAAAAATAGGGACTTATCGTTTTCTTGCAGAGTGTTATCTGCAGTGGTCCCACCCTAGTTATTTAATTTCTCTCTTATTCCTCCTGTGAATCCGTGCCGCTGTGGAGGCGTTTGGAAAGAATACAATTACTTAACGGTAATTGGTTTTTCCTCTAGTCTCCACAGCAGCACGGAAATCCCCCCCCCCCCCAACCCCACATCTATGTAATAATTTGATTCCGTATTCTGGTATTTTGTTTTGTTATTTTAAAAATAGATACATAACATCATGTTGCATCAATTTCAGAGTGTCTCGGTTATTTACTGGAGCAGGTAAGGGGAGGGGGCTATTTAAAGATCTCCATGTTGTTTCCTGTTCCTAGGGGACCTCCTAGGTAACCTCCTGTGAATCAGTGCCGCTGTGGAGGCTAGAGAAAAAAACAATTACCAGTAAGGAATTGTAATCTTCATTGACAGGGCTAATAGCCCTGTTTTATTGTGTCTGTGCAGTGACTGCTTTCCCTTATTAGCCCTGCCAGTCAAAGTGGACGGGGGAGTGTAACTAGCACTAGGGGCGTAGCTGCAACGGTGCTCGAAGCACTACACCTAACCCCTTGGTGCTCCAACTGCCTGATTTGCATAAAGATAAAAAAAACTCTTCATACCTCCAGAACACTAAAACCTACAAAAATAAATAAGGTATTGTTTTAATCGGCATTATCTACTCTACCAGGCAACATGCCTGATTAAATAGGGTTGACAATGCTAACAGGGGCTATTTAAGCTAAAGGGAGCACTTGATGAGCCAAACGTCACCTTATTTGTATGATAAAGGCTTTGCCTTCTGTAAACCAAGTTTAAAGAAATGAAAAAAAATTATATATAGAGAGTGAAAGAAATGTTTATATATATGAATTAAAGGGTAGAAAATCACTGTAGAATAGATGCCAGAATTAGAAATGGACGCATCATACAAGTCAGAAGAGGGGCTGCTGCTCAAAAAAAAAAGTTAAAGTAACCCATCAGGACCTGAAGTCATTTGCCACTGATCTGCTGTCGGTGACTGCAGAACATATTGCAGAGTGAATCCGTGGTAGCAGAAATTCTGAAGCAAAACTTTGCCACTGTTGATCATTATTTTATTTTTTTCTGGAACCTATTTAAGCCAAATCTGTACTGAAATGAAGCATGAGAAAACCATGTGCTAAGATTTATTATTTTTAATATTTCAAAGTTTTGCCCTATTTTATTATATTTACTGGTCTAGTAGTGTAGATGGATATATAGAGATATATAATTAATGATTTTGAAAAAAAGTCATATATTCATAAAAAAAATTCTAAAAAGAAGTGAATAGACGAATTGTTTAAGAATTGAGTAGTTGACAGAAATTCTAGCACTGTCTTATATTTTTTTTTAAACTTGCAGTTGATACGTAATTTTAGCTGTGTCTCACATTCATGCTGTTGCTTTAAATTGTCTTTTTGCACACAGTTGTTTGTTTTCTTGCTCCTGTCAGGATGGATTTCATTTGCAAATATTAGAACATAACAAGTACTCTAACTGGGGGAGGGGGGATGTGATCGATTGAGTGGGATTTTTTGGCCTAGAGGTCGACTTAGAGATTCCTCCGAACATGTACCCAATTAGGAAAAAAAAAAAAAAAAACGTTTTCATTTTTCACAGTCCCACCATTCGATACCAGTAGCTCTGTTCCTGGCCGCTTTGGGTCCTTTCCGATACGGAAGTGGCTTGCTCCCTTGACTGCTGTGGTGGCCAATCACTGCCTCAGCGGTCACATGTGCTAGAACAGCACATCCGTAGCAGATGTTCGCAGGAATTGGTAAGTTGACTCCTAGGCCAGACATCCTCTCTAAACTGAGCATACATACCAGTTGATTGCTGACCACCAGTTGTCTACTCTAACATATGCGTTCAGCTTCATGGTATTTTACTAGGGAAATAAGTGACTACCAGACTCCTCTGGTGCTGCTGTTGTAGGGGTAGAGAATTCCATTAATTAAAACCATTACTTTTTTCAAAATCTGTGAAGTCTCACGACAAATATGCACCATGTATGACCTACTTAGACTTAAACCTAGATAATGGGGCCACTGATCTGGAAACTCTTTGTTTGATATTGCAACTCAAGCCCTTTCATGCCAATAGGACTATACTGCAGTACAGTGCAATCCATTGACGAAAGGGGTGCTGTTTCGGGGCGGAGAGGGAAAACTCTTTTATAATCATTTTAGTGAACCTTGAGTTCTGTCCACAAGGATCTTGGATACTGAGTATAATTCCCATTAATACCCGATCAGTGGGTTGGTGGACGTGCATGCAGTATGTTCTTTGAAGATGAAAGCTTTGTTTTAATTCAGGAGTGATGAGTGGTTGTGAAAGAAAGTAATTTAAAGGAGAACACATCACCGGCACTGATGGGCAGGCTTTAGCGCTGCCCTAGCCTGTAAAACGGATAGGGCAGCACTAAAGCCACCCCATCAGAGCCGGTGACGTTGCCGAACACACTGCTGGGCAGAAGCCTCCCCCTGGCAGTGTGTTATGGTAAATAAAAGAGCCCTTTCCTTGCGTGATCCTGCACAGAGCAAGGGAGAGCATTGGAGCATGAAATGCTCCCATGCTAACATCAGAAGGGCTGCCTGGGTGAAATTATGGGTATGTCCGGTTTCAGCTCTGAACCTGGACAACCCCTTTTAATAGGAGGATAATTTGATATAACATGAGTCCAGTGGATATATTATTGGGTAAATTACGACTGATAGCTGTTGGCTGACAGCAGTCCTGTGTCTATGGCCAGTATTAATTCCGTCTCTATTAACCTCTACAGATCTCCAGAACCTTGAACTTCCTGCACATGGTTTATAAAATGGTGCTACCATGGTCTTTTCGCGTCTCTTTCCCCCTCCTACAGATGTCTTTTAAAGAAAATAATTTGTGTTAAGACCTGTTAACCAGCAGCATTTAAAGATGGCCTCCAGGAAGTCATGGTAGAAAACCTTGGAGTCAGGGCGATCCCTGGGTGGTCCATATGCAACGGGTGGCCTCCCCCTAGGGCCCTCTAATGCCCATCCCAGGTGTAGGAAATGCAGAGTGGTATGTTGTTGCCTAAAATGTCTCTTTATGTGTGTCACGGTGCTCCTACCTGGATACGTCTGGACCCCAGGCTTTGGCTCCAAAGCAATAAATAGGGGGGAATAATTGAGGGATTTTAAGAAATAACTTGAGTCCAGACCTTGAGATGAAGTTCAATGGCAGCTTTACTTGAATAAACGTTTCTCAAAACAGTTTCAGGCTTTGTCTTGGTTCCAGCAGGCTTTAGCATTAAACTGGCAGGCAAACTCAACTCTGCTATATCTCTGTTTCTCTCTGACTCTGCTGTATTGACAGGCTAGCTGTATAAGGCTGCATTCACGCGTCCGTGGTGTGTTGCGGATCCGCAACACACCCGCCCGGCACCCCTATAGAAATGCCTATTCTTGTCTGCAAGCTGCGGACAAGAATAGGACATGTTCTATCTTTTGTGTAGCTGCGGACCCAAAGATCAGGGCCGCGCTATGCGGATAGCACACTGTGTGCTGTCCGCATCCATTCCGTCCCCATAGAAAATGAATTGGTCGGCACCCGTTCCGCAAAATTGCAGAACGGATGCGGACCCATTTGCGGACGTGTGAATGGAGCCTAACTCAGCTTCTTCTGTATGCTGCACTTAACTTTGTAGTCTGACTCTAGGTTATGCCAGGGAACTGTCCTCCTGGCTCCTGAGGCTTTAAACTATGGCCAGCAGAGCTTAGGGTGCTCTGGCTGGCGTGGGCACGTCCAGGAGAGATGTGCCCCTGCACACCCTTCCCCTAGCTGGGGGTAAGCTAGACTGACTATAACTTCTGCCCACCCTTCCTGCAGGAAATAGGACTAGCCCACTTCTCTCCAGAGGGGTGTTAGAATGGAATGGCAAGTTCCGTTCTCTCTAAGTACAGCTCTGCCGTGTTTGCTACCACCTGCTGGTGAACTAGACACATTACATGAACATAACAGTTGCATAAAGATATTAGTAATGCACATTGTGGAGGACCCGGAAATAAATGCATAAGATAGCATGAGGTTAGACCAATAGAGATAGTAGCAGGGTGCAGAAGTGGTAACACCACTCTTGGGTGGTACACATATTTGACAATTATGTAAGATGGTGGGACACTATGTAGCTTTCTGTTCCAAAAGTAATAGGACTGTGCATTTAGACAGGGAACGTTCATTGTTTTGCGGCATTCCAATCAGTTATTTTCAGCAAAATTATTAGCACTTTAGTATAAACCTAAGTATTGAATATTTGGGGTGACCCCTCACCATCAGTGTTTGCTTCTATTAGGTACAGTTATTATTATATAGTGCTCAATGGGGATTCAGTAGAAATCGCTCACTGATTTTATTCTATATTTTTATTTTTGGTTAGACAAACTTACAGTGAAAGCAAATTGCTGTTACTTATGCGTCTCTTGACCTTCACCTTCTGCTTTTGCCTGTTACGGAAAAAAATATGGAATCCGTTTCAAGAATTTGTATGATTATTTTTTTTTTAAATGCGCCCCTCCTTTATCAAGAAACAACACCACTCTTACCCTGTGGGTATGGGTGGTGCTGCAGTTCAGCCTCCTCAAGTGATGCTGCAATACCATAAACAGCCAAAGGAAAAGAGCGGCACTGGTTCTGCGAAATAAACTTTTTGTTCTAACCCTGGACAAAGGGAATATTTGTGAAACAGTCTCAAAAGAAAAACCCTATGTTGTCCATAGCAGCCAATCACAGCGCAGCTTTTATTTTGTAATTTTGCTCTTGAGACATGAAACCTGCGCTGTGATTGGTTACTATACCCCAAAAGTCTTTAGGGGGTTCCATATAGACTAACTTGGTAATGACAGCTCTGGTTTAGTTCTCTGTGGGTTGCTATATGTCGGTTAATCTCTTAGTTTCTACACATTGGTTACCGGAATTCTTTTTTGGACACTACTGCTATTACTTTATAAAAAGTGGCCTCTTTGGTGTGGATCGTAGAAATTCCCATACACATTATTGCTAGGACTCAAGTCTTGATGACTTATTTTTTATTTTTTTGCACAAATACAAACCTGCATATTTAGCAAAGGCATAAAGCTAGTATGCTTCATAGATAAGGCAATACACTCCTGCGTTTGTGAGTGCTATGTACGAGTTGATACAGTATCACCCATGCCCATGTTTCTGTACCTGCTGCCTAGATGCTTTGTTCTTGTCGGGCATAGAAAACACAGCCAAGCTTGTCGAGTACAGATGGGGGACTTGCGTATGTACCGCTCGCGTTGAATGTTTACAGTGATGGTCCACTACCTGGATGGGTAGATGCTAATGAAGCAAAAGCCATGCGAGGGGGAGGAAATACTTTCCATGCATTCTTCTGGAACATTTGCAACTCATTGCATGTTGAAGTGTGTGTATATGTGTGTGTATATATGTATATTTCTATACATAATATTTAACCTTTCCAATATATGTTTATATGCATTGATTCACCTGTTAATGGCTATGGTGAATAGATAATGGGATAACTTTCCTGCAGCCATTTTGTGTATCATAAACTGTAAAGGAGACTTGATCATTGAAGCCCTGCCTCTTTTCTGCAGTTGTTGTATACCAATGTATATTGGTTTTTGGAGGGGTTGCCTAGGATTAGAAATAGGGTTAGTTTTTTGTTTTCTAGAACAGTGCCACTCTTGTCAATGTACTCAGTACCGTTCACTTGAATGGGTAGAATCCAATGGACCTTTTTGTAATCCTGGATAACCCCTTTAAGGCTACATGCACACGACCGTATGTGTTTTGCCGTCTGCAAATTGCGGATCCGCCCAAAAAACTGATACCATCCTTTTTTTTTTGCGGATGCATTGTAACAATGCCTAAAACGGACGAGAATATTTTTTTGGCGTGGCTACGGAACGGACATACTGATGCATTTTTGGCGGACCCATTGATATGATTGGGTCCGCATCCTATCCGCAAAAAAAAAAACGGAACGGACACTGAAACAAACAACGTTCGTGTGCATGTAGCCTGAAGAAGTTTTCCCAGAATCAAGACTTCTCACCTATCCACAAAAGTGTCTGATCACTGTGGCTCCTATCGCTGGAGTTCCAGTTCCTCCATTTGACTGGAGCAGCGTTTGCTCATGCACGCTGTGGCTCCATTGAGTTTCTATGGGACTGATGGAAATAGTCGAGCACAGAGCTTGACTATCTCACATAATAAATGAAAGCCACACTCTGAAATATAAATAAAAGTGTGTCTTGAGGCAGTCTTCATTTTATCTGGATCTTTAAATTAGGACCCTCACTACAATGCACTTTTACAAAAAATGCACATGCGCAGATATCCGGAGGCGCTTTTTATTTTCTCCAAACAAAAGTTCACATTTTCTCTTTTATGTTTAAGGCCATATTTTTGTTTTCATGTTTAAGTGCCCCCCTGCAGACAGCTGAACATTGGATGACCAGTACAGGACGTTGGTCTGAGCTGTAGTAAAGGTTGGATCCAACTTAATAATCTCACGTGGAACCCTGTGTCTGCCAGACCTAGAAATTCTCTGCACCTGCTTGGTTGACTGCGTATGCAAAGTAGCAATCGGAAAGGTTTTGGAACTATTACCATGTTAATGTATATGGTGCCAGTTTGGTGTTGTCGACACTTGCAGTTATGTATGGGTGAGACTACACCATCTTGTTACTGTGGTTTTGGGTGTTTCCAAGCATTACCCCTTGTGCCAGTCTCATTTTCTCTATACTTGACTCATTCTCTATACGCACAATGTATAAATTCTAAATCTATATATTTATATGCATTCATGCACACACATATACCATTAGACAAAAACATGAAATGAAAATTGTATCAATCTGGGGATATTTTTTTTGTGTGTACTATACGAATTTCCTTGAATGTGAGGGAAGTGGTTCTGCTATTCCTGGCCTCATATCAATGGCTTTCATGGTTTTTGTTACTTTTCTGTTTGTTCTGTTTAGTTTTTTTTTTTTTTTGTAGTGTTACTAATTTACCTGAATGGTCCAAAAGTGTCGACAACCAACGCAACATTTCATCCACTGAGTTATTTATTGGTTTTCCTATTTTATTTTTTTTGGTCACTTGTCTTTTATACACTTGGGATTATTAATGATGTATATGTTGAAATTAAGACTTTGAAAGACTATGTTAACTGTGGAAGTAACTGATTTGTTTTCTTCATCCTGATGCTGACATCTGGGTTTTTCCTACATAAAAATGCTGTTAATACTCTGTGTTCTGTGACATTTTGTGAGGTATGTGTGTGTTGCTGGAAGGATGAGAGAATGGTTATATGAACACTGAAAGCATTGTTCATACAGTGCAGTTATTTTAAGGGTCCTTACACTTGGTTCATGTTAAAAACAACTGCAAAATAGGTACTGCCACTTTTTGTTTGGCTCCTACGGGTTTTAGTGGCGTTGTTTTCTTGAGGTTTTTGAACCCATTGGGGCAGATTTACTACTAGTGTCTCACTTTACACTAAGAATAGGAATCTTGATATTAGACAAATTTACTATTCTGGCACATAGACCTTTGAGTATTGTAAATCCCAGAATTTTGCCAGTGTGGCACAAAAAATGTGTACTCTAAGTTTGCACCACCTATAGGTTGGCATATTATTTCATATAAAAATGCGCCAAAATGTAGCAAATTTAGACCACATCCCTTTTCAGCGAAGCCACACCGATTGTCCGGGTGAGTGGTAAATAGCTTGCAAAAGTGGAAAAACTGATGCAATTTCAATAGTAAATCTACCCCAGTGTCTTACCACATGTTTTCTTCATGGCGCTTTTCCCCTGTAGAGGGGATTTGAAAACTCCCGAAAAAATTTCAAGAGATGCATGCTGTATTTTTAAAAAGACAAAAAAATCCACCTAATTAACAAAAATGCTAGGAGCAAAAAACTAAACTTTTTTATGGAAAGTTCATATCAGAGTTTCATTTTTTTTTTTTTACACAATCCATGTAGCAGGGCTCTTTCACACTTGTGTTGTCCGGATCCGGCGTGTACTCCATTTGCCGGAATTACACTCCGGATCCGGAAAAACACAAGTGAACTGAAAGCATTTGAAGACGGATCCGTCTTCAAAATGCATTCAGTGTTACTATGGCAGCCAGGACGCTATTAAAGTCCTGGTTGACATAGTAGTAGTGGGGAGCGGGGGAGCAGTATACTTACCGTCCGTGCGGCTCCCGGGGCGCTCCAGAATGACGATCACGTCATCCATGCGCGTGGGGCGCCCTGACGTCACTCTGAAGCGCCCCGGGAGCCGCACGGACGATAAGTATACTGCTCCCCCGCTCCCCACTACACTTTACCATGGCTGCCAGGACTTTAGCGTCCCGGCAGCCATGGTAACCATTCAGAAAAAGATAAACGTCGGATCCGGCAATGTGCCGAAACGACGTTTAGCTTAAGGCCGAATCCGGATTAATGCCTTTCAATGGGCATTAATTCCGGATCCGGCCTTGCGGCAAGTGTTCAGGATTTTTGGCCGGAGCAAAAAGCGCAGCATGCTGCGGTATTTTCTCCGGCCAAAAAACGTTCCGGTCCTGAACTGAAGACATCCTGATGCATCCTGAACGGATTTCTCTCCATTCAGAATGCATTAGGATAAAACTGATCCGGATTCTTCCGGCATAGAGCCCTGACGACGGAACTCTATGCCGGAAGAAAAGAACGCAAGTGTGAAAGAGCCCTAAAAAAAAAAATGGAGCTGAGGTGGAAATGGCTCAAACAAATGCCAAATGTGCAACAGGTTTTTTTTTTTTTTTTTTACAGGATCCTATAATTTTAGAAAATTAGAAAATAAAATGGAGATGTAAACTCTCTCTTACTTGTGAATTCACTATAATCGGCATTCCTTCATGTCAACTAAAATAATTACTAGACTTTCAACACAGTGCACATATTAGTACTACAAGTAAATATGACAAACTTTGTAATATTTTTATTTTTCCCTCCTCCTAAGCTAATATTCCCTGTTGAATCCATCTTCAGAAACAAGACTATCGGATTACATGCGGCCCATAGGCATCTTTTAGGAGGGGAGAGGGCAGAGAGACAGATATACCTCCCGTAGAAGTCTATAGAGATGGGAGGAGGAGGGAGAAGGTGCACACACATACATGCTGTCCATAGAAGGCTATAAAGAAGGGAGGGTCAGGAGGAATGATCTGCTAGAGAAATAAAAAGGCATTTTTATATGGTAAGGTATATTATATAGTTACTTATATTCATCTGTACTATTGATTTCTGCAAAGTTTATTGAATGTACAGTGACTGTTAAATTCATCAGCAGAGGCTTTGGCCATAAATCAATGTATGAAATACAGCCATAAGTGTCTTCGGCTGGCTTTTGTTGGCAAAAGATACTCATTTGATGACAGCGAGGTTCACATTTTAGACACACAGGAGGATTGGTTCAAAAGAGGGTGAAAAGAAGCTATTTTTTATAAATTCAAAAAACTGAGCTTGAATAGAGGTAGTTGATACAAATATTGTCTGCCACTTACAATGCTGTTCTAACACCTCTCCCAAAGCAGTTTATAACATAGTTATGAAAATTGCAATCAAATCTTACCTCCCTCAGGTCCTTGATCTTGTGTTCATTATTATAAACAGATTATGCCGACTGAAGCATGAGTGACCAGTATTTAAAGGGGTTGGCCCTTCTTACACATTGATGGCATATCACTAGAACTCTGGGACATGCACTTAGCTCTACAACAAGACCCCCAAAGTAAAGGAGGTTACACAGCACAAGTTAAGCCTCCCTCCAATCGCTTCTATAGGAGTTTTAAAAATAGCTGAGCACCAGCTCATCTATTTTCGTAACTCCCATAGACATGAGGTGGCCACTCTTGAGCAGTGTGTTCACCAATAATTTTTATGTGAGTTTCTGAAATAGCCGAGCTTGCTCACTTGGCTCTTTTCGGAACTCCTATAGAAGTTAATGGAGAGTATGCTGCAAATGCGTGGTGCACACTACTTGACTTTGGTGGCCACATTCTAGAGATACCTGACAGTGGTGACATATCTTAGCGATATGTCACCAATGTGTGAGGTGAACCAACATCTACAGTACCAAACTGGTATTTCTTGCACAAGTCATTATAACAGAAGTATGGAAGGTAAAATTAAAAACATAAAATTGAGAATGCAAATACAGTACCTATTTGCCATTTCATCTTCAACCCATGTGTGCAAAATCAAAAGTAAAATGAAATACTTTTGTTGCAATTTCATTTTCAACCCAAGCATGTATATGTCACGGATGAGGATGGGGAAAACCCTCAGCCGTGCGATGCCAGAAGATGTTAGTGGCTGCTCGGCCAGGATGACAGAATTAGGGAGCAGGTCATCTCATATAGCATCCCTAATCTGACCTTGACTCATAACCATATGAGCCAACCCTGATGGTGGGAGGGCTCATACACCGGAACCTAAAAATCCCTTCTAGCCCTCAGGATTTCCCTGGAACAAGGAGCAGGGTAAGACGACCTGTTCCTCCTAGGCACGGGGGAACAAGAGTCTCACTGGCCAAGCTGCAAGGAAAAGGGGAACACAAGCAGACATATGGATATGGCAGGTTAACTACACTAGTTCCAAACCTACCTGCCACAGCCTTGCTGACTGGATCCCGTGCACACATACACACACAGGAACCCATATCCATAGCTGCATAAAACATAGAAAGAAAAGCAACATCAACTAAACATCACATATAACATTTATGACCACAAGGGTGGCCCTCACTGGCAGATGGTAGAAGACCAGGAGGATGACTCCAGGAACATGCCTGGAGTACCCCTCAGACCTCTGCTCTGAACTGAGGCTAAATAGCCCATGTAGCCACACAGACACAGTTTTCACACAAAGAGGGAGTTAACCCTTCCTACACCAGGCAAGGGATGGAAGCCACTAAAAGGGGAAAGTGCACACATAACTAAAACCCTGTGCACACCAGACATACAAAAGACACACCTAACAAAGACAGGTTGCCAGGTGCAACCGCATGCACATTGCAGCAAGCTGCCTAGCACCAGCTCAGGCTGCTATACTGCCACATACATCATAAGAACATGTTGACAGCGGCAACCACAAGTGAGGCAACATACAAGCGGCCCTCACCTGTGGTTGAAACAACCAAACGAGACCATGGTCGTGACAGTATATCACAATTAAAATCACCTATTTAGTTTAGTGATTTATGGTCAAAATTAAAAATCAATAAATTAAGGGGGTGAGGCCAACACACAAGCAGGATGCAATGATCTTGAGCTGCATCTACACAAATAACATCCTGCGCCAACTGAGCTGAATATAGGCCCAGCCTATGAGTTTGATGACTTGCATGGGGCTGAACATCTTGGTGCTAAGAAATGAGATTTTTGTGAACTCGCCTGTAAAATCTCTTTCTTGCTTGATTCATTGGGGGACACAGGACCGTGGGTATAGCTTGCTGCTGACACTAGGAGGCGACACTAGGCTGAAAACTGTTAGCTCCTCCCCTGCAGGCTATACCCCCCTCCAGCCTGGAGAGAGTATTTCAGTTTGTGCTCCAGAAGTAGGAGAGACCAAATTAAAGTAAGAATCAACATAAAACTGTACACTGTCATGAGACCGAACCAAACACAAGGTCCCAACAGACAAAACAGGAACCCCATATGCCTCACAACAATATGTAGGTGGGTGCTGTGTCCCCCAATGAATCAAGTGAGAAAGAGATTTTACAGGTGAGTTAACAAAAATCTCATTTTCTCGCTCATATCATTGTGGGACGTCCTAAAGCAGTCCCCGGGGAGGGAAACTAAATTCTCTCAAACCAACTCTATAGAAGTCCCTGAACTGCGGCCTGCAGAACCCTGTGGCCGAGAGAAGCATCCGCCGAGGCCAATGAATGCACCTGGTAAAATTCAGTAAAGGTGTGTAGAGAGGACCAAGTCGCTGCTTTACACAACTGAGACGCAAAAGCGTGGTGGAGGTATGCCCAAGAAGCCCCAACCGCTCTGGTAGAGTGAGCAGTGATCCCAGGTGGAGGAACCTTGTCCCTGGAACGATAGGCCTCGGCAATGGCCGAGCGAATCCACCGAGCAATAGTCACCTTTGAAGCCGCAAAACCTTTACGAGGGCCTTCTGAGATAACGAACAGAGCGTCAGTGCGTCTAAAGGGGGCCACCACCGACAGATCTTTAAAGCCCGTACTACATCCAGACGATGGAGGAGACCTCCCGCGGATGAGAAGGCTGAGGGCAAAACTGTCCTCATTCACATGAAAGGCAGAAACAACCTTTGGTAAAAAAAGATGGCACTGGACGAAGAACCACCTTATCTTGGTGAAACACCAAAAAGGCTTCCTTCTAGGAGAGAGCTGCCAGTTCCGAAACCCGACGAATAGAGGTAATGGCCACTAAAAAGGCCACTTTCCAGGAAAGTAGACGGACGGAAACTTCATTCAGAGGTTCGAACGGCGCTGTCTGGAGTGCACCAAGAACCAGGTTTAGGTCCCAAGAATGTAATGGGGGCCGATATGGGGGAACGGTATGAGCTACTCCTTGCAAGAAAGTCTTGACCGGACCTAGGACGGTTAGAGTACGTTGGAAAAAAAATGGACAGGGCCGAGACCTGCCCTTTGAGGGAACTGAGAGCCATGCCCAGGTCCAATCCCGACTGAAGGCACGCTAGAACCGTCGGAAGGGAAAAACACCTGGGAAGAAAAGCTTGTTCCTCGCAGAAACACAAGAAGGATTTACAGGTCCGGTAGTAAACCCTAGAAGAGGAAGGTTTCCTGGCCCTAATCATAGTTCGAATGACCGCATCAGAAAAACCTCTGCGTTTCAACAGCCACACCGTTAAACGTAGCGTATCTAAACTCTGATGGAAGACAAGGCGCCATGAGAGCGTCCACGCCGCGTGCTGCTGGATCCCTTGCGCGAGAGAAGAAGCCCGGGAGCTTGTGATTGAACCTGGATGCCATCACGTCCACTTCCGGACGTCCCCACCTGAGACAGATGGCCTCGAACACCTGCGGATGGAGGGACCACTCCCCCGGGTCCACTGTTGTCCGGCTGAGAAAGTCTGCCGTCCAGTTGTCCACTCCCGGGATGAAGACTGCCGAAATCATCGGAACATAGGACTCCGTCCACTGCAAAATCTTCGCAGACTCCTGCCTTGGTGGTTGATGGGTCCGACTGCACCCTGATCGGACTACCCTGCAGAAGTGGAGTCCAGTGGACAAGGGAGAGATAAATGGCCCGGAGTTCCAGTATGTTGATGGGAAGTTTGGACTCCGATGGAGACCAAACACCCTGGACCGTCCGTGTGGCGAGAACTCCGCCCCAACCGCGAAGGCTAGCATCTGTTGTAATGATCGTCCATATCACTGGAAGGAGGAATTTCCCCCCAACAGATGTGCAGACAACCGAGGGCTGTACGCATTTGGAGGGACAGCCGGATGCGGCGATCCAGAGAATCTGGGGATTTGTCCCAAGATGACAAAATGGCTCGTTGAAAACACCTCGTGTGAAATTGAGCGAAGGGAATGGCCACCATCATGCCCAGCAATCGCGGATAGACGTATTGCGGCGTTGGAGTAAAATGCGTATAGATCTCTGAATGTCCACGCTCTTGTCCAATGGCAGGCGTACCACGGCTGCACCTGAGTCTAATATCATGCCCAGAAACCTGATTTGTGTGGTGGGAGATAAGCAGGATGTCCGCCGATTGACTATCCACCCGAAGTGGGACAGGGTGCTCAAAGTGATCTGAAGACTCTCCTCGCATTGGGAGACTTTGATCAAGATATCGTCTAGATACGGGAGGAGAGTGATGCCCCTGGAGCGCAGGAGACCCAGGAGGGGGGCAAGCACCTTTGTGAACACTCTCGGAGCTGTCGCTAGGCCGAATGGCAGGGCGACGAACTGGTAGTGACATGAATGAATGGCAAAACGAAGAAAACGATGAGCGGGTGCGATGGGAACGTGTAAGTAGGCGTCTTGGATGTCTATCGATGCCATGAGTTCTCCCTGTACCAAAGAGGCGATCACGGAGCGGAGTGACTCCATCTTGAACCGTTGAATGCGGAGGAAGCGATTCACTATCTTGGGTCCAGCACTGGGTGAACATCGCCTTCCTTTTTGGGTACTACGAAAAGGTTTGAATAGAAACCCATAAATCTTTTGTGTAAGGGGACCGGAATTATCATGCCCCCGTATGATAAGGGTCTGGACTGCTTGAAAGAAAGCAGCCGCCCGACCTGGATCCTTGGGCGGCTAGGAGAGGAAAAAACGGTTGGTTGGGATAGATTTGAATTCTATCTTGTATCCTGATGTCACTACCTCTCGTGCCCAAGCGCTCGATATATGAGTTTGCCACATTTCCTGAAAAAGGAGACGACCCCCCCACCTTTAAGGGTGGGGCCACACCTTCATGCTGAGGGCTGTTTCCTGGGAGCGGAACGAGGCTGTTGCGCTCGCGGACGCCATGCTGGCTGGGGTTTGAAGGATGGGCCTTTTCGCTGGTTCTGACTGGGTGGCCTAGATGCAGGTGGGGCCGCCGGACGAGTGCCTGCAAACCTACGAAAGGACTGATAACGGGAAGATGTGACCCTAGGACGAAAGGAACGTTTCGCCTTGGGTTGACGTAAATGGGTGCTTTTTCCCCCTGTTGCTTCCGAAATAATATAATCTAGCCGGGTACCAAAGAGTCGAGACCCAGCAAAGGGAAGTCTTGAAAGAGAACGTTTGGAGGATGAATCTGCCGACCAGACTTTAAGCCGCAGTTCTCAGCGGATAGATACGAGAGCCAAGGAACGGGCGACTATTGTCCCCGCGTCCAGAGCTGCTTCGCAGAGGTACTTTCCTGCCTGCGAAATTTGTACCGCCAAGGACTGGAGTTCCTCCGGAGGAAGATTGGTCGCAAGGTTTTGGTTCAAACGGAGGGCCCACTCCGAAACAGCCTTGGCTACCCATGCCGATGCGAAGATCGGGCGTAAGGCTGAACCACTGGCTGCAAAGACCGACTTCGATAGCGAGTCAATGTGCCGATCTACTGGGTCCTGAAGAGAGGAGCCATCCGCCACTGGAATAGTAGTGTTCTTTGCGAGGCGAGCGACCGGTAGGTCTGCCTTCGGAGGTGAGGCCCATCTTTCCACACAATCAGTTGGAAAACGGTAGAGCAAGTCTAACCGCTTTGGGACAATGAAGCGCAAACCTGGCTGGTCCCAAGCCTTTGCGACAACAACAGAAAAGGGGTCTGCTATGTACGCAAAAACGACACTCCCTGGTGGCTGGTGGAGGGGAGTTCCTCTTGAACTTGGAAAGTGTCCCTTATAGCTGAAATCAGACTATTTACCATAGACGCAATCTGCGAAGACTGCTCCAGGTCCATCTCCGTATCGGAATTCGCAATCTCATCATCTGCGTCACCTAAAATGGACGACGTCTGAGATCGGGAACCGAGAGGGGATGCAGAGGCGTCAGAAGAGGAATGACGACCTGATCTGGGACGCTTGCTAGTAAGCCTGCTCCTAGTTTGTGCGCCTTGCGAAGGTGAGGGCTGCACTGTGGGTGATCTCTCTACCAAACAACCCAGTAATGAAAAGGTGGAATGAGAGACTTTGGAGAGGTCTTCTACTGCCCGGGACAGGGACCTTGCCCAGTCAGGTTCTCCACAGCCAGAGCGGTCTTGAACTCCTGTGGGTTGTGACAATATGGATGGATGGCTCTGTGGGGCCGCCTGACATGCAGAGCATAGAGAGTGACTGGCCACGAGGGAATTTAAAGGGCTTCTGTCACCCCACTAAAGTAATTTTTTTTTTGGGGGGGGGGGGGGGCTAATTAAATTCCTTATAATTACTTACTTTCCTTCAGCAGTTTCTTCTAAAAAACGAACTTTTATAATATGTAAATCACCGAAAGAGAAGACGTCATCGGCACAGGCGCACTGAGGGAGTGCTGAGGAGGGGAGCCTCCTCATCTCAGAGCGCTTGCGCCGAATGAACACAGGCTCGCGATTTTTGAAATGCTGACAGGGCCGGCCGGAGGAGATCGCGGCCGGCCCCGTCAATCAACAGGACGAGGGGGCGGTTTTTTGCGGCGGCTACCAGCAAGTAGACGCCCTACTTGCTGGTAGAGACCTAATTTACATATTATAAAAGTTAGTTTTTAGAAGAAACTGCTGAAGGAAAGTAAGTAAGAGCATTATATTTTCATATATCGCAGTATAAGGAATTTAACTAGCCCCCCAAAAAAAAAAAGATTTTAGTGGGGTGACAAAGCCCTTTAACAGAACATGAAGTGCAGGCATAATAAGTGGTCCTGCAGGGTGCCTGGGGAGGGGTCTTGGCTGGGTCTGACATTGTGTGGCTTCTCTATGTTGGAGGGGGTAGCGATCTCCTACCATTAGAAGTCCTAAGTTCTGTGTCCTTGTGGCAAGGGAGCACTGGAGAGGTCTTCTGGAGTGCCGCGGTGGGAAAATAGTCTCCGCCCCCGCACGCAAAAATAGGCTCCGACCCGCTCGCATGCTAGGATCCGCCATGAGACGGTAAGGGGTTAATATGCCACTGGACATGTTGCCTCAGGAGATGCCTGGAGACTTAAGTGGAGTGGGGAGGAAGAGCGCTGAAGAGGGAGATATCGGACTGCTCTCCTTGTAGTAGCAGAGCCGCTATGCTGCTGACATTAACCCCCGCAGTGCCGCCGCTGAGGATCTGAGGGCGCTGGTAGGGAGATCGCTACCCAGCAGACAGGTGTGAGGAGCTAAGGGAGGGAGAGAGGGGGTGTAATACTCACCTGTCTTCTGTGGAATTCGCCCTTAGATGTTGTCCCAGCAGGGCCACCCAATGACCGCTGGCAGAAGGCATCAGGGGTCCGGGCAGTATAGGGCTGGTGAGTAGGTGGCCCTATTGCTGGTGGGAAGCAGGGGAGCAAGGCTGCCCTGGTCCACTTGTCTTCTTGGGGGGGGGGGGGGGGGCAAGGCGGTGGGACAACCGACACCGGCTAGCCTCCCAGGGAGACAGAGATGCCATGTGAATCTGTGCCCCATAACCCTAATAAAATAAAATTTCCAAAAGAGCCACCCTGCTAAGCAAGGAGGTCTACCTCCTATGACACTAAGCTAAAAACTGAAATGCTCTCTCCAGGCTGGAGGGGGTATAGCCTGCAGGGGAGGAGCTAACAGTTTTCAGCCTAGTGTCGCCTCCTAGTGGCAGCAGCAAGCTATACCCACGGTCCTGTGTCCCCCAATGATATGAGCGAGAAATAAGGCTTTCTCCGGACTGTGGCCTGTCTGGTCTCAGTACCCTCTAGGCCTTTGTCGATTTACAGCCAACCCTCTGCTGTGGAGCCCTGCCAGGACCCCATCTCTGGCCTCCTGACCATCAGGCTATTCGTCTTGCCTACCTTCTGCTGACAACTGGGTGCCATAGATTTTGAGCTGCCTGGGGGCCTCTCTTATCCACCTGGCCACAGCCTCCAGGTATAGGCCGCATGTTCCAGAAGTTCAACATCCCAGCGGACGATGTCTCACACCAGGAATTTAGGAACAGCACCCCAGCCCTGCACCGACCTGTCCAGATACCTCACTGCCTAAAATGCCATAGCCTACGTGATATCGTCTGGAGTGCTGATCCTGACATCCCACAGCCCAGGTAAGCCCCAGAGGAGAGAATGTGGAGAATGGGAGTGGCTCTGGCTGCACTACTGTCACGGCTTGGTGGTAGTTCGCCACGACACTTTCACCGCGCATGTTGGTTGCTGGTGGCAAAGTGTTGCTATTTATGCATGTGTATGCGCTTTCTCCTTAAAGGGCTTCTGTCACCCCACTAAAGTGATTATTATTTTTTTTGGGCTAGTGAAATTAGTTATATTGCAATATATGACAATATAATTGTGTTACTTACTTTGATCCAGCAGTTTCTGCAAAAAACGAAGTTTTATAATATGTAAATTCGGTCTCTACCAGCAAGAGCGCCTCATCTCAGAGCGCCTGCGCCGAATCAACAGAGGCGCCTGATTTTTGAAATGCCGACAGGGCTGGCCGGAGGGGGAGATCCCGGCTGGCCCTGTCAATCAACACGACTAGGGGGCGGATTTCTGCAGCAGCTACCAGCAAGTAGCCGCCCTACTTGCTGGTAGAGACCGAATTTACATATTATAAAACTTCGTTTTTTGCAGAAACTGCTGGATCAAAGTAAGTAACACAATTATATTGTCATATATCGCAATATAACTAATTTCACTAGCCCAAAAAAAATAATAATCACTTTAGTGGGGTGACAGAAGCCCTTTAAGGCTATTTTCCTTCCCTTCTGGTGAGCATGGGGTTAATGTGTGTGCTAGGTGGAGTTGGGTGCGGCCTCTTAGTCTTGGTGTTCAGAGCCTGAGGTCAGATTCACTTCAGCCTTTATTGGGGCTGGATGAAATGCTCCTTTCTGGGCATTTCCAGCTGCCCTGTCCTTGTGGAACATCAAGGTCTGTGCCTATGTCTACCCTTTGTTGTTGTGTGGCGCTGCACTTACGGGTTGATCTTTGTTCCATGTGTGGTTTGTCTATGGTGTGGATGATCCAGCATGGTTGCTAGATATGTCCTATTTGTTGTACTACTACTGGAAGGGGGCCCCTGGGGTTCCCCAGAGGGGGACCTACAAGACAGCGAGCTGTGGCTTCTGGAAAGTGATCTTGTCATTCTGTTGTCTGTGGTCATCTGGCCACAGGACACTTACCTGCCGTTCTGTTGTTGCTTGCTGTCTGCTCCTTGTTACTAGGCCTGTGGGAGACTGCAATTTATCTGTGTCGTGGATGAATCGGCCGTCTCTTATTCCTGACTTCCATATTGCAGGGATCGATAGGGTCAGTAGGGCCCAGGTTACATAAGCCCTCATACCATCTGGGTTCGCTCATGTGGTTAGGAGGTCAGGGATAGGATGAGGGTGGCGATAGGTGGTGACCTTATCCTGGCTTCCAGGCATAGTGGCTTTCCTAATTTCAGACATTGGACGGTGGGGAGTTTCCCCCACTCCCTATCGTGACAACTACTTAATTACAGTGGCAATCCTCACACAGTTGCTCCCTAGGACCACAGCAGTGATAGAAGGGTGCACCCTTTCTTACCTCAGGGCACACCTTGATGTTGGAGCTCCAGCCTGATGGTATTTGAGGTGGCCTTGGTGTTATGAGTTTGGTGCAGGTGGAAAGTAGGAGGTGTAGGCACTGTGGCTGGCATATAGTGCTGGAGTCACTTTACTAAAGTGCAGAATGGGGATTATAGTACATCCAATTATATCAAGGCACCGTTCCAAAGCAATTCACAGTGCAGTCTCTACCCCATAGTGGTATATAGGCAAACGGCATCAATGATGATAATAGGAGTATTAGACTTTGGGCTCCTTATAAACACTTTACAACTTTTCCAAGATGAACACAGGCACACAAAAAATGTGGTAGGTGTCCTAGACTACAAACCACCCACACACATAACAAGAAAGTATGGTAGGCGTCAGAGACTATAAACCATCCACATGCAAAGTTTCACAATCAGCTCTACAATTTCCAGACTGAGGGATGCAATTAGTCAAGTGGTTGGCCAATCTATTATATATGCGTGAAAGGTAACAATCACGGTTAATCCTTAAGCAGCAAAGTCTCTATATCAGCTATAAACAGCTATACCTTGCTAGTCTTTGAATGTTTTCTCCAGGGTATTCTCTCAACAGAAATTATGTTTCTCCTGGAGCTAAACTATCCCTGAAAGACAGGCAGAGCTGAATGTGGCTGATGCAATCACAAGTAGAAAGCTCCTTCTTCAGAGGGGAAAGCTAATTTCCTCTGCCAAGACATTAACTAAACAGTGCCAACTACGACCAATTTTAGGGAACACATACAAAGCATAATACAAAACATGAACAAATTAAATAACATAAAATCAAGAACATATTTTAAGTACCCTGTTCTGGGGTACTCCACCTGCACCCTGCACTGCGGACCCAGCTAGTTCAATGAAGCATGCAGTACAGTGCTAGGGCAGTGCACAGGCAATGCAGACTGAGTCCCTTCTGCCAATCACAAGGTGGAGGGGGGAATAATCAGTCTGATCTTGACACAGACACCAACATTATAGCTGTTGTCATTGCAACAAATAAGATAACGCCAGCCAAGATGCTGCAGCACTCTACCACGACAGCCATGCTACTCTGCTCCACAGACTGCCACAAGAGGGGATAAACAGGACAGGCATGAAAGACATGACAGGACAACACGCACGAGGGAACAAAAAGCAACAGACCAGAGGGTTGGTAAGTCCACAGATTGCCTCTATTATGGCCATATAAGCGCAACCGTTTCAACCCTTTTCACATATGCACGTAAATATACACCTAATTTTGCAGTGTATTCCCACTAATAGACATATCAGGCTACATACAGTAGCTGTCCCTGTCCTATCTGTATACAGCCAACATCCTGACGCAACATCTCTGATTGTAGACAGCTCCGACAAGAGCCGTTTAAAGGGAACCTGTCATCCGGATTTTGGGTATAGAGCTAAGGACATGGGTTGCTAGATGGCCGCTAGCACATCAGCAATACCCAGTCCCCATAGCTCTGTGTGCTTTTATTGTGTAAAAAAAACGATTTGATACATATGCAAATTAACATAAAAGTCATATCTTACTTGTGTGACCAGAGAAGAGTCATATTTTTCAAGCTCTGACTCATCTCAGGTTAATTTGCATATGTATCAAATCGTTTTTTTTTTTTTTACAAAATAAAAGCACACAGAGCTATGGGGACTGGGTATTGCGGATGTGCTAGCGGCCATCTAGCAACCCATGTCCTCAGCTCTATACCCCAAATCCAGGTGACAGGTTCCCTTTAAAGGGGTATTCCAGCACATTTAAAAAATTGCCCCACGGCATAAAAACAGTTAAGAAAGTAAACCAGCTTGTAGCTGACCAGCTAAGACCTGTCCTAGGTTGCTAATACAGCTTATAAGTTTATACAGCTAGACCTGCCAATAACCTTAATACAGTTCCTATGTTTGTGTGTTAAAGACAATAGCAGGGTTATTTACAGTGACTTCATGTTTGGATGTCATATAACTGTTATATATATTGTGTTAACAGAAGCAGAAGAGATAATATGCCTTTAAGATTCATTATATGGATGTGAGGTAAGCTCAATGACACAGCAGAAACAACAGAAAGCACAGAGTTAAACTGTTGTTGATGGGCAGGAGTCTAGACCAATCTCAGCCAGCCTCACACACAGCAGGAGTCTAGACCAATCTCAGCCAGCCTCACACACAGCAGGAGTCTAGACCAATCTCAGCCAGCCTCACACACAGCAGGAGTCTAGACCAATCTCAGCCAGCCTCACACACAGCCTGTATGGGAAATTTCCTAGCAGGAGCTGCTAGAAATTATTATTCACCAGAGAGAGAAGCTGAACAGACATTCACTCCACTAAAAGCTGTGTTTTATGGAAGCAAAGAGGCCAAAATAGTTCCACCATTTGCAAATTACAAAGTTCACAATCGAAATTTAAATTCCATATTGCAATCCAAATTGCATACAACCATGCCAGATCATGCTCAACCAATCTGCAAATAGTTACTGCTAACTGCATATTACGACCAAATTCAGCAAGTGAACTATTAGTTAGACCTCAGATATACCTCTCAGAGATATCATAAAGTGCTTAAATAACTTAAAGCGGGAGTACAGATACTCAAGAGAGAAATATATCCACCATTTTATGCTGAATGACAAGATTGAACAGTTGAACCACCATCTTATGCATACTGACATTTTGTGATATCTTTTCAACACGTGTTATGTACATGGACTATCTTCTGCGGAGGGGGCAGTGTTATATATGAAGAAAAGTTGAAGTTAATAAAGTTATTTCAAGCATTTGGTGTGCTCTTTAAACCTACTGTTTCCATAGAACGGCGCTAGAGGAATTACAGAGTAATAGACAGTCTGGTTAGACTAAAAGTCAGAGATACCAAAATTCTTCTAATGCCACAGTGCAAAAGGCACTTCATAGTGCTGCGCCTGCCACAGTAGAACTGTTACCCTCAGAAGGCGAAGTGATAGCGCTCCTTAACTTGCACAGTAAAGAGCGCATTAGAGCAGCGGAGCGCCAGCATATACTCTTAAAGGCATATTATCTCTTCTGGGAGTCCCAGGCTATGAGCTGTGCGCTGCGATTGGCCAGCGCTGCAGCAAGGGACACGCCTAATACAAAAACTCCGTCCAGTACAACAGAGGGAGCGGCAGACACCGGAGCCTATACCGGGCGAACGGAGCGGCGCCCAGACATACTAGTAAGTGCAGGGGAACCCCTGGGCGCCGCTCTGCCCACAGATATAGTTAGTTTTTAAATTAGTGAAAGGTCCTCTTTAAATCTATGTAGTTTAATTCATTGAACCATTCATATATTCTATATTTGGTTATATGCTCCCATCTAGGGGCGTTTTTGGTATTGCACTTGTTTTTCTATTCGTGATATCGGTGATCATTTCCTTGCTCCACCCCTTCTTCTGTGTATCTCACTTCCTGTTTCTTCATACTGCTCCAGAGATTTGCACAGGTACACATGTATTCTCATGTACACTTACAAAAGAATCATCTTTTGACCGCACAATACCGGAATCTATCTGTTCTGCTGTACTCTTATCTGGCTTACAGAATAAAGCAACTTACACAGATAAACTCAATGTTGGCGAGTTCAAGCTATCTGATAAGGATTGTCCTCAGTTATTATATCTGCTTATACGGGCCAGGCATAGAGGTCTCACTAGGGATAAACCGCTATTATAACAATCATTTGAGTCAGAATAAGCCTTCTACTTGTAAATTGTATTCTTTGTACTATTGTATTGTGTACTTATGACATATCAGAGAGAACATAATTATTGTAGAAACATCTGAGCTGGCAATCAATGATCGATGAATCTGCCAGCGTAAGTATCATAGATGGCGTTGTATTCTTCATATTATCTTATGACAATAGCTTTCAATCTTTGGTTCTACAGCATCAGGAATGCTACAACTCCCATCACACCTTACTATCCTTTGCTTTATGTCTATCGCATAGTAATTGTGACATGTTATAGAAGGGAAAAGTTGGTGGAATTTAAAACTTTTATTTTCATGCAACGTCTAAGTTCATATTTAATTTATTTTTCCCTTTTAGAACTTGACAAGATCCCTGGACATGGGGAGAAAGCCTTGTAAGAGGGACTTTGAGACCTCTGCACTGATTAGCAGTGGAGCTTATGGGTGAGCTTTATGATGAGCCTTATTCTCGGTTTACAGTGGCATCAAGACTTCTGTATCTGACTACAACAAACAGAAGCATAACAAATGAAAATCAGACTTTATAATAAAACTTGTTTCTCCTCTCTAGGGCTGTTTACTTAGAGCTCGTTCACACAACCATATGGCTTTTTCAGTGTTTTGCGTGCCTTTTTTAATGAATCCGTTTTTTTGTTTCTGTGGTGTTTCCGGTTCCGTTTTTTCGGTATGGCATATACAGTAATTACATAGAAAAAATTGGGCTGGGCAAAACATTTTCAATATATGTTTCCCAAAAAAAAGGAACGGATATGGAAGACATATGGAGTACATTCTGTATGTGTTCCATTTTTTTTTGCAGACCCATTGACTTGAATGGAGCCACGGAACGTGATTTGCAGGCAATAATAGGACATGTTACATCTTTTTACGGAATGCATACAGAGTACATTCCGTTTTTTTAAATGAATGGTCCCGTAGACGGAACGCAAAAAACTTTTGTGTGAACGAGACCTTAGTCCATCATAAAAACAACGACCGTGTATTTGCTATGAAGAAAATAGAGAAGCGAGACCTGTTCATTGAGTACAAGCTACAGCAGGCCTTTCTCGAAAGAGACATCTTGATGCTCACAGAGTCTCCATTTGTGGTCAGCATGATCTTCTCCTTTGAGAGTAAGCGTCACCTGTGTATGATCATGGAGTATGTAGGAGGTAAGACATGGTCATCATTCATTTGGAATCTGGAGAAATCATTGACCTCTAAGAAAGGTATGCTAAAATATGTCCATATTGGTCATGGCACTGATCATATTTCTCTTCTCTGATTTAGGAGACTGCGGAACTCCAATACAATACAGGGGTCCCATTGCCATGAACCTGGCCCGCTTGTACTTTGCAGAGATTTTTCTTGCTCTGGAACACCTCCATAGCCACGGTGTGGTGCACAGACACCTGAAGCCTGACAAGTAATTGACCCTTACATACCAGATCCCCTATTCACTGTAATGCATATAGCTATAGAGAAGTTAGAAAACATTCCAGCTTTGGTGTAACATGCAGCAATTAAACAAATGGTGCTCTTCATAGAAGAGAATGGGAGACCTTTTTTCACCTTCTTGTAGAACAGTTACATCACAGGCTATACACACTAACAATTACACCTGAAATCACAGTTCTGAATAGAAATGTATTAGAAAGGCAAAGAGGGTAAATGTATGTTACTCTCCAGTCTGTGCATTATGTCTTGAAGATTGAGCCCTTTCTCTATTGTTCGTAGCTTGCTGATAACACCATCAGGTAATATCAAAGTCACCGATTTTGGACTGTCAAAACTCGGCCTCGTGAGATTAACTACAAGGCTCCAATGGAGGACACCAAAGAGTTCCTTGATAATGAGGTATGCTTTACTGATATATGTCTAGATTTATTTCTATCTATTTCCATTTTAGTAGCATACAGTTCATGTGTTACAGGTAAAGGGGGATAGAGGCACAAGCTCCCCTGGTGTTTGATAACAACAAGCTATTTTGCCTTGCAACAGATATTATAATATATCATTTAGATTGGAGACAATCTCATTCATTAATTTGTTTCTAGGTTTTTGGTACCCTTGAATACATCGCCCCAGAAGTATTCCTGATGGAAGGCTATGGGAGGCCCATTGACTGGTGGGCTACAGGTATCATCCTACATGAATTCCGGGTAGGATCTGTTCCGTTCTTTGGCAGCACCAAGAAGAAGGTGTTCAATGCTGTGATCAAGGGTTAGTAAAAGTATTATTAATACAGTATATATCCCATTTGTCTAATGTCACAAAGGATAACTATATCAATCTGATAGATGACTGTTGAAGATTAGCATCTATAAGAAATAAACCAACCATAAATTCAGTTGATCTGAAGTAATTAAAGGGGTTATCCCATCTTAGACAATGGGGGCATATCGCTAGGATATGCCCCCATTGTCTGATAGGTGCGGGTCCCACCGCTGGGACCCGCACCTACAAGGAGAACGGAGCAGAGAAAGTGGAGGAGGGCGCGCTGCACTTGCGCAGACGCCCTCTGTTCATTTCTATGGAGCCGTCGAAAATAGCCGAGCGCTGGCTCGGCTATTTCCGTCGGCCCCATAGAAATGAATGGGAGCGTTGGCCGCGCATGCGCGGTGCGCTCCCATTCACTTCAATGGGAGAGGCGGGGAGCTGTGCCTGGTGGTGGACGGACCCTGGGAAACCCAGGGTCCTCCAGCCACAACTCTCCCCGGCTCCGTTCTCATTGTAGGTGCGGGTCCCAGAGGTGGGACCTGCACCTATCAGACAATGGGGGCATATCCTAGCGATATGCCCTCATTGTCTAAGATGGGATAACCCCTTTAAGTATTAGAATAAATTATTAGAATAGCCATTGCCAAAGCTGATCCGTAGTGATCCAGCTACAGAGACCTCACTAATCATGATCACTCCCAGGAGCTGTTCAGAAATTCTGGCAACTCTGCGTAAACCATCAGGTGCCAGCATATCCTAACTCAGTTTGAGGGGCCATTTTTGGATATAAACCTCTGTAGATTGTAAAGAGTCATTAATATTTCCCACTTCCACTACTTGCTGGTAACATTGTTTTTCTGTATAACAGATGACGTCGGTTGGTTCCAGCAGAGGAGCAGGCTACACAGTGAGTACACCAAACACCACATACTAGCCCCAGATCACCCCCCTGAACCCCAATTAACCCTTTGATCACCCCTGTCAATCACTAATGAAAGGAAAAAAGTGATCAGTGCAAACTGTCACTTTTTTTTTTCACTGGTATTGAACGTTAGGTTTAAGGTATAGTTTAGGCCCCTTGGTTAGGTAGTTTAGGGATCAGTTAGCGCCCAACCCACCGCACCGCAGTCAGTTATTCGCTAATCAGCATTTGTACTTTTATAGTATCTGGAAGTGATCAAAACTGATCACGGTCAGATCTATAATTGTATTAGTGTCACTTTAGTTCGCCCTCCACCCAAAACGCAGTGTTTGCCCGATCAGGCCTGATCGGTCGCCCACACGTGCGTTCACCCACGCCCGCCCCACCGCAGTGACAAACAATATTTTTTTTTGATCACTGCACATTCACTTTACACGCGCTGCGGCGATAAAAAAATCAGTTTTGATATTTTTTATCAACCGCAGCGGCCTCCGGTACTTCGCTAGCCTCCCATTTGTAAGACAGGCTTGCTTTTGTTCTTGGGTAGTCTCAGGAAATACCCCTAAATTTAGTTGCCCAAATGTCAAACAGGGGGTATTCTTCTGAAGAGGCCTACAGGCTTCTGACCCAGTCAGATGAGGAATGGGAACCCTCATCTGATGAATCTAGCGGGTCAGAATACGAACCTGTAGAAAGCAGTGGCAGTCTGACCCAAAGTTCGGACGAGGAGGCTGAGGTCCCTGATAGCACCAGGCGTACCCAGCCCTGTGTCGCTAGACCGCAGGTTGCGCAGGATCCGCTTCAAGAGCAGCAGAGTGGGGCTGGTGCTGTCGGATTACGTGGTGAGGCATACACCAGCAGCCCAGCCCTTCCTGGACCTAGTACCAGCACTGCCGTAGAACATGGTGAAGTGGCGAGCACCAGAAGGGCAGTTGAAGCTGGTACGGTGGCGCGTGCAGTAGTGACCCCGTCGCAGCCACCGCAAAGACGGGCCCGTAGACCCCCTAGAATCCCTGAGGTGCTGGCAAACCCTGATTGGCAGTCCCCAACTTCAGCCGCACCTGTAGTTCCCCCTTTCACCGCCCAGTCTGGAGTTCGGGTTGAGACAGCTCAGATCGGTTCGGCCCTGGGATTTTTTGAGCTGTTCTTGACTGCGGAGCACTTAGACTTAGTTGTGGCAGAAACAAATCGGTATGCCACACAATTTATAACCGCTAACCCGGGAAGATTTTATGCCCAGCCTTTCCGGTGGAAACCAGTCCAAGTTTCCGAAATTAAATTTTTTTTGGGCCTTCTCCTCAACATGGGTCTAACTAAAAAGCATGAATTGCGGTCATATTGGTCCACGAACCCAATTGATCACATGCCCATGTTCTCTGCTGCTATGTCCAGGACACGATTTGAGACCATCCTGCGTTTCCTGCACTTTAGCGACAACACCGCCTCCCGTCCCAGAGGCCACCCTGCTTTTGACCGGCTCCACAAAATTCGGCCCCTCATAGACCATTTCAACCTGAAATTTGCAGATTTGTATACCCCAGAGCAAAACATCTGCGTAGACGAGTCCCTGATACATTTTACCGGGCTCCTTGGCTTCAAACAATACATCCCAAGCAAGCGCGCCCGGTATGGGGTCAAATTGTATAAGCTCTGTGAAAGGGCCACAGGCTATACCCACAAATTTCGTGTCTATGTTTCAGGAAGAGATCATCGAGAGCCTCCTGTACCCAGGAGGTTCCGTGGCCCCATCCACCAGTGTAGTTAGCCGTCTACACGAGCGACATTTCCCCAATGTCGTTGCTGGTACCTCAACCCAACCGTCACCCCGAAAAAGATGTCGTGTCTGTAGCAGGAGTGGAATAAGGCGTGACACCCGCTATTTCTGTCCTGACCACCCTGCCCTATGCTTAGGGGAGTGTTTCCGGAAGTACCACACACAGGTACACCTAGCATAGGGATCATCTCACCAGGACAGGCACACAGGGCTATTAGGGCCCATTCACTCACAGCTGCTGCAAACGTCTCCTTTCACCTGGGACAAAGTGCATAACGCACTTCGCCACATCTTTGGGCGATTTGCGCTTTGCACATTGACCCATGGGGAAGGAGAGGTTTGTTCTATAAAAGGTAAAAAAAACACACCAGTAAGCAAAAAGGTTAATGTTTAGTTCAAAAAGTTAGTTTATATGTTCTGTTAATAAAATGATTGCGTTGCGGCCTGGTTTTTTCTTTTTTTTTTACTTTCCAGGTGGACCAACCGATCGACTAGCTGCAGCACTGATGTGCATTCTGACAGAAGCATTGCGCTGGTGTCAGATTACACGCAAGTCGGTGTATGCGGTGCTGCAAGACAAGATTTCTACTCTGCAGTAACAGATACGTTTGCCAAGGCATACGAGCTGAGAAGGAGGCGGCGTTCCTATGCTTTGGCAAACACTTTGTATATAAAAAAAATAAAATAAAAATTCCCGGCAATGATTTATTCATCCACATCGATTGATGTAAATGGAGAAATCTGGTTTGCCAGGGCATACAAGCTAAGTGGGTATGGATGTTGGGCGGAGCGCCTATGTCCTGGCAGACGCCTTTCCCCTCCCTTTTTTTTTTTTGGCAGAGATTTTTTCATCCACATTGATCGATGCGAATGAAGAAATCTGTGCCGTTCATTTTTTTCTTTCAGCCCAGAGGCTGAACGGAAAAAAAAAATCTCATTACCTGTATGCTCAATATAAGGAGAATAGCAGAAACTCCTAATGCTGGCCATACATGTAATGATTGCAGAGACCCTCAAATGCCAGGGCAGTACAAACACCCCACAAATGACCCCATTTTGGAAAGAAGACACCCCAAGGTATTCGCTGAGGGGCATATTGAGTCCATGAAATATTAAAATTTTTGTCCCAAGTTAGCGGAAAGTGAGACTTTGAGAAAAAATAAAAAATTCTATGAACTCGCCAGGCCCCTCATTGAATACCTTGGGGTGTCTTCTTTCCAAAGTAGGGTCACATGTGGGGTATTTATACTGCCCTGGCTTTTTAGGGGCCCTAAAGCGTGAGAAGAAATCTGGGATCCAAATGTCTAAAAATGCCCTCCTAAAAGGAATTTGGGCACCTTTGCGCATCTAGGCTGCAAAAAAGTGTCACACATGTGGTATCGCCGTACTCAGGAGAAGCTGGGGAATGTGTTTTAGGGTGTCATTTTACATATACCCATGCTGGGTGAGATAAATATCTTGGTCAAATGCCAACTTTGTATAAAAAAATTGGAAAAGTTGTCTTTTGCCAAGATATTTCTCTCACCCAGCATGGTTATATGTAAAATGACACCCCAAAACACATTCCCCAACTTCTTCCGAGTACGGCGATACCAAATGTGTGACACTTTTTTGCAGCCAAGGTGGGCAAAGGGACCCACATTCCAAAGTGCAACTTTCGGATTTCACCGGTCATTTTTTACAGATTTTGATTGCAAAGTACTTCTCACACATTTGGGCCCCTAGAATGCCAGGGCAGTATAACTACGCCACAAGTGACCCCATTTTGGAAAGAAGACACCCCAAGGTATTTCGTGATGTGCATAGTGAGTTCATGAAAGTTTTTATTTTTTGTCACAAGTTAGTGGAATATGAGACTTTGTAAGAAAAAAATAAAATAAAATCATTTTCCGCTAACTTGTGACAAAAAATTCGAGGATGCCCCTCACGGAATACATTGGGGTGTCTTCTTTCCAAAATGGGGTCACTTGTGGGGTAGTTATACTGCCCTGGCATTTTAGGGGCCCTAATGCGTGAGAAGTAGTTTGAAATCAAAATCTGTAAAAAAAAAAAAAATGGCCTGTGAAATCCTAAAGGTGCTCTTTGGAATGTGGGCCCCTTTGCCCACCTAGGCTGCAAAAAAGTGTCACACATGTGGTATCGCCGTACTCAGGAGAAGTTGGGGAATGTGTTTTGGGGTGTCATTTTACCGATGCTGGGTGAGAGAAATATCTCGGCAAAAGACAACTTTTCCCATTTTTTTTTTATACAAAATTGGCATTTGACCCAAGATATTTATCTCACCCAGCATGGGTATATGTAAAATTACACCCCAAAACACATTCCCCAACTTCTCCTGAGTACAGCGATACCACATGTGTGACACTTTTTTCCCTTTCACTAGGTGATTGACAGGGGCGATCAAGGGGTTAATTGGGGTGATCTGGGGGCTAAGTGTGGTGTTTGGTGTACTCACTGTGACGTCTGCTCCTCTGCTGAGACCAACCGACCAAAAGAATCAGCAGAGGAGCAGAGAAGCCATTTAACACCTTAGATCTATAAATATACGGTGTTAAATGGCCTGTGATTCGTTTTTTTTTAAAATAATCAGCCTGCCAGCGATGATCATTGGCTGGCAGGCTGATGATGTAACCCCCCTCTAACTTTTGCCAGCCCGCAATGCGCATGCGCGGGCCGGCTGTGAGCGTCATCTCGCGTCTCGCGAGATTACGCGCATATGCGTGACACTGCCACCTCCGGACCGCGATCCTGCGTTAGGCAGTCCGGAGGCGGTTAATCATCCTTTCATATACAGATTTTTTTTTTCCCTGTTCTTTTCCCTGTTAGTACCGTTTAGCGGTATGGACATGGTGGTTTTAATTTAGAGGTTATCCAGTACATGAGTCTTTGCTAAACAATACAATTTGGAGGCACGGAGAGCGGTTACTGTAGTGCTGTGCTCTCTGCTCCCCCTTCAGGTGCTGCACGTGTCCTGAATGTGTTCAGCATCAGGATGTAGTGTGCGCACTATGAACAGACGCTGTACGCAGTCAGGTCGCAGTGTGGGCTGGAGAAGACCAGGGAGCAGTGACTT
Organism: Bufo gargarizans; assembly: GCF_014858855.1. NCBI lineage: Eukaryota > Metazoa > Chordata > Amphibia > Anura > Bufonidae > Bufo > Bufo gargarizans. The sequence continues at coordinate 95,393,779 of NC_058085.1, forward strand.
CAGGAGACACCACTCTGCAGAGTAGTGGTGGTGGAGCAGAAGAGGCAAGTTCAATTTATTTTAGCTCAGATGAGGATCTGGGGTGTGTTCTGAGGATCTGATGAAAATATTTTTTTTTTCTTATTTTCTGCCTCTAAAAAACTCATACATCTTTCCATGTGTCTTAAAATGGGAAAAATACGGTCTACTGCTTTTTTTACAATATTCTAGAGCGAGTTGCCATACTGAAAGGCTATTCAATGTACGGCATACATATTAGGACATCGTCAGACATCATCCACAACTCCATCCTCGTTCAGGCAAAACTCCCTCCTACCTCAGACTTTAGACAAAACTCCGTCCTCCCTCATCCAAAACTCCGTCCACCATCAGACATCAGCCAAAACTCCGTCCTCCCTAACCCAAAACTCCATCAGACCTCAGACATCAGACAAAACTCCGTCCTCCCTCACCCAAAACTCCATCAGCCCTCAGACATCAGACAAAACTCCGTCCTCCCTCACCCAAAACTCCATCAGACCTCAGCTAAAACTCTGTCCTCCATCAGGCAAAATTCCATCAGACCTCAGACAAAACTCCATCAGACAAAACTCTGTCCTCCCTCAGACATCAGCCAAAACTCCGTCCTCCCTAACTCAAAATACGCCCTACTACACACACTCTTCACCTGACTGAGCTGCTAGCTGCTGGAGAGGCAAAGGACCTGTGATGACGTCATGACCATGTGACGAGTCACGTGTGTGGGAGGGGTCAGATGTGCACAGCAGCTGGTAGAGTGTACAGAACAGTAGCCATCAAATAGAGCTCTGTACTAGAGATGTGTGTGTAACCTGCATGTAGCAGAGCTGTGTACTGTGTTACAGAGATGTATGTGTAACCTGCAGGTAGCAGAGCTGTGTACTGTGTAGCAGATCTGTATGTGTAACCTGCAGGTAGCAGAGCTGTGTACTGTGTAGCAGAGCTGTATGTGTAACCTGCAGGTAGCAGAGCTGTATGTTTTTTTTTTTACACTTTTTTATAGTTCCCAGGTTACACACACATCTCTGTAACACAGTACAAAGCTCTGCTACATGCGGTTAGACAAACTGCTCTATATACACAGTACACAGCTCTGCTACCTGCAGGTTGCACATACGTCCCTGTAACACAGTACACAGCTCTACTACATGCAGGTTACACATACAGCTCCGCTACACAGCACACAGCTCTGCTACATGCAGATTACACATACAGCTCTGCTACACAGCTCTGCTACATTCAGGTTACACATACAGCTCTGCTACACAGTACACAGCACTGCTACATGCAGGTTACACATACAGCTCTGCTACACAGTACACAGCTCTGCTACATGCAGGTTACACATACAGCTCTGCTACACAGTACACAGCTCTGCTACATGCAGGTTACACATACAACTCTGCTACACAGTACACAGCTCTGCTACACAGTACACAGCTCTGCTACATGCAGGTTACACATACAGCTCTGCTACATGCAGGTTACACATACAGCTCTGCTACACAGTACACAGCTCTGCTACATGCAGGTTACACATACAGCTCTGCTACACAGTACACAGCTCTGCTACATGCAGGTTACACATACAGCTCTGCTACACAGTACACAGCTCTGCTACATGCAGGTTACACATACAGCACTGCTACATGCAGGTTACACATACAGCTCTGCTACATGCAGGTTACACATACAGCTCTGCTACACAGTACACAGCTCTGCTACATGCAGGTTACACATACAGATCTGCTACACAGTACACAGCTCTGCTACCTGCAGGTTACACATACAGATCTGCTACACAGTACACAGCTCTGCTACCTGCAGGTTACACCTACAGATCTGCAACACAGTACACAGCTCTGCTACATGCAGGTTACACACACATCTCTAGTACAGAGCTCTATTTGATGGCTACTGTTCTGTACACTCTACCAGCTGCTGTGCACATCTGACCTCTCCCACACACGTGACTCGTCACATGGTCATGACGTCATCACAGGTCCTTTGCCTCTCCAGCAGCTAGCAGCTCCGTCAGGTGAAGAGTGTGTGTAGTAGGGCGTATTTTGAGTTAGGGAGGACGGCGTTTTGTCTGACGGAGGACGGAGTTTTGTCCGATGTCTGATGGAGTTTTGCCTGACGGAGGACGGAGCTTTGTCTGAGGTCTGATGGAGTTTTGCCTGACGGAGGACGGAGTTTGTCTGATGTCTGATGGAGTTTTGCCTGACGGAGGACGGAGCTTTGTCTGATGGAGTTTTGGGTTAGGGAGGACGGAGTTTTGGGTTAGGGAGGACGGAGTTTTGGGTTAGGGAGGACGGAGTTTTGTCTGATGTAGGACGGAGTTTTGTCTGATGTAGGACGGAGTTTTGTCTGATGTAGGACGGAGTTTTGTCTGATGTAGGACGGAGTTTTGTCTGATGTAGGACGGAGTTTTGTCTGATGTAGGACGGAGTTTTGTCTGATGTAGGACGGAGTTTTGTCTAAAGTCTGAGGTAGGAGGGAGTTTTGCCTGACGGAGCATGGAGTTGTGGATGATGTCTGACGATGTCCTAATATGTATGCCGTAGTAATGCGCTTTTCTCACAGGGACTCAAAGCTAACGGATGTGTGTGTGCAGGGAAATGCTGATGTGAACTCAGCCTTAGGAGCCGACCACACCTCAACCGTGGTAAACTGGGCTCAAATTATATATATATATATATATATATATATATATATATATAAAAACTTATCAAAGTGTAGGCATTGTTTAACAACAGAATTAACCCCTTAGTGACCAAGCCTGTTTGGGCCTTTATGACCAAGTGTTTTTCTTCCTTTTTTCATGGTCTCGTTCCAAGAGCTATAACTTTTTTATTTTTCAGTCTATATAGCTTTATGAGGGCTTGTTTTTTTTATAGGACAAGTTGTAGTTTTTACTGGCACCATTTTGGGGTACACAACTTTCTGATTAACTTTCATTAACTCTTTCTGGGAGGGAGATGGGGAAAAAAATAGCAATACTGCCACTGCGTTTTTACATTATAAATTTTACGGCGTTAATTTTTCGGTACAAATAACATAATATCTTTAATCTCTAGGTCAGTACGATTACAGCGATACTAAATACTTTTTTTTTTTTTTAAGTTTTACTACATTTTTTTCCAATAAAACCCCTTTTATTAACCATAAAAATGATTTTGCATTGCCACTTTACAAGACCCATAACTTTATTTTATTTGTTTCTATGGAGTTGTGTGAGGGCTTGATTTTTGAGGGACAACTTATTTTTCATTGGTATAATTTTAGCGTAAATTCCACTTTTTGATCGCTTGTTATTACGTTTTTTTTTGGTGAAAACTAAGAATAAATTAGATTTTTTTTTTTTTTTTACGGCGTTCACCATAGGGGATAATTTATGTAATATTTATGTAGTCCGGGTCGTTACGGACGCTGCAATACCAAACATATGGGGGATATTTTCTTTTTGCAATTTTTTTCACTGAAAAGCGTATTTTCAATGGAAAAAAAAATGCCTATTTTTTATTTCATGGAATTTTTTTTAAATAAATGTGTATTTTTTTACTACTTAAAAGTCCCACAAGAGGCTGAGAGCCTCTAGGTGCTGAAGCAACGCCCGAATAGCCCTCATTAGCATATTTTAAGATATCGGCGGCAGGCGTGGAGTTATAAAGCACTACTGTTATGTACTGCTGACATTAGCACATCGCTCGTGTCAGTCAGCTACATAACGTTTTTTCTCATGACAGAAACCCTTTAAGTATTAGGTTAGTACAATAAAATGGTATCCCTGCATACCGCAATACTCTCGTATTTTGTAATTCTTATTTATATATACTTCTATATCGTTTTTTTCAGTAGTGGTGAAAATTATTAGTGCCCCCCCATTTTTGACTGTAGTATCTTATGTGCCCCCCCCTCCTCCTATATATTGTTCCTAGAGTCACCAATGGCGGTCACACGTGCTATAATGGCTCCATCCTGGTGACCGAGACCAGTGGTCATGGGACATAGTTACTTCCGGGGACGGCGAGTATTTTTTTTTTTTTGGGGCGGGGCACAGGCAACCACAATTGGGGTTGTCAGTTCCTAGGCGTCCTATGTGGATTCCTGTTCCATTTTTCCTGTCATCAAAAAGATGGCACCTATTATCAGTCAATATGGTGCACGTCGGATCCGTCAGGGTTGCAGTTTCCAGTCTGCACCCTGAAGTAGGCAAATCCTGACACATGAATGAGGACAGGCTGATTAATACACTGCAGTGGTAAACTCCATGTACTTGTGACAGCTCTACCCAAGCCTGTAGTTCTGGCTCCCAGGAGGCAGACGACCGGAGCACACCTAACGCCATGTACTCTGCCCCCGTCACTCACAGGCGGCTCAGCAGCCTACAACTCCCACAATGCATTTCAATGAGCGAAATCACCGCATGAAATTCATCCGCCACTCAGAAAACTCTTCTCTCTTCGCTCCTTACTACTTTCTTCCATTCGTTTTACAAGCCATTAGTGTGGCTAGGGAGAGATGTGAGGAAAAGGACGCTTGAAGTCAGGGCCGTGAGGAAAGGTTTACTTACTGCGGAGGGATACCGCACAGAAGGATGGCGGTGAGCCTGTCCGTTTTCGCGCCTTTTTGGCAGCGCAAAGTCTTGTGGGAAAGAGGTCGAGTGTTCGGATAGGAGGAGTGCGGGGAATTGGGATTTAATTAGAGCCGGGAGGGGACGAGCTGACCGCCGCTATGCAGAAGGACGACCCGGAATCCTCCAGCTCCTCGGACGGGGGCCCCGGGGAGCTGGTGCGGGAGCAGCTGGAAAGTCTTTGCCGGGAGCTCAACTTGGACGAGGAGACGGCGGCCGAGACTATGAGCAACTTCACCAAGACGTGGAGCACTTACAGCCTGGAGGTAGGTGGAGGAGGCAGTTCTGTGAACAGGGAGGTTAGTCAAGACGCCGGGGTTGCAGTCTGGAAAGAGACTTGGGTGAGGTTGCTGAGACAAGTATGCAGCAGGCTGGCGGTGGCACTTGTAGGGTCAGTCTCAAGCGATTGGGGGTGGGGTGTTGGGGGCAGGCTGAGAGGCCATTGGGGGTGGGGTGTTGGGGGGCAGGCTGAGAGGCCATTGGGGGTGGGGTGTTGGGGGGCAGGCTGAGAGGCCATTGGGGGTGGGGTGTTGGGGGGCAGGCTGAGAGGCCATTGGGGGTGGGGTGTTGGGGGGCAGGCTGAGAGGCCATTGGGGGTGGGGTGTTGGGGGGCAGGCTGAGAGGCCATTGGGGGTGGGGTGTTGGGGGCAGGCTGAGAGGCCATTGGGGGTGGGGTGTTGGGGGGCAGGCTGAGAGGCCATTGGGGTGGGGTGTTGGGGGGCAGGCTGAGAGGCCATTGGGGGTGGGGTGTTGGGGGGCAGGCTGAGAGGCCATTGGGGGTGGGGTGCTGAGGGGTGTTGGGGGGGGGGGGAGGCTGGGGGGTGTTGGGGGGGCAGGCTGAGAGGCCGTTGGGGGGGGGGGGCAGGCTGAGAGGAATTACTGATAAAGGGGTATCCAGGAAATAATGTTGTTGACCTATCCACAGGACCAGATGACCCCCTTTAAATATTTGTTATGGCTGCTCGGATAGGATCAGGGAGTCTGAGCTACTGAGTCAGTTATGTGTATGTTCTCTAGGACTAATATTGAGTTTGATAGGACAGCTCATCAGTATCAGATGGGTGGGGGTCTGAAACCCGAACCCCTCAGCTGTTAATGACCGCTGCAGTTCCGGACTGCTCCAGAAGTGGACGGACTGGAGCTGTTTACGTCCGGTACTGCAATGCCAATAACAGCTGATCAGTGGGGGTGCCAAATGTCAGACCCCTCCGATCTGATACTAATGGCCTGTCCTATGGATAGGTCTTTAATTTGTTGGTCCCAGAAAACCACTCTGACCCTCTGTACTGGACACGTTACGTGAGAGAGAATTCAGTGGGGCCACTGAATTGGTATTATCATGTTTTATGTGATCGAAAAAATTTAATTAAAGGGGTGTTCCCATCTGAGACAAAGGGGGTGTATCGCTAGGATATGCCCCCATTGTCTGATAGGTGTGGGCTCCACCGCTGGAGGGGATTGGAGCGAGGAAGGTGGTAACTGGAGGAGAACTCCTGGTTTTCCCATGTCCGTCTGCCACCACTTCCCATGCTTGCACGGCAACAACTCCTATTTGTTTTGTATGGGTCCGACGGAAATGGGTGGCTGTTTTCGGCGATCCCATAAGACTGAGAAGTGCCACGTGCCCCTAATGTCTAAGGTAAGACAACCCCTTTAACTTGGTGCTTCTTTTTGCTCCTAGGGTGATGTGAAGCACTGGCTGGCATGTGCCCTGTACGCCGCCTGTCGTAAAGGTTTCATCCCAACTGTTGGAAGAGGTGTCATGGAGGGTAATGGCGTGTCTCTTACCCGTATTCTCCGCTCTGCCAAGTTAAGGTTGGTTGCCCTCATGACTGCCCCTCCCCCGTATTTTGACATTATTGGTTTTGGGTTAATGGTGGATATCTGTGTCCCACAGCCTGATACAGTTCTTTAATAAAATGAAGAAGTGGATGGACATGTCTAACCTCCCCCAAGAGTTTCGGGAGCGGGTGGAAAGGCTGGAGAGAAACTTTGAGGTTTCTACTGTAATATTCAAGAAGTTTAAACCTATCTTCATGGATATATTTCAAAACCCCCACGAAGAGCTTCCAAGACTGCCAAGAAGCAGAAAGCAGAGGTAACTACACAAGTCGCCTGGTGGTGGTAGGTGGAGATCCCTTACTAAGTCCTGGACCTTGTAAACCTGTCCAGATCTATCCAGAATATCCATGTTTTATCCATATTGTCAAAACCTTGTCCCTTTTTGGCCTGGTTTATAGGAGACGTGGATTGTATTTGTATCTTTCTTATTCTTGTGCTTCCTGATCTATACCCTTTACTTTCTGCTCCCCAGAAAACTACAGTGTAACGTTAAAGATCTGTGCAACTTCTGCTGGACGTTATTTGTCTACACCAAAGGTGAGCCATTCTCGGTGATCTCATCCTCCTCCAGTAGCCACACCTATGTTACCCTGGTCCAGCCGAGAACAGTAGCTGCCTGGACCCGTTCACTGCCAAACCCTGTCGACTTTAAAGGGATTTGGCCACTTTCCAGCATAAGTGCTGTTTTTTTGCTGGAAAGTGGCTGAATCCCATTCTAGTCAGTGGGGTCTGGCGGTGAATGACAGTATACAGCTAGTTCTGGCAGGCAGTTCTCTATGGATTTGTTTAACACAAGTGTGAACCTTTCCCAAAAGGAATGTAGATCAGATGTAACTGGGTTGACCAGTCATGGAAGATTTTGATTGAGTTTTTTTTGTTTTGTTTTAAATGGTCTCTTTTTAGGCAATTTCAGCCTGATCGGAGACGACTTGGTGAATTCTTACCACTTGCTGTTGTGTTGCCTGGACTTGGTCTATTCCCACACCTTACAGTGCCACCACAAAGATGATTTGCTCAATCCATCATTCACAGGTAAGTGGCTCCTGGTTTGTTTTCTAATGTGGTCAAGTCTTTTCTGTATTCTTTCACATCTGAACCTGAAAAAACGCTTTGAAATAGAATTTTAACTTTGAGCTTCTGCTTGCATGTTTGTAGAAATATTTGTACACTTTCATTAGTGGTTGCATTTCAAGTTAAGGAGGCCATATGTATGTTTATTTATTATTTTTTTTCCTGTGTGTGAGGGTCTTCCAAATGTCCCCTTATGCAGATGCCAGAGAAAACCAGGGTCAGGCACATTGGATTTCAACATCTTTAACCCCTTCAGGACCTCCGTTTTAGTGTTAGTTTTTTCCTCCCTGTCTTCCCAGAGCCTTTTTTTTTTTTTTTTTTTTTTTTTTTTTTTTTATATTCACATAGCTGTATAAGGGCTTGTTTTTTTTTCTGGGAAGCTGGGAAAATTTTTCCAAATAATGTGGGGGGGGGGGGGGGAACACAACTCCGCCATAATTTTATGGGTTTTGTTTTTATGGTGTTCCCTATGAGGTAAAACTGACCCGTACCTTCATCTATGTCAGTACGATTACAGCGATGCCACGTTCATATAGTTTTTCTTGGGTTTTAATAATGTAAAATTAAAAACTTTGGAAAAAATGTTTTTTTTTTCTTTTCATCGCCATATTCTGACTCCCATAACTTTTTTACAGTTGCGTCTACAGAGCTGTGTGGGGGCAAATTTTTTTGCAGGGTAATCTGTGGATTTTATTGCTGCCATTTTGGAGTGTGATGTTTTGGGGGTTTTTTTTTATCGCTTTTTGTTCAATTTTTGGGGGGAGGTGAAGTGATGAAAAAATGGTGAATTGGCCATTTTGAAAGTTTTTTCTGTTATGGCAGACACCTGTGGCTGTGGTTCTCACAAACATGCCATTTGTAAAGACTGTACAGCGGAGGGCTGGAAGAAGATAAGATGGTGCTATAGGGGTCTGTCAACGGTTTATTCCCCGCTCCCTCTGCTGAGCATGCATGTTTGTGGTGGAGTTGTGTGAATGTGTGTGGCTTTTTTTTTTTTTTTTTTTGTCATAGCACTTACAAGAAAGTACAATCGTCACAGCTTGGAGCACATATGACATGTCGTCCTTCACATCTTTGCAGTTTGGCCTGTTGAGATTTGAATGTTTTTCCTAAAATCTAATCTATCTCCATCTTGTTTGCTTGTTCATACAGCAGAGCTGTCGGCTTCTGAAGATGACAAAGATCCTCCTTGCCTCATTAGTACATTATGCGACCATTACGATGGTCTTACAGTAGAAGCTAAAGGAATAAAGCAGCATTACTTCAAGCCTTACATATCCAAACTGTATGATAGAAAGGTATTGTTTCCAAATTTCATGGGCAAAAAAAAAAATATTATACTTCCTCTGTATTGGCCCATTTGTTTACATGCAGTTTGCATGCACTCTCTCCAGTCAGTGCTGACATTTTCAGACTGCAGGGACACAACCCCAACTGGTAACCATCCCTCTGTATCCTTACTGCAGACTGCTAGAATTCATTCATAACCTCTAGCAAAATAATAAAGGACTAGCACAACATTGAGCCACACGAATAGAGGCTCCAGAATTGTTATTACATGGGGAATGTATGAAGCTATTAAAACAGCCATGTCAGGAGCGGTGACAGGTCCTCTTTAATCAGCTGTTTCAGAGTAGTTCTGGTACCAGAACTACATACATCGGTCCATTGTGCACTGGGTGGACCGGTTTACTGCAACACTGCTGCCATTAACATGAATGGCAGTAGCACTGCGGTTTCAAGCTCTTTCCACTACATATTGAACAGATGGGCGGGGTGTCATATCCACGATATTGATTGCCTGTTATGAGGATAGGCCATCAATAGTAAAGAGTGGACAACCCCTTTAAAGAGGGCCTGTCACCACATACTGTAAATAAGTGTGAGCTTAGCACATTTACCAATTGCCCATACACTCATCAGTGTACAGCTTTTTATTTTCTACTTTTAGCCCAAACCCCATATGGCAACCACATGAGACACAATGCCACAGTTTGTTGCCCAACTTTTCAGACACAGCCTTAGCTAAGAATCAGCTGGTGCTCCTGTATGTGTGTATTTTTTTGTTTTTTGTGATTGAAGTGTTATTTTATTCATTTATGATATGTCCTTAAATGTTTTTCAGGTCATAAGAGGAGCATGCTTGCTGGATCTTTCAAGTTTTACAGACAACAAGTGCGTACATATTCTTTGCCCTATTATGCTGAAGCTTATTTGCAATTACATAGGTATAAGGGTACTTTCACACTAGCATTATTAGAATCCGGCAGGCAGATCCGGAAATCCATATGCAAACGGATATCTTTTTTTTTTATGGATCTGTTAGACTTATTCTTTGAAATACCAGATCTGTCTTTCCGGTATCAGCTTGAATAACGGCTCAGGCATTACATTTTTTTCAGTTAGAAAGAACTGCGCATGCGCAGATCGGAAAACCAGATACGGCAGTGTGGCAATTTCTGGAATACTTGGTACTGGATCCAGCATTAATACATTTCAATGGAAATTAATGCCAAATCCGGCAAGTGAGGTAGTGTTCCGGAATTACTTCATTTATGTAGGAGGTCTGAAGAGACTTCTCTAGGGTTGTGTGTTTAAGCAATATCCATACAGGCAAAGATCTTGGCAGATAAAACATTTTAAATACCGTTATTGCAAAGATCCAGCGTTTCTGGTGCCAAGTTAAATGTTCCTTGGATTAAGGTGTGATGTGATGTAGTGTAAATGAAGTTCTGTTAAACGGGTATTCCTGTTACTAGGGATCGACCGATATTCAATATTTTGACCGGTATCGGCATCCATTTTGCCGATATTCCGATAACGTATTGGGAACAAAGATCACGCTGCTGACAGCGCTCTCAGTGTTCCCTCAGAAGCACAGGGGAGAAGGAGGCAGCCGCCAATGAGTGGAAGGAGGACAAGAGAAGGAGAGGGGCTATGGCCACTGCACCACCAATGAAGAGAAATCTCTCATTAATTCATATACAGCAGGCGGGAGCTGGCTGCAGAATCGCATAGCCGGCTCCCGGCCTCTATGAGCGGTAGCTGCGATCCTCGATAGTTAACCCCTCAGGTGCCGCAGATTGCAGCTACCGCTCATAGAGGTCGGGAGCAGGCTATGTGATTCTGCAGCCAGCTCCCGCCTCCTGTATATGAATTAATGAGTGATTTCTCTTCATTGGTGGCGCAGTGCACCCCCCACCCCAGTATTAAAAACATTGGTGGCGCAGTGCACCCCCCCTCCCAGTATTAATCATTGGTGGCAGTGGCCACAGGATCCCCTCTCCCCTGCTCCTCCGATCGGAGCCCCAGCAGTGTAATTACCATGGCAGCCAGGACGCTACTGAAGCCCTGGCTGCCATGGTAAGCTCCATGCTGCTGTGTGCACAAAGCACAGAGCAGCAGGGACAGTGTGAGATCCTATTCACCCTGATAGAGATCTATCAGGGTGAATAGGACAAGGGTTCTAGTCCCTAAGAGGGTTAAAAGTTAGTAAAAAAAAAAAAAATAACCAAAATATTAAGTATAAATGAAAAAGAGAGATTTACACAAAAAAACTACATATTAACAATAAACATATTAATTTTCAGCAGATTTGTGTAGGAATTTTTATTTTAAAAAAATGAAAATTCCCAGAATATCTGTATAAATTATCGGTATGAAAGTTCACAAATTATCGGTATCGGCCCTAAAAAATCATATCGGTCGATCCCTACCTGTTACTACAAGTTACTGCCTATCCACTAGATAATGGATAACTAACTTAATTGGTGGGGGTCTTAACACTAGGTTACCCACAGATTTAGAGACTGGGTGTCCCATTAACCCTTCCAAATGGAGTTGTGGCTTGCAAATGCGCCCTGCAGCTACATTCATTCTCTGAGCTATGAGAGTGATGTTCCCGGATGTCTCTGGCAGTCTCCTAGAGAACCGGATGCTCCATTCGAATGGGGTGGGGGGCTCACTAGTACTTTTATTCTTGGAGTCAATGGAGATCCTAATTGTTAGGCCAATTGATCATTTAATTATCTGTGATCTATTGGATAGTGGGATAATTTGTCGTAACTGGGGGTGGGGGTTTGTCCAGCTTGAACCCCAATTTACTCTTTTTTGCCTATGACAGCACCCCTGGAGAGACCGCCTCCTCCTCCGGACAGGAAACGGGAACCAGAACTGCCTTTTAAAATAGGGATCCTCCCCTCTACCTCCAGTTCTGTTTCCTTTCCTAAGAGGCAGGAGAGAATCGGATCCACCGTTTACAGTTGTTCTAGAGCTGCGGGGGCCCCGGCAATTGATGCGGTGAGGAGGGTTACCCCGGGCGGCGTAAGTCTCCATGGGGAGCTGCTGTAAAAGTCGGCTCCGGTCTCTGTCCCTCACCTTCTGCTCTCCTTCCCGGGCGTGGAGAGTTTTGACCTCTCCTGCGAACCTCTGCGGCCGTGTTCGCATGTTCGGCCGCTGGCCCGTGTGTGTCTGCATCTACATCCGGGTTCAAGCGGTGGGAGGAAGCCGACACTGCGGACCGGAAGGGGAGGGAGCCAGCAGAGCGCGCCGAGGAGAAAAAGCCCAGCCAGCTCTCTGCCATGCTGACTGAAGAGCTGGCAGTTTCCCATTCCGGCTGGTTGTGCTGTGGAAAGAATGGAGCAGTTTCAGCGTGCTGAGACCACTACTGATACATCGGTACCAGGGTGGGGTAAGGGATCATTCCCCGGCAAATTTTATTTTTAGTATTGCTTATGGGGTCATGTTTGTTTGTGCCTAGGTGTCTAAAGAGTCTTCCAGAAAGATCTCCAGAGCTAAGGAAAGGCGGTTTGCTGTCTGTAAAAAGAAGCTACCCTCTGCGTGGGCTAAATCCCTTTGTCAAGGATGTGTCAGCAAGTTAATGGAGGAGGAAGCTCCATCTCTGAGCAGTATTAAGCAGATTATCCAGGATGAGGTCAGAGAGTCAGTTAGCGGATTGATTAAATGCCGCCCCGGTACTTCTGCTGCTGCATCTAAAGATTCCCCCTCCAGTGACAGCGATATACTTTCTGGTTTGGAAGAGGAGGTCGCAGGGAAACAGCTGTTTCATGCTGAGAACACTAACTCCCCAGTCAAGGTGGTTAGAGCTACTATGGGGCTGGATGATCAAAGACCTCAGCAATCGGTGCAGGACTCTGTTTGAGGGTCTAGGTCCTAGGAAAATCGGTGCAGGACTCTGTTTGAGGGTCTAGGTCCTAGGAAGAGGAAGGTGTTTGATATTCATAAGAACATTCAGGCGGTAATCGCCAGAGAAAGGAAAAGACCCGATAGGAAGTTTTTTGTTCCTTCCTCTGTTAAACGGAAATATCAGTTTGATGAAGAAGTCTCTGCCCCTTGGGATAGGGCCCCAAAGCTTGATGATCCTGTGGCTAAGATGTCCAGGAAGAATGCACTCCCCTTTGAAGATATGGGTTCCCTTAAGGACCCAATAGACAGAAGGGCAGAGGTTTATTTAAAGAAAAACTGTGAGGCCTCTGCAGTAGCTTTTGAACCTAATATTGCTGCTACTTCTGTTCCTAGGTCCTTACAGGTGTGGATGGGGGAGTTGAGGCCCACATTTAAGGAGGTACCCCTGGGGAATAGTTGCTTACCTCCTTCCCCATTATAAACCATGCCCTAGATTTCTTGGCTGATGCCTCTGCGGACTCCTTAAGATTTTCCGCTAGGGCTTTGGCCTTATCTAACTCATTTGTTAAAAGGGCTAGAATGGGGACACTTCCTCTAAGGCAAAGCTTTGCGCTATCCCTTGTCAGGGTGAGTTTTTTTTTTTTTTTTTTTTTGGCCCCGTCCTTGATGACCTAGAAAAGGCCTCTGACAGGAAAAAGGCTTTCCCTCCGCTAGTCAACCACCCAGGAGGTGGTAAAGAAGAATTTAAGGGAAAGGAGAGAGCAAAGCAGTTTTCTAGTGTCACTAGAAAAGGCCAGATGCCTCAAAGAAGCAGTCCCAATGACGCCAGGCCCCCGGTCAGAGGTCGTCTTTCTCTTTTTGCCCATCGGTGGCAGGAGATCTCTGATAGCACATGGATAAACTCAGTAATAAGGGAAGGCCGAAGGTTAAACTTTCAAAGCTTTCCAGAAAGGAGATTTGTAGTCACTCTCTATTAGGGAAAAGACTTCTGCAATGATAGCCGACTGCTTTGAGGGATCTGACCGATAATAAGTAAGATAAGATGCCTTTATTGTCACTGTATAATACAATGTAATGCAATGTACAATACAATGAAATGTTTTGGCATCTAGGATTGCTCCAAACATTTCATTGTATTGTACAATGACAATAAAGGCATCTTATCTTACTTATTATCAGTCAGATCCCTCAAAGCAGTCGGCTATCATTGCAGAAGTCTTTTCCCTAATAGAGAAGAGAGTGTTGATAAAGGTCGCAGAGCAGGAGGTGACAAAAGGGTTTTTACTCTCCCCTGTTTCTCATCAAGAAACCAAATGGCTCGTTTCGCACCATAATAAACTTAGGCTGTTCACCCTGTCGGATCCGTCCTGCCGCTATTTCGCTGTGCCGCCGCTCTGTCCTCATTGACTATAATGGGGACGGGGCGGAGGTCCGGCACAGCACGGCAGTGCACGGCGAGAGGCCGCTGGACTAAAAGTACTACATGTCTGACTTTTTAGTCCAGCGGCCTCTCGCCGTGCTGCGCCGGAGCTCCGCCCCCTCCCCATTATAGTCAATAAAGACAAGCGGCGGCAGGGCGGGTCCGACAGGGTGAACAGCCTGTTGGATCCGTCCTGCCGCTAGTGTGAAAGTACCCTTAAAATGCTTAAACCAGTATCTGGTGTACGAGAGGCTTCGTATGGAGTCCATCAGGTCAGCAGTAAGCAATCTTTCCCTGGACTGTTTTATGGCCACAGCGGACCTGAAGGGTGCATATTACCATGTCCTTATCCATTCCAGCCATCAGATGTTTCTGAGGGTAGCAGTCTAATTAGGGCAGGAAGCTCTACATCTTCAGTTTCAGGCCTTACCCATTGGGCTTTCGCAGGCTCCGAGGGTGTTCACGAAGATTGTTTCAGAAATGATGGCCCATGTGAGGGAGAAAGAGTCATTATACAATACCTGGACGACTTTCTTCTTGTGTCTTTGCCAGATCAGGCTCTTCAGGGACAGATTGCCTGGTTGAGGAAATTTCTAGAAAAGCTGGATGGGAGATAAATCTAGAAAAGTCCAGTTTACGTCCAAGCGAGAGGTGCAGCTTCCTAGGGATGATTTTAGACTCCAGATCCCAGAAGTGTCTGTTGCCCTTTCAGAAGGCCTTACTAATCAAGTCCAGGGTCCAACAGATTCACTCGTGCCCGTCTGTCACCCTAAGAGTAGCCATGTCTGTGTTGGGTCTCATGATGGCTGCGATTCCCAGTGTAGAATGGGCCCAATATCATTCAAGAATTCTCCAGCTTTAGATTCTATAGAAATGGCTACCAAATTGTTACCGGACAGAAAAAAATCGCAAAGAATTGCGGACCCACAAGGAGCCTTAGCTATCACCAAAGAAATTGCACAAAAATCTTTGCATAGTAAATATAAATAAACTTTATTGACAATGTAAAATACATACATGAAGATAAAAAAAGGCAGCTTAAAGGTGGAACACAAGGGAGAGGAATAGGACCCAGGGGGTCCACCTCCTGACCCAACACCGTTTCGCCAGTCAATCCCCAGAATAAGCCAGATTGACTGGCGAAACGGCGTTGGGTCAGGAGGTGGCTGAGAGATCGACACACCACTCGGGGTATGCTTATCCTTTTCTCTTAATCACCAATTCTGTTTATCCTCACAGTTGTCTCCATTTGCCATTGCTTGGGGCTTATTGTCTTGAGGTGTCTTTGTGACTAGCATCTGATTATCTTAATATATTTTTCCCTGACCCCCCCCCCCCCCATGGGTCCTTTTCCTCTCCCTTGTGTTCCACCTTTTGTGCTGCCTTTTTTTATCTTCTTGTATGTAGTTTACATTGTCAATAAAGTTTATTTATATTTACTATGCAAAGATTTTTGTTCTATAGGAATGGGATAGATGTATTCTCTCTATAGACTTGGAGTTCTCTCTATCACCCCAGGCTCCTTGAGGTGGTAGATGGATTTAGAAAATATACAAAGAGGAGTACCGTCTATCAGAGAAGCGGTTCTGCCTTTGACTACGGATGCAAGTCCATCCGGTTGGGGAGCCCATGTGGAGTCCCTTCTGTTGCAGGGAAGCTGGGACAGCAGAGCGTTTTCCCAGTCCCACAATTTCAGGGAGTTAAATGCGATCAGGTTGGTCCTCGTACAGAGTCTTCTTGTTATCAGGGGCAGAAATGTAAAGATCTATTCGGACAACATGACATCTGTGGCCTATATCAGTCGGCAGGGAGGTGTAAGGGCTCAGGGCCTCATGTCTCACCCATCAGATATTCAGTCTGGCAGAAGCTTCTCTATCATCTTTCTGCGTTGCATCTAAAGGGCTCGGGCAATGTGAAAGCGGACTTCCTCAGTCATCATGTAAGCCAGGGAGAATGGTCCCTAGATCAAAATGTTTTCAACCAGGTCACAGCATTATGGGGGATTCTGGATATAGATCTCTTTGCCACTAGATCAAACAGAAAGGTAGAGGTTTTCTATTCCCTATATCTGGGGGAGTATCCGAGAGCAGTGGACGCATTGGCTCAATCTTGGAGGCAGGGCCTTCTGTCTTTTCCCCCTAAAGATGTTACCGAGGGTTCTCAAAAGATCAGAGAGGAGGAAGCCACTGTAATAGTTATAGCCCCCTTCTGGTGCAGGATGTCAATAGCAACCCTATGGGTGCTTCTGGTGTCTCAGGAGCTTCTGTCTCTGGGTCCCATCTTTCACCCAGAAATAAGAAATCTACATCTGACTGCTTGGCTCTTCAGAGGGAGATTTAAAAAAGAATAGGTCTTTCTGAAGAGGTAGTTAACACCAGTCGGTAGTTGGCCAGTCGAAAGAGGGTTACTTCTGAGATCTGAGAGTCTGGAAGGCTTTTTTCAGATATGCCAATAGACCTGTGGATGTGTTGGAGGTTCCTGACATTCTGCTCGTGCTAGAATTCTTACAGGAAGGATGGAAGAAAAAAACTCAGGCCTAGTACTTTAAAGGTCCAGATATCTGCTTTAAGTGCCTTATTTGAGTTTAGACTACCAGAACATCCCTGGGTTAAGAGGTTTGTTACAGCTGTTCCAAGTTATCCTCGGTCTCTAAAGTTAAAACTCCTCCTTGGGATTTTAACTTGGTCCTCTCTGCTCTCTTTTCTGACCCCTTTGAGCCAATTGATAACATTTCCCCAAAGATGCTCTCCCTAAAGCTTGCTTTCCTGCTTGCCATTACCTCGGCTAGAAGGGTTAGTGAGATCACTGCGCTCTCTGCTGATTTTCCCCCCCCCCCCCCCCCCTTCCTATTTGTTTATCTTGGAGGATCGAGTAGTGATTTCTCCTGATCCTTCTTTTTTTACCAAAAGTCTCTTCTCATTTCCACCGTTCTCAGGAGATGGTGTTGCCTTCCTTCTCTGCCTCCCCTAAAAATGAAAAATGAAAAGTTCCATTGCCTAGACATTAGGAGGTGTATTTTACAATATCTGAAGGTTACTCAACCTTAAAGGGCCTCCTCTCGTGTGCTGCTTTTATTTCATGTTGCTAGGAAGGGTTCGGCTGCCTCTTCTCAGACTATTGCTAGGTGGATCAGGTAGGCTATTTCCTTAGCTTACTCTTAGGGCCCTTTCACACTTGCGTTGTCCGGATCCGGCATAGAGTTCCGTCTTCGGGGCTCTATGCCGGAAGAATCCTGATCAGGATTATCCTAATGCATTCTGAATGGAGAGCAATCCGTTCAGGATGTCTTCAGTTCCGGAACGGAACGTTTTTTGGCCGGAGAAAATACCGCAGCATGCTGCGCTTTTTGCTCCGGCCAAAAATCCTGAAGACTTGCCGCAAGGCCGGATCCGGAATTAATGCCCATTGAAAGGCATTGATCCGGATCCGGCCTTAAGCTAAACGTCGTTTCGGCGCATTGCCGGATCCGACATTTAGCTTTTTTTGAGTGGTTACCATGGCTGCCGGGACGCTAAAGTCCTGGCAGCCATGGTAAAGTGTAGTGGGGAGCGGGGGAGCAGCATACTTACCGTCCGTGCGGCTCCCCGGGCGCTCTAGAGTGACGTCAGGGCGCCCCAAGCGCATGGATCACGTGATCACATGGAACACGTCATCCATGCGCACGGGGCGCTCTGACGTCATTCTGGAGCGCCCCGGGAGCCACACGGACTGTAAGTATACCGCTCCCCACTACTACTATGGCAACCAGGACATTAATAGCTTCCTGGGTGCCATAGTAACACTGAACGCATTTTGAAGACTGCTCCGTCTTCAAATGCTTTCAGTACACTTGCGTTTTTCCGGATCCGGCGTGTAATTCCGGCAAGTGGAGTACACGCCGGATCCGGACAACGCAAGTGTGAAAGGGCCCTAAGGGAGTAGTTTCGCCCTCGGGGTTTGGGGCTCACTCTACAAGATCAGTCTCCACATCATGGGCAGAGAGAGCTTCAGCTTCAATTGAACAGATTTGAGATTTGTAGGGCAGCTACCTGGAGTTCTCTGCATACTTTTTTTTTAGGCACTATAGACTACAGCTATCTTCTAATGAAGGTATTTCCTTTGGCCGTAAGGTGATGCAGGCTGTGGTCCCGCCCTAGATAGGATTCTTGCCTATTCTCCAGGGGTGCTGTCATAGGCTCAAAGAAAAACGATTACCGGTAATCCAATATTATTTTTTTTTATCTAGGCCTAGCACAGCAGCATACATATATATTTTTAAAAAAAATTGCTTGCTCCTCCTGCTCCATTCCAGCTCTGAAGGTGCAGACCCCAGTGTATAAACTTTGTGGAGGGGTCACATGCACCAGTCAGCCTTATCAGTGACTTATCTCCAAGCAGCATGACCCCAAATGGCATGTGACCTTGCAGTGACATCTCACTTTGCCTGCAGCTGCACACTTGGCCTGTCTGGATATTTACGCATGGTATGGATTATGTTTTCTATGTTAGGAATAGCACTGTTCAGGGACTAGATAAAATTGTGGTTAAAGTTGGACAACACCTTTTTATCTTTGTTTCAGCTTGATGTTTCATAGATATTTTCTGGTTTCTTTTTTTTCCTACAGTAAAGCCCTAAATAAGGAGTATGAAGAATATGTCCTTACAGTGGGAGACTTTGATGAGCGGGTTTTTTTAGGAGATGATGCAGATGAGGAAATTGGGACCCCCAGGAAATTTTTGACTGAGCTTCCCATGGGCAGTTGTACACCAAGGAAGAATTTGGAGTCCAGCCTGCAGCAGCATTTTGAGAAGGTAGCCTTAGTGTTTCATTTTCCTGGTAAATGAAAAAGACAGGTTAGCTTTACTTTTCTAATGTGTGTGTGTGTGTGTGTGTGTGTGTGTGTGTGTATATATATCATGAAAAAATTCCACGGCACCTCCAAGGTGTAAAATAAATTCAGCTTTTATTCACCAGACACGCGACGTTTCAATCCGCTCCCTGGGATCTTTCTCAAGCAGTGACAAAACATACTAGTACACAGTGCATATTTATACAGCTTTACATCATTAGTCAATCAAAAAGTTAATTATGCCGATTAAAAACAAATCACAAAATAGTCATCAAAATACAAAATATATCTGTGTATAACATCAATAGGGTATTAATCTGCGATACAACATATGTGTTATGGGCATCATTGCCAAAGAAATAAAATAAAAAATACATATATCAGTGTATAATCATCATAGTGGTAACTTCACACATCTGTGGACACCTTCATAATTATATAATTATAATTTTATTTTATTTTTTCCTTACAATCGTCTGCTCTGTTGAGCAATGTAAAGACATCAGAATGCAGTAAAGGCATGTTTATTCTGTGCTCCTGCATCTGTCTTAGTTAACCGCCTCCGGACCGCCTAAAGCAGGATCGCGTTCCGGAGGCGGCTGTCTCAGGCAGAGTCACGCATCTATGCGTCATCTCGCGAGACGCGAGATTTCCTGTGAACGCGCGCACGTTCACAGGAACTGCAGGTAAGCGAGTGGTTCTACAGCCTGCCAGCGGCGATTGTTCGCTGGCAGGCTGTAGATGTGTTTTTTTTTTTTTTTACTACCCCTAACAGGTATATTAGACGCTATTTTGATAACCGCGTCTAATATACTTGCTACCTGGTCCTCTGGTGGTCCCTTTTGCTTGGATCGATCACCAGAGGACACAGGCAGCTCTGTAATAAGTAGCACCACACTACACTACACCCCCCCCCCCCCCCCCGTCACTTATTAACCCCTGATCACCCCCCTGTCATTGTAAGGCTCCATTCAGACATTTTTTTTTTTTGGGCACAAGTTAGCGGAAATTTATTTTTTTTGTTTTTTTCTTACAAAGTCTCACATTCCACTAACTTGTGTCAAAAAATAAAATCTCACATGAACTCACCATACCCCTCATGGAATCCAAATGCGTAAAATTTTTTAGACCTTTATATTCCAGACTTCTTCTCACGCTTTAGGGCCCCTAAAATGCCAGGGCAGTATAAATACCCCACATGTGATCCCATTTTGGAAAGAAGACACCCGAAGGTATTCGCTGAGAGGCATATTGAGTCCATGAAAGATTTAACTTTTTGTCCCAAGTTAGCGGAAAGGGAGACTTTGTGAGAAAAACCGAAAAAAATAATAATATTCCGCTAACTTGTGCCCAAAACAAAAATCTTCTATGAACTCGCCATGCCCCTCATTGAATACCTTGGGTTGTCTTTTTTCCAATATGGGGTCACATGTAGATATTTATACTGCCCTGGCATTTTAGGGGCCCTAAAGCATGAGAAGTAGTTTGAAATCCAAATGTCTAAAAATGCCCTCCTAAAAGGAATTTGGGCCCCTTTGCACATGTGGTATCGCCGTACTCAGGAGAAGTAGGGCAATGTGTTTTGGGGTGTCTTTTTACATATACCCATGCTGGGTGAGAGAAATTTCTCTCTAAAAGACAACTTTTCCCTTTTTTTTTTTTTTTTAATACAAAGTTGTCAGAGATATTTATCTCACCCAGCATGGGCATGTGTAACAAGACACCCCAAAACACATTCCCCAACTTCTCCTGAGTACGGCGATACCACATGTGACACTTTTTTGCAGCCTAGGTTGGCAAAGGGGCCCACATTCCAAAGAGCACCTTTAGGATTTCACAGGGCATTTTTTACACATTTTGATTTCAAACTACTTCTCACGCATTAGGGCCCCTAAAATGCCAGGGCAGTATAACTACCCCACAAGTGACCCCATTTTGGAAAGAAGACACCCCAAGGTATTTCGTGATGGACATAGTGAGTTCATGGAAGTTTTTATTTTTTGTCACAAGTTAGTGGAATATGAGACTTTGTAAGGAAAAATAAATAAATAAAAAAAATCATCATTTTCCGCTATCTTGTGACAAAAAATAAAAAGTTCTATGAACTCACTATGCCCATCAGCGAATACCTTAGGGTGTCTACTTTCTGAAACAGGGTCATTTGTGGGGTTTTTTTTCTACTGTCTGGGCATTGTAGAACCTCAGGAAACATGACAGGTGCTCAGAAAGTCAGAGCTGCTTCAAAAAGCGGAAATTCACATTTTTGTACCATAGTTTGTAAACGCTATAACTTTTACCCAAACCATTTTTTTTTTTTACCCAAACCATTTTTTTTTTTTTTTTTTATCAAAGACATGTAGAACAATTAATTTTGAGAAAATGTTATATAGAAATGTATTTGCGGTATTTATTTTATTTTTTTGAAATGTCATTTGTTTGCAAAAATTTGGGTAAATTTCGATTAATAACAAAAATAGTAAAAATGTCAGCAGCAATGAAATGCCACCAAATGAAAGCTCTATTAGTGAGAAGAAAAGGAGGTAAAATTCATTTGGGTGGTAAGTTGCATGACCGAGCAATAAACGGTGAAAGTAGTGTAGTGCCGAAGTGTAAAAAGTGGTCTGGTCATTAAGGGGGTTTAAGCTAGGGGAGCTGAGGTGGTTAAGGAGGCTGACAAATTCTCCCTGGAAGTTATACTAACCCTGCATCTTTTCTTGTGACTGAAATTGCCGGCATTAGACCTCAGGAGACCAGGCGATGCCAGTCATAGGGGGGCGCGTTAGCGTATGGGTGGGGTTAGCTTGATTTCCAGGGAGAAGTTGCTCCCTGCTGCTTCTGGTACTGCCGTTCTGATCCTTGTTGCCAGGCTTTGGTTGTTACGATGATGTCACTCCACGTGACTCAACTCCAGTGATTGGCTGCAGCAGTATCCGGGACTTTTATCCACTTCAAAGAAAATGGCATGAGTATATTATTTTATGACAGTTCCTGTCTGGGGAGACATTATATTTTGGACAGCTCCTGTAATGTTTGTCTGGTAGGACTCTGTAAAATATTATTCGTATAATATTTTGACAACTTTTATTACTATACATGTTCCACAGAGGAGATCATTTGCCCCATCTACTCCGTTAACTGGTAGACGATACCTGAAGGAAAAGGAAGCGGTAATTACTCCGGTCTCATCAGCAACACAGTGTGTAAGCAAGCTTCAGAGCATGGTGACTGGACTCCGCAATACCCCAAGTGAACAGCTTATTAATATCTTTAGGTATATTTTGGGTAAATACTTGCACTGCTTTAATGGTGGAGAAGGGGGTCTTACATGTGTTTTGTTTGGCTGCAGATCATGTGCTCGCAATCCCATGGAAAATATACAGAATACAGTAAACGACGTTCAGAAACTGTTCTGTCATCATTACACTCAGCCATCAGAAGATCAGCCCGGTTCTCACATTGGTAGGTTGCTGAAGCCATTTGCTTGGCGTACTGTATTTTCAGTTGGCTAGCACTTTGTGTCATGGAATCGGAATGTGACATAAATGGGGTCGATTTTTAAAGGAGTTGTTGGGTTTTTGGTATTGATGACCTGTCCTCAGTCGGGCCACCTCCGATCAGCTGTTTGAAGAGACTGCTCGCCACTGCATTGTTGTAATTACAGCGTCTCTGTCCCATTCAGTTAGGAGTGTGAGTGTAATTACACTGCTCACCGCTGCAATGTCTACTATGAGCAGGTAGACAGTGAAGAGAACCCTGCGCTCATATAAGCACTACAGTTTCCTCAAACAGCTTATTGGTGAGGGTGCAACCTCCAGCACTCCAGGTGTTCTGAAACTACAACTCCCAGAATGCTCCATTCACCTTTATGGCAGTTAGAAGAACAACTGAGCATGTTTGCACGCTGGGAGTTGTAGTTTCACAGCAGCTGGAGTGCCAAAGGTTGCTGATCCCTGACCTGAGGATAGGTCACCAGTATCGGAAACCAAACAACCCCTTTAAACTCTTCATTTAAAGGGAACCTGTCACCGGGATTTTGGGTATAGAGCTGAGGACATAGGTTGCTAGATGGCCGCTAGCACATCCGCAATACCCAGTCCCTATAGCTCTGTGTGCTTTTATTTTGTAAAAAAAACCGATTTGATACATATGCAAATTAACCTGAGATGAGTCCTGTCCCTGACTCATCTCACGTACAGGACTCATCTCGGGTTAATTTGCATATGTGTCAAATCAGTTTTTTTATACACAATAAAAGCACACAGAGCTATGGGGACTGGGTATTGCGGATGTGTTAGCGGCCATCTAGCAACCCATGTCCTCAGCTCTATACACAAAATCCAGGTGACAGGTTCCCTTTAAGGCTACTTTCACACTGCCGTTTCTGGGTCTGCCTGTGACATCCGTTTCAAGGCTCTCGCAAGCGGCCCAAAACGGATCAGTTCAGCCCCAATGCATTCTGAATGGATAAGGATCAGAATGCATCAGTTTGCCTCCGTTCAGCACCCATTCCGCTGCTTGCAGCATTTTGATGTCCGTCTGACGAAACTGAGCCAAACGGATCCGTCCTGACTTACAATGTAAGTCAATGGGGACGGATCCGTTTTTACTGACACAATATGGTGCAATTGAAAACTGATCCGCCTCCCATTGACTTTCAATGTAAGTCAAAATGGATCCGTTTGCATTATCATGAACCAAAAAAAAAAACGTGGCTCAGTGGCTAGCATTCGTTACCTTGCAACTGTGTTTAAATCTGCATGGTGAAACTGAATATTGTTATCATTGCACTTTTTATCTTTTCAAGCCAAATGTACACTACTGCTTGAATGGGGCCATTTTTGCTAACAAATATTTTCAAAAACGTTATCTTAAAGGGACACTGACAGGCCCGATAAACCTATTTA
The DNA here is from genome assembly GCF_014858855.1 of Bufo gargarizans. NCBI lineage: Eukaryota > Metazoa > Chordata > Amphibia > Anura > Bufonidae > Bufo > Bufo gargarizans. Next base: position 95,417,644 of record NC_058085.1, read on the forward strand.
GTTATTCCTATGCAGTCATAGGTCTATTAAAGTGTATTCCAATCACATAAGAGCACCCCCTGTCTGCATTTTTTTTTTTTTTCTGATATGTAATATGTTTAATATCAAAGCCCATCTGTCAGCAGTTTTGTACCTATGACACTGGCTGACCCGCCACATGCGCGCTCGGCCGCCGAAGGCATCCGTGCCGGCCCGATGCCCACACGCGTCCGCATTACCGAGAAAAACAACGTTTCAATATATGCAAATGAGCCTATCGCAGCAGTGAAAAAGTCATCACACCTGGTCCTGTCAATCAAAGTGCAGAGGATGCGGCAGTTGCGGAGAGAGCTGAGCCTCTGGGTGTGGCGGCGGCCCCCAACTGTCGTTTCCTAGCGCCGCCCAGCTCATTATTATTCACTGCGCTGGGCGGCTTTTACAGTCCCTGATCCTGCCGAGCCAGTGCAGGCGCAGCAGGAGACGCTGGCATTGAACTCACTTGTACCTTCTGCGCGTGCGCCGGATAACTTGCCCGGCACCCTCACTCGCAGTGCGCCTGCGTCCCTTATTCAATGCCAGCTGCGCCTGTGCCGACTCGGCTGGATCGGGGACTGTAAAAGCCGCCCAGCACAGTGAATAATAATGAGCTGGGCGGCGCTAGGAAACGACTGTTGGGGCGAGGCTGGGCACAAAGGTAGGAGTAAACGCCCCTTGGGCATAAAAAAATTTGAGAAAAAAAGCCCCTTGGGCATAAAGGAAGGTGTTTGACAGATGATTATAAAGTTGTTTTTACATGGTTTAAAATGCGGACAGGGGGTACTCTTATGTGATTGGAATACACTTTAATAGACCTATGACTGCATAGGAATAACTAAATATGTTTATCGGGCCTGTCAGTGTCCCTTTAACCCCTTTAAATGAAATTTGTGAACTTTAAATTCAGTATGTGGAATTCTTATTACAAATAATAATAATAATAAGACGTTCTGTCTTTTCCATTTCCAGACTTTGCTGTTAATCGTTGGAAACTAGCCGAGATTTTGTACTATAAGGTTTTAGAATCGATTGTTTTTCAAGAAATCAGGAGACTTAATGGGAAAGACTTGACGGTAAGATGAGCAACTGCATGAACTTCGCAAAAATTTACTGGGATGTTATGACACCTGCTTAGGGGGTCAAGTAAGGACATACATGCCTCCATGCTTGTCTCTGTTTTAGCCCATTCTGTTGATTTGTACTGTTGATACAAAAAGCACTTGTATCGGGATCACCCAAACCCAATGGCATACACAGTAGTAGCTTTAAATTGGTGAATTGTTTTCATGCTAAAAAGCCTTAAAAATCATTAATGGCTGTTGTACAGTAATGCCATGTTTCTAACAGAAATATACTTTTCATCCTTTGCTTCCATGTGTGCCCCGTTGTTATGATGGTGCTGGAGGCGGCATCTGGGCAGAATCAGGCCCCTCAGGAAAATGACAATATAGTTCAATCTTAAATCTCCTGAATAGGGAGCATTGGCTGTTACTGCAGAGTTTCTGCGCCTTCCCTGGCAAGCAGGGCAGAAATCTCTTATCTGTGAAGGGCTGTCCTCACAGGTGAAGTAGCGCCCACGTGCCAGACACGTTGCCCGATTCTGTCACCGGGCCCTGTACAACTGCCCAGGGTAGCTACTCAGATGCTGAAGCTCAAACTCTGCTTCGGGGGCAGTGACTGTTTTATATGCTTCTATACTTTCAGGTAGCAGCACATGAACAGTTGCTGCTCCTGAAGCTGAATTTGAGCTTTTGTGCCTCTGCTTGGCTCAGGGCCGGATGAGATGTCCTGCCCTGTCAATCAAAAGGCAGATGGTTGCTTATTCACCTGTGGGAGCAGCCCATCACAGATGAACTCTTGCTGATGAGACAAATCAATTCCCTGATCCTTAGTGTGAACCCATCCTAAGACCCCATGTTTCTTTATATATATTATATATTTTTACTGACTCATCCCATACATCATTTTCTCATTAACTTGAGAGTAGTCATGGATATGAAACATAGGTGTTGAGAAAACGCGTACCTAAACAATCATCTTAGACGCTACTTCACTGTCATGGGAAGTATGAGTCATAAAGTATCTTCAGTCCTCTTGGATGATATCTTACTGGAAAAGGAGGGACAGGGATGGTGCAGAACTGAAGTCAAGGATAGTAGAAATAGGAAAAACCATAGTCATCAAAATTGACTGCCTTACATTACTATTGACCTGTCTTGGATATGTCAGTCTTTCAGATGCCACATATTCTTGTTTTGTCTTATTTTATACTAGTTGTTGTTTTATTTCATAGGCACTACTGGAGCAGGATATTTTTCACCAGTCACTGCTGGCATGCTGTCTTGAAATCGTGCTGTTTGCTTATAGTTCTCCCCGAAAATTTCCTTGGACCATTGAAGTTCTCAATCTGAGTCCTTTCAATTTCTATAAGGTAAATGTTATTTCTTTAATGTTACAGTGTAAAATGAATAACTGATAGATAATATAAATATCTGTATAATTCTGACTCTCCGAAAGACTGTGGGACCATGGATTTCCTGGTTGACCAGTCGTTTTGTTTGCTGCAAGGGAAATGTTGCAGCGTCGACTAGCAATGTTAGCTAATTGCTAGTAGTTTTACTAATTGTGAACGGAAAGAGATCTGTTCAGGATGTCTTCCGTTCTGGCATCATTCCGTTTTGTGACCAGACACAAAACTGCTGCAAGCTGCAGTTTTGTGTCCGGTCATAAAAACTCAAAAAGACGGATCCAGCACTGAAAACAATGTAGGTCAATAGTGACAGATCCGTTTCACATAACCGCATCCCAACGGAATAGATGCATCCTCATGTGCAAAATCAAAACTGATCAGTTTAATTCCCATTATTGAGATCCTTTCTTAAGGCAAGTGTGAAAACAGAGTTTGAGGTTGACCTAAAACAGGGATGCTCAACCTGCGGCCCTCCAGCTGTTGCAAAACTAAAACTCCTAGCATGCCTAGACAGTCTACAGCTAACAGCCTACAGCAGGGCATGGTGGGAGTTGTAGTTTTGCAACAGCTGGAGGGCTGCAGGTTGGGCATCCCTGACCCTGTTGAACCCACTCCTTGCTTTTTCTTCGCTTTTTAGTTTGTTGAGAGTAAGATGCTGCAAAATCATCCATGGCTCTAGTTCTTCTCCCACCTGAGAATGGACTCTATTGCAGATGTGTGTAGATCCAGACTGATACACTGTTGGAAGATGGCTGAAAGCTTTGTGCAGATGTTTTGCTCAGTGTTGTCTAGTAGCAAATTGAGCATAAGTTCCCGACACTCCTACACAGTTGTACCAGCGCATAGCAGCGTCAAATGTTAATACAGAGGACAGATACATTTTATTTTAAAACTATTATACATGCTTTATATGAAAAATGAGTAGGACCGGTATTACAAAACAGTAGGTGACACTAAAAAATGTAGTCACGTCACCAATAACGGTATACCAGAAATCTTGCACAGTCATGGTTCTTAGCCTTAACTACTTTCAGCATAATAAAGCAATGATAAAGGTAGAAGCAAAGAAAATCGTACAGTCTACATCCAAAATGGAAGAGGCAGAAGTCTATTTAAAGGGAACCTGTCATCATAAAATGCAGTGCAATCTGCAGGCAGCCTGTTATAGAGCAGAAGTAGCTCAGCAGATTGATATATAATGTTGTAGGAAAAGCATCAGCAAAACCTGTAATTTATACATTTAAGTCTTAACTTTTTTTTTTTTAGTTGTGGGTCTTGTCAGCTATTGCCAGCTGTGAATGCTATCAATCACTGATAATGGCCAATTGGGCTGTCTTCAGCTTAGAAAGAGCAGAGATTTAAATGGATTTTCTCGTTAATGTCATTGGGGGACACAGCACCATGGGTATACGCCCAGCTACCACTAGGAGGCAACACTAGATATGAAAAAGGTTGGCTCCGCCCAGGTGGGGTATAACCTCTCAACAGACACTAGGTTAATCAGCTTGCTGCCTCTCCAGTAGGTGGTGCTTTACCCGCCACCTTGTTTAGCACATCGGCACACCTATGTGGTGTCCCAGGTATGTACGCCCTTCCCCTTCACAGGGGGGTACTCGTACCACTGCCAAATGCTGTATCCGTCAGACTTTCCTGGTTCCAATGTATCTCCTTTTTAGCTTTTTAATATATTACCAGGGGCTATATTCCACACCCTCCTAGTCAGAGAGTGTGACTGCACATTCTCTGTATGACAGCTGCTACTTTGGGCCCGGTTTGGTTATTTTCCCTCTTGGGTCCTCATAGGCTTGTTTCCCTCTTGAGATTCTAACCTCTCTTCCCGTCTCCCCAGGTTCAGGTCCTGGTACCTGGGAGTTTATTGCTCAGTTTTTTGCAATTTACATTCATATTCGCCACTTCTGGGATGGAGCTTTACCTCGATTTGAGAACTGTTCCTCCTTAGGCTATTTGGAGTCCTTTCTCTTCTACTCCAATATCTCTCAGACGAGTGTGTCCCCAGGCCTGTGACTGGTTCCTTTTTTTTCCTGAGGCTTCATGTGGCCAGGGAATTCTCTGGTCTTACATTTCACAGTTGCTATTTTGTTCCAGTTTTTCTGAGGCTCGATTCTCGCCTTCTTAGTGTGGGAACCATGTCTTTACGTTCCCTTCTCTTGGCCATTACCAAGGACCCCCATCTCCCCCAGAGGTTGGCTGCTTTCTCTGGCAGGATGGGGCTTCCACCTTCTCATAGGGTGTTTCTCTTTTCCCACCTGTCTTGCAGTGGACGAAGGCTTACTTCCCTTCCCATGGTGAGACTTTGCTATTCTTTCTCTAAATTGTTCAGTCTCCAGTGCTTCCTTGTTTCCTCTATACCCTGGCCTTTACATGGTGTTTGCCAAGGACAGGCCATGTTTTTGGTATGAGACAATTTAGAGTTTTTTTCCTTGCCGGGTCCTCTTACTGGTCGGGTTCCTTTGCTTCCAGACCTTATGGAATCTCCTTCCTTTTACCGAGGGGTAGTCCACAGGGTCTTCCTTTAGTTTGTCTCCAGGAAGTTTTTTTTCTTGGTTCAGGACTGCTCCTGTCCTTTTCCCAGGCATTTTCTCTCCTGCCAGGTTTCCTCATGGTCTAATTTTTCTTGTTGGGTCTGTCCTCTTATAGATCCTCCTCCTGGAGCATCCTTCTATATGCAGAGCGCTAGGTCATTACCAACAGACGCCTTCCGGTTGTGCTGCTCTCCTGTTTCTTCAGGGGGAGCCCTGGTTCTTCCAGGTCCTTCCTCTGGCTCTCTAGTGCACACTTGTTCAACTCTCGGTTCTTGTGCAAGACATCTAGCCCTGCTCCCTATACTCTAGCTTCTTTTTTTTTTTTTTCCCCACCTTGGGTGGAACTGGGTGTTTCTCTTTGTTCCTTTCTTGCATATGGCCTTTTTTCTTGTTCTTGGGATCCTGGCGATCTCCCGCAATTTTTTTCTTTTGGACTCTTCCTGGCAATGGAGCCTCTCAGTATATGTAAACTCTGCTCCCTGGGCTACAGTACCATGGCTTGGCCTCTAGAGTGTATAGAGTGGTCTGTCTCCAGCTCTGACACTGTAAAGCACCCAGTGCCGTGGCAGCCCAGAACATCTGACTTGTGGGAATGCTGGGTGTCGGACCCCCACCAATGTGATGTTGATAACCTATCTGTAGACTCAATAAAAATTACAAGTTTTATTGAGTCTTTTCATACAAAACCATATATATATCCATCTGCTCAGCTCCTCCTGCTCTATAACATGGTTCTCTTTAATGGTGAGTGTTTTCTTAATTAAAAAAATACTGTTCTTCACGGACGGAACTGTCGGAGTGATTTATCATGAGGATAAAGTCTGTTTTTCAGGTGTCTGGGTTTCCAATTTGGGCGAGATTTATCAAATGTCACAGGATGTTTGATAAATTTGGTTTATCTTTTAAGTCTTATACTCCTGCCCTGATATTTTATTCCACTCTCCACATTACCTCTTTATTGGTGTAAGACTGCCGCATTTTTGGGACTTCTTTAAAAGGCTCAATTAATTTGGCTTAGAGGTTTTTACTGTTATACAGAGCCCTGTAGCTCCTCCTTCCCAACCATCACCACCGATCAGCGGTTCTGCAGTAGGGCTGGATCTACACAGTTCTGACCAGCCATTGTGCAGCAGACTGAGCTGGTTACTGAAACACTGCTCCTATTGAATGGAAGCAGCAGTGCATTAACCAGCTCCGTCCACTGCACTATGGTCAGAGCTGTGTATTTCCAGTGTTACTGCAGATCAGCTGGGGCTACAGTTTGTCAGACCCCTACTGATCAGATAGGATGGCCTATCCTAAGATTGGACAAACCCTTCAAGTTAGTTTGTCAGGCTAACCACACCCATTTTGCAAATCTGGAGTGAGTGGAGTAGTAAAAATGCAAAATTTCTGCGCAATTAAGCAAAAAAATAAATTAAGAAAAAAATGCAAAGCTACATTTTTTATTTTTTTTTGTAAGTTACGATCCTGGGGTGTACAGGGCACGATAAATGCCCACTGGTGTTTTTCTGTAAGCAGAAAAGCCTCCTGTTACTGGGGCAGGAAACTGGCATCCTGGAGAGGTTTTGTTGTACTCCTGAGATACCCTAAAGCTTTTGTTCAGATGACCTTTAAAGACAAAAACCCTGTTCGAGCAAGTACAGTATAGAGAAACATGAAACCTAAAATGTAATATCCTTATTGTATAGGTCATAGAAGTCTTCATCCGGTCAGAGGATGGTTTGTCGCGAGACATGGTGAAACACCTTAACAGCATTGAAGAACAGATTTTGGAGGAACGAGCTTGGACAAACAACTCTGTTTTGTGGGAGTTACTTCGGGCCTCTGACACAGTGCCTACATGTGAGGAAGTAAGTATTGCAGAACTCACAAGATCCTCACTAGTGGAAGATACATACAGATAAAAAAATCTACACATACACAACACCGTTAATCAGCATAAGGGTACGTGCATGTAGCAGGATTGCTTTGGGAAATGTCTGCAGCAGTTCTCCCAAGAATCCACAGGGTCCAGCACCAGTTTATATGGATTTTGGTGAAGACTTGCTTGTGGATTTCAGCTGCAGCACCAGACAAAATAAATAAAATAAAAAACTACAGCATACTAACCTATCCAGGGGCTTTCCTGGTTTCTGTAGAGGCTGGCCTCCTACGATGTCTCATCCCATCTGACCACCGCAGGCTATGGATCGGTCGCACAAAAATCTATGTGTAATACAACGTGTGTGCATGCGACTAAGACTGAACTCACATATTGCATATTGTGCTGGGTGTCTCATGTTTGTTTCTTCTTCAGGTTATAATACCAAGCAACTTTGAAACTGGGAATGAAGCAGGTTTAGGGCATCTCCCTATGATGCCAGCTTCTCCAATCATTCATCCTCGTTTAAAAGAAGTTCGCACTGATTTTGGAGGCTCTGGCAGAAGAGGTATGGCTACTTTTTACTTACTTCATTTGAGAATAGTAGCGGCATATATGGGCTCTATGGCAGTAGAAATAGATGGAACCTATAGGCCAAAAAGTACATCAGACGTTTGGTCTTCAACAAAAGATACCAGGGGAGTTTATCACAAAGGGAATATTTGAAGTCCATTTTTCTTGGATATTCATTGCTGTAATTTGTACCAGATATATCAAAGAGGGAACGTTGTTTGTTAAATTTGGTACATCTGCACTGCCGCGCACTGTGGCTCTTCTGCCTTTCTCCTGACCGGATGTGGCTTTTTTTTTTTTTTTTTCCCTGCTTAGCTGCATTGACTGTAATGCGGCGGAACAGGAAAAGAAGTTGCCACCTCCGGTCTCAAGCCCTTTTATCATTTTACGATTTCCATATCTATTGGAAGTATGTATTTCTAATCTTAATCACATTGATCGTTGCTCTTCATTCTTCAGATACGCAGCCACTGTCGCCACTTTCTGTTCATGAACGCTACAACTCTCCTACTGCTGGCAGTGCCAAAAGAAGACTCTTCGGGGATGATGGTCCAAAGGAGTCACCAGTAGAAAGATTGCACACTACACCAGAGAATACCAGAATAAGAATTGTTCCCTTCCAGCCCTCTGAGCAAATGTGTGTCTCCCCAGATAAAACGCAGTTGTTCTGTCAGAGGGTGAATGTAACAGGTAATAGTTTGCTGTCCTGCAAAGGGGTTATTTGGGGTCATTTTAATTTTAAAACCTGTGTTTTTGATCATGACCTTTTTTATCCAAGGTTATCAAAATGAAAGCAGCCACCAGCCTTCACAGCCACAATGTGAAAATGGCATTCAGGTTCCCTTGACAGCGCAGGCCTTGATCAGTCCTAAAAGTCAGCTTTTCCGAACCCAGGATGTATGCCCCACATCTAACAAGCCCAAGAGAACGGGATCCCTAGCTCTGTTCTTCAGAAAGGTATGGTGTTCACAATTTTTTTTCTTTGTGTTCATTTTTATGGTTTTTATTTAATTTTTTCAAGCGATTGATGGCACTTCAGGGTTAAATGGGTTGTGCAGTGGTTAGATATTAATGACCTATTCACAGGACAGGTCATCAGTATCTGATCGGTGAGGGTCCAGTACCTGGCACCGCTGCCGATCAGCTGAAGAAGCTGAAGCTTCCTCTTAAAGATTACACTGCACGTCGTCTTGCTTGTAGTGACGTGAAAGGGACAAGCCGCTGTAATAACACTGCGCCACCAAGACGACACGCAGTGTAATCCTGAAGAGAAAGCAGTATTGACACAAACTCCACGCCTCTTCAAACAGCTGATCAGCAGTGGTGCTGACAGTCCGGCCCCCGCCAGAGGATAGATCATCAATAGCTACCCACTGCACAACCCCTTTAAATACTACATTGTGCTTTTTATTTGTAGGTGTACCATTTGGCCAGTGTTCGTCTGAGAGACTTGTGTTTGAAACTTGACTTGCCTAATGATTTGAGACGCAAGATTTGGACATTGTTCGAGTACTCACTGGTTCATTGCACAGATTTGATGAAAGATAGACACATTGATCAGCTTCTGTTATGTGCAGTGTACATCATGGCTAAGGTAAGACTTTATAGTACAGTATTTCTTAATAATGGTATTTTTAATCTTCAGTAATGCTTGCTTTCCTTCTGAACAGACAGTATACCTACAATTGCAATTTATTATTTTACTCTTTAATTGTAGTGTTTGGTATAAAAAATAAATCCATACCCTATTTGGGAATTCTGAGGCAAGCAATGTAAGACCACTTTGTATTCGCTTAGGCCCCCTGCAGACACGCATTTGTCACGCTGCGAGTCCGCAGCGCAGCTCCCAGCCTGACCTCCCAGCACTGACTGGGACATAGCATTATGTTGATTTATGATACTATGTAACCCTTACAGTTCTGAAATGTATTGGATAACACTGACATAATGCTGCCAGTGTTATACATTCCAGAACTGTAAGGGTTACATAGCATCATAACTCAATGTAATGCTATGTGACCCCGCCAATGCTGGGAGGTCAGGCTAGGAGCTGCGCTGCGGACTCGCAGCGTGACAAATGCTTGTCTGCAAGGGGCCTAAGCGAATACAAAGTGGTCTTACATTCAGGATCCTAGTCAGATAGCAGCTGCATTAGGCTGGGTTCAGACCTGAGCGTTTTACAGCGCGTTCCTACACGCTGTAAAACGCTCAACAGGCAAGAACCAATGATTCCCTATGGGAATGGTTCTCACCTGAGCGTTTTACAGCGAGTACGATCGCGCTGTAAAACGCCTGACGCTCCAAGAAGTACAGGAGCTTCTTTGGGGCGTCTTGTCGCGCGTTCCTGTACATAGACTTCAGCGGGAACGCGCGACAATGGGCGTTCGCTTGTTCCGGAGCCGCGATTGTAAACGCGCATACAATCGCGCATAAAGAGCGCTCCATCCCGAACGCTCAGGTCTGAACCCAGCCTTAATGTTTCATTTGCCCTATAGAGGCCCTCCAGGGGCGCTGAACACTTGCTGTCAGATTCCCTATAGACTGCAGCTGGATGCTGGAAGCAAAGTAGTGGAATAACCATTGAGCTCATTATCCCCAGGTAGCCTTTCTAACATAAAGAACTGTCCAGAACAGGCAAGTCTTTTAAATGGAATCTGTCACATTAAACATACAGTTCATTCTGCAGCCATCAGGTTGTATGGAGAGCTCAGCAGATTTATAAGTAGCTTTATGGAAAGATTCAGCAGAACTTATTAGTTCTTGATCTAAACCTCTTCTAATTGTGAGCTGATGAGTGCAGAGTGCAGAGTGCAGTTCCAGTCAGATATGACCGCCCTTATGAATACTGAGCTCAGAAAGAGAAGAGATTTTAATTGGTAATTTACAAGTTTTCCTGAATCTTTCCCCATAAAACTATATATTAATCTGCTTGAACCCCATAACTTTTTTATATTTATGTCAACAGGGCTGTGTGAGGGCTCTTCTTTTGTGGGGCGATCTTTAGTTTCTCATCCGTATCATTGGGGGACACAGGCTTGACCTTGGGTATAGCTATTGCCACTAGGAGGCGACACTAAGCAAAGAAAGTGTTAGCTCCTCCTCTCGGCTATATCCCTCCTGCAGATACTGAGCTAATCAGTTTTAGCTTTAATGTCTGAAGGAGGCAGACCTCCTGCTTTGCAGGTCTGCTGATTTTTATATGTTTATTTTTTTATTTTTATTTTTTTTTCCCTTTTTTGATTTTTCTTTTCTTCCAGCGGGAGTTTCAGGCAGTCCTAAAAGCAGCCTGCACTTCCACCCAGGAGACGGGAGACCAGGGGTTCCCCCAATCCCCCTGCTCCTTCCCGCTCTCCAGAAGTAAAGGAGGACCAGAGGTTCCTGTAAAAAGTCCCGCCAGCCTTCGGATCACCATGGCCGTGCACCGCAAGTCCACTCTCTTTCCGGTGTAGCGTCCCTCACCAAGGGCCCGCACACCGAAGGTGGTGATCCGGCTGGAGCCAGGGGGGCAGAAGACGCCGAAAAAGTGAGTATCCTTTCAACACCCTCCCCTTCTCGGGTTACCTTTTTCCCATAGAGGCCTTGTGACCTCCAGGCATTTTCTCCTGTCGGGAGGGGGGAAGGTAGGGTGGGGGAGGTTTGGCTGGGAAGCTCCGGTGCACACCGCGCACTATTCCAGGGCCCTTCCTCCTTCTCATTGTCTCCGGTCCGGGGTGCTGCCGGGGCTGCTACCAATGGAGGCCCTGGCTTCTCTGCGGCCTGCTCCCACATCTGTTCTCCAGGCCTGGCGGTACTCCGGGCAGGTCTCCTGGGGTGGCTGCTACTTTCTCTGATGGGGCGTCAGTACGCTCGTTTCCAGCCTCTTCTGTTCGGTGGGGTGTCTGCACAGGGGGTGTTGGGTCTGTTACCAGATTTCTGGGGCTTGGTGGCTTTCGGGGTCCACACTCCTTCCCTGGCGCAGTATTTTTCCCGGTTAGGTTACTCCCCAATTTTTTTATTTTTTTTTTCAGTTTTGGGTCGGTTCCAGTGCCTAGTTCCCTTTAGACCCTGGAGTGTTTTTCTCTTCGGGCAGTCCGGTAAGGTGTGTGGGGCCTTTGCCTTCGAGCATCCCTACTTCTTCCCCTGTGGGGGGGCAAGTTTTGTCACAATCTGCAGTTCTTTGGCCCTATCCAGACACAAGTCTTTTTCAACAGAATTTGGCTTCTCCTTCTGCGGTTCAGGACCTTTCTGCAGGGGGTGGCGCACACTGCGCCCCCTTACCGGTTTCCGTTGAATCCTTGGAACCTTAATCTGGTGCGCAGCGCTCTCCAGTCCTCTCCGTTTGAGCCTTTGCAGCAGGTGTCCCTTCGCTTCCTGTCCTACAAGGTGGCCTCTTGGGCAGTACATTATGGAGATTCGGCCCTTCAGGGGTGCAGGGCGGCTACCTGTTCGTCTTGCATACTTTTTCCAAGTTTTACAGATTGCGACCTTTGCATCTTTTGACGCTTTTCTGGAGTGTAGAGTTTTGCAGATGACGGTCCTCTGGCCGGGTGACTTGTTTGTTTAGGACCCACCCCGGGGACTGCTCTGTAACGTCCCAAGGTCACGCATGTGTCCCCCAATGATACGGATGAGAAAACTAGATTTTTGTACTTACCGTAAAATCTGTTTCTCTTCCGTTCATTGGGGGACACAGTTCCCATCCTGTATGTACATTACTGGTTTGCCTAGATAGGCCCTTCTGGTTCTTGAGGTTGGCCCATCTCCGGTTTTCTGTTGGCTTCTCCTGGCTGCTCCTACTGCTTTTGTACAAACTGATTAGCTCAGTATCTGCAGGTGGGATATAGCTGAGAGGAGGAGCTAACCCTTTCTTTGCTTAGTGTCGCCTCCTAGTGGCAATAGCTATACCCAAGGTCAAGCCTGTGTCCCTCAATAAACGGAAGAGAAATAGATAACAGATTTTACGGTAAGGTTTTTTTTTTTTTTTTTGTGGGGGGGGGGGGGGGGTTAAAGCAACCAAAATAGCTGCCAATTAGCCATTTTGATTTTATTTTTTAGTTATGCTGTTAATGTTGTTTGGGGACTGGGTGATGCTAATGTGTGTGTGTGTGTGTGTGTGATCCCTTCTCCCATGGACCTCAATGATTTAAGAAGATTTAGTGCACTCGGGGGTCTGATAGGCAGGCCTAGGAGCCTTTAGAAGGCCTGAAGCTGTCATAGCAACCAAACTGCTCCTTTGATCTCTGCACAAGGGAGCTGTTCTGTCCCCTATGCTCAAGGGGAAAGGCCATTCAGATGCTTTAGTCGCAATTGACCACAGCATCTGAGAAGTTAAATGTCTGTGATCGGTGTTCTCCCCAATCATGGACTGTACCTTTTGGGTATTGGCTGTGTAAAACTGTAGGCAGCCAGCGGCTATGGCGCCTACTCGGTACCTGAGCAGATGCCATCTTTAAAGCCCTGTCTTGCGCTGTACATGTGCATGTGTATGGCACAAGTCCTTAAAGGGTTAAATAAGCTTACTCCAGTGTGAGTAAGTAGTTTTCCTAGAGTCTCACTAGGCAATATTTGAATTTTGCACCTTGCTGGTTTGCATGACAGTTCTGAATCCAGGTCAGCAGAAACTGACATCTTGATTGATCTTGAAAACTGTCTCAAATGCTCAAATTACACAAGACTTGGAGTTTGTCTCAGGAGGAAACCGGACAACTCGGGGGATCGACCTATAATAAAGAATAGACCGTTACTTACCTGACAGATCCGGCACTGCCCCTCTGATTCTTCCAGCAGGTCTCTATCTTTCCAGATGGATCAGTGATGTCGGTGACGACACATGGCCGCTGCACCTCTGAGGCCAATGATTAGCTGCAGTGGTCATGTGTAGTCAACGTGACTTCATCACTACAGCCGGGGAAACGGAGCCCTGCTGGGAGAACAGGAGCTGTCAGGTAAGTAATTATCTATTCTTTATTACAGGTCAATCCCCGAAGTTTTCTGGTTTCATCTGGAAACTGGTTAGCCCCTTTTAACTGACAGTAGATTGGCTATGGTTTTAGATTAACTCGCCTACAGGAAAAAGGTAAAGATACCATTGACAAATATCAGTCTGTCCTATGTCCTTTACCTTACATTAACTGTATCCACCAAAAATCCACAACTGCTCCACTGACTACAAAAAGGATTGGTAGTGCATGGCCTGTCCTGCTCTGCCCACTAAGATTGCCTTGCATATGTTCATTCTCATCTGTTGCTTTTGGTGGTGCCTATGCAGCACCTTAAAGAGAATCTTGCAATGCTATATGCCACAATAGCCATGCACAGTATGTCCTTGTGACCAAATCCTGCTAAGATCCGTAGAGGATGCCTGCGGCTTTATGCTTTGTGCCTATAGGTAAATAACGGAACTATTGGAAAGGTGCCGTTGTATTTGTCACAGCGCTTACACATAACAGGTTTAGCGCTTACTGCAGTGGCTGATTAATATTACAACACCTCTAGGGAGAATTCACATTCACACACATTTATAGCATTTTTTTTTAAGGTGTTTTATTTTATTTTTTGGGTCATGTGGCATCGATGTGAATATTGGCGCATGCACAGTACAGCCCTGAGCATGCGCCGATACCTGAAGCTACATCGCACTCACAAGAAAACATGGCCAGGTAGGATTGCATCTCTCTGCCTGATCCTGTCAGTCAAAGCAGGGAGGGGCTGGCTGCTGGAAGAAGCAGAGCTTTGGTGCGACAAGAGCAACGGTGATGCCCTTGTTGCACCAAGCAGCTTATTTCCATATTATGAAAAAATGCTTATAGCTCCGCTGAGCAGAAATGGAAGGGAAAAAAACACATTTTTTTTAGGTGACTTACAGCTTTCTGCTATGCTTTTGGTTCGGTAGGGAGGTTTCTGTTGACAGTACCCCCATCCACCCCTTAAAACCGCTAGGGAAACTCAGTGGTGATATCCATGTTTGGAGCATGAAGCTCCAGGCATGTGTCTCTTCTTGGTGAGGATGGCGCTGGAGAGTCGGAGGTGCACACTGTATGATTATTGCAGCGTGTACCTTCCTGACTACTTCTCTTTAATGTACTTATTTCCAGAGTGATGGAAGCACGAATGTGGAAGATGCCATGAAAAGCTTTAAGAGCTTCTTTCACTGGCGTGGTTTCATAGAAGACAATGAAATAGAAGGGGTATGTCATGTTTTTACTTGTATATTCCTATATTTCTGGCAACTTTATTTTCCTTGTGGCCTCCCAGTTCAGTTTCATACAATATAATTAGTAGCCAAGGAGCGACTATAGCTGTCATTCTTAAACGTTCAGCAACCTCTCACTTATTGCAGCATCCATATCTGCTCTCATTATAAGCGTGGCTTCAGTTTTCTATTTCATTTTAAAGGAGTATTCTGGTATACGAAGCTTGAGTCCTGTTAAAATATGTAATAAACAGTCAAATTTCTAAATATCAAAGGGGTTGAAGTGAATGGGACTGAGGTGAGCCCACGTGAGCTATAGTCGTGACGTCACTGGCCTGTGGGAAGCAGCGAGAAGGCTGATCAGTGAGAGTCTTAGGTATCGGACCCGTTCCCCCCCAGTCAGATGCTGGTGACCTATCCGAAGGATAGACAGGGAAATACCATGGGAGGAAAAAGCCTGGAAATGAAGTTAGCAATGCAAAATGGGAACTTTAATGTACCATTCACATGGAGTTCTGCAGAATAAAGGCCTACTTTTGCTGCATTAAAGGGGTTATCCAGGTAAATATAATGATGACCTATTCAGGATCGTCATCATTATCACGTCGGTGGGGGCCCGAGTCTCGGAACCCCTGCTAATCAGCCGTCAGGGAGCCGCTGTGCTCACTGGAGCTCTGGCGCGGGATGCAGGCGCCTGGCAGCTTTCCAAGGACAGCACACGGTGCACTTCTGACATGCATTTAGGATGCATTTTTTATTGTAGCTAGCTAAAATCAATGAAATCTGCACAGTGGGAATGAACGCCAGGGTTTAACCAGGCAAATTGAAAACTGCACCTTGAAAGCATGTCAGAACTGGACTGTGTGCCAGCACCCTTATGGCTCTGGGAAGGCAGGGAGCGCAAAACAAAAGTTTCTCATCTGAACACCAGAATATCGCTTTAACTTTTCTTTGTGTGTGTTTGCTTTTTACCTATATATTGCTTTAATCTTCCACTTGCCTCCATAGAGCATATCCTGCTTGTAGGAGCTTCTCCATGCACTAAATGTAGTTCCAGGGAAAACACTTGAACCTTATAACTAATGTTAACAAGGTTTAAAGGCTTTGTCTCATTTTGCCGTTACTAGTACGAGATGGGATTAACCCCCGACCACCAGGTGGCGGCGCTCCTCTGTTTCAGTTGCTCCCATTGTAGTGCAGCGCGCTATGCTGTTTCAGAGTTGGGGAACCAGAATAGTATTCTGTGCTACACTATTTCAGTGGTTCCCATGCACTGCAATGGTAGCTCGCTCCACTGTCTTCCGGCCACCTGTTAGTCTGCACTCAGTCCCGTCTTGCTTTAGTTATAGTGAGGGGAGACAACCCTTTTAAGTGTTCCCAACATCATCCCTTTCCTGAACGTCATACCCGTGATTCTGCACAGTTCTCTTGTAGGCCATGGCTGGTGCATGTGCTCTCAATGGGACAGCATGGTCTTTGGTCACTTGTCCGTTATCAGAAAGCTTTCCCATGTTCTTGTCATGACTTTTCTATGAAACTTTGGGAGCATTTTCAGCAGCATCTGCAGAATTTCCAGTTTTTATTCGGGGTGTCGCTTTAAGACATGTCCTTTTTATTTTACTGCAGCAGAATACCTGGCGTCTTCTCTTCCATGCATATACAAACAACTTTATTGCTTTCTCTAGTTAAAATAAATTGGTCATTTAATCGCAAATATATATATTTTTGGAATCTACAGGAGACTTATTCTTAACTGTTCTGTAACTGTATTGCACAGGTAACCAAAGAAGAGAGGCTGTTTCATGACATCATGAAATGTTACAGGAATCAACCCCAAGCAGAAAGCCGTGTAAGTAAAATCAGATGTGATATCGTTTTGACTGTTTCCTATGACAGCATTACATGTTTTTTTTTTTTTTTTTTCCACAAAAAATTTAGACTACAACCTTCAGAATCACAAGTGCATATCCATGAAGCAAACATGATTATAAAAAAGAAAATGGCTGCACACCATTATACATACAAACAATAGATCTAAGAAATGGGGGTCATTCTAAATAAAAGTGGTACAATACCGACTATAAGTGAGTCAATGGAAGCTCTTAGCGCACATATTTGATCAATCGTGTGTCGGGCCCATCTACCAGGCGTCAAGGTGGCTTCCACAGATGGGTCCCTAACACTCATATACTGCCTCTCTTGGGACTTGCCTAAGCCTACAATATTCAGGGCAGTGTAGGAACCAGCTATAAACATACTCTGCTCAGAAGTCCCAGGTAGATGGCGTGTTCAGTCTAAAAGAGGTGCTACCCTCAAATTATTCTACAAAAAATTTAGACTAGAACCTTCAGAAATCACAGGCGCATATCCATGAAGCAAAAACGATTATAAAAAAAGACTCAATTATAGTCGGTATTGTAGCACTTTTATTTAGAATGACCCCCATTTCTAAGCTCTATTGTTTGTATGTATAATGATGTGCAGCCATTTTCTTTTTTTATAAATGTATTTTTTCTTTGTTAGGTGTATAGGCATGTATTGGTGAAAAAACTGCCTGATGTGCAGCAAAGTGACGCTGGATTCAGCCAGGATGTGGAAATGGCTGACTGTGGTAAGAAAGACTTTGGATCAAGCTTTACCTTGTGGACTGTTGACATTTATAGCCTTCCTTTCCCCCTTCACTTCATCATTTTTATTTTTTACACAGTTTTATTATTTTATTAAGATTTATTTTTCTTACTTATATAGCACTGACCTATTCCGCAGCGCTTTACAACATTAGTGTCCTACTGTCCCCAGCTCACAATCTAAGCTCCCTATCAGTATGTCTTTGGAGTATGGGAGGAAACCCACACAAACACAGGGAGAACATACAAACTTCTTTAGAACATAGGTCCCAACCTGTACCTTTCCAACTGTTACAAAACTACACTACCCACAGGCACATACAGCCATAGGCTGCGAGCTGTGATTTTTGGAACAGCTGGAGAGGCGCAGGTTTGGGCCATTATTCTATGATCTTAAACACTGCCCTACATTTTGGTTTCTGCAAATGTTTTCTGCTTGTCCTAGTAAGTATGCTATGCGTGCTATTCTTCAGATTCACCAGTTCATAGAATACAATAGGTGAATTGCTTCTTCTGCAAAAATTTGCTAAAAGCGTATCTATGAGGCCTATACTTCCTAAAAACAACCTCTGAAATGTGCTTTATTCACATTATAGTCTTTTATAATTGTATATTTACTTCTACAGTATAATGGGTTTACATGGCCATCAGATTGCATTAAAGGAGTGTTCTAGGTCTTTGTGTAAATCTCTGTATGTAGTGCTGCAGTCACATGCCTGTCTTGCTCTGTATTTAAGCACTTCCTTTGACTTTCTGTTCTGGATCCACTGCATTGTGGGTCATTACTGACTGCAAGTACATTCCAGACTATAAACTTTCTCAGTAGCGCCTGGCACATAGTGTGGGGAGGTGCAACTGAATGCAATCGCAAACAAAACTGACTGAACTTGCTTGCAAAATCGCACCCTGAAATAATCCGTATTGGAGGGGGGAGGGGGGGTGAGGATCAAGGATGCAATAAGTTGGCTGATTTCAAAAAAGCATGTTGTTCTTGGAGAACCCCTTTAAATTGTTAATGCTTCTAGACTTTGTATATTGCCTTGTTAGTGTCTTTATTTTGTATCCTCCCTATTTACAGATTCCAACGACTCTCTCTCTGACTCCAAACAAGCTGCTCGTGCCAGTGACCAAGACAGAGGAGACTTAATAACGTTTTATAACAACGTCTACGTGGAACGCGTGCAGCTGTTTGCACTGAAATATGCAGTCAGCACTAGTGACCATCTGGTAGGAACGGGGTGAACATGCATTTATGTGGGCTGCAGAATAATTCTCTAATTGGTGTTGCTGTATGTTTGCACATCACCCATTAATACTAATGGGGAAAACATTTAATATTTGATCACATAACATCTTCCAGATTGGGACAAGCAAATGACAGTCCCTTTAACTGTACTAAGCTAGCTTGATTACCTATAGATAATATTAAAACTGTTAAAAGGCATCTGTCAGCAGATTTGTACCTATGACACTGGCTGACCTGTTTGGTCCCATGTCCATATGTGTCCACATTGCTGAGAAAAATGATGTTTTAATATATGCAAATGAGCCTCTAGGACAGAGGCGTTACCATGACACCTAGAGGCTCAGCTTTATGCAACTTCCACACCCTCTGCACATTGACAGGGCCAGGCGTGATGCTTTATCTGCCTGGCCCTGTCAATCAAACTGCAGAGGGTGCAGCAGTTGCAGAGAGAGCTGAGCCTCTAGGTGTAACGTAACGCCCCGTTGCTCCTAGAGGCTCATTTGCATGTATTAAAACTTCATTTTTCTCAGCAATGAAAGCACACATGAACATGGGACTAACACACCAAGCACACTTGCAACAGGTCAGGTCATAGGAACAAATCTGGTTAAAGATGCCCTTTAAAGGGGTTGTCTAATAATACTAATTGTGATTGTCCATATTGCTTCCTTTGCTGGCTGGATTCATTTTTTCATCACTTTACAGACTGCTTGTTTCTATGGCTATGACCAGCCTGCAATCCAGCTGTGGTAGTCATGCTTCCATACTATAGGAGAAAGCACTAGTCTATGTGCACTGCCACCAGAGAGGCCAGCGCTTTTTTCCTATAGTGTGCTAGCACGACGACCACTAATGGATTGCAGGGTGGTCGCAACAAGAGATGAGTAATTTGACACAAAAAATACCCTCAATGCAAATTTTTTGCATCAAGGATTTGTTTGTGTCATGTGACCACGGAGCGGAAGTGAAGCGCTTACTATTTTTCACTGCTCCGTGGTCACCCGCCGGCCCGCACCACACTGCACTTCACTTTCCTCCTGACACATCATCTGGACATAATGACACATAAGCGTGCACTGTGACCATTACGCTGTGTGACATCAGGATGACAGTGAGGGGGGGGGGGGGGGGGGGCAGCTGGTGGCATGGGGGAACCTGATGGAGTTTTTTTATAAAGAAAAACCTTCTTTTAATTTAGTTTTTTGTTAGAGTTCTCGATTTAATCCTTGGATTAATCTATAGAATACTCTATTACAAAAATAGTCGATAGCTGCAGCCCTATGCTAAAGTGACACAACCTAGGGCTCAAACGATTACTCGATTGAATCGAGTAATTCATCACAAATCCTCGATGCAAATTTTTTGCATCTAGGATTCTTTTGTGTCATGTGAGCACAAAGCGGGAGGGAAGCGCTTGTGATTACTCACCGCTCTGTGGTCACCCGCCGGCCCTCACTGCGCTGCACTTTCCTCCTGACACATCTTCTGGATAGACACGTAAGCGAGCACTATGACCTGACGCTGTGTGACATCAGGAAAACTGCAGTGTGCGAACTTCGAAGAAGATGAGCAGCGGCGCCCCTACAGGAAAGTATTTTATTTAACTGGCTCTGGGGACATGGCTAGGAGGGGCAGCTGATGGCACGGGTGGGATGATTCGTTTTTAATAACAAAAAACTAATTAAAATAATGTTTTTTTCTTTATAGAGTACTCGATTAATCAATAGAATACTGTATTACAAAAATAGTCGATAGCTGCAGCCCTAACACAACCCCTTTAAGATTTTTGACTAATGGATTGTTTTATTTCACGCTTCTTTGTAGGCATCTGCTCCTCCATTGTCTCCATTCCCCAGCATCAGACAGCAAGCAGTCTCGCCACGTCGTGTGTCCCAGCAACATTCCATCTATGTGTCCCCACATAAAAACACAAGTTGTCTCACACCACGCTCATCGCTCCTGTACAAATTCAATGGAAGTCCTTCTAAAGTAAGTTTACTAGAGCAGTGGTTTTTCAAGTTCTTCAGGTGTTAAAGAGGACCTTTCACCGCTCCTGAAACACCTGTTTTAATAGCTTCATGCATTCCCCACGTAATATCTGTTCTTATGACTCTATGTAGTGCCGTTCCTTTATTATTCCTACCAGAAGCTACAAATGAATTGCTATTAGCCTTCAGTACAGAGGGGAGGTAACCAGTTGGGGGGGGGGGGGGGGGGGCAGCACTGATTGGATAGAGGGAGTCTAAGCAGGTAACCCCCCCCCCCCCCCCCCAACTAGTTACCTCCCCTCTGTACCCTTACTAAAGACTGATAGCAATTCATTCATAACTTCTAGTAGAAATAATAGAGGAATGGCACAACATAGAGCCATAAGAACAGAGGCTCCAGAATCGTTATTACATGGGGACTGCATGACCCTATTAAAACAGAGCGGTGACAGGTCCTCTTTAAGGTGTTCACTTCCACTGCCACGCTTTTTATCATTTTTCTTATTAGTGATTTAATATTTGATGTAATAACCAGCTTATCAGTGTTTTTATAGCGCAAATATGCCTTCCTCTGTTACTTGTACCGTCGGCTGATCCTTACTTCATTATTGTAATTCTAGAGCTTGGAAGATATTAACAGCATGATAAAACAAGACCATAGAAGCCGAAAGCGAGCAATAACCATAGATAGCGACTCTGATTCTCCTGCAAAGAGGATGTGCACAGAGAATGAGGACGTACTCCTAAAACGCCTTCAGGATGTTGTAAGCGAAAGGGCAATACGTTAGTTCTTCTCTTCCTATTGCACTGTTGAGTACCTGCATGCCCGATCTGTGTATTAAGCCTGTGCAATATGTCTTTATGCCGCATTGTAGCTATTTTAATCTGTTCTCTGATACAACTTTTTACAGGTTCTACCCCTAGCAGTTATGTTTTTATATCACACAATTTAAAAGATTGTGCATTATGTAGAATTTTACGGTCCTTGACTAACATATTGCTGTGTTTTTTATTTTATTCTTTACGCTTTTTATTAGCAACTCGTACTGTTTTGATTTTATAAATGTAATATAGAAACCAGTCCTTTCCAGCGCTGCAGTGGTAAGCACTGCCAACGCTCTAAGAAAATCTGTAAATTCAATAGTTTTACTTTGTTTCAAAGTGCAGCTTTTACAGTATTTACAATCTATAGCAAACTTATATCTTTGTTTTATGTATGTTACAGAGGACATTACGTATGCACAGTGGGTGCAGCCTATTGGTGTGCTAGGAACCATTGCAATAATTGAGTCATAGTCCAGGTGATATTTGTGAATTAAAGGGGTTCTGTCAGACTTGGGGCTCATGCACACCATTTCCGTTCCGTGTTTTTTTTTTTTTTTTTTTTTTAACAGGTCCATATATGGAACCATTAATTTCAATGGGGCTTAAAAAAAACAAAAAAAAACGGCATTGACTGTGTGTATTCGATGTCCGTTCCGAAAAAAAAAAAAAATATATAACATGTCCTATTCTCGTCTGTATTGCGGACAAGGCTTGGCATTTTTACAGTGGATCCACAAAAAAAACGAATGCAATACGGATGCCACATGGACGTCCTCTGTATTTTTTGCAGATCTGTCTTTTGTGGACCGCAAAATACATAGTCGTGTGCATGAGCCCTTAGGACCTATGCACACGACCGTTGTTGTTATGCAGTCTGCAACTTGCAGATTTGCAATACACGGATACCGGCCATGTGCGTTCCGCATTTTGCGGAATGGAACGTCCGGCCCCTGATGGAACAGTCCTATCCTTGTCTGTAATGCAGACAATAATAGAACATGTTTTATCCCTTTGTGGAATGGCCATACGGACCCAGAATGCACACGTCATTTCCTTTTTTTGCACCCCCTTTAAAGTGAATGGTTTTTCATACGGGCCGCAAAAAAAAACATGCAACG
The DNA here is from genome assembly GCF_014858855.1 of Bufo gargarizans. NCBI lineage: Eukaryota > Metazoa > Chordata > Amphibia > Anura > Bufonidae > Bufo > Bufo gargarizans. The sequence goes on from NC_058085.1 coordinate 95,440,084, forward strand.
GTCAAAAAATAAGTTCATGTGCATCAGCCCTTAGATATTGATGACCTATTCTCATTAACATTGGATAAATGGGGGTCCGATACTCGGCTGTTTAGGGACGGTGCTGGAAACCGTACAGTGGGTGGAGGCTGTTTAGTGGCCATTGCTGTGGTACTGCAGCTCTGCTCCCATTCATATGACTGAGAGCTGAGCTTGAAGTATGCCGGCAGAAACAACACAGCGGACACAGCCTTCCGTTGCCTATATAGTTTACGTCTGCTGCTCGGAACAGGTAAATTGTGGAGGTGGCTGGTGTCGGATTCCCCACCAAGTCCTGGAAATCCCCTTTACCCATTGTTGGTTCCTGCTGTATTAGACTACTGAATATTGTTCTGATTTAGTACAAATTACAAATGGTTGCAAGTACTTTTACATAGGTGATCATTCCACTTTAAACTAGACAATGCTGTGTAGCATCTACACTTCCTTCCTGTGTGTGTGTATATGTATGTATGTGTGTTATTTGCATGAGTGGTTAAGATTTTGACTAGGAGCAGTAACTGAAAGACTCCTATAGTTGTGTGCTTGTTATGGTTGTTTTTTGTGGGGGAGGGGGAATGTTTGTTTCATTTGCACACATTTGTACATATGTACAATAAACATTATCCTTGCTTTATACCATTGTCTCTGTGTTTTTTTTTTTTTTTATTGTGCTATGTTCATATCTCCAGTAGCCTAATCCAGAAGACAACAGCCTTCCAGAGTTCACCGGATCCGCGGATGCTACTATTCAATGCATTCAATGTTTTTGTCTAGCCAAAACCTGGCACTCATGCCGGAAAGTGACTGGATCCCATTATAGTCTGTGGGGTCCGGCGGTAAACAGTAGCATCCGGAAGTGCCTGATCCAGTGAACACCGGAACAGCCTGCCAGAGATGTGAAAGTAGCCTTATCTGTTTGAATTGCCCATGAGAAAATCATTAGAGTAACTAAACCTTTGTGTCAAATTTTATTAAGATGTCCCTGATGCCCTAATAAAAGTTTTTCTAATATACTTTATTAATTAATTTTGCATTTTTATTCTATTTTTACCTCCCTAAAGTGCACCATTAACTGTGCACTTAAAACTCAGTTCTCTGTACACCACTGACAGCTCAGCGGTGTACAGAGTACGGACTGTGAGGTTTATGAATGGAGCCGCAGAAGCAGGGAGTACGGGCAAGGAACGCATATTGCTGCTCCTGCCCGTGCCCCCCAGAGGTTTACTGATTACTGGCATAGCACATGGGTACCCTGTAACCATGTGCTATGCCAGGATTAGCTGAGTGGAGCGGGCTCCTGCCTGCTTAGCAAAGCTAAGAAAACTGCATGTCAGCAGGAGCCCGCTCCACTCAGCTAATCCTGGCATAGCACATGGTTACAGGGTACCCATGTGCTAAGCCAGGAGTTAGTAAACCTCCGGGGGGCACGGGCAGGAGCAGCAATATGCGTCTCTTGCCCATACTCCCTGCTGTGGCACCAATCATAAATTTCACAGTCCGTAGTCACTGCTCAGCTGTCAGTGGTGTACAGAGAACTGAGTTTTAAGCGCACAGTCAATGGTGCGCTTTAGGGAGGTAAAAATGTAATACAAATACAAAAGTATATTAGAAAAACTCTATTAGGGCATTAAGGACATCTTATTAAAGGTTGACACAAAGGTTTAGTTACTCATTAAGGTTATTCACTTCATCCCTATAGACCGAAATGGAGTACACCTAGTTCTGTCACCTGACGTAATGACAAATGTGTGCCTAACCATAAAATAAAAAACCTATAAAAAGATCTGTTTAATCTTTCACAAACATCGTGCATTCAGAAAGCCTTCAGACCCTGTCACTTTTTCACGTTTTATGTTGCGGCCTTGTGCTCAAATAAGGTTTTCGCCTATTAATCTGCACTTAATGCCATATAATGAGAAAGTGAAAATAGAATTTTAGAAATTTTTTCAAATTTATTAAAAAGGAAAAACTTTTGCATTACCAGAGGTATTCAGACCCTTTGCTTTGATACTTGAAATTTAAGCTCTGGGGGCCTCCAATATCTCTCAATCATCTTTGGGATGTTTCTTCGCCATGATTGGAGTCTACCTGTGGTAAGTTCAGTTTGACTGGACATGATTTAGAAAGACACTGCTGTCCATATAAGGTTTTACTGCTGACAATGCATATCGGAGGAAGGAACTGCCTGTAGAGCCCAGAGACCTGGCCTTCATAGTTTTTAAATGAAAGAAGTTTGGAAAATGCGGGACTCTTCCCAGAGCTGGTCCCCCTTTCAAAAAAAATCTGGGGAGATGGGCCTTAGTAGAGAGGTGACCAAGAACCCAACTCGGCTCTAAAGATCCTGTGTGCATATAGAAAAACCACTGCAGTTCTCCGCCAGTCTGGGGCCTTGTAGCAGAGTGGTCCGAAGACACGTGAAAGCCCACCTGGAGTTTGCAAAACGCCTAAATGACTCTCAGACTGTGATAAACAAGATCATCTGGTCTGATGAAACAAAGACTGAACTTTTTGGCCTCAATTCTGCTCATCATCTGCCCAATACCATCCCTACAGTGAAACATGGTGGTTAGCTGCTCTGCTATCTGCAACTTTGCCCTGCTCATGCCAGGTGTAAAACTGTCGGGGAAGGGCCCGGAGGCCTGTCTCATTCATCATTTTCTTTGCCTGTTTTAGACGTCAAAAATGGTCTAAATGTACGATAGCAACGAAGCTGTCTTACATTTAGAACTGGCGCTGGATTAGTCAAAGTTATGGAGAGGCCGGTGCCTCTTCATAACTTTGGCGGATCCTCCGCCAGCTATGTGGCTTTATCAAGACCAACGTCTTAATGAATGTGCCGCATAGTTTGTAAGGCTGAAAAAAAAAAAAAGACATCTTTCCATCCAGTTCGGCCTGTCATCCTGCAAGTTGATCCAGAGGAAGGCAAAAAAAAAAAACTGAGAGGAGGCAATTTTCCTCATTTTAGGGGGAAAAAAATTCCTTCCCGACTCCAACCAGAATAACTCCCTGGATCAACTACCCCTCTAGTAGCTATATCCTGTAATATTATTACACTCCAGAAATATATCCAGGCCCCTCTTGGACTCAAGAATTCACCACCATAACAAGTGGTTATATTTACTAAACGTGGTAAAAAACCCACACACATATGATCTCACACAACTCGTATAATAAAGATAACATGTAATTAAGGGGCCATTCACACGTCCGTAATTAGGGTCCGCATTCGTTCCGCAATTTGCAGACCCATTCACTATCAATGGGGCTGGAACGGATGCGAATCTGCATTTCCGGGATCCGCATCAGTTTTTTCGGGATCCGCAATTCCGTTCCTGAAAAGAAAAAAAAATGTCCTATTCAATTGCGGACCAGAAAAGGCATTTTCTATTCTAGTGCGGATCGCACATTGCAGTTGTCCGTGTTTTGCGGATCCGCAAAACATATACGGTCGAGTGAATGGACCCTAAATGAACAACATAAAGAAATGTATGTTGTAATTTTAAAGTGCAAATAGTGGTGGAACTGCTTTTTCCATTCACATCCCCATTAAGGGCTCATGTTTTTGTCCGCATCTGATCTGCATTTTGTGTGGGTCTGATGTGAACCCATTCACTTCAATGGGACTGCAAAAGATGCGGACATTACACAGTGTGCTCTCCGCTTCCATATGTCCATTCTGTAGCGGCCTCAGAAAAAAACAGAACATGTCCCATGCTTGTTAGTTCACACTGGGAGTGTCGCCATGTACCCAGCAGCCTGAGGAGGGCTCAGGGGTGGACTGGCCATGGACCAGATAGGGGAGGTGGCCCCAGGGGTGGACTGGCCATGGACCAGAGAGGGGAATTTCTCGGTGGGTGGATGCCCAGGGGCCCGCCCAAACCAGGTACATAATGATCTGATACCTGCAGCAATAATTTACATAGGAGCATCAGGCACGGCCGCAGGTGTCCTCCTGAACGCAAGTGTTCGTGGGTAGTGTTGAGCGAACTTCTGTTTTAAGTTCGGCGTCTAAAGTTCGGCTTCCGGTTAGCGGAGAATCCCGATATGGATTCCGAATTCCGTTGTGGTCCGTGGTAGCGGAATCAATAATGGCTGATTATTGATTCCGCTACCACGGACCACAACGGAATTCGGGATTCTCCGCTAACTGGAAGCCGAACTTTAGACGCCGAACTTAAAACAGAAGTTCGCTCAACACTATTCGTGGGCGAACAATGCGAACTGGCCATCACTGCAGGTGAATACTGGGGTGAGGGCGGAAGTATTTTGTGTTGCACCACAGTATTGCAGGCCCCACCTACTTCTATTGCCCCGCCTTCTGTTAATTGGGACCCACCTACACTTTCTGGGTGGTTAGCAACCCTGGGGCTGTCCCTGGTGGAAAAATGGGTGTGGCTTAATATAACCCTGCCCATAAGTGGGTGGCCCCAGGCGGAGCGTGTTCCTAGGGGCAGGTTTCTGAATGTTGGTAAGTATGTGTGTGTCCCCCTGGTCATCTGCCCACCCGGAAATTTCCCTGTAGGGTCTATGGCCAGTCCGCCTCGTGCAATCACATCAGTAAATGTGGGCTACTGTCTTTTGTGAAGGTACCTGAAGTGTTATCAGAGGGACACAGAAAGCAGGGTTGCCAAGGGTCCAGAAATTTCTGGACAGTCCGTAATTTTTTTTTCCTGTGTCCGTGTTTTTTTTGGGCTGGCGGTGCTGAGAGTAAAAGCTGGTAATGAGGTGTTAAAGGTATATTGTGTTTTAGACATGTATTCCTTAGGGCTCAATCACGCAACTGTATGTATTTTGCAGTCTGCAAAAAATACGGATGACGTATGTGTGCATTACGTATTTTGCGGAACAGGACAGCTGGCCCCTAATAGAACAGTACTATCAGTGATGTGGACAATAATAGGACATATGGAAACTGAATGCACACGGAGTAACTAACGTTTTTTTTTGGCGGACCCATTGAAATGAATGGTTACGCATACGGTCCGTAAAAAAAAACCTGAATGGACACGTACAGAAAAAACGTACTTTCACACTAGCGTTTTCAGAAAGAACGCTTCCGTTACTGATAATACAACCATCTGTATCCGTTACGAATGGATCCGGTTGTATTATCTTTAACATACCCAAGACGGATCAGTCATGAACTCCCCTGAAAGTCCATAAAAGGGAAAAATTCTGGTTGCCAACCCTGACGGGAAGTGTCTTTAATAACGGATACTGAGAGGCAACAGAAAAACACGAGGTGGTGTCCAGCGCGCTCCGCCATGTCCCGTCCTACAGGCTCCGTTAGCTCACGGACCTGTCATCCACTTTTAGGCTAGGTCTACACGACGACATTTGTCGTGCGACAGATAGGGCACAACTACACTGCAACATTTGTAGCGCAACATTTTGTTGCACCAATGTCGCGCTACAATTTTTATAATGGCAGTCTATGGTGTCGCAATGCAACATGCTGCGACTGCGACGCAATAGTCGCAGAAAAATCCATCTCAAATGGATTTTCTGCGACTTGCATGTTGCAGTGCGACACCATAGACTGCCCTTATAAAAATTGTTGCGCGACATTAGTGCTTGTTGCACTAATGTCGCGCAACAATTTTTATGTCGTCGTGTAGACATAGCCTTAGGGCTCTTGCACACGGATGTACTTTCCGCTTCTGTTCCTTTTTTTTTTTTTGCAGACCGTATGGGGAACCATTCTCTTCAATGGGTCCGCAAAAACAATGGAAGGTACTCCGTGTGTATTCCGTATTTCCATTCTGCCAAAAAGTAGTGCGTGTCCTATTATTGTCCGCAAATCACGGTCCGAGGCCCCATTCAAGTCAATGCCGCAAGGACAAGAATAGGACATGTTTTTTTTTTTTTTGCGGAACCGCATCTTTTGCGGCCCCATTGAAGTGAATGGGCCCGCACCCGAGCCGGAAAAAATGCGTCTTGGATGCGGCACCAAACCACGTTTGTGTGCATGTAGCCAAAAAATATATAAAAAACTCAGATACGGAACAACTGACCCATGAAAAACGGACCGCAGCACAACAACGGTTGTGTACATGAGCCTTCCAGGCCGGTGCCCACGCGCCAGTTTCGAAAATACCGCCCTGCCCTGAGGCCATTGAAGAGCGCCGCCTACTGGTGCCAAGTGTAACAGAACCACCCGAGCCTGGCAGTGGGGGCACACGCCCGCCATTGGTCTCCGAGGCAGTGGGGGTGGGCTGTCAGTGCGGACGTCATTTGCCGGGTTCCTGCCCCCGCCCTCAGTCCTGTTCCGCCTCGGCTCACAGCCGCTCCACACCACCGAGAATGAGCTGCACCAAGCGCGGCCGCTGCGATGACTCCCCGACGCTGGAGGACCCGTATGTCACCCCCGAGAAACCGGCGAAGAAGCCGTGCGGGGAGGCGAGCGACAACTACGAGGCGTGGGAGGTGGAGGACGTGTGCCTGTTCTTACAGCAGCAGGGGCTGGGGGAGCTGCAGGACACCTTCAGAGGTATGACTGCAGCGGATGCTGGGGGTAGTAGTAGTTCCACTGCAGGGCATTGATGGGCATGGGTCACTAGAAGCAGGTGTGCAGCAGCACGGTGAGCGCAGGACTAGAAGGGCTGTTGATGGGGTCTGTGATGCATCTCTGGTGGGGAGATCCAGGACAATTAAAGGGAATGTCCAGTTTCTATTACCCCCCCCCCCCCCCACTGAGGCCAGTGAATGACAGCAGCGGTCATGTGGGGTATACAGCTCCATATCCCACTGAGGCCACTGAATGACAGCAGCGGTCATGTGGGGTATACAGCTCCATGTCCCACTGAGGCCACTGAATGACAGCAGCGGTCATGTGGGGTATACAGCTCCATGTCCCACTGAGGCCACTGAATGACAGCAGCGGTCATGTGGTGGTATACAGCTCAGTAAAACTATGACTCCCATGATGTACGCTTGCTTAGCTGTTCTTAGAACTCCATAGAAATGAATGGAGCATGCTGGGAGTTGTAGTTTCACCACAGCTGGAGTGCCATGTGACGTCACATTCATCGGTCATGGGGCCTAGGCGCAGCTCAGCCCCAGTGAAGTGAATGGTGCGTAGCGCAATACCAAGCAGGAAGAAGGCCACGGCATTTAGGGCTGTTTCACACGAGCGGATGCAGTGCGTGGAATCTTCTCCGTGAATGACAGCCAAGACCCGATGCGGACTGCAGAGGCACGGAGCAGTAACATGACTGATAATGCTCCGTGCCTCTCTGTGACCTCTTTACTACGAAATCACAGTGAAATAAAGTTGTCACCGTGATTTCGTAGTAAAGAGATCACAGAGAGGCACGGAGCATTATCAGTCATGTTACTGCTCCGTGCCTCTGCAGTCCGCATCGGGTCTTGGCTGTCATTCACGGAGCGGATGTCACGCACGGCATCCGCTCGTGTGAAACAGCCCTTACAAGAGAGCCTGTGCCTTCTCAAACAGATGATCGGTGGGGGTCCCGGGTGTCAGACCCTCACCGATCAGATACTGATGAACTATCCTTGATGTGGATGTCACCCATCTGCAGCAGTAAAATCTTGCGCATGCGCAGCATGAAAATGGGCACGGCCGGGCACCATGAATGCTAAGCACCGCCCCTTGGGCTCTTTACAAGTTTATTAGCATATTTATAAAATCGTTTTTTTGAGGGGCGAGAATACATTTATATTGCACATACAGGTACGCTTAGCGAGCCCTCCGGGAGATCTACAGCGCCATATAAGCTATTAAATACACTCGATGGTGGTGACACATATCCTTTAGGCCTCTTGCACATGACCGTATGTATTTTGCGATCCACAAAAAACGGATCCTCAAAAAATATGGATGACTTCCGTGTGCATTCCTTATTTTACGGAACAGCTGGCCCCTAATAGAACAGTCCTATCCTTCTACGTAATGCGGAGAATAATAGGACATGTTCTATTTTTTTTGCGGAAACTGAATGCACACGGAGTACCTTCCGTTTTTTTTGCAGACTTTTTTAAATGAATGGTTCCGTATACGGTCCACAAAAAAAATAAATGAAAATACGTTTGTGTGCAAGAGGCCTTCTGTGAGAGTATTGGTCCCAGTGAAGCAAAGTTGGAAAGAACACCGGTTTTACTTGGCAAAATCAGATGTTATTTTGAAATTTGACTTTTGTGTCCTGACGGTTTCCTGAGAAATTGCATAATCTTGGATTTCTGGGAAATTGTGTCATCTTTCCTCATATTCTGATTTTGTTTATTCTGGGGCATAAATAAAATCGGACTAGGAGTTCCCGTACGTTAGAAATCATCAGTAGTAAAGGGCTACTGTTCTCGTCAAATCAAAAATGACAGGTCAACACGCCTCTTTCTCCGCCCGCAGCCCCTCCCAAACCGCGCCCAAATAACGCCCCTTTATTCTGTTAGATCTGATATTACGTCAGTAATTTAATTATGTTGGCTTGAAAAAGCCTGTCACATAGTGTTGTTCTGTCACATAGTCACATTTTCTTTTTTAACATAATTTTTATTGTGTTCAGAAGAAAAAGAACATGTAAGTGTTACATACAGAGTACAAAATGTATGATTTGTCTGTAGTATTAACAATCATTATAAATCTTATTATATACTCTGCATGGTGTAGTCAAACAGAGCAGGTTTATATATACATTACCATAAGTAACATTGGGAGAATAAAGGGAAGGAAATAAAGATAAAGGAGGAGTAGGGTGGGAGGGTAAGTGACAAGGAGTGTTGAGGGTCTAGTATTCGGAATGGAGTGCCATGATAAACATATCGATCCCTTTCCTAGGGTACTTTCACACTTGCGGCAGAGTGATCCTGAACTGCCTGCCGCATCCGTCAAAACGTATGCCAACTGATGGCATTTGTAAGACTGATCATGATCCTGATCCGTCTCACAAATGCATTGAAATGCCGGATCCGTCTTTCCGGTTTAATCTGGAAAAAAACGGATCCAGCATTAATCCACAGACCGTAAGGACGGATCTGGCATTCCGGTATTTTGAAGGCACTAATACATTCAGGCAAGTGTTTTTGGCCGGAGATAAAACCGTAGCATGCAGCGGTTTTATCTCTGTCCTGATCAGTCAAGACCTCCTGGTGCATCCTGAACGGATTGATCTCCATTCAGAATGCATGGGGATATACCTGATCAGTTCTTTTCCGTATTGAGCCCCTAGGACGGAACTCAGCGCCGTGTGAAAGTAGCCTTACTCATGAGGGTAAATTCACAGAACAGCCCTCACAGTAACAAAAGGGTAGACAGAAAATAATAATAAACCAATAAGTCGTCCTGAAAGAAAGGCGCAAGTAGAAGAAATATTCTGCCTGGTAGAGCCAAGTAACATTGTATGTGGACAGATGTCTGAGAGTAATGGAGGAGGGGGCAGAGACCTGTAAGTACTGTTCTAATGCTACTTAAGGGGTGGGTCCAGCTAAAGAGCTGTCTCTCCAAGCTTGCCATGTAGATTGGGATTTCTTAAGCCTCATCCGCACGTCTGCGTTTCACGGACGTGTGCTGTACGTGTTGTTCACAGACGGCACACGTCCCCATTCATTTTAATCTGTGTAGTCGCACATCCGTGTTTTAGCACGGATGCATGTTCTATTTTGTCCTTGTTCAGTGATCCATCACGCCCATTGTATTCTATGGGTCCGTGAAAACCACAGATGCTGTTGCTTACTAGCGGGCAAGTCCGGGGCAGAAATAAGCTCTTGTTCTGAGTATTGGTTTATGAGTGCTATCCCTTCAGAGATAGATGGTGTGTAGGCTTGTTTCTAATGTCTAGCTATAACTTTCCAGGTAGCAGTTAAAGTATGGTTCCAGATCCATCCACAGCCCAGGGGCAATAGTTGAAATGTCTATCCCTAAGGCCCCTTTCACACGGGCGAGATTTCTACGCAGGTGCAATGCTGAGGTGAACGCATTGCACCGGCACTGAATCCCGACCCATTCATTTCTATGGGGCTGTGCACACGAGCGGTGATTTTCACACATCACTTGTGCGCTGCGTGAAAATCGCAGCATGCTCCTCTTTGTGCGTTTTTCAAGTAACGCTGGCCCGATAGAAATGAATGGGGTTGCGTGATAATCGCAAGCAAGTGCAGATGCGGTGCGATTTTTCACGCACGTTTGCTAGGTGACGATCGGGATGGGGACCCGATCATTATTATTTTCCCTTATAACATGGTTATAAGGGAAAATAATAGCATTCTTAATACAGAATGCATAGTACAACAGGGCTGGAGGGGTTAAAAAATAAATAAAAAATGAATAATTTAACTCGCCTTAATCCACTTGTTCGCGCAGCCGGCATCTGTCGTCTTCTTTGAGGAATAGGACCTTTGATGAAGTCACTACGCTCATCACATGGTCCGTCACATGATCCATCACCATAGTTGTGACGGACCATGTGATGAATGTAGTGACGTCATCAAAGGTCCTAATCCTCACAAAAGAAGAGATGCCGGCTGCGCGAATAAGTGGATTAAGGTGAGTTAAATTATTCATTTTTTATTTTATTTTTTTAACCTCTCCAACCCTATTGTACTATGCATTCTGTATTCAGAATGCTATTATTTTCCCTTATAACCATGTCATAAGGGAAAATAATACAATCTACACTACAACTAACCCAAACCTGAACTTCTATGAAGAAGTTCGGGTCTGGGTACCACAGTCGTTTTTTTTATCACGCTCGTGCAAAGCAAAACACATTGCACCCGCGCGATAAAAACTGAACATCGGAACGCAATCGCAGTCAAAACTGACTGCAATTGGGTACCTACTTGCGCAGGTTTGCTGCAATGCATCCGGACCTTATCCGGACATGCTTGTGTGAAAGAGGCCTAAGGGCTCATGCACACGACTGTTGTTTTTGCGGTCTGTTTTTCAGTGATCCGTTTCTCTCTGATTTAAGTCCTCTTCCGTTCCGTTATTGCACAAAACATATCCGTATGGTTTCCGTATCTGATCCGTTTTTTTGCGGATCGGATAAAGAAACAGTAACTTATTAATCACCAAACACATGAGCAATATGGGCTGGGCATAGCATTTCTACAGTATGGATCCGCAAAATACAGATGACATACGGATGTGTTCCGTGTGCGTTCCCTATTTTTTGCAGACCCATAGACTTGAATGGGGCCTCGGACCGTGATTTGCAGACAATAATAGGACATGCACTACTTTTTTGCGGAACGACCATGCGGACAAACTGAATGCACACTGAGTAAATTCAGTATTTTCTACAGCCCCATTGAAGTGATTGGTTCCGCATACGGTCCGCAAAAAGAACGTAAGCGGAAAGAAAATACGTTCGTGTGCATGAGCTCTAAAGCAGCTAAGGTTACTTTCACATCAACTTTTTTTATTCAGGATCTGAAAGCCTGAATAAAACAATTCAGTTTCATTTAATGCATCCGGATGCATCGGTTTCATCCAGATCCGGTTGTATTAAATAGACGCTGAACAAATCGGATCTGTCAAATCATTGTAAGCCAACGGATGCCGGATCCGTATATTTTTTTTTTTTCCAGTAACGGCACCATTGACTTACATTGATTTTCATGCCGTTTCCGGTTTGTTCAGTTTCACAGACCAGACACAAATGCAATGAATGGGGGCAAAACTGAACCATTTTGATCCTCTGGCAGATCTCAAAACCGGAAACCAAAAACGCTGATGGGGAAAGTAGCCTAATTCAAGTAAGAGAACTGGTAGGGAGATGATCGACAATTTGGCCGTCAGAGAATTGTGTCCACAACGGGGAAATAAAAAGGCATTACCACCTCTTATTTGCGTTTTTCACGATTTTATCAGCATCACATGTCCCTTTGTAATCGGGGATGTGCTGCCAGTAATCGCTAGAACTGCAGTAGTCATCATTCCTCCCATGTTCACTTTGCATCGGCCTATGTGTTTACCGTTGATCTGCGCTCGTCCTTCAGTGTATTAGGACTCTTAGAGTTCACAGATATCGCATTCGGTGTCTTCTCTTCGTGCTGACAGCACTTTATTCAGACTAGCAGCAGAATACAAACAGATGCAGATGGTTACAAAGATCGAATACTGAAGGGTGCAGCCCCATCCTCTTTTAGGGTACTTTCACACTAGCATTATTCTTTTCCGGTATTGAAATCAGGTAAAGGGTCTCAATATGCTTCCGATTTGTCCCAGTGCATTCAGAATTGAAAGCAATCCGTTCAGTATGCATCAGGATGTCTTCCGTTCCGTCCCTTGTACGGTATTTGACCGGACAAAATACCGCAGCTTGCTGCAGTATTTTTTTCTGGCCAGAATTCCGGAACACAACTGCACTTGCCGGATCTGACATTAATTTCCATTGAAATGTATTTATGCCGGATCCAGTACCAAGTGTTCTGGAAATTGCAGTATCGCCGGTCTGTGCATTTGCAGTTCTTTCTAGCTTTGAAAAATTAAATACCGGATCCGTTATTCCAGATGATACTGGAAAGACGGATCCGGTATTTTAATGAATAAGTCTAACGGACGGATCCGGAAAAACAAATTAAAAATCTGTTTGCATACGGATTTCCGGATCCGGCAGGCAGTTCCAGCAACAGAACTGCCTGTCGGATTCTAACCACGCTAGTGTGAAAGTACCCTTAGTAGGGACTTTTTATACTAGCAACATGATGATATGACAAATGCTCACTACTAATGGTAGTTGCAATGCAAGTTTTCTTTCCTACTTGCAACAGTTCTCATGACCTGTTAAGAGGTAAAGTTATTAACCCTCGAGAGGATCACACATTAGAAATCCACATTTGAGAATAGTCTAAAACTATGACTTCCTTTTCTCTATGGACCAAAGCAGCTGGTGTATGAAATTCTTCCATGGCATTAGATTTTTAATTCTTTCAAGGCTTGCGCCATACATGTAGGATGCAATTCAGGGCATTAAAGATGGCGCCCATTAAGGAGCTGCACAACTGCCATAGACTCTAGGTGCCTGTTTTACACCGCAGACACCTGGAGGTAGGGTCTGTGATTGGACAAAACGCCGATTACAGACAGTTAAAGGGGTTGTGTTTCAGGTACATCTCAATGACCTATCCTCTGGATTGGTCAACAATATCTGTTCATTGGGGGTTTTGACGCTTCGCCGATCATCTGTTTGAAGAGGAGGCAGCGCTTGTGTGAGCTCTGCTTCCTTATCAAGATTCCACTGCACATCGTTTCACTTGCAGCGACTGCTCAGTGTAATTATAAGTGCTTATTCCATTCATTGAATTTGACGAGCACTTATAATTATACGGCGCTGCCAAGATGAGAGAGCGTAATCTTCCACAATCGCCACTTCCTCTTCAAAGTTGTTTCGTGGGGGTGCTCGGAGTCTGTCCCCCACCAGTCAGATACTGATGACCTGTTCCAAGGATAGGTCATTAATATTTACCCACAGCACAACCTCTTTACCCCCTCAGGTGCCATGGCATCTTTGTGGTCTTTTCCTGGGGTAGCTGTGCTCTCAGGCACCAAGTGGCTCTCCCCGTACCGAGACTGAGAAATCCGTTTAGTTACTATGGCAGCCTTGGCTCTGAGGCCAGCCATAGTGCAGTTCACATAGTGAATCTCTTTATCCTGGTAAATCATTGCAGTCTGTGGAAGATCAGATTTTAAAGTCCCTTAAGGGGAAATTAAGTGTAAAACCCCCCCCACAAAAACAAACCAATTACATAACCCCCACAAAAAGAAATAAACCTATACAGGGTAACAATATCTATTAGTTTAACGTGAAATACTAAATGGCTAAACAGGGTGGATTTGATTTAAATCAAACAGATTTAAATCACTAGTCAGTAAGGGTTGATTTAAATCATAGTTTTTTACATAAAGATTCATATTTGGACAATTTTTCTGTTGTACTTAGGAAGGAGAAAAATGTGTTTCTTTGGTCATCTTCATCACAGCACATCTCATGATGTTGCCTCATTCGGGCCACCAGGCCTTGCATTTCTTTGTTGCAGTGTTTGCATTTTGCACGCATGCCTGCCTTACCGATAGGTAAAGGAACTTCATTAAAATATTGCCAAACGGGGTCTCTTTTACGTCCTGCTGCCATTATAGTTTTTTTCCTCCAAGGAAAGAATGTGATAAACCTCAGGTCATACACACAAAAAGATCCAAAGACTTGTCTGTCTGTGGCTGTGCAGAACTGTGCTCAGAAAGTTTAACTTTCATTTTGTAGTACTCCTTGTCTGCTTGCCTTTTCCTCCTTACACTTAGTTTCACTTTCTTCTTGTGCAGATCTATTCCACTCCAAACAATCAGAAAAATATTGTTTATATTCTATTCACTGAACTTTAAACTTAGCACTGAAGAGGTTGATTCTGTATTTATAGGTTTGTAGAAGTTAGGATTAAGATCTTTCTAAACTCTTCATGTTATAAATTCAGTTTTGAGAACTCCAAAATTAAACCAAGCATCTGTGATAATATCTTGTAGGCAGAGAAACTACCCAGTAATCTTACAAAAACCTCTGGAAGAGCATGTCATTGTGAATGGATTAATGGAATTTAACAAAAAATTTAACATATACAGCCTTATTCTACATAATTAAAAAAGTAATCTTTATTTCATAATGAAATAACCTTTGGATGGTAATATATTTTCCTCAGAAAGCATTTTATATAAAAAAAATCTGATTTAAATCAAAAAAAATCTGATTTAAATCAAAAATTTTTAGATTTTTATCCACCATGAGCAGCACATATAAAAAGGAGGCAACAGTGGTCTGTATCTGATAACTTTGTAGGGTATACTTGGTTTGCTCATATGTTTTATATGTGCAATCACTTTTTTGAAAATGAAGAGATTTAAAAAAAAAAGTCATTTGTTGCTATTCGATTTTAACTGGCAGAAAACATTTTTAGTGCCATGATTCCTTTATCTCTATGACAAGGCCTCACAACATAAAATAGTGTCAGATGCTAATTTCTGCTTTGTAGTTTGTATAAAGATCCTTATATTCATTTATTCATCTTTATTTAGGCTTTTTTTCCATTACGCCCCATGACCGCACCTGTGAGAGATCCTCCCCCTTCCGGACAGGAAACAGGAACTTCCCAGAGCTCTTTCACACCTGCGTTCTTTTCTTCCGGCATAGAGTTCCGTCGTCGGGGCTCTATGCCGGAAGAATACTGATCAGGATTATCCTAATGCATTCTGAATGGACAGTCCGTCCTTCAGGATGCATCAGGATGTCTTCCGTTCCGGAACGGAACGTTTTTTGGCCACAGCAAATAGCGCAGCATGCTGCGCTTTTTGCTCCGGCCAAAAATCCGGAACACTTGCCGCAAGGCCGGATCCGGAATGAATGCCCATTCAAAGGCATTGATCCGGATCCGGCCTTAAGCTAAACGTCGTTTCGGCGCATTGCCGGATGCGACGTTTAGCTTTTTCTCAATGGTTACCATGGCTGCCGGGACGGTAAAGTCCCGGCAGCCATGGTAAAGTGTAGTGGGGAGCGGGGAGCAGCATACTTACCGTCCGTGCGGCTCCCGGGACCGGGGCGCTCCAGAGTGACGTCAGGGCGCCCCAGGCGCATGGATGACGTGATCGCATGGATCACATGATCCATGCGCATGGGGCGCTCTGACATCACTCTGGAGCGCCCCGGGAGCCGCACAGACTGTAAGTATACTGCTCCCCCGCTCCCCGCTCCTACTATGGCAACCAGGACTTTAATAGCGTCCTGGCTGCCATAGTAACACTGAAAGCATTTTGAAGACTGATCCGTCTTCAAATGCTTTCAGTACACTTGCGTTTTTCCGGATCCGGCGTGTAATTCCGGCAAGTGGAGTACACGCCAAATCCGGACAACGCAAGTGTGAAAGAGGCCTTAAATTGGTCCATTGTCTTCCACCACTCAGTTCTTTCCTGTTTCCTGTCCAGGGACAGGAGGATTTCTTTTCAGGTCTATCTTTGGGCTTCAGGACCTCTAGGGTTAAATTGATGGAAACCTAGAGGAGGTACCTGTCGCCATCTTTATTGCAGAGTATCAAGGAGTTAGTTAAAAATGAAGTTTGTTCTTCTGTGGAAGAACCTAAAAAATCCATGCCTAGCTCATCTAGACATAGGAAGGCTCAGATGGTAGTGGAGGATACTATACAGTCTGATTCAGAGGAAGGCGCTATTGCAGATTCAGATTCTTCCTCTGAGGATTTGACAGGGAAGCCGTTGTTTAGAGCAGAAGATACGGATCTACTATTAAAAGCGGTTAGATCCACGATGGAGCTGGAGGAAGAAAAGGAGTCCAGGTCTAGGCCAAAACTTATGTTTGAGAGCCTAAAGCCTAGAAAGTCTAGGGTGTTCCCCATTCAGGACTGTATCAAAAACCTAATTAAACGTGAATGGGAGAAGCCTGACAAAAAATTCTTTATTCCTAGAGCGGTCAAGAGAAAGTATCCCTTTGAGTGTCAGCCTGGCAGGAGGTTCCGAGAGTAGACGCCCCCGTAGCGAAGATAAATAAAAAATCAGCTCTTCCGTTTGAAGATTTAGGATCCCTTAAAGATCCCATGGACAAAAGGGCTGATGCATACTTAAGGAAGAATTGGGAGGCATCCACTTCTATCTTTTAAGCCAAATATAGCGACTACTTCGGTAACAAGGTTATTAAAGGTCTGGATGGAGGAACTGGAGTCTCATATAGAGAACAAGACTCCTAGGGATCAGCTTCTGGAGGCTATACCAACCATGTCCAGTGCAGTGGACTTTATCTCAGATGCCTCCGCTAATGCGTTGAGGCTTTCCGTTAGAGCAGCCGCACTGTCCAACTCAGCCAGAAGGTCCTTATGGTTGAAGGGGTGGAAGGGCGATGTGGCTTCGAAGTCTAAGCTTTGTGCCCTCCCTTGCCAGGGGATTTTTTTGTTTGGGTCGGCCTTAGACGATATTCTAGATAAGGCTTCCGATAAGAAAATAGGATTTCCAGCACCGTCCTTTCCTAGGCAAGGGAAGCCATTTCGGAATAATGAGAGAAGGAAAAGTTCCGGGGATCAGAAGAAAAGAAGGGAATGGAGATCCGATAAATCAAAAAGTGTGCTGTTTAAACCCAGACCTCAAACTTCAAGTTCCACTCAACAATGATGCCAGGCCCCAGGTAGGCGGT
Organism: Bufo gargarizans; assembly: GCF_014858855.1. NCBI lineage: Eukaryota > Metazoa > Chordata > Amphibia > Anura > Bufonidae > Bufo > Bufo gargarizans. Next base: position 95,457,240 of record NC_058085.1, read on the forward strand.
CGTCTTTCTTTGTTTTCTCCAGCCTGGCGAAATATTACCGCAAGCGCCTGGGTAAGGGGTATTATAGAGGAAGGCTACCAACTAGACTTCAAAAGGCTACCACCCAGGACATTCAAAATGACTTCCCTAAACCAAAATTCTCCAAAACAGGCGGGACTTTTGGAGGAAATAAACAGCCTCCTGAGAAAGGCAGTCCTTGGTCCAGTTCCAAAGAACGAACAAAGGGAGGGTTTTTATTCAACCCTATTTCTGGTTCCCAAGCCCAACGGTTCGTTCAGGCTGATAATAAATTTGAAAGGTCTCAACCAATATCTGTCCTACCAGAAATTCAGGATGGAATCCATCTGTTCCCCAACTGCGCCATGGCCTCAATAGATATAAAAGATGCCTACTATCATGTGCCTATTCATCCATTGTCTCAGAAATACCTGAGGGTAGCAGTTGGATGGGAGAAGCAATCGTCCATTTGCAGTTCAGAGCACTTCCCTTCGGGGTATCACAGGCACCGAGGCTCTTCACAAAGCTAATGGCGGAGGTAATGGCAGAAATAAGAAGGTCAGACATCATTTATAATCTCATACCTGGACGACCTTCTCTTGGTAGGGCAGTCCCCAGAACTATTGAGATCTCAAATACAGAAGGTCCTGGGGATCCTGATGAGCCTGGGCTGGTTAATAAATTGGGGCAAATCGTCCCTGATTCCAACCTCCAAATGCGTTTTTCTAGGCATTCTATTAGATTCTCAAACACAAAAATCTTATCTTCCGGCAGACAAGAAGAAAGTTATTCAGCAGAAAATCAGGTCTTTCAGCAAAACCACGGAAGTTTCCTTAAGAAAAGCACTTGGTCAAAAACCCAGAGCACTCAGTCCCAGAATGCCAGGGAATTAAGAGCAGTCCTGTGCGCATTAAAGGAAAGTCTCCCATCTTTGCCTCAAAGACATGTCAGGATCCTATCCGACAACGCCTCGGTGGTAGCCTATATAAACAAGCAAGGGGGAAAAAGATCCCCTCAACTAATGGGGGCCTATCAGAACAAGTAATTGGGACTCTTCTAGCTAGTAGGAAAAAAGTCACCTCCGAGATCTATCTCAGGGTATGGAAGACCTTCCTCCGGTTTGCAGGGCCAGACCTAGATTTGAGCTCACCCAACATCCCGTTTAATTTAAATTTTTTTACAGGAAGGCCTTAACAAGAAGCTTAAACCTAGCACTCTCAGGGTCCAGGTCTCGGCACTCAGTGTCCTATTTTAGATTAGCCACTCATCCTTGGGTCAAAAGGTTCATTAACGGGTCCTGTAGACTATGTCCTATAGTTAAAGCTAAATCAGCCCCATGGGACCTTAACCTGGTTCTGTCCGCTCTAACCAAGGCTCCGTTTGAGTGGGGACATCCCCTTAAAGATGCTGTCATATAAGACCGTATTTTTAGTAGCCATTACATCTGCCAGACGAGTAGGTGAACTATCCGCTTTATCATCTTCCCCTCCATATACTAAAATTCTGGAGGATAGAATTGTATTCAAACCGGATCCTGCATTCCTGCCCAAAGTAGTATCTGTCTTCCATAGATCTCAGACAATAGTTCTCCCTTCTTTTTGTCAGGACCCAAAGAATGAAGGGGAAAAAGCTTTTCATACTTTAGACGTCAGAAGGTGTGTCTGTGCTTATTTAGAGTCTACGAAGGGCTTTGGAAAAACCCTGCAACTCTTTGTGCAGTTTCAGGGTCAGAATAGGGGCTCGAAAGTTACAAGCCGTACCTTAGCCAGATGGATCAAGAGAGTGATAGGTCTGGCATATTCACAATCGGATTGTCAGGTCCCTTCAGATTTTTCTGCTCATTCCACCAGGGCAGTAGCCTCTTCCTGGGCAGAAAAAGGGTGCGCTACCATTGATCAAATCTGTAGGGCAGCAACGTGGAGTTCCCCTCTACGTTTTACAAGCACTATAGGTTAGACCTGTCATCTGTGCAGGATATGTCTTTTGGGAGAAAGGTGCTGCAGGCTGTAGTCCCTCCCTAATAGTTGCCTAGACTCTCACAGGTGCTGTCATGGAGTGTAATGGAAATACTCTTACCGGTAATATGTTTTCCATGAGCCCATGACAGCACCTACATAATTCCCTCCCTGAAAAAAAGTAGGTTTATATCTATATATTGCAAAAAAAAAAAATATATATATATAAAAAAAAAAAAAAAAAAAATAAATATATATATATATATATATATATATATATATATATATATATATATATACATACATGGGGAGGATCTCTCACAGGTGCTGTCACAGGCTCATGGAAAACATATTACCGGTAAGAGTAATTGAAGTATTTCCCAAATAACTTTTTTTTTTTTTTTGTGTGCCTCTTCTAGAAAATCAAGTAACGGGAAAAACTCTTCCGTACCTCACAGAAGACCATCTGAAAGAAATGAAAGTCAGGTAAGCTTAGTTACTGCTTCTTTTGTTAAAGGGGTAGTCCCATCTGAGATAATAGGGGCATATCGCTAGGATATGCCCCCATTGTCTGATAGGTGCGTGTCCCACCTCTGGGACCCACATCTACACAGAGAACTGAGCGGGGAAGGTGGTGGCCGGACCCAGGCGCAATCCTCACAAGCACACGCGCTTGTGCGGCAGCCGCTCCCATTCATTTATATGGGGGCCGACGGAAGTGGCTCGGCTGTTTTTGGTGGCCCCATAAAAATGAAGAGGGCGGCTGCCCATGCCTGTCTGAGATGGGAAAACCCCTTTAATCTTTTGATCAATGCTACATTTTGTCTTACTAAATTAATAGTTTGAATTTGTCACCACTGAGACTGGTCCTAACATGGGCGACCCTACATGTCGCCGTTCGGATAAAGCCGATGACTCAGATCTCCTGAAATCCGCAGAGATTGGGAGATGCCGTTCTTTGAGATACTTCGTTTTTAGTGATTTCTTCCAGCCTTTAAAGCCAGCTTCCTCCGAACTGGGTGACCTATGTCATTGTATAACCATGTGTTGCCACAAAAGTCCATGGACTCAGCCATTGTTGTATTGGTCCACAACAGTTTGAATACCTAGTATATTTATGAAGGGAACTGTTTTATCCTGTGATCTGGGTTCCTCTTATAATTTACACTTTGCAAGTTTTATGTATCAGAGATAATGGGGGAGATTTATCAAAACGGGTGCAAAGATAAAATGGCTTAGTTGCCCATAGCAACCAATCGGATATCACCTTTCATTTTTCAGAGCTGCTTTAAAAAAATTAAAGATGGAATCTGATTGGTTGCTAGGGGGCAACTAAGCCAGTTTTCCTTTGCATCAGTTTTGATAAATATTTCCTGATGCCCATCCGTTTCTTCGTCAGCAGTTCAGTCACATTTGACTGTTTTTACGGTCAGAAACACTGGAACTTTAGCGGACCTCCAGTGAGTGCTTGGATCCGTTGTATGGATGTTTTTTGCTTTCCCCCTCGTTTGTTTCTTTAACACTTTTTTTTCAACTCTCCACCAGTCCTGTAGGAAAAAGATTGGATGTGGCCCGTAGTTTACATCTGCTGTGTCACAGCTACGGTCCCGAGATGAAGGTACGTCATTATAGTGCTGCTTCAGTGCAGGTCAGATAAAGAACATTTTTCCACCCAAAATTTCTTAACGTAAATGAGGAAACGTATGGATGTGATCTGCCGTAATTGTAGAAATTGTTAATGTTCATACCCATGCACTTTCTGAAGCTTCTTGAGACTGTTCCTCTGACAAACACTATTGACTTTCAGGAAGTGGCCTATTGTTTAAATCACATTTTTATGTTAAAAAATACATTTTTTTTGCCGCATTATTAAACAGGACCTGTCATGTTAAGGAGCTGATCAGATTGATAGTCTTGTGGGTAAAGATTCTGTAAAGTTTTAATTTCTACATTTAAAGAGGACCTTTCATCAGGATATGTAGCGCGTCACCCAGGGATCTCACTGCACTTACTATTATTCCTGGGCACCGCTCCGTTCGCCTGCTGTGGCCCCTGGTATATTCTCCCGCTCTGTATGCTAATTGCTAGCATCGGAGCAATGGGGAGAAGACTGCCCTTTTTCTCAAGGGACGTTCCGTTTTCCTGGCTGTAGCGCAAGTGCAGAGCGTCACAGCTAGGGAGTAAAAAAACTCACCTTCTCCCTGGCTGTGACGCTCTGTGCTGCGATTGGACGGCGCTACAGCCAGGGAGAAGGAACGCCCATTGAGAAAAAGGGAGGTCTCCTCCCCATCGCTCTGATGCTAAAAATTAACATACAGAGCTGGAGAAAATACCGGGGGCCACAGCAGGCGAACGGAGCGGCGCCCAGGAATAATAGTAAGTGCAGTGAGATCCCTGGGCGCCGTGCTACATATCCTGATAGTTAGTTTACAATGTTTGGACCCATGAAAGGTCCTCTTTAAATCTCTGCTGTTTCTGATTTCAATTGTACATGGGGAGGTGTTATCAGTAAGTGATAGCTTTCGCTGTGTAAGTGTGTATAGAGATATGTCATTGACTGACAGCTGTACACAGGGGAGGTGTTATCAATGATGACATTATCTGTGTAAGTGTGTTTACAGAGAGCTGTCAATCACTTATAGCTGTACACAGGGGAGGTGTTATCAGTGATTGATATCATTATCTGTGTAATTGTGTGTACAGAGATGGCTGTCAGATAGTTGTACGCTAGGATGGTCTTAGCTTCAGAAAGAGCATAGAGTTAAATGTATAAATCACAAGTTTTACTGAATAATTTCCCATAAAGCAATACATCAATCTGCTCCCCTTGTTCTTTAACATGGTGCCTGCCAATTGCACAGCATTTTGACTACTATCCTCTCTAAGGATAGTAGTCAGTTTTGAAAATACAGAATTTTTTTTATTTTTTATTTTTTTAATCCTGATATTCTCCTTTAAAGATGGCGGCCTCTCTGGAGCAGAGTGGGCACCATAGCCGCTAGGTGCCTGCTGTTTTACACAGCAGACACCTGGAACTAATTTCTAACGGCGAAGCACTGATCAGATATTTAACCCCTCCAGATGCCATGATCAATTGTGACCACTTCATCTGAGCGGATTTTACTCGGGGGAGCTGTACGTTCTCTGTGGGAGCCGGAGGCTTACTACCGCTATGTTACTATGAGACTTAAAGGATAACTGTCACACTTAGACCCTCATTTCAATTTTCATATATGTAGTTACTAATAACATGATATTCCAGAATCAGTTACTATTAGACTGACTTACCCTATATTTAATAAGATTCAGCCCTTAGCAACCAGTCTGCATAAAACTGCAATTTCACTATTTAGTTCAGATGGCCGCCACCGCCCTCACCCTGAGGCTAATCCCGCCTGCCCTCACTAGCCAGTAACACTAGCCCCCCAAAAGTGTCAGTAACCACAGCCCTCCCCCTAAAGGGTTAATCTCCTGCAGCACAAAGGGGTCCTCTTACCACATGTTGCTTTCATTTATACACTGAGCAGATGGCAGATCTCCCTTCCCTGCTCTGCGCTGGTTCAACTCTGCATCCTCCAAGTCTGCTGAGTGAGGGAGCGTCTGCCAAGCGCAGGGACAGGGAGAAGTGCACACAGCCCAGGCACTGTTATCAGCTGCTGGGGAGGACCTGGCTTTAATCATTTACTTACAGTCCCTGTCTGTCAGTATTCTGACCCTGCACACTGTGTGCTCATCCTTCAACAGATAGACGGACCATGCCTAGCAACCCTATTGTAAGCACAGGTAAAAGTAGGCAGTACAGGGAACAAAAATGTGGAATTAAGGGGTAATTGAATACACAGTGAAAAGTTTAAATAGGGCCACCAAGGTGATATTAATCACCACAATCCAATACGCAAAAAAATAAAATAAATATGACAGTTATACTTTAAAGGGGTTAGCCACTTTCTGGTTACTGTTGACCAATATTTGTGAGATGATTATATGGCTCTTGCTAGTATTCGCTTTGTTGAAATTCTGCACTATTTTCTATATTTCAGAAGGTACAGTCCCTTGTTTACAAAATCTTTTGTGCTGTTCACACAGTTCCTGTCAATGATGGCCGCTGATGGAGGGTCATGTGACCAGGCAGTTCACCTCCATGTGATGTCTCCTCCATTCAAATACAATGCACCTGCACTGAACTTCAAAGAGAACAAGTGCAGGTGCAGTGTATTTGAATGGAGGAGACCTCACATGGAGGTGTTTTGCCTGGTCACATGACCCTCCATCAGCGTCCATCTTAAGAACAGGACCTCTGGGTGGACAACACAAAAAACTTTGTAAACAATGAACATGCTATATAAAATATATAAGTGCAATATAATCATCTTACAAACACATTGGTCAACAGTAATCAGAACGTGTCCAACCCCTTTAATATAAGTGGAAAAGAAAGTAAAAATTATGTGTGTGTGTGTGTGTATATGTGTATATATATATATATATATCTCTATATCTATATTTTTTTTTATATTCAAATCACTGCCTTTTCTCGTATAGTAAAAATAAACGAGAAATCTTTTGCACCACCACACATAATGAGAAAATAATCCAAATGGCCGATTCAACGTTTTTTTCGTTGCTTCATCTCCCCAAAAATTGTATAAAAAGTGACCAAAAAGTCACACACACTCCAAAATGGTATAAATAAAAACTACAGATCACCATGCAAAAAATTAGCACATGCACAACATGTAAATATCTGATGATCAGAATATGGTGAAAAGACATTTGTATGTACACCTTCGGAGGCAATTTGTTTATGATTGCATTTTACTCATTTTTGACAAAATCATTTTTTCAATTTGTGTTTTATTTAAAATATTGAGCAGTTAACTTTTTCTAACTGTGTGACTGGTACATTACCTTTCACTTTGTGCTGGTCATCTAACTAACCTTATCTCTAAACTGCTAAGAGGTCATAAACACTTATTTAAGCCAGATTCTTATCAGTGGGAACTGAGCTATACTGAGTGTTTATAAAGTCAGAGATCAGGAGCCCGTCAGCTCCCCAAATGACGGAAAAGAGAGCGATTCTGCTATTAGATCATGTCTGCTCTGTACTAAAAAAAGGGCTCCATGTCTTTAATAAAGACCAGTTGAAAAAAATGATTTTAGGTGTACATAGCCTTTAAGTACTAAAACACAAGAAAAAAACGATATAAATGTGGTATCGTTGTAATCCTACTGACCTGAAGAAAGAAGATAACAGATCAGTTTTACCACATAGGGAACCCCGTAAAAATAAAACCCATAAAACTATGGTGGAATCCCATCCCATTTGGGATTTTATTTCCACCTGCCCACTACATAATTTGCAAAATTAGGCTACTTTCACATCAGCATCATCACTATAGGTTTTGAGATCCGGCAGGGGATCTCAAAACCACAGCAAAATCCTTCCGTCCTATTAATACAGCCAGCTGCATCCGTTCAGAGCGGATTCGGTTGTATTATATTGAAAATGAAGAAACTGGATCTGGCACTAAAACCATTGTAAGGGTGGCTTTACATCTGCATTCTGGATTCCATTATGGATTTCCGTTAGAACATGTTTATAATGGAAAATAACGGAATCCATAAGACCGAAGTCAAAACGGAAGCCTTTAAGAGGCGTTTTGATCCGCCTTAATAGAAGTCTATTTGCAATCATAACGGATCCGTCTGGTTCCCGTTATGCAAGACGGAAAACAAAGTCCTGTCAACAGGACTTTTTTCTTCGTTCTTCATAACGGAAACGGGACGGATTCATTATGATTCTCATAGACTTCTATTAAGATGGGAATGCCTTTTAAAGGCTTCCGTTTTGCATTCTGTCATAATACAAGTCTATAGGCAGCAGAACGGATCCGTCCTTCTTCCGTCTTATGGATTCTGTTATAACCATGTTATAACGGAAAGCCATAACTGAATCGAGAACGCAGATGTGAACCCACCCTAAGTCAATGTTTGCCAGATCCGGTTTGTTCACTTTCCCATGCCACACACTAAAACGCTGCTCCCATGTCTGGCATGGGAAAGCAACAAACCGGCACGGCCTGTTTTCCTGTCAAAATATGCCATACAGGAGTTCTACAGGAATAAGATCTGGTGCATACTGAGTATTGGCACGAGCACATATCGTTGCTCATGCCCGCTGCGCTCCACTAAAGCCTGACCTATATTTACAGCATACCCAAGGGCTATGCCAGGCTTTATCAAAACGGGCACAGACATAAGCAGTGTTGTGCCATGCAAAGCTCCTGCCTGCGCTGGCTTCACTACGCCCAAAGCACTGCACCAATGTCCTATGCCAGGCTTTAGCGGCGCATGCTTAGCTGTGGCGTGCAACTTCTGTATGTGCAGCAGGGATAAGTGCTGGAACTTCAGCGGTCAAGAATACTAAAATTAATTTTTGGGCATTTGGAATAGTTGAAAAACTTCAAATATAGATCTATATAGGCACGGAAAGTTGGAAAAAATTCTTCACTGGAAAGACTGTAATTCTCTGTGTTCACCTATTGTGCAATTTCGCTGTCGGTGGGGGGAAGGTCGGCCATTCTGGCTGGTTTGTAGATGGGCCTTATTGACACAGGACCGGAAAGGTTTGTGGATCCTTTGTCAGCGGTGTAGACATTGCCAGGTAGTTTATGTAACCTTGAGCTGTTATCAGTGTGAAGTGTATTCCTCTTCTGTGCACACATTGAGTCAGTATGTGCTGGGTCATGTTTCTTGTCTGCTGATAAGCTGTGCAGTCTGCTAATAGACTTCCCTCACCTACTGGCTTCATGGGATTTGTCTGCAGTAGCCATTCTCAAGACCAGGGATGCTCAACCTGCGGCCCTCCAGCTGTTGCAAAACTACAACTCCCAGTTGAGCAGTCCTGCTCTAGACTAACAAATCAGCATCTGCTGACCCAGGGTTTCTTGGGAGCTGGAAAACTGCAGCAGAGTAGGAATAGGATAGCCGTGGGGGAATTTTTACCTGATTATCCTATGCTACAGGAGTTTAAAGGGCACCTGTCAGCAGATTTGTGTCTATGAAACCAGCTGACCTGTTACATGTCCGCTTGGCAGCTGAAGGCATCTGTGTTGGTCCCATGTTCATATGTGCCCGCATTGCTGAGAAATATGTTTTAATGAGTGATCCTATCTGGCCCGGACTCCTAAATTCAATCAATGTGCAGAGGACATGGCAGTTGCAGAGAGAGCAGAGCCTGTAGGTGTAATGGTAACTCCCCCGTTGCTCCTAGAGGCTAATTTGCATATATTAAAACATAATTTTTCTCAGCAATGCGGGCACGTATGAACATGGGACCAACACAGATGCCTTCAGCTTCTAAGTGCACATGTAACAGGTCAGACAGTGTCACAGTTACAAAACTGGTGACCGATATCCATTATTCCACCCATAAGCCGTCATTTAACTGATGGAGAAGAGGATATAGGACAGCAGACTGGCGTCATGCATGATATACCACTTGGGCACTGTATAGCGGGAAAAAGCCCGCTATACAGTAAGACGTCAACAAGATGTTGAACACTTAAAGGCACTCTGTCCCCAGTGACCTCCCTATCAAACTCTTCGCATAAACACAAAGCTGGGGTTCACCTGAATTAAAAATTCTATTTTTCGGTTGTTGATCCTAGGATCCGTTCCTGAGTTATACTTTTTCTAATATGCAAATTAGGCCTTTGGTGCAATGAGGGCTTCACCATTGCTCTTGTTGCACCCAAGCTCCACTGCTTTCTGAGGCCAGCCCCAGCTTTGCTTCCTTGATTGACAGGGCCAGGCAGTGGTAGCAAGGGAGGGGAGGGGAAAAAAAGGAACATTTAAGGATTAAAGAGGGACTTGGGTAAAAGAAGGGCACTTGGGAGGCATGCATGTGTGTCTGGAAAGCTCCCATTACATATCCCGTGGATGCCAGTCCTTTTAGTTTATTTTTTTTTATTATTTTTTCTATTGCGTAGAAAATTATAGTTGACACTTTATTTTTATTTATTTATTTTTTACATAATTTTTATTACATGTGTGCTACTTTATGTATATACTGGAGATTTCCTTCAAATGGATACTTCAGAAAATCCAACATATACTCTGATGGAAGATGCAGCAGTTTACTGAAACCAGTTTTGACCCAAGGCCATTGAAAGCCGCCCAGTAATTACAAGGTCACCAGTCACAGATAACAGCATAATTGATGTTTGCTCAGACGGTTCTTATGTTTGTTCTCCCCCTTCAATGGATTCTTCTACAGAAAAAATGCAGTTTGTAGTGATAAGTAACTGTGCTTTTGGAGTTACCCCTGCCCCCCCTCAGTAATTAAAAATGAGATGGCTCTTGTTGACAGTGAAGCCATGGCTACTTTCACACTGGTGTTTTGGCTTTTTATTTGTGAGATCCGTTCAGGGCTCTCAAAAGCGGTCTAAAACGGATCAGTTTTGCCCAGCGCATGCGCTGAAGATGGCCGGGGACACTAGTACAGCGCTTCAGAGTAGCCGCCCAGCTCAGTGAATATTGATGAGCTGGGCGGCGCTTCAAACGGCAGTTGTGGCGAGGCTGGCTGGGCGCAAGTTGATATGAAGCACCGCCCCTTGGGCAGATTGAACACCAGGAAAGCAGGTTATAAAACTTCAGATTACTGTATTTATGAGGCGGACAGGGGGGATACTTACATGATTCTAATACCCTTTATAAGACCTATACTGTCATATATACCCCTAAATATGCTTTTTGGGCCCGTCAGTGTCCCTTTAAGACGGATCCGTGATGGCTTTAGAAGACCTAATACAACTGGATCCGTTCATGACTGATGCATGTGGTTGTATTATTGTAAAGGAAGCGTTTTTGCAGGTCCATGCCGGATCCGCAAAAAAACGCTAGTGTGAAAGTAGCCTATGCTGGATCTGTTTTTAAAAGGAGACTGATAAATCCCATTGACATGAATAGTGTCTGTAATGTTTCCAGTATTTTTGACAAAAAGAATGGACATAATTTAGTGATGGATCGCTCCGCCAAACGTAGAGTGAGGAGTAGCAGCAACATAACTGGAGTGACCATGAGGGAGAGAGGGGTCCGTATAGGACTATATGCTGATATCATTTTGTATTTATCCTCACCTCATACATTCCTTTGATAAACGAATTTGGGGAGTTCTCGGGCCTAAGAATTAAATGGGAGAATTCAGTTTACATGGCTCTGGGCAGCCTGGACAGGTGCTTCCCATGTGGAACGGCTAAAGGTAAACAGTCAAATATCTGGGAGTGAATATTACTAAGACATTCCCAGGCCCTGTCACTTAACGTTTATCCCTTAATTGATCACATACGGAGCAAGCTTCAAAGCGGGAAGACATTGCCTATTTCAGTGGCAGGATGCATTAACTTAATTAAAATGATTATACTCCCCAAGGCTCTTTACGCTATTCAACACTCAGAGGTACACATACCCAAATTGGTGTTTAAATTAATAGATTCCCTGACTAAAGTTTTTATTTGGGGCAGATCCCGCACTAAACTAAGCCTTGCTACTATAAAACGGCCAAAAACAGAGGGAGGCATGTCGCTACCGGACTATTATCTATATTACCTGGCAGGCCAGCTACTGTACCTGGTATACAATTGAAGACCTGCCCACCTCGGAGTACTTTTTAAAACGCTACCTAAACTGTTACAGGTTATGGTCAGTTTTGGAAATTCCCCCTAAATTCCAGGAACCATTGTTGCCGCTGCACAAATTGGCTCAAACGACCTAGAAAGAGGCTAAATCGCCAACCCAATTTACGGAGATCGTCTCAGATATACCTCTGTGGGCCAATCAATCGTTGCCGCATACACAGGTGGTTATGGGTAGTGTTGAGCGAACTTGTGTTTTAAGTTCGGCGTCTAAAGTTGGAGTCCGGGTTATCGAAGAATCGCGTTATGGATTCCGCTACCACGGACCAAGTTGTGGTCAGTGGTAGCAGAATCCATAACACCAGCACCATGGTCTCTACGTACCCACTCATAGGAGTCGTCGAAACCCAGGGCCCCAGAGGACTAGTATCAGTAATCTACTCACACTTAGGACATGCAAAGGTCAGTGCCAATCCCCTCATGGTAATAGACAAATGGAAAAGACTGATACCCTCACTCACAGAAGAATCCATAACTGTTTTAATAGAATCTCATTTACAAGTATCACCAGCAGTCAATAACAAAATAATCCAACTTTACATCATTCATCAGACATATCTCACACCAACTAGGCTATATAGAATGGGTAGAGCACCATCCACGGCATGTCCACGGTGTGGGGAACTGGAGGCGGACTTCTGGCACAAGATGTGGAGATGTAGCCCGATTGCCACATTCTGGAAGGAGGTGACTGACTGCCTTTCTTTCAAACTTGATGCCGGTTCAGGTGGCCTGCACACCTGATGTTTTCCTGCTGGGACTACTGACTGAGGATAGTTGGGATCATTGCATGACAACATTTTTGAGGGAATCTTTATTTATGGCACGTAAATGTATTGCTTTGAGATGGTACAACCCCATTACAGCGAATTTGTCCTTGTGGAAATTACAGATAAACCAGATCCTACCATATATGGTGTTGGTGTTTTAAACACCGCAATAAACCTCAAAAATTTGACAGGGTTTGGGGTCTGTGGTGTTGGTCGCCCCACACTATCTACTCAACCTCAAGACTGCGGCAAGCTTGGTCAACGGCTCGAGGATCCATGGTTCAGTCGGTTTAGTGGGGTAACCTGAATGTATTGTATAATGTAACGTCAGCCAAAGAAATAAGGGATTCGCAACTGGGCAGTGGGTGTTTGAAGCAATTGATTAAAAGGAATCTTTATATCTGGCCCCATGCACACGGCCGTGTGCGGGCCGTGGAACCGCGGCCTGGATCCCTCCTGAGAGCAGGAGCGCACGGCGTCACTGGTTGCTATGACGCCGTGCGCTCCCTGCTGCCGGCACAGTACAGTACTACACTGGTATAGATCATACCAGTGTATTACTGTATTGCGGCGGCAGCAGGGAGCGCACGGCGTCATAGCAACCAGTGACGCCGTGCGCTCCTGCTCTCAGGAGGGATCCAGGCCGCGGTTCCACGGACCACTCACGGCCATGAAACACGGCCGTGTGCATGGGGCCTCTGTCTGTATTATGACATGTAACAGAAGTGTATGATGTCGATGTTATTTCTATTCTGTTAATAAGAGTTAAAAAAAAAAAATAATTAAAAAAAACTTGCATGTTTTTTATGGAGTCAAGGTAAATCACTTGGTCAAACTAGACTCTTGGCCTACAGATCTCGCAATGCTGGAAACCCAAAACTTGTAAGACTTTGACATTATTTTTTTCTTGTTTTAATGTTCTTATTTTGCACTTTAGGTCTTCAATGATCCCATACATGGACATATTGAGTTACACCCGTTGTTAGTTCATATAATAGACACTCCTCAGTTCCAGCGTCTGCGATATATCAAACAGCTTGGAGGCAGCTACTATGTGTTCCCAGGAGCCACCCACAATAGATTTGAGCACTCCATTGGGTAAGCGACCGTTTTTTGTTTTTTTTTTGCCATATATTACATTGTGCTCTTCATTATACTCTGATTTACTGTCTGTCAACAAATGTTGAGTTGGGTTCCTGTTTTTTTTCACTCATGTTTAGAAAATTGAATATCATGTATTTTGTCTCATGATATATAATTTATTTTTATTTTTTTATCTCCATAGTGTTGGTCACCTGGCTGGATGCCTTGTACGCACCTTACATGAAAGACAGCCAGAGCTACAAATAAATGAGCGAGACATCTTGTGTGTCCAGATTGCAGGCCTGTGCCATGACTTGGGTAAATAGCATCCAAATTGGTAATACTTTCCCCAGTTAAATAAGTAAAAAAATTGTGTCACAAGGACTTGTATTACTGCCGTTTCAGGACATGGACCGTTTTCTCATATGTTTGATGGAAGATTCATGCCTCTTGCATGTCCACAGAAGAATTTCAAGGTGACTGACCATTTTGTTGACTTCTAACAATGACTATCCAGTAGGGGATTTAACATCTCCATCATAATGCTGGAGGCCTAGATAAGGCACCAAAGCAAAGGCCCCCATATAGGTTACATTATGTTGCACTCTAATCCCTGGCAGCCCAAAAAGTATTGTATTCTTTGGCTAGTAAGAGATATTAACCACTCACTTATTGCCACACTTCGTTTTATGAGACCCACTACCCCCCCCCCCCCCCCCCCCCAAAAGTGTAGAAAAATGGCAATGTATCTTATAAAATGAATACTAATGGAAGGGCCGGGGAACGATGAGTCTAGCACTGGTATAGCTCACCACTCCCTGGTCGTCTTAAGGTGTGTACGTAGTGTGCTTAAGGGCACACTATGATCTGATGCTGTGCAGGAAGAGTGCACTGGATCTCCCAAGTGACGGCACCATCCAGAGCAGGATAGGCAAGTTGTTTATTTTTTGTCATAGCTTAGGTCTGATGAAGATTGGGGGTCTGATGTGAATTTTTTTCTTATTTTCCTCCTCTAAAACCCTAGGTCACAGGGATTCACAGTGAAGAAAAGTGGTCAGGGGTGCACACAGAGAACGTCCTTGGGGGGGGGGGGGGGAGAGCACTATTCTGGGGTTAATGGGTTAATGAAAATAAAAAAAATCCCATAAAGAAGTGAATAAAAACTCAAATAAAAAAAATAAGTTAAAGCTTTAGCTATTAGTTTTAGCAATAGTATAGCAGACTACATACGCACATTTTCCTCCTTTTTCTTTCATAAACAAATACTAAATATATTTATTAGTTTTAGCAATGGTATAGCGGACCTTGCGTGTGTAAAATATAAACAAATTTTAAAATATAGGTATTCGTTTTGGTCTACTTTCACACTCGCGTTCTGGCTTTCCGTTTGTTAGATCCGTTCAGGGCTCTCACAAGCGGTCTGAAACGTATCAGTTTGCATTCTGAATAGCAAAGGATCCGCTCAGAAAGCCTCAGTTCAGTTTCCATTCTGCTTGCAGCGTTTTGGTGTCCATCTGAAACTGAGCCAAACCGTTTTCACTGGCAAAATCTGGCACAATAGAAAACTGATCCCGTCCTCCATTGACTTTCAGTGGTGTTCAAGATGGATGGATATCTTAAAGATAATACAAACGGATCCGTTCTGAACAGATGCAGACTGTTGAATTATCTGAACGGATCCGTCCATGACCACACAAAACGCGAGTGTGAAAGTAGCCTTAGCTATATTTAGTATAGCAAGGGGTTTTGGTGTCTAAAATATACCTGTACAAACACATGCGTAGTTTTTTAATTTATAAAAAATAAAAAAAAAGCCCCAAAAGTCTGTTTCCCCAAGATCAATACCGTAGGGCAGTGATGGCGAACTTTTTAGGGACCGAATGCCCAAACTGCAACCCAGAACCCACTTATATATGGGAAAGTGCCAACACTGAATACTACAGTCCAGTCCAGTATAGTATATCTTCCATGTACTTTATCATTTAGCTATAATAGCCTTACTACATTCAGTGCGCTGCCTGTGCTGTCCATAGCGTGCCCTGCACTGATGAATGGCAAGAAAAGTCTAAGGCATATTGGAACGCCATAGACCTTATCCAGGGAGTGGGTGCCCACATAGAGGGCTCTGAGTGCCGCCTCTGGCACCCGTGCCATAGGTTCGTCACCACTGCCGTAGGGGGTCAACATAAAAAAAAAAAAGTTACTTTGAAGGAGTTTCTAATGCTTTGGCACTGTATAACATCTGTACTCACAATAGGATGCCATAGAACAGCAATAGAAAAATTGGCCTCCAGAATGCGCTCCTGAACCTGTATTTAGAAGTGGTGCACTCCCCCTGCCTCGCCGTTTTCTTGTCAGCAGTGACGGGCTGCCTTATGTACAGAAATGGAAGCAGCACTTCAAAACTGTGGTTCAAAAGCTATCAAAATGTAATCCAGTGTGGCACTGTTTTGGCTTAAGCAAGATTGAAAAAGGCTTGTTCAAGCTAAATTTTGCATCGCTGGATTAAATTTTGATAGCTTTTGAACCTGCTTCCATTTCTACATTAGGGATAGGAAGAGGTAATGTGTGTGTTCTCGTAAAGGGGTTTTCTAGGAGGTCAGTATTGATGGCCTATCCTCGGGTCATTAATATCTGATCGGTGTGGGTTCGACTTCCACCATCTCCTGCCAGTTAGCTGTTTGTTGTTCAATCATTTTATTGAGGTATATCATACGACAACATGCACAAGTACTTCATGGAAATCGCAGTACAATTAATAACATTAGGGCTATACATCCTGTTTGAAGATATCCGCACATATTAAGAAACACCCAGCACAGAGTATCCCCCCCCCCCCCACCCCACCAAAAAAATGCATATACATGTAAACAAGACAAACGGGGTAGACAAACTAACACAACACACACACGACACATAAGGAAAAAGACAACCACACCGGTTAGCTGTTTGAAGAGGTCACATTGCTCTGTTGAGCTACACAAATTCTTTGTGGGCCACTGTCTCATTCATCACTCACATGAACTATTTGGAGCTCAGTCATATTCAAGCGAATGGACCTGGGCTGCAGTACCAAGCACAGCCACTAAACAATGTACGGAACTGTCCTCGGTATTCGATGAGAAGTTCCACAACCTCTTCAAACTTCTGAAAAATCCCATTAATGAATACAGCAGACTGATAAAAAAAAAACCATTTAGCTGTATTCTCTTAGCTGCTATTAGTCAAATGGCACAATATCTTTTTTGTGCCATTTGAGCTAGAATATTATTGTGACAGATACTATGTGAAATCTAGTGTAAATTATAACTCAAATCTACACATGCCCATACCTGGAATAGATTCCAGTTTTTGGCACACAGACAGCCAGCCAATGGCAGATTAAGAAGGTCCTGGTCTAAACTTGACCACCCCATACTTGCCACTGCTGACCTGCCATGCTAGGTCTATAGTAAACACAATCTTTTACTCCTAGCTTTGACAACTGGGGTTGTCCCTACACAGTGACTTCAACAATATCACACTGTATAGAGACAAATCCTCTTGACGAGGGGAATGGAACATTTGTCATTTAGTCCTCAGCTACTCAGACTTTTTTTTTTCTATCCTCTTCTTTTCCTTCCAGCCCAGACCACCAGTTTGACTTCTCCTGATGACTACCAGGTTTTCTGCTTAGGCATATATTCGGCCTCTCTCTACTGAAGCCATCTTCATCCTCCATAGGAACACAAATTCATACGAGATGCCTAAATAATCACAGACACAGGAAAGAATATAATTCTAAGCAAATGCACTGTACAAACCGATTTTTCTCTCAGTTTTTGCCACAATTTGTAGCGAAACCCATGATCAAAAATCTGAATTTTTATGGTGTCCATAAGCAGTTTGTCCCCAAACACCCACATTGCAATCCTCCATTATAGATAGTGCAAGATGCGCCAAGTTTATTAAAAATCGTGCTTATCTTACTCCACCTGACTTTTTACCAGTTTTCAGTAAATGTAGCCCAATTATATTCAGTTGTATGTTATTATTTTTTTAACTTCGTTTTTAGCACGAGACTGCTTCTGTAAAGATGTTCGACCACCTTATTGAATCCAATCAACTGGAAACCATAATGAAAAGATATGGCCTCGTCTTGCCTGAAGACTTAAAATTTATTAAGGAGCAGATAGCCGGACCTCTGCCTCCTGAAGATGAGGACTGTTTCAATTCTAGTCAGAATACATCTGTAAGTAACACTTGATATAGGGGATTTGGATTATTCATTGTACTACACCAGTAACGTGCCAGGCAAGACCATGAAGCATTTTCAATGTAGGGCAGCATTACTATTACTGTAGATTTTTGAGTCCATGTTGTAAGTTTTGATTTAGCATTGATAATGGATAACTCCTATGACAACCTATGTTACTTTGCACCTCTTAAAATGTCTGCAAACAACCTCATTAAATGTTTTGAGCCATGTTTGAAGTATTACGTTTATTTTAATTTAAAAAAGGGGTCTGTGATGGTGGCATATCCCAAGTACAAACTCTAACATTCTTCATTTACAGTGGCCTTATGAAGGTCGTCAAGAAGACAAAATCTTTCTTTATGAGATTGTGGCGAACAAACGCAATGGCATTGATGTGGATAAATGGGACTACTTTGCCAGGTACCTGTCTTCTTGGGTTAACTCAATTTTAAAGGGGTTGTCCACCATTTTTCAGACCTCTCCAGCAGTGGTGATTATAGTTACCTGATCCCCCGCCGCTGGGTTTCAGATCCACCTCCAGCTCTGCAGCTTCCAGGTGGGCCTGTGTCAACACCCTGTGACCGCTGCAGCCAATGGCTTGTCGCAGTGGTCACCTTCTCCCATTGCGTCATGTCAAATGGTCTCATGACTCGAGCACAGCAGGTCACCACTCTTGTTCATTTAATTTAAAGGGTTTTTCCGAGATAATGAAAAACTTCATCCAAAGCCTGGTCCATGATAAACTATCCTGTGCTTACCCATTAAACCCCCACTTCATCCAGCAAGCACTACTCTTTCTGACCCCACCTCAGTTCTCGGTTTACATGGCAGCATCCATATACTGGTTAGGTCCGTAATCGGCTGCAGTGGGCACATGGGGGTATACGGTATGTCACCACTGAAGCCATGTAAACAGATCCAATGTGAGGATCAGGTAAATTTTAGTATATTTATTACTTCTACAAATCCTGGCTTTTCTGCGGAGCCTTATATAGAAAATAATATTTTATATATTTTTTTTTTCTAAATAAAAATTGCTGTCATTGTAATCCTACTTATGGTAATGATGCAAAGTTATCTGTACAGACCAAGAAGTAGTGCCTATTATAAGGCTTAGTGTAGGTACACCTCTCTTTTCTAGCAAAGGAACAGACTGAGTTATCCGCACCACTGGATTCCCATTGAAAATAGTGGGGTCCTGCGGATTAGCGGCATAAATACCAGTAATTTCAATTTGTCTGGCCGAAAGCCGGCATTTATGCCAGAAAACCCACCGGATTCCCATCAAATCCTTTTAGTCCCATTGTCAATGGGAATCCAGTGGTGTCTGGCTCTCGGATACGGCTACTCCATTAGGGCTCATGCACACGACCGTGCCGTTTTTTTGCGGTCCGCAAAAAAAGGATGGCGCAATTTGCGAAACGGAACTGGAGGCCCATTATAGAAATGCCTATTCTTGTCCTCAAAACGGACAAGAATAGGACATGCCTCATAATTTTTGCGGAGCCACGAGACAGAGCAACAGATGCGGACAGTGCATAGAGTGCAGTCCACATCTTTTGCAGACCCATTGAAATCAATGGTTCCGTATACGAAATCAAAATATGGCCCGTATACGAAACACAAAAAACTTGTGTGCATGAGCCCTTAGTCTCTTCCTCTGCCAGAACAGACTATTGGATTTACCTGCTGGAGATGTGAACGTAGCCTTAGTGGCCAGTATGAAAACTGGAGGATTTTAGATTTTTTTTATTTTTTTTATTTTTTTTATATAGACATGAAAAATTTAAAATAACCACCAAATATTCTTAAATATTTGTAACATCAAATTTTTCTTTAAGGAATAGTTTGTTTTCTGATAATGCAGTCCCTTTAACCTCCATTTATGTGTTCTCTATTCTGTTAAATAGGGACTGTCATCATCTGGGTATTCAAAACAACTTTGATTATAAGCGATTTGTCAAGTTTGCGAGAGTTTGTGCTGTTGGGAAAAAGAAACACATATGCACCAGAGAGAAGGTAAGTATTGTAATTATCAACTATGTCTTGATATTATATTTTCTTATGACACATTCCCTTTAAGAGCGTGGCCCATGCAGACAACTCATTTTTTGATGAGGATGAGGAAAGTCGTGGCCAGGCCTTTACCCTGCAATGGCCCTGTTGCACGAGGAATGTAAAATCACTTGGCAGCCATTTAGGCATGGTTTGAGTGCGTTCCTTTGCGGATCATAGAGAGGTGTCTTGTCCTGCACCCCCTCCCCTGTGTGTTTTGAATTTTTTTTGTTACGTCGTTTACCGGGCAGGGATTTTTTAAAATACTTTAATAGTTCAGACATTTACGGACGTGGCGATACCTAATAATATGTTTATTTTTATTGTATATATGTTTTTTTATATGTAAAATTGGGAAAGGGGGGTGATTTAAACTTTTTTACAATTTATTTTTACCTTTTTTTTTTTTTTTTTTTCACTTTTTTTTTTTTTTTACGTTTACCCCTCTTAGAGGGCTAGAACCTGGGATCTTTTGATCCCTTGTCCTATTCACCCTAATAGAGATCTATTAGGGTGAATAGGATTTTCACAGGTTCCCTGCTGCCTGTGCTTTCTGCATATGGCAGCATGGAGCTTACCGTGGCAGCCATGGATCACTTCAGCAGCATCCAGGCTGCCATGGAAACCGATCGGAGCGCTGCAATTTCACTCAGGGGGCTCCAATCGGAAGGAAGAGGGAACCGCATCCCTCTGCCTTCACTCACAGGTGTCGTGATCAGCGTTGATTGCGGCACCTGAGGGGTTAAATGATGGGGCGGCACGATCGCCGCTCTCTTGTCAGTGCAGCTGGGTGCTGGCTGTATGATACAGCCGGGCCCGCTGCAGAGACCCACTCCAGTACATCACGGTGGCTTAAGGGGTGAAAAATGTTGTGTAGCCAATAAGCTATTTAATAAAATGTATCTATATAGCGCCACCTGCTGTTTGTTCTTTTTTTATTTTTTATTTTTTGTCCATCTCGCTAAACTGGTCGAACGTGCTCTGTTTAAATCTTCAACTGCCACCAGCCATATGTTCTGTTATAAGCTGCTGCAGTTACAGGGAGAAAGCTGCAGCAGAAAGGACACACTCCCTCAGCTATCAGGCTGAAGATAATCTACCAGAGCAATTGGAGTAATGAATGGGGAGATCTGTGGACCCCTATGCAGTACAGGGCTGGTTTTAGATTTGTTAGAAAGTTATTGTCATGTACTTATGATATGATGTCTGAATTTTATTTTTTAAACCAATCATGGCATAACCCCTTTAAGGCTTGAGCAAATGATAACCACATATAAAATGTAAGCGGTTATCCCATGATTAATGTAAATAATAAAAATCTGACATCATATAGTACACGACGAGCTCTTTCTAACAAAGCTAGGACCAGCCCTGTACCTCACCAGAGATCTCACCATTCATTGCTCCTATTGCTCTTCTAGATTCATATATAGTTGGCAGCTCAAGGGGAGTGTCCTTTGTCAGGGGGCGTGTCTTTCTTCTGTAGCTTTCTTCCTATCACAGCTCAGGAGGCAGTTGAAGGATGAAACTGAGCATGTGCGGCCTTCTCAGTAAGTAGGACAAATAAATAAGAAAAAACAAACAGCAGGTGGCGCTATACAGATACATTTTATTAAATAACTCGGTAGCTATATTAAATGTTTAATTACATGCAATTACAAAAGTATTCATGTGCTGGTTTGAAAACTGTAGCATATCTTTCGTGGGGCAACCCTTTTAACTCACTTTATTGTAGTGTGCACAAACTGAAACCTGTTTTCTTTTCTCACCCTTTATTCGTAGGAGGTTGGAAATCTGTATGATATGTTCCACACACGCAACTGCCTCCATCGGCGTGCATACCAGCATAAAGTTGGCAACATCATTGAGACAATGTAAGGCCAGTTACTATAACTTGGATATAAAACGGTCATGAGCTTCCTTCCTTACACTACACCCCCATTTGTACTTGCCGACACAGCACCACAGGAATATATTGAGAGGACTTCTGAACTTGCTCTCAGAAGATGCTCAGCATTGTGAGCGCGCGCTCAGGAGTCTTCTCAATGTATTTCAGCAGCACTTTGCAGTGGCACAGCAGGGAACGGGGTTGACTATTAACATATTGATTAGCAATCAAGATTCCATTCCAACAGTACTATATGATAATCGGGAGATGCACTGTTGCCAGTATGCAAACTGTATGGGGACGAATGATTGTAGAAATGGTCATTCACCTCTACAGAGTACAGTCATTTCTACTTGAAAAAGGAATGGTCTCGGATTCAAATGGAGATCCTCTTAAAAACTTCTTCTTCTTTATTGGTACATTCATATACAGCAGACACAGCCACTTGGTACACAAGACAAGTTGACGCGTTTCGGGTACTTGACCCTTAGTCATAACAATATCACATGGTGAGACACTGAAATTTAAATGCGTTCAGTGCTCGCCCCTCCAAAGTTCGGGGGAGGAGAGCACCTTCTTCATTGGTTGTCTCACTGTGTCACACCCATCATCTAAACTAATATCTAAAATATGGCAAGCTAATTATAAATGGATTGCGGCAGACGTAATAGCATTGTATCCTTCTATTCCCCACGGGGTCGCCCTGTTAGCCATGGAGTATCACCTCCACAGGTATACAGGATCCAATTCCAGCTATATAGACTATGTGTGTGAGGTTGCGGCTTTTTTGCTGACTCATAATTATTTTATGTTCGACGGTGTGCACTATCTACAGACACGTGGAGTGTCAATGGGGGCCAAATTCTCGCCCTCATTGGCGAATTATGGCATACTGGGAAAAAAAAATTCATTTATAGCTTGAATAACCCATTTGGGTCCGGATTGGTCTGGTACGGCAGATACATCGATGACCTGCTCATGATCTGGGCGGGCGATGTGTCTGCCGTCCCGGGCCCCCAGGCCTATCTCAATGCCAATGATTATAACCTGCGCTTTACGTGCACAGTAGATGAATTCAGTATCAACTTCCTTGATTTGACACTCCACGGTTGTCCAGGTGAGGTGGTGCACACCCGAACATATAGGAAAAAGGTAGCTGGAAATTCGATTCTGAATGCCAGAAGCCATTATCCCCTACACACTATCAGAGCGATCCCCGTGGGGGAATACATACGGACTGCGAGAAATTGCAGTTCACCAATGCTCCTAGAAGAGGAATTCAGTATAGTGGACAAAAGGCTAAAAGCTAGAAACTACCCTGACTGGATGTTGTTGAGGGGTAGAAACCTTGCGATGCAAAAAAATAGATGTGATATGCTTTTTGGGTCCGAAAAGGATAGGAGAAACTGCAAAACTCCAGGAAGGAGTGTGAAGGTACATGGAGACAGGGACCAGGACAATATTTCGATTCTATCCATAACATACAGTAAGGAATTTAATAAAATTAGCTCTGTGATTGAGGGATGTTTACCTATCCTATATGACGATGAGATCCTATACAATGCACTAAAATCTGGCTGTAGAATCGTACCCAGGAGGGCTACTACATTGTCCTGCTCTCTGTCTCCGTCTCTATTCACCTCCAACAGATCAGGGGTTAATAAAAAACAAAGCTGGCTCAGTTACAAGGGGTTCACAAGGTGCGGGGGGGGGGGGGCAAAACTTGCAACTATGTGACTCCCTTGCAATCTTTTGAGAATTCGGACCACTCCTGCAGTTTTCCAATTCAAAGTTACATCAATTGTAACACTGCAGGAGTGGTTTACATTATCCGTTGTATCGAATTTGACTTGATGTACATTGGGAGTACTATTCGGATGTTCAAGAATCGACTCCTGGAGCATCTGAATTATATTAGTAATCCCAACGCATTAAACATCTCCAATGTAGCAAGACATTTCGTGCAAATGCATGCTCGTAAAGTAAAAAGCTTTAATGCTTTTGCAATAGAGAGGAAGTTCGCACCCACGAGAGGGGGTGACCACCGGAAAAAACTCCTCCTACGGGAGGCGTTTTGGATATTCAGATTAAACAGTAGAGTCCCGGCTGGTTTAAATTTAAAAAGGAGCTAATGTACATCTATCAGTAAATTTACAACTTAGGCTACTTTCACACTTGCGTTCGGGGCTCCGCTTGTGAGTTCCGTTTGAAGGCTCTCACAAGCGGCCCCGAACGGATCCGTACTGTCCTAATGCATCCTGAGTGGATACGGATCCGCTCAGAATGCATCAGTCTGGCTCCGTCTGTCCTCCGCTCCGCTCAGCAGGCGGACACCTGAACGCTGCTTGCAGCGTTCGGGTGTCCGCCTGGCCGTGCGGAGGCAAACGGATCCGTCCAGACTTACAATGTAAGTCAATGGGGACGGATCCGTTTGAAGTTGACACAGTATGGCTCAATTTTCAAACAGATCCGTCCCCCATTGACTTTCAATGTAAAGTCAAAACGGATCCGTTTGCACTATCATGAACAAAAAAAAAAAAAAAATGTTTTTTTTTTTTTTTTTTTTTTTTTTTTGTTCATGGTAATGCAAACGGATCCGTTCTGAACGGAGCCACCGTCTGCATTAATATGAGCGGATCCGTTCAGAACGGATCCGATCGAACGCTAGTGTGAAAGTAGCCTTAGGAGGCAATGTATTATACATGTCATTCTCCTAGGGGTAATGGATGTAATCCCTTATGTTAGGAATTCAACGGCAGGATCAAGGTCATATTAGTTATGATATTATATATGTTTTTATGTGTAGTATACCATTCGCACTGTGCGGTTTCTCTTTCCCCCTTTTTCTAGTCAATATGACGGGACTATAGTTCTCTAGGGGTTAATTGGATCTAGTGTTTCAGCACAATGTGAAATACATCTATCCTGTGATTAGCAGCTTAGATGATGGGTGTGACACATAGTGAGACAACCAATGAAGAAGGTGCTCTCCTCCCCCGAACTTTAGAGGGGCGAGCACTGAACGCATTTAAATTTCAGTGTCTCACTATGTGATATTGTTACGACTAAGGGTCAAGTACCCGAAACGCGTCAACTTGTCTTGTGTACCAAGTGGCTGTGTCTGCTGTATATGAATGTACCAATAAAGAAGTTTTTAAGAGGATCTCTTTTTGAATCCAAGACCATTCCTTTTTCAAGTTGACTGCAGACTGCAATGGGGACACTCCCCTAAGGTTTTAGGAGTCGGGAGCATACATTGACCAGGAAGATGAGCTGGATAAAGTGTGTTTGTTATACAGTCACTTTTACATTTAAATGTGCTAAATGAGCTCCACTCAATATGCTAGATTGATTGGTGCTCGTCTACAGGTAGAAAGCTGTCCCTGTATAAGGACTCGCTGTTGGCTAAACAGAGTCGGTTTGGGGTGCTGGCGCAGATGACCAGCAGGCGCAGATGATTGATTATAATGCCACATCTTTTGACCACTGAGGAAGGGACCATCCAAAGTCCCGAAACGTGTATGGTTTAGATCCTTCATTTGACTATAAAGATAATCGCAACTTACAGCAATCATTCCGTACTGTATAGACATTTTAAGTTTGTGACAACCTACGACCTGGAACTACGGATTAAAACGCTGGCGCCAGTTAGGAAAGCACGTGTATAAGGCAGACGCCGGCATGGACTATACAAACAAAGAAAGTCTTTGAATTTACGACTTCACATTACGAACCAACGTTCATCGATTTTATTATGTGCCTCTGGTGGAAAATTTTGACACTCATGTAAGTTAGCAGGAGCGGGGGGCCTGGTGTAGTACACCACGCGGGACACCGAAACCTGGCTTGCGAGTATAACTTATTGTGCAGAGGAAAACTCTGTCCGATTTTTACGCTTATAGAAGTTGACTTTAATACGACAGCTAATTGGATATATTTTCAAGGTTATGTGCTTTGGAACATTACGAACATTCCTGACACTATCACGTATAGATAGACTATTTTTTTTTTAATGCGATTATTATCAGAGAATTGCGTTCATTGTATCAGTTGGATGGAAGTACTGCAGTAATTTGCTGATTGTTATAATACAGTGCAATTTAGTTTTGCGGCGGATCGATCGGATCCTTCTATTTTTTTCGCACTTAGTCCCTCTTTGAGTGGATAGCTATATTTTAAAGTCTGGCAGACCATTCATTATTAATAATATATATATAAAAATTAGTGGTATACTGTACACATTAGCTAAAGTACCACCTACTCCAGATAGTGAGTGCCCAGCTCTCTCTCTTTATATATTCTGTTATTTTCATAGATTGGGTGAATCTGTTGCCTGTGAGCACCTATCCGGGGAACCAGGCGCAGTAGTGCTACTTTTACACATTTATTTAAAAAAAATATCTTCCTGCTTTTGAGTATGAATGGACCTGTTCATCACAAGTAAATGCTGACTTCAAATAGTGGTCATTGTCTTTGAGGATCTGGTTTGGAGACCAGAAACATTTAATTGCTGTGTAAGGTCCCATTCACATGACTGTATCCGTTTTAACAGACAAAACAGATACCGGCCGTGTGCGTCCTGCGTTTTGTGGTCCCGCACACTTTTGTCTATGTTAGAAATGCCTATTCTTGTCAGCAAGTTGGACAAGAATAGGAAATATTCTATCTTTATTTACGGTGTGCTGTCCGCATCTTTTGCAGCCCTATTGAAATGAAGAAAAAAAAGTCGGACCTGAAATACGGTCATGTGAATGGGCCCTAAGTGTAGGTTCTGTGTGAAGGATTCTGTCCATGACCTATGCAATGGCAGAAACCACTGTGCTATGCTGCAGTTTCTGCCGTGGGTTTTCATGTGGACCCACTCTAGGTTTAGCTTCATTGAATGGAGCTAAACCACAGGCAGGCTTTTGCCACAGCTTTGCGAGGGGGCACTAAGAATGGGCCTGTACGTTTTTGGCATGGTCTTGAAAACCTTGTGGCAAAAACCCTCAGCTGCGTGAACTGCGGCAGAGCCTCCCACTGATAACAATGGAGGACAGTATCGGGCAGATTCAGCCTGGTTTTCTGCACCGAATCCACTCTGAAACCCACGCTGAAAATCCTCTGTGTGGATATACCCCCACAGTCATATGAATTGGTGTTGTTGGAGGTATTGGAGAAATTGTGAAGGTAAAAGTTTAAAAAGAAAAATTATAACTTAACGTTGTCCCTGTTGGAAAGCAGAAAGCCGCCTCATTCACGTTCTGTTATGCCTCTCCCGTTGTTAATTTTACTTTTTTGTTTAGGATTACCGATGCTTTCTTGAAAGCCGATCCACATATAAAGATTGAAGGATCAGATGGGAAGTACTATACAATCTCTGGCTCAGTGGATGACATGGTTGCCTATACCAAGCTGACAGGTGAGTTTTAAGTGAAGATTGCCCAAGGTCACCCAATGAACGAGCCTCTCTAAGTTTTATTGTGGCCCTTGGGATTGGATCCTTCTGACAATGTAGACCTCAAACCAGAAAAGTTGGGAATCTCTGAAAATGTTATGAGTCTTGGAATGCAGAGGCAGAAAAACAAAGCTTTGACCATAACCTATTGAGAATAGGGGATTGATCTATTTATCAATAAAATAAATAAATATAAAAATATATATATATTGTGTATGTGTCAAAGAGCACATCCAGTAGAAAAAACACGTGGTACAGTGAGGCAATGTTTTGGCTCATACACAGAGCCTTTCTCAAGCAAAGAACACAAGTGAAGGGCAAAATATAAATAGCTCAAACAGTTCATAGAAGTAATAATTACATGAATGAAAAGTGAAACAAGCAATATACATAATATTAAAAAATCACCATAGTACATGATGAAATCAAGTGCAAAAAAGGAAAGTGATACATTACTTCAATCTCAAATACATGATTATAGAGGTCAATATTTCTGCGAAAACAGATATAAAACATAAGTGATGCTAATTAAACACAAGTGCTATACATTGTGATAATAGTGATAAGATGAGGGGGTGGGACATAGGAATAAAACACAATCATACCCATCAGGTGTATTGCGCCATACTCGGCGTATGATGAATAGCAATGCGCAGGCGCCAGGTTGCGTCTAGAGTGTAGAAATCGATGCCGTCAGTGGAGCATGCGTACTACATGCCTACCACTACTTCGGCCATTGCGCAGCAAGTCACAAAAGCTAAATCCAGGAGCGCATGCCCACATGATGTCATAACAGGCAGCGCCATCTTGGGTATTGGCAAGTTGCCCAGAGTTATTTTTGCACTAGAATAACGGCATGCAGGTGGACAATGGTAATCAAAGGGGTAAACCCTCCACCCCAATGGGCTTACAATGTAAGCACGGTCTGCACTGCCATGTCAATCATGCAATACAGACAGCCCCATAAAATCCTCCTAACGCAGCCAGAAACAGGGATCTCCTGATAATTAGGCTACATGCATATGACTGTATGTGTTTTGCGGTCCGCAAAAAAAACAAAAACTGATGCATGCCATCATATTATTTTATTTATTTTTTTTGCAGATCCATTGTAACAATGTTTAAAATAGACTAGAATAGGACATGTTCTATATTTTTTGCGGGGCTACGGAACGGACATACTGATGCGGACAGCACACTGTGTGCTGTCCACATTTTTTGCGGACCCATTGAAATGAATAGGTCCGCATCCTATCCACAAACGGACACTGAAACAAACAACGTTCGTGTGCATGTAGCCTTAAACCGTATTCTGAGGACAGCAATACAGTTGACTTCAGGAGGTCACCTGTGGTCATTGGCCAGGTGCATAAGTACCTGAGTCTTCTACCATTATTTAATGCGGAGAGCATCAGATCATTTATGTACCTGTCCGGTGGCCGTGAGGAGAACTTGGGTGGCCCCCCTGGGCATCTGCACATTGGGAAATTTCCTTGTAAGGTCTTTGGCCAGTCCACCCCTGTGGATTCGGATTCAGGGTCGGACAATTAATTTAAGGTATAAACAGGCCTTGGCATTAACGAGTTAAAAGGCAGTTGTGACCCAGTGTACATGGTAGTGGTAATGTAAGCAGTGCTGCTCCCTATGCCAGCTAGTTACGGTTTATTGAGTCCTGAATTTAAATCAGGCCATCTGCCAGATACAACAGGCTTGTTTGTCTCTAATCTCTCTTAGCTTCTAGGCCTTTATTTATAGCTAAACCAGTTTCACAAAGAGTCGCTGTTCCGGTCATAAGCAACTTGTGCCACAACTAACACACTGTTTGTGTCTCCAACCACTTTGTTTCAATTTTTCTCGCTTTGTTCCATGCCAGATAATATTTTGCACCAGATTTTATACTCCAATGAACCCGAACTGTCCAAAGCCCGAGATATACTGCGCAAAGTAGAACGTCGGCAACTCTATAAGTACGTGGGACAGACTCAGCCGAATGCAGATAGCAGGATTAAGCCGGTGAGATCTCAATGTTCTGGCGTCTGTTTGCCTTTCCTGCTCCCATTATTGGTTTCAATGGTATTTTATGTGGTATTATTTTGTGGTCTGTTACAGGAGGAGTATGACAAACTACCAGCTGACTTGGCAAATTCCACCCCACAGTACTGTACATCAGACATCAGGCTCAGCCCTGAGGATTTTATAGTGGATGTAAGTCCTCCTCTTCTATATGATCCAACACAAGGGATTTTTACCATATGTGCGCGTAGTCGAGCGTCTGAATACTTTTCCCATAGAACATTGCAGTTGTAGGAAAGCTCATTAATGTAGAAAACCTTCAGTTCTGTGTGTGTCAAGGATTTGGCATTCTGAAATCCAGCATGCTCTCGATCCCTCTTTCCCCGGACATCTTTATCAGGGGACAGTTGTCAACAGATGATGCTTTCAAAATCAGTGGCTTTGACTGACTTATCTCTAGTGAATGACCAGTCTGAAGAAGTTTCAGGGCTTTAAATGTTGAATGGAACCTGACTTGCAGGAACCCAGCATGGCCACTACACATTGGGTGGAGATGTCGGCTTCTGGCTTCATCCATAGTTGATTGGTTGGGTTGCTGGATATCGAATCCCCACCGATCTGATATGAATAACCTGTAGACTTCATTTCACACCTTACTATATATGTTTTACTCTCTTCTCTCTGTCTATGCAGGTCATTCATATGGATTACGGCATGAAAGAGCAAAATCCCATCAACAACATGCGATTTTACTGCAAGACTGATCTGACCAAAGCTATAAAAATCACCAAAGATCAGGTAGGATCTCAACCCAGCCCCAATCCTATGTTTTCTTAGACAATTGTGACTTTACCAAATAACGCTTCAAGTTTGAATTTCACACTGGTGAGTGCCGCTTAGTATTTCTTCCTTTTGAACGTTTGCATATGAACTCCTGCTATTCGGAAGCTGTGCACCACCGGGAGTGTGATTTATTAGGAGGCCAGTGGGTCCTTCAGTCGCTGCATCTGAATGTTCACAGCTGTGCCGCCTTGCTATCGATGTTGCTATGTTTTCTTAGAGATGATGAATAGTAAATATGGTATTTTGTCCAATGGCTTATGTCAGATGTTAAATGGGTATTCCTATGACAGATATTAAAGGGTTTCTCCGAGAATTAAGATAATTAAAATATTGGGGCGTGGCCTACGAGCGCATGGAGTAAGACTCACAGCTCCTGCCAGAATCCTGTCTGAAACAAGTGGTAGCACCTATCGATTACTTGCAAAAACCTTGCCTGGTGGAAGAGAAGTGACCGGAGGGTATTGTGGCGATTTTGAGAGACTGAGCATGCCGAGGAAGTGGGCCAACATGGCGCCGATGGCGGAGAGGGGACGGCGCTGCAGCAGATGGTGAGCCAGAGCGCTGCTGCTAGACTGAGCAAGTATGCTCATACAGACTGCGGAGTGGGCGACTGGGCTGAAGAAAAGGAGCCAGATATACATACCTCCTCTGACCAGGAGGACGGATCCCTTGATGGTGAGGCCCTGGATGCGGTCAACTGGCCGCCGCTGACTCATGCAAGCTCAGTTAAGGACACAGTAGGCCCTAAGGCCGCGGCCAGTGGGGAGCCCACTTTGAAAGATATTATGGCCGCTGTGGCCAGCTGTAACAGCACCCTGAAAGTGCTCACGGTGCAGGTTGGAAGCCTGAGATCGGATGTGTCAATAATAAGACATGATTTACACAAGATTTCTGAGCGCACCTCTGAATTGGAAAAGAGGGTGTCCACTATAGAGGACGTGATTCAGCCTTTGCAATTGGCGGCGAAAACTACTGTAAAGGACATTGCGGCTTTATATGCTAAAACGGATGATCTGGAGAACAGGTCCAGAAGGAATAACCTGAGAATTGTGGGAGTGCCAGAGAAGACTGAGGGGGAATTTGTGAAGAAATGGCTGCACCAGTTGTTTCATGAGAAGGGCTTGTCTTTCTTGTATGCGGTGGAGCGGGCGCACAGAGTGCCCATGCGGCCGCTCCCGCCCGGCAGGCCTCCTCGCCCTATACTGGCAAAGATTCTGCATTTTAAAGACCGGGACACTATTCTGCGACAGTCCAGGGATAACGAGGAGATGGTCCTGAATGGGGTCAAAGTGTCCATATTCCCGGACTATTCTAATGAAGTGCAACGGAGGAGGAGCAGATTTATGGATGTCAAGAAAAGGCTGAGGGGACTTCAAGTCCAATATGCTATGCTGTTCCCTGCTAAACTGCGAGTGGTGGCGTTGGAATCCACCAGATTTTTTGAAGATCCAGAGGAGGCAACACAGTGGCTGGACGTCCACGAGCGGCAATTGAGGAGTGGGGCTCTGGACACTTGAAGGAGGCAGATATATGGTTTACTGTGTTTCATCTATATATGTATTTGCACTTTAAGGTCATGTTACTGTTGCACCAGTTAAGAAGCGTATTATGCATTGCTACCGTATGGTAGATCCTGAGGTGGGAGCGGGTGGTTGAGAGATTGTAATGTATTTCTCAGATGTGGGGAGTTTTCCCTGCCTGAGGGAGTGGGTTCTAATCTGTTCTGACCAATGTGGGTCCGGGGGCAGGTTGCCCTCGGGTTGCCCTGTTTTAGGGATTGAAATTAATGAAGAGGCGACTGCTGTCCTCTGTTACAGTATTCTAATTAGGGGTAGGGGGGGGGGGAGGGTGGTAGGGGAACAGTTGGGGGGCAGGGTTGGGATTGTAAACTCTGAGCGGATGGTGTCTGAGTGCGGTGTGAGATGCAGATATGGCTTAATGTTCTACCATGTCACAGGTGATTAGGGTTTTAAGCTGGAATGTGAGAGGTATGGCAGACGCACGGAAACGACAATGTTTGTTCCAATACTTAGGGCGGTTCCAGCCGGCCATATGCTGCCTCCAGGAAACACATTTGACTAGAGATAATCTCCACTGGCTGAACAAAAATTGGGTGATCCATGCGGTACATTCCACTCATTCATCTCACTCTAGGGGTGTAAGTGTGATAGAAGTATTAGATATGAACATGTGCAGGAATGTGTAGATGTTGAAGGCAGGTATGTGTGTGATGTGTGTAAGATAGATGGGATTAAGGTGGTGCTTGTGTCGGTGTATGTACCTCTGCCGTTCGCTTCTCCATTGATAAGAGAGGTTATGAACTTTGTGGCGGACTTCCCTGGGTTACCATGGCTGCTAGTGGGCGACTTTAATTGCACGCTGAATGACGCCTGGGATAGATGTCGGGTGGAAGGATCAGGCGGGTCGCCGGGGAGTGTTGCTCTAAAGAACATTGAGTGAAATTGGGGTGTATGATGTGTGGAGATTGCGTAACCCTGATAAGCGCATATACTCGTGCAGATCGGCTACACATCATTCTCTATCACGTATAGACTTGGCCCTTGTAAATGATGTTATGCTTCCACTGGTCAGGGACGTTGTCTATCATCCTCGGTCGTTGTCTGATCATTCTCTGGTGCGGATTGACTTGTGCTTGGGGGCGTTCAGACAGGGACAGAGGCTGTGGAAATGTAACTCACATTGGCTGAATGTGCTGGGAGATTTAGCCGGGATTTCTCTGGAGGTCAGGGAATTTTTTGCTATCAACGCGGGGACGGCTTCAGTGCCCGGAGTCTGGGATGCCATGAAAGCATTCTTGAGGGGTCTTGATGAAAGAAATTAGTAAGCATAAATCTAAGTCCAGGGAGGCGGATGTTAAGGCTCATGTTCTAGTGGCAGAGGCTGAGAGGGAGTTCGGTCGATCCTCGACTCTGATTAATAGTGAGGCTCTGGCGGTAGCGCAGGAGCAGCTGAGATGTCAGTTAGTACAGGCCGCTGAAAGGAAAAGTAGTTTTCTCGTGCATGGCATTGGGGGACACAGCACCATGGGTATATGTCCAACTACCACTAGGAGGCACTAGACACAAAAAGTGTTGGCTCCTCCCAGGTGGGCTATACCCTCTCCACAGGCACGAGGCTATTCAGTTTTAGTCTAGTGTCCGTAGGAGGCAGACCTGTCCTGCTTTTTTGCAGGTTCTGCTGTTTTTTATTTTTATTCTTTTATTTTTTCTCTCTTCCGCAGGTCTCGGTGTTCTCCACCGTTATACCTGCTGCAGGCTGGGGCTCCATCGTGTTCCACTTTAGTTGCCCCCCTGCGGGCGCGTACTTCGGTACCATCGCCGGTCACCCAGTCCCCACGGACTGCATCCGCAGTGGCTTGCCGGCATTCCCACGGTTTCCGTGTTGAGTCTGCCGAAGGGGTGACCCTGCTGCGCCCGAAGACATCGGATGGTGAGTATATCTGATGGTGAGTATACTCCCCTGTCCCTGTGTCCCTGCCCCAGGGTTAGGTTCCCTCCTGTGGCCAGGGGGATGGGATCCACCTTAGCTGGGGGTCCTGGGGAGCCTCCATCTTCCCCCTAGCCAACCCCCCCTTTTTTCTGGGGGGGGGGGGGGGTTATATTCTTGTTTCCCCTCCCTTCTCTTCCCCCTTGGTTGGTCTTTTCTCTCCTCCCTGGCCACACAGTCTTCTCCCTGGCTTCTCCGCTACTTTAGTCCCCGGCTTCTGCCGGGACTAGGCCTCATCTTCTGTGGCCCGTTCCCGGCTCCCAGGTGCTCCGTTTGCCCTGATCCACCTGTCCCTAGGTGTCGCTTCTCCCCCCCTACCCTCCTCACCTATTTTTATGATTCGGTGGGCTCTCTGTCGGCCGCGGTTCGCCCCGCCCCCCTCGCTCCATTCCCGGCCGCCTTAATAAATCGAGGCCCCGGCTTTTGGGCCTGCTAGGCCGCAATCTTCCCGGCCCCTCCTCCTTGCTTCCCGGGCTTTTCTGAGCCCCGCCCGGCCCTTGGGAGGGGCTATCTCTTCACCCTTTCCTGGGCTAACGTGTTTTTTCTGCTGAAGGGGGTGGTTAACCCCTTCCCTCCCCTCAATTGCTTCATGTCCCCTGCAGCCCTACTGACCACCTCTTTTGGGGGGACAAGCTGCTGCAGCGCCTCTTTGGGGGAACAGGGCGTCCGGGTCAGGATAGACAGCCTCTGCTGGCTGCTTTTTGAGCATCTCCTCTCCCAGCCTCTCCTCGGTCGCCACGTGTTTTCACGTGCGTCCGCTGTCTGCACCTCTCTGGGTCTAACAATGGCTGCCGTGCGGTCAGCCTGTCCCTGCTGGGTGCAGTACCTCTTCCCAGATCCTTTCCCCGAACAATCCCTTTGTGTCGGTCCCCCATGAATGGGCTCCCTCCGTGTCAATGCCATGGGAACCTTGACCGCCTCTCCCTGGCGGTGTCGCTGGCCGCTACCAATCCAAATTGCGGCCACCTCTGCCCTCCCAGGGTCCTCCCTGCAGATGGGGCACGCTCAGTTAGGGGTACCTGCACCCGGGTTCGGCTAGGGGTAGCTCACGGTACTCCCTCGGGTGGTCTCAACGGGGCACCACCCCTCCTCGGATCCCCCCCAGGACAGGCCTGAGGCTGGTGACGAATCCTTCCTGTCACCCCATCCGTTGCCTCTGGGGACACCTCTGCGCCGATTCCCTCGGAACAGAGCATCAGGCGGTCTTCCTCCATACAGAAGCCCTCTGGGAGGTCAAGACGAATGTGGACGGAGGAACCTTTCCTACCCAGGGTTGGTATCCCCTCTAGTGGATTTTCGGATGGTGCTCCCCTGACCGCACAGGTATTCAACCGCACAGGTAAGGCAGCCGTCCCCGTGTTTAGCATACTGAGTCACCTACGCGGTGTCTCTGATACGTACGCCTTCTCCTTAACAGGGGGATTCCTGCACCACTGCCATAGGCTGTCCCTGACAAGCCTTCCTGGTTCCCCTATACCAGGGGCTATCCTCTACACATTTGAGAGTGTTTCCACAGGGTCCCCATCCTGGTGGTGGTGTTCGCCACTCTACCTCATTACAGGGGGTTCCTGTTCTGGGCAAGCGGTTAGCTCGGCTATCGCCTCCTGTAGGTTGGGGAGTTAAGAGCAATTGTACAGCTGCCTTGCCCCTTTTCATAGGTAGTGTACCTACACCTACTCCAGATGCTGAAGCCATTACTCCTGGCTGGCTCTGGGGTGTTCCATACAGCACTATTTCTCCCTTCCGGGCGAGATGTACAGGCCACTTCGATTGCCGTTGCAATTGCACCTGTCTGTTCCCAGCCACTTTGCTCCCGTCATAGGTAGAGTATCTACGCCATCTCCTGATGCTGTAGCCAATTCCCCTGGCTGGCGCTATGGTGTTCCGTGCGGCACTATTTCTCCCTTTCTGGCGAGATTTACAGGCCGCCTTTAATTGCCGTTGAAATTGCACCTGTCTATTCCCAGCCATTTTGCTCCCTTCATAGGTAGAGTACCTACGCCATCTCCGGTGCTGTGGCCGATACCCCTGGCGGGCTCTATTGTCTTCCAGGCGGCAACATTTCTCCCTACGGGCGAGATATAGAGGCCACTTTCTATTGCCATAGAGTTGCCCCTGTCCGGTTCAGTTACACCTGTCTGTTCCCTGCCACCTTGATCCCTTAACAGGTAGAGTACCTGCACCATCTCCGGATGTGGTAGCCGTTCCTCCTGTCCGGCTTTATGGTGTACCATGTGGCATTTTCTCTCCCTTACAGGACGAGATTTTGAGGCCTCCTCCAGTTGCCGTGGCCATTGCACCTACCTCATCATAGTGTGCACCAAACAGCCATCTTACTTCCTTCATAGGTAGAGTTCCTGAACCGTCTTTGATGCTGCAGCCGTTACACCTGTCTGGCTTCTATGGTGTACTATGCGGCCCTGTTTCTGTTGCCATTGCACCTACCTGATTGTAGTGTGCACCTGTCTTGTTCTTTGTGGTACCGTGCGGCCCTATGGGTTCCATTGTTAACGCAGTTGCTGTTGCACCTCTCTGGGTCTGGGGTGCACCATGCGGCCACATTGCTTCGATCTTACATGAAGTTCCTCTTCACAGCCATATTTCTACTTTACAGGTTGTGTACCTGTACCCTCCGAATGCTGTCGCATCCCCAGATGCTGTGGCTATGCTTCCACTCTCCTTGGTCGGCAACATGCAGCCACTTTACCTTTATTTTAGGCGTGTGTTTGTAGTACCCCAAGTGCTGGGCCCTATGGTGCGATCTGTGGCCCAGACAGTTTCTTTCTTACTAGGTGTTTTCTGCCCACGGGTTCTAATCTGTGCTGCAGATGTTGGTTCCATCCGTTTGGTTCTTCCATACGTCTGCCACTCCGTTACTGTCGTCCTCATTGGTCTCCTTGTGCCGCTCAAGGCACTGTCAGCACCAGGTCACCCTTGTTCAGCATGTGCATGGTTACCATATCTGGCAGGGGTGGGTCAGCCCATCCCCCACCTTATCGGTCTAGTGCTGCTTCTGGTAGCTCCAGTATATGACTGATCTGTCTGGTCCGGCGGGTGGTCCTCATTCAACCTCCTACTCCATGGCCAGGTGGTTGTTGGCCTTTGTGCTAGAGTTGCTCTTGCTTTCTCTTTAAGGTCCTACGGTATGCTGTGCTCCGCGTTACCCCATGTTATAGGGGAGTACTCACATTGTTTCCTATTGCTGAGCGGGCCATTCCTGGTGTAGTACAAGGATCTCCACTGGATCTTCTACCTTGTTTGGACATGTAGCTGGTGAGCATCGGCCGCGGCAGCGGTTTTCGGTCATCGCTGGATGTCCGCCTCACGGTATCCTTCTGGGTCCACGGCTTTTTTTTTTTTTTTTTTTTTTTTTCCGTCGCTGGACGTCCTCCCTGACGGGTCAAGGACAGGACCACTGAGCGCCACACATCTGTCTGAATTTTCAGCTGATTGCTCTGGTATCGGTCAGGGCCCCGTAGTTCCTTCTGGGTCCAGGTGTTTTCGGTTTTCCCTTGTATTTTATGCTTGGTTGCACTACATGGCGGAGGGACGTTCCCCTTGGACCTTGCCGTCGTCTGTACCTATCAGGTACTTTCTCCCCCCTGCGAGTTTTCTGTATGCCGGTCGCAGTTGGTTTCTACATTTCTATGTAGGCTACCCCGGTTTTTTTCATGGCGACTTCTGCATTCCTTATGCATATCGATGTCTGGCGTTTTGTGGTACCTCCGAGCTGCTGTACTTGCCCTCTCTGGGACAATGTTTACGGTTTGCTGGTCAATGTTTTTGGTGCGGCTAGTTGTCCATGGCCAATGTCCCTTCCCCTATGGCGGTTTCTTTTCGCCTTTCCTGGATATGCTGGCTTGCGTTGTCTTCCGGTGGTTCAGCTCCTGGTTCCTTGTGACCCCATCTGGGTACTCCTTTCTGGAGTCCCTGTCCCTGTTCATTTGAGGTCCTCTTGGGATTTGTCTTTTTTTCCATCCTCCCACGTCAAGTACCTGGTATTGAGTGGTTTGGTGCTACGGTTTGCAATTCCACCGTATGGTCTCCTTCGGGAGGGACCTCCTCCTGTTGTAGACCCCTTCCTCCTTAGGCTGTTTGGAGTGCTCTTCTTCTACTCCCATGTCTGTCAGTCCAGTGTGTTCCTGCCAAGGTTGCCTGGGCCTGTCTCTGGTTCCTTTTTTCCATGATACTTCACATGCCCAGAGTTTCCTCTGGTCTTGCGCTTTACAGTGCTATCTTGTTTTCGGAGGCTTGTGCCTCGTTTCCTGTTTTTGGGAACGCAGGAGCGATCGTTCTTTGTTCCTGGCTTTTACCTACAACCCCCTCCTTCTCCAAGGGTTGGCAGTTTCCTCTAGCAGCCTTGGGTTTTCGCCTTTACATGGGGCGCTTGGCTTCTTCACCTGGCCTTGCGGTGAGGGGAGTCCTTCTCCCTTCACATGTGAGCCTTGCTATGGCTTCCCTCACTCGTTTGGTTTCCAGTGCTTCCCTGTTTCTTTTCTCCCCTGGCCTTTCAGGGGATGGCCACAGGTTTATGGGTCTGAGACAATGTAGGGCGTTGGGTCGATCCAACACGCAGTGCTGTCCTAATTTTTTTCTCCAGCCCTTGGCTGCGCTTGGTGTTCCCTTTTGCCACCTTCTTGCATTTGGGATTTTCTTCCAGACATTTGTCCTGGGGTGCTGGCGGTCTTCCCTGCTTCTTCTGAGGTTTCTTCCTTGTTATGAGACCTCTTGCCCATTCCGTGTTTTTTCCTGTTGGGTCACATGGTCACATTCTCCTGCACCTGTATGCCCAGCCGGTGGCACGTCTCTTCTTTTCCCACCCTCAGGGACTGCTTTGGGACGTCCCATGGTGCTGTGTCCCCCAATGCCATGCACGAGAAAATTGGATTTTTTGTACTCACCGTAAAATCCTTTTCTCGTAGTAGGCATTGGGGGACACAGATCCCACCCTATGTTTTTACTTCCGCTTCTCCGGGCTGGTCTCTTGATCTTTCCCGGTACGGGAGTTGTTGGTTCCTTGCTTTTCTTCTCTCTCCTACTGCTTTTGGTACAAACTGAATAGCCTCGTGCCTGTGGAGAGGGTATAGCCCACCTGGGAGGAGCCAACACTTTTTGTGTCTAGTGCCTCCTAGTGGTAGTTGGACATATACCCATGGTGCTGTGTCCCCCAATGCCTACTACGAGAAAAGGATTTTACGGTGAGTACAAAAAATCCAATTTTTATCGCCAGAGGTCTTTTGAGGAAGGTGAGAAGATGGGTCATCTGTTGGTTGTTTCTAGTGCCCAGAAGGGTTCCTCCTGTATCCAGGAGCTGAGGGATGGGTTTGGGAATAGTAGGCAAGACACGAAGGGAATACTGGATATTTTTAAAAGTTTTTATGTATCTCTATATGCTTCCACTGTTTCTAGCTCAGAGGAGGCTTTGAACGCCTTCCTGAGGGAGGCTCAGTTATCGGTGCTGTCGGATGAGGACAGAGAAAGGTTGGAGGAGCCGATTTTATTGGAGGCTGCGCTTGGGGATATGGCGAATGGTAAGGCTCCGGGGGCAGATGGATTGCCGGTAGAGAGATATAAAAAGTTGCAGGGGATTCTCCTTCCTGAGCTGCTTAAGGTTCTTGAGCACTCACTGGAGGCAGGTTCGCTACCACATTCGATGCAGGAGGCTATAATTGTAGTTATTCCTAAACCGGGGAAAGATCCCAAATTGCCAGATTCTTATAGACCAATCTCTCTTTTAACAGCGAATGTAAAGCTCCTAGCAAAAGTGTTGGCGAACAGGCTGTCCAGAGTAATCTTGACCATTGTGCACCCTGACCAGATGGGTTTTATGCCTGGGAAATCAACCGCTATAAATCTCCGTAGATTATATGCCAGCTTGAACATCCCGGCAGATAATTGTGGAGACAGGGCACTACTTGCCCTAGATGCCGCTAAGGCGTTCGATGGTGTGGAACTACCTGTGGGGGGTCCTGAGTGTCATGGGTTTTGGTGCACGGTTCATTCAGTGGGTAAGGGTGCTTTACTCGAGTCCTAAGGCGAGAATAAGAGCTAATGGGGGGTTGTCAGATAGTTTTGCTTTGGCCCGTGGCACCAGACAGGGATGCCCACTGTCGCCCTTATTGTTCGCTCTAGCAATTGAGCCGCTTGCGGCTTTTATTCGCTTGTCACTAAATATTGATGGGTTTCGTTATGGTATGCTGCATAATAAAGTAGCTATGTACGCGGATGATACCTTACTATTTCTGGGCGATACTGGTGCATACCTGGATGCGGCCATGGAATTGATTGATAGGTTTGGAAGCTTCTCTGGGCTGCAGATAAATTGGCAGAAGTCCGCTTTGATGCCGGTTGATGGACAGGCCCTGTCGGGTGGGCGTGTAGATAGCTTGGTTCCCTGGGTGGATAAATTCAAGTATTTGGGGCTGTATATTACGCCTAGACTGTTGGATTTTGAAGACCTTAATTTGACTCCGCTGCTAGCCACTTTTAGACTGAAGGTAAGGACATGGTGTAGACTTTTCTTATCGGTTGTGGGCAGAGTAAATCTTTTAAAAATGGTAATGATGCCTCAGCTGCTTTATGTATTGAATAATGCTCCTGTGTGGATTCCTCTGGATAGGTTTAGGAGAATACACTCTATGTTTAGGGATCTGGTTTGGAAATACAGTCAGGCTAGGATTAGGCTGGAGACGTTGCAATACCCTAAGTCAGAGGGGGGTCTGGCTGTTCCTAATGCGTGGATTTATTTCTTGGCTTCCCAGTGTCAACATTTTAAGGGATGGATTAACTTCCAATTGCCGGATATGACGGGACAGATACTACAACACTGGGTGGGCAGTCAGGACCTTATGTGTATTCTGGGAGAGAGAAATTGGTGCTTGTGGAGCTTATGCAGAAGATATGGGCGAAGGTAAAGCAGCTTATGGGTGTAGGTGGCGTCTGTGAGCTTTCCCCGTTCAGAAATAATTGCTTGCTGCCGGAGTTCCTAAAAGGGTCAGGACTCCGGAATTGGGAGTCTCGTGGTGCGATGAGGATTGGCCAACTAATAGAGGGCAAGATATTTAAATCATTCCAGGATTTGCAGCAGGAATTCAACCTTCCTCGGATATGGTTTTATAAATATCTTCAGCTGAGGCATGCCTTTGAGGTCATGATGAGGAAAGGATGCACAATAGCCCAGATGGAAGTGGTTCATAAACTCGTTCTTCCGATGGGGGGGGGAAAGAGGACTGATATCACAGGTGTATACTCTTCTACTGGACAAATTTTTGGAGGGATTTCCGCTTTCCAGGATGGGAGCCTGACCTGGGGGCCATCTCTAAAGATCAGTGGGATCACCTACTGGAAGGAGGTCCCAGAGTGTCTCTGAGTGAACAGGGCAACTGTTGATAATTCATAGAGTGTACAAAACACTGGTGTTCTTTAAAAAAGGTGGGGGTTAGGATGGATGACAAGTGTCCAAAGTGTATGGAGGACGGAGCGGATCTGGTGCATATGCTTTGGTCTTGTCCAGTAATAGGCCATTTCTGGGAAGGAGTACTGAATATGATTAATAGTAATATGTTGTTGAATCTTCAGAAAGATCCCAAGGTCTGTGTGTTAGGGTATGTGTCGGAGATCGGAGGGTCTGAGACGGTTAAGGTAGCGGTGGGGAGGTTGCTGTATGTGGCCAGGAAGTTGGTGGCTCTGAGGTGGATCCAGGGGAGTCTGCCCACAATGGAGGAGTTTGTGCGGAAGGTGAATGATATGTTGATGATGGAAAAAGGTGTGTTTGTTAAGAGAGGTTGTCCTCAGAAGTATGAGAGATTATGGAATGAATGGTTGTCTCACACGCATGTTGTCATCTAGGCTTTCTTCAGAGTTCAAGATGTGTTGGTGGGGGGTGGGTGGGATAGGGTGGGGGGGGTGTAGGGGGGAGTTAGGATGACTGCATCCATTGATAAACCTTGATCTTATGCCTCTGTACATTATGTACTGTTGTATGATGATCCTTGTCAGATGTTATCATATGATTGTGCTACGTAATGATTCTGCACTTTGGAATGAAAAAAGACAATGCATTGTTTTAACATGAGGTGCCTTTATTTGATCAATAAAAAAAATTATTTGATTAAAAAAAAGATAATTAAAATATTTAAATATTACTTTAAATATATTCCAAAATACCTTTCATTAGTTACAATGGCTCGTTTAGTCTAGGGAAATAAAATGGCTGCCGTCCCATTAGTACACGCAAAACCTGTCCTGATAACACAGGAGGACAAATTACTTCATGACACGGAGCTAAAGAGCTGCCTCATCCTCCTCTCTGCTCTAATTGTCAGGGATTATGTTGCCAAATACAGTTTAATCTGATCTTCAGCTAAATCTCTGTAGGAATAAAGTTCATGACGAGACATGAAGTACAGAGAGGAGGTGGGGATGTGGCTGATGAGCAGCAGCACCACTTGTATGCAGTCTCCATTACCACAGCCCCAGTCTGTCTTGTCCATCCTCTCTGTACTAAATTCCCCAGAGATTCGGCTAAAGTTCTTATCTGCTGTATTCAAGATCATAATCGCTGACCAGTAAGGCAGAGAGGAGGCTGAGGCAGCTCTTTGGCTCAGTGTTGTGAAGTAATTTGTCCTTCTGTGTTATTAGGACAGGTTCTGTATGTACTAATAGGATGGCAGCCATTTTGTTTCCCCTGATGATTGCTCCCCAAACAAAATGAGCCATTATAAATAATAAAAGGTATTTGGAAATATAATATATAAAATATTTATTATAAAGTAAAATTTAAATATTTTCATTTCTCACCCATATTCATTGGGGGACACAGGAACCGTGGGTATAGCTATGTTGACACTAGTAAAAGCTGTTAGCTCCTCTCCTGGCAGCTATACCCCCTCCAGCCTGGAGAGAGAGCTTTTGTTTTTTCTAGTGTCAATAAGAGGCAAGACCTCCCTGCTCTGCAGGGTAGCTCCTGAAGATTTTTTTGATTTTAGTTTATTTTATTCTTGTTCTTTTTCAGGTGGGAGACAGTGGACATCTCGCCTCCCTGTACTCTCGGGGGAGCACGCCAGCGTTGGTACGCAATGCTGCCTCCTCCCCCACAAGAAGACAAGGGGACCAGGGCAGCCTCGCTCGCCTGCATCCTGCCAGCTAAAGGGTCACCCATCCAAGTCCCTCTTCCAGCTTCCTGCCACTACGGTGCCAGTAGCTGAAGGGGTGACCCTGCTGGACCAGAGGAAGGGTGAAGACGGCTGCACGGA
This sequence comes from Bufo gargarizans, assembly GCF_014858855.1. NCBI lineage: Eukaryota > Metazoa > Chordata > Amphibia > Anura > Bufonidae > Bufo > Bufo gargarizans. The sequence goes on from NC_058085.1 coordinate 95,499,974, forward strand.
TAAGTGACGTCGTACTCGCCCGCCAGCGATCCTGTCTACACACTTGGCACTGGCTGCAAGTTCTCTCACCGCCGCAATTCTGAGCGGGAGATGCAGGACCTGAGAGGGCGGGGCCTACTCTTCACGCCACAGCTATTCAGGAAGTCTTCACTGGGACATCCTCCTCCTGGACGGCATCTGCTCCTGGCTCTGGTAGGAACTGTGCTCCTCTCCTCAGGTCGCTGTTCTCTCTCCAGCCCCAGATTGCCATCCCCCCCTAGGTCACTACTATCATGTCTGATCCCTCAGGTGCTCTGCCTCGGCTTCCAATAGCTGTCCACTATGCCTGCTCTATGTCAGGCAAAATTCCCTTGCGGACAATCGGATTCTGTCTGCTCTGGCAGGTGGCCACCCTTCAGCCCGTACTGTTGCTGCCCCCCCCCCCCTTCTGGCCGCCGAGTTACCTGATTGGGCCAGAACTTTCTCAGGCAGTGGAAAACCTTGCAAAAATCTCCCAATCCACCCTATCTATAGTGGGTCACTTGGTTGAGACTCTTGCAAGCTGCTCCTCCCTCGGATTCACCCTCCAGAGCTTCTTGCTCGGGCGACCCCCCCCCCCAGTTCACTTCCCTCCAGTGATTCCATCAATGCACACATCTCCCTCTCCGCCCCGTGTACGGTCTCATTCAGGGTTTTCTTCTCCTGTGGACGTGCTGTCTGAAAGAGAGGTTGAGAATTCGAATTTGGATATGGAGTAGCCTTCTAAGTTGGCCTCCACCGTGGATAGCCTCATTGCTGCTATCTGCAGGATGACCCTCCCCCCACTGACCAACAGGGGGTATCCTTCTGTCTAAAACAGGCCTCAAAGGTGTTTCCTCGCCATAATGATTTTTCGCCGGTGGTTTCCAAGGCTTGGGATCATCCAGACATGCGTTTTTCTGCCCCCAAGAAGTTGGATATCCTATATCCTTTCCCAGCGGACTGCGTTTCCACATGGATATGCCCTCCTAAGGTGGACCCACCAGTGGCACGGCTAGCCAAAAATACGGCTATTCCTATATCCGATGGATATCTTCCCTTCATTCCGCTGAAGATTGTCGGATGGAATCCTTGACGAAGTCCCTCTTTGCAGCTACGGGGTCAGCCCTTAGGCCCATTTTCGACTCCGTGTGGGTGGCAAAAGCAATCTCTGAGTGGGGCAGCCAGCTGGACCAGGACTTGGTATCCGAGGTCCCTGCTCAGGATCTCCGATCCTTGGCGCAGCTGATCATTCAGGCGGGGAAGTTCCTTTGCGAGGCGTCGCCCTGATTGTGCGCTCTTCGGCGCTTGCGGTCACCGTACGTCACAAGCTTTGGCTGAAGGTGTGGGCAGCGGATGCGACTTCCAATCGTTCTTTAGTTGGTCTCCCCTTTGCTGGCACCCGTCTCTTTGGTTCTCGGCTGGACGAAATAATTTCTCAGACCACGGGAGGCAAGAGCACCCATCTCCCACAGCCTAGGGCCAAGCAGGCCTCTCACGTTAGGTCAGGTTCCTCACGTGGCAGGCCTTTTCGTCGATTCGCTAGTTCCCGCCCCGCAGCGAGCTCCTCCGCTGGGGGAGGCGGGTTTACTTCCCAAGATTGACGCAAAGAAAGTCCTTTCGGGCACAGCCCTCCTGGCGTCCCAGACCTCAGGCCGCTCGACCCCCTGCGGCTAAGCAGTCCTCAACCTGAAAGTGCGCCCCTGCCCAACTGGGTGGGGGGCCGCCTCCTCCTCTTCCAGGACGTCTGGCGGGCCCACGTGTCCGATGCTTGGGCACTCGAGATTGTATCCTCAGGATACGTGATTGAGTTCCTGTCTCTTCCCTCAGACAGGTTTTTTCAACCCCGTCTTCCACAGGACCCCGAGCGGGCAGCCACCTTCTCCCAGGCCATTCAGTCCCTCCTGGACCGTGAAGTCATCTCTCCCGTTTCCCCAGCAGAAAGGTTTCAAGGGGTTTTATTCTAACCTTTTTGTGGTTCCCAAAAAGGAGGGCTCGGTGCGCCCAATCTTGGACCTCAAAGTTCCTCCATCTCCAGCGGTTTTGGATGGAATCCCTTCATTCCGTAGTTGCTTCTCTGGAGCAGGGGGAATTCATTTCGGCCATAGATATCCAGGACACGTACCTCCATGTTCCCATCGCGCAGAGTCACCAGCGCTTCCTGAGGTTTTCGATAGACTATCATTACCAGTTTGTCGCCCTCCCGTTCGGTCTGCCAACCGCACCTCGATTTTCACAAAGATCCTGGCCCCTCTTCTCTCCCTGCTCCGTGATCCTGGCCCCTCTTCTCTCCCTGCTCCGTTCCAGAGGCATCATCCTTATGCCTTATCTGGACGACATCCTCATCAAGGCCCCCTACTTTGCTCAGGCATCGAACAGCGTACAGATCTGATACCCTCCAGACAATTTGTCTTTCTGGGTATGCTTCTAGACATGGACGCGGCACGGATTCGCCTTCCTCTGGACAAGCGACTGGCTTACACCGTTCTGTGAGGGTTCTTCTCGACGGCAGACTTCCGTCCATTCGACTCTGCATGAGGATGTTAGGGAAGATGGTCCCTAACACCCTCCAGACAATTGCCCAGTTCCACTCTCGCACGTTCCAGAAAGCGATCCTGTCCTCCTGGGACAAATCTTCCGAGAGGTTGGACTATCCCATCCGCCTCTCTCCTCAGGTGAGGTCGACCCTCAGTCAGAGACCAGTCGGAAAATGCCACGGCGGTGGCGTACATCAACCACCAGGGGAGAAGATGCAGCCTCGCGGTGATGCAGAAATCTGCCGAGATCTTAGGGTGGGCGGAGGCCCATGTACCGGCAATTTTAGTGATCTACGATAGATCCGGGCGAGTGGTCCCTCCACCCGGAGGTATTCAAGGCGATCTGTCTCCGTTGGGGTCGCCCCGACGTGGACTTTATGGCCTCAAGGCTCAATCGGAAGATTCCCACCTTCCTCTCCCGTGCAAAGGATCCGGAAGATTGTGGCGTGGACGTCCTGATCTCCTCTTGGCATGGGTTCTCCCTCCTTTGTTTCCCCCCTTCCCCCTCCTGCCCAGGGTTCTACAGAAAATCAGGATGGAGGGCATTCCGACTATCCTCGTCGCCCCAGATTGGCCCCCGTCGCACGTGGTACACTTACCTTGTTCTCCTTCTGGGAGACATTCCTTGGTCACTGACACTCAGACGACCTACTTTCACAGGGACCAGTCTTCCATCAGCATTTAAGGTCCCTTAGTTTGACGGCATGGCCATTGAAACCGCCATTCTAAAGCGAAGAGGTTTTTCAGCGGATGTTATCCGCACTATGATTCAGGCTAGGAAGCCTGCTTCCTCCAGGATCTATTACAGGTCCTGGAGGTCCCTTCCTGGGTTTCTGTGGAAGCCAAAACATTCCTCCTCTTTGTTTTTTCTCTCCCCACGGTCCTGTCCTTTCTTCAATCAGGGTTGGACCTTGGTTTGGCCCTTAGCTCTTTGAAGGGTCAGGCCTCGGCGCTTTCTATTTTTTACCAGCGCCCTCTGGCCCCCCTTGGGCCTGTAAGGACTTTTTCTTCAGGGAGTGGCACATACGGTTCCTCCGTACCATCCTCCTTTACTGCCTTGGGATCTGAATTTAGTCCTCTTAGCGCTCCAGGTTTCCCCCTTTGAGCCTCTGTGGGAGATTTCTCTCCGACTCCTGTCCTGGAAGGTAGTTTTCCTATCACTTCCATCAGACGGGTGTCTGAGTTGGTGGCGCTTTCTTGTAGAGAACCCTTCCTGGTTCTTCATAAGGATAAACCGGTTCTCCGGCCCGTTCCTTCCTTTCTTCTGAAGGTGGTCACAGACTTCCGTATCAACAAGGAAATTGTCCTTCCCTCACTGTGTCTATCTCCTTCACACCCTAAGAAAAAGGAGTTGCATTATTTGGATGTTGTCAGAGCTCTGAAGATCTATTTAGCAGCCTCCGCTCCCTTCTGCCGTACGGACTCCCTTTTTGTCATTCCAGAGGGTCCTCACAAGGGATTGGCAGCCTCCAAGGTGGCAATCGCACGTTGGAACCGGGCTGCAATTGCGAAGGCATGCAGCGCCCGGGACAGGGTTCGGCCCTTAGGTGTCTCTGCTCACTCCACCAGAGCGCATCTTGGGCTCGGAGGAATCAAACTTCAGCTGCACAGTTGTGTAAGGCGGCTACTTGGTCCTCCTTACATACATTTACTAAATTTTACCAGGTGCATATCTATGCATCGGCGGACGCTGCCTTAGGCCGCATGGTCTTGCAGGTGGCAGTTTCTTAGATGCCTGCAGGAACGCTTGCTTCCATAGGTCTGTGGTTTTTCCCTCCCTGTGGACTGCTTTTGGACGTCCCACAGTTCCTGTGTCCCCCAATGAATATGGGCGAGAAAAGGAGATTTTTGTATAACTTACCAGTAAAATCTTTCTCGCTCTTCAATGGGGGAGACGGCACCCACCCAGTATTGTTGTTTGACCACAGTTGCTGGTTTCAACCCCGTTTGGTCTTTTGGCATGGTTGGTGTTCCATGTTTTTTTCTTTGGTTGGCTTGCTTCTCCTACTGCTTGTACACAAACTGAAGCTCTCTCTCAAGGCTGGAGGGGGTATAGCTGCCAGGGGAGGAGCTAACAGCTTTTACTAGTTTCAGCACCTCCTAGAGGACATGGCTATACCCACGGTTCCTTTGTCCCCCAATGAAGAGCGAGAAAGAGATTTTACTGGTAAGTTATACAAAAATCTCCTTTTTCTTAATTCCTGGAGTACTCCTTTAATGGCCTTTTCCTAATGCATGGGGGTCCCAGCATTGGAAAACCTACTTTAGGATTCATGCACACGGACATATTTATTTTGCGGTCCGCAAAATGCTGATGACATCCTTGTTGCTTCAATTTTCTTACAGACGCCAAGAATAGGACTTGTTCTATCTTCAGACACAAGACACACACACACACACACACACACACACACACACACAGACAGCATACGGATGACATCCATGTGTGCAGGGGTGCACCACCATTGAGGCCAGGTGAGGCGATCACCTCAGGCAGCACCAGGTAGGGGCAAAAGGGGGGCAGCCGAATGGCCATGGGCTGAAGGGAAGGGGTTAGTTTAAGAAAGTGACATTAGGAAGGAAGGGGGCGCCGTTTCATTTTTCGCCTAAGGCAGCAGAAAGGCTAGGTGCAACCCTGCATGTGTGGTTCATGTTTTTTGCAGACCCATAGGAATGAATGAGTCCGTGTGCAATCCACAAAAGATGCAGATCGGATACAAAATACAGTTATGTGCTTGAGGGGTCCCAGTATCCTATGGTGTAGTTTTAGGTAATCAGCGATATGCCAGAAATGTCTGTTGCCTGAATCCCCGTTCAATTTGATTGACCTTTTTTTTTGCTAAAGCTTTTCCTTGGGGACAATATTCTCGGATCTCTGTTCATCGAAGTGTCTTGAAGGGGTTATCCGATATCTTAAACGCGCCCCCCCCCCCCATGTGCCGGGCCCCTCAGAGGGAATATACTTACCCTGGTCCTCGCATTGCTGCTGATGCTTCTCCCTGTACACGGATGAAAGCATCTTGTGTCGGGGAAAGGAGGGTGGAGCAGTCAACGGCAGGCGGGGACGAACATTGCTGGTGACGCTAGGGAGGCTCAGCCCCGCCTGCCATTGGCTGCTCCCTCCTGACACCAGATGTTATTACACATATTACACATTAAAGTTCTTCACGCACATTCATCATCAGAGTTTTCCCTTTAATACTTGGAGCCTCATGTCCTTGATGTGGCAGATTCTTCTCTTCAGTACAGCACCAGTCCTAGGCTATAACGTAGTATTAGCAGCGGATTACAAGCAGTCAGATATCTTGTGACCTTTTTGTCTCTGGAGATGAGAATATTTTATGGCTGCCCTCAGAACCCTTTGCAATCTTAAGGGGACCTTTAACCTTTCCTGACCTGACTGTGTTAGATGCTTTAGAATTGTTATTACAAGTCTGTCTGTTTTAGCAACTACTGGCCGTTGGGCATCTACATTCAGGAGAGCAGACCCTGCACATGTAGTGTGGTGCTCCTTGTCACCTCTGTGTGCACCAAGCAACCAATGAGAGGAGTAGAGCAAACAGCAATTATTATTTTTTTATTTTTTTTTGCTTTTACCAGTTGGGTAAAAAGGGTCAGACTGTGCAGGGACTACCCAGGTGGACCTTTATTGCAGACAGTTGGCAATTAATTCATAAAATTCTAGCAGGAATAATAGAGGAACGGAACATCATAGAATCATACAAATGGACACTCCAGAATTGTTATTACACTTGGAATGCAAGTAGTTACTAGGAGAGCTGACAAGTCCTCTTTGAGCCCTTCAGGACCAGGTGATTTTCCTTTTTCCTTTTTTTTTTTTATACTCCCAGCCTTACCAAAGCTATAACTTTTATTTTTCCGTACGCCTCCCCAAATGCACTAAGCAGGAGGATACCTCGCGCCTCCCAGGGACAGGAAACAACGTAGAGAACAAAGTTTAAAAGCCTTCTCCCCTTTACCTTCTCCAGTTGTTTCCTGTCCCTCTGGGATGAGGTAGAGAACAGGCAGGTTCCCTCCTGCTCAGCCTTTTGGTAAGTAGTCCCTGGCATCCAGGAGGGCTGTAGCAGAGCAGCGGAGTTCCGGAACGAGAGACTGTTCCCGCCGCCTGCTTTTGGCGTAAGTCCTGCTCTTCAAGGCAGCCCCGGGCAGCAACGGCTCATATCATAGCCTACACAGGGGACGGACGGCACGCCGATGTGAGACGCTACTGTGCCGAAGTCTTGCGAGATCGGGTCACATGATCACGGCAGATGCTGCGAGACTTCCCAGCCGTACCATGTGACCAGGAAGTAGTTAAGAATGCACGTATGGCGATCTGGACGCCGTGCAGAGTGTTTGGCATCCCGGATTAAGCACAGTATCATGTCGCTCCCTGCAGAGAAGCCTTCCGACGCCCCTAAGGCCCTCAGCCCGGTAAGCCTCCTCTTGGGAGAAAATCTTCCTACACATATGTGCCACATCTTTTTTTCACTTGTGGAGGTTCCCCATTCATATCCTACTCCTTAGTTAGGAGTTGTTTATTGTGCTTTCAGAGCAGAGATGCCGGGAAGAGTGGGAAAACTGCGCAGAAAAGGAATCTGTAAAAAAACAACTGGCAGGTCACAGTAAGAGACCTATCTGCCAGAAATGCACAGACAAGATTATGTCTGAAGAGGCCCCTTCCTTGGTGGATAGTTTGAAAAACATCATAAGAGAGGAAGTAAGCTCGGCCGCTGAGGCCAAAATAGCCTCCTTGCCCCAGAAACCCTCCACTTCCAGATCTAATATAGAAACCCCAGATGGATTGGGATCTGGAGGTAGCAGAAGATATGGATTCTTCTGAGTCAGACTCTTCCTCTGAGGATGAAGCGGGTAGACCCCTGTGTTCCATAGAAGAAACTGACTCTCTTCTAAAAGCTATTAGATCCACCTTGAACATTGAAGAGTCAAAAGGAACCCAGACTGTTCAGGATCAGATGTTTAAGGGCCTAGGGGATAGGAAGAAAAGAGTATTCCCAGTCCATGACAGCATTAAAAAACTTATTTCTAAAGAGTGAAAGGATCCTGAAAAAAGAGCTGGTACTTCTAAAGTATTTAAAAGGAAATATCCCTTCAATGAAGATGACTCAGTCCACTGGGATAAGACTCCCAGGGTAGATGCGCCAATAGCCAAAATTTCCCAAAAAGCATCCCTACCATTTGAAGACGTTGGGCTCTTGGAAGACTCTATGGATAAGAAGTGTTAATCTTCTAAGCAGTCAAGTTTGACGCCAGAGATCCTAAAAAGATTCTGCCCGGCATGGGAACAAATCTCAAACTCCCCTTGGATTCTGGACATAATCCATCAGGGATACAAGCTAGAATTTTCTTCTCCCCCTCCAGAGAGGTTTGTAATAAAAAACTAAAAGTAGATCACCATCTCTTAGAGTCTCAGAGTCTTCTCTTATTAGAAAAGGAAGCAGTTATCCCAGTCCCAGAAGACCAGATAGGGAGAGGCTTCTACTCCCCAATATTCCTAGTTAAAAAACCGAACTGCTCCTTCAGAGCTATTATCAACCTAAAATACCTCCACAGGTTCATCCAATACAAGAAGTTCAAGATGGAGACAGTGAAGTCAACAATCAATTTGTTAACACGGGATTGCTACATGGTCACGCTTGACTTAGCAGACGCCTACTACCATGTACCAATTTATCAAAAGCATCAGAAATATCTACGATTCACAGTCTTCTTGAAAGACCACCTAATACATCTACAGTTTCAGGTTCTACCGTTCGGCCTGGCATCAGCTCCCAGGGTGTTTACAAAAATGGTAGGAGATATCAAGTTTTTTTTTTTTTCATCAGAAGGAGATAATTTTTATCCTATACCTAGACTATTTCCTCATTTCAGCAGCCTCACAGATACTTCTACAAAATCATTTAAGGACTGTTCTAGATGTACTCCAGTCCCTAGGCTGGAAGCTGAATTTGGAAAAATCAGATCTAACACCCAACAGGGTAAAGGTCTTTTCTTCCAGAATCAAAGAAGAAAGACCTTATTTCAAAGATTTCAGCAGCTCAAAAAGGTTGCCTTCAGGAAGATAATGAAAATTCTGGGGCTTATGACTTCAACAATTCCGGCGGTCAAGTGAGCTCAGTTCCACGGACCATTTCTCCTAAAACATTTGAACAGAAGTGCGCTTTCACTGGACAGGTCAGTGACCCTCTCCCCGAAAGTCAAAAACTCCCTGAATTGGTGGCTGAACATGCCGAACATGAACCAAGGAGTTCCTTGGTGGACCACAAACCAAGTGGTCATAACAACGGACGCAAGTGGGTCAGGTTGGGGAGCCCACTGCAAAGAACAGCTAGTACAATGAACATGGGACCCAGACATTCTCCCCTTTTTACCAAACATTCGCTTCCAGAATGTGAAGATCCTCAGACAACCTAAACAGGGGGGCACGAGAAGCAGGACTGTGTGCCAGATTGCATCCCGGATTTTCTCCTCGGCCGAGACGCACATAGTCAATCTCCTCAGTCCATCTAAGAGGAGAAGAGAACATTCTGTCAGACTTTCTGAGCAGAAGGAGGTTATTTCCAGGAGAGTGAAGCCTCAAGAGATCAGTCTTTTTTAAAATTTGCAGCAAATGGGGACATTTGACGGTGGACCTTTTCGCTTCTTAGAGGAACAAACAAAACAATTTTTTTTTTCCCTCTCGTTCAGTGACAACCCAACGAGAGTGGATGCTTTTTCAGGTCCTTGGCTGCCAGGTCTCCTGTATGCCTTCCCACCAATCTAATTATTCCCAAAGGTCCTAAAGAAGATTGCAGAAGAACGCTCTTGCGTAATCCTGATTGTTCCATATTGGCCATAAAGGGCGTGGTTTCCCCTGCTTCTGAGTCTCTCCAGAAATAGGTACTGGATTCTTCCTCAGATCCCAGACCACCTGCTTCAAGGTCCGGCCTGGCACCCAACAATCAACCAGTTAAAACTCACTGCCTGGAATTTGAACGGTCCATCCTGAAGTCAAAAGGGTTATCAGATGTCGTCATCGACACTCTTCTTTCCAGCAGAAAACCGGTCACGTCCGACATCTATTTTAGGACTTGGAAGACCTTTCTCCAATTTTCCAGGGACTTCTGGAGTCCTACTCTACCACCAGATACGAAGGTAATTTTAGACTTCTTGCAAAAAGGTCTTGACAAAGTACTCAGTTAGCACCATTAAGGTCCAGATAGATGCTCTTAGTGCCTTTAGGCATAGGTCCACGATTCCTCCCTGGGATCTTAACCTGGTTCTTTCTGTCCTGATGGATCATCCCTTTGAGCCTCTTGACGGATACTCTCTCTGACTCCTATCCCTAAAAAAAAAAAGCCTTTCTTATAGCCATCACCTCGGCTAGGGGAATCGGAGAAATTCAAGCCTTGTCCAGTAGGCCTCCGCATCTTAATATTTTGGAGGACAGAATTGTGCTAAGACATGAGCCTTCTTTCCTACCAAAAATGTTATCAAAATTTCACTGTCAGCAGGAAATCTCGTTGCCTACATTCTGCGCCCAAGTAAAATCATCTAAGGAATTAAAGTTTCATTATTTGGATGTGCGTAGGTGTGTGCTGTCTTATCTGGATTCTACGAAAGAACTGAGGAAAACCGATCTTCTGCTGGTCCAGTAAGCAGGACAAAATAAGGGGCCGGCAGCTTCAAAAGCTACCATCGCTCGCTGGATTAAAATCGGCATGGCATATAAAGAAAGAGGACGCTCTCCACCCGCTGAATTGAAAACGAATTCTGCAAGAGCAGTGTCTACCTCTTGGGCAGAAAATGCCTCGGCATCATTGTCTCAAATCTGCCAGGCAGCAACCTGGTCCAGTACATCAACGTTTTTCAATTACTATAGACTGGATGTACAGTCCAACAGGGACTTGTCTTTCAGACGAAAAGTTTTGTCTGCAGCAGTCCCTCCCTAGCCTGTTTCCTTTGTTAATCCCCCTTCTTAGTGCCGTTGGGGAGGCGTACGGAAAATATGATTATTACTCTTACCGGTAATTGGATTTTCCGTGTAGCCTCCACAACGGCACTGGGTTTTTTCCCACGCTGGTACTTTTCGATTGTTATGTGCTAATGAATGAAAAAAAAAAAATGTCTCTCCCAAAATAAAATCTTGTTTCTTCAGCATCATCCTGAGTTCTTAGGTATTTACTGGAGAAAGTAAAGGGGAGGAGGCTTTTAAACTTTGTTCTCTACGTTGTTTCCTGTCCCTGGAAGGTGGGATGTCCTCCTGCTTAGTGCCATTGTGGAGGAAAATCCAATTACTGGTAAGGGTAATCATCATCTTTTCCATTCATATAGCTGTATGAGGGTTTGTTTTTTGCGGGACAACTTGTACTTTCTAATGGCACCATTTATGGTCCTGGTGTGAGATATTTTGCTGTAAGCGCCACTATTTTTTAACAATTCAAGATTAATAAAGAGTTGGGCTAACCTCTAAAAATGTAATTGCATCATGGACTTAAGACGAAGAGTACATTCACACGACCGTGTTGTGTTTTGCAGTCTGCAAATTGCAGATCCGCAAAACACTGATACCAACCGTGGCCGTTCCGCATTTTTCAGAACGGACATGGCCAGCGCCATATAGAAAATGCCTATTCTTGTCCGCTATTGCGGATAAGAATCGGACATGCTCTATATTTTTTGCGGGGCTGTGGAATGGAACTGCACATGCTGATGGCACACTGTGTCTTTTGCAGCCCTATTGAAATGAATGGATCTGCACCATTTCTGCAAAATTGCGGAACGGATGCGGCTCATTCATACGGTCGTGTGAATGTAGCCTTACAGTGCAAGCAAATGCAAACACTTCTCAACACAAACATGTACAGTCGTGGCCAATAGTTTTGAGAATTACATAAATATTGGAAAAGTTGCTGCTTAAGTTTTTATAATAGCAATTTGCATACAGTCCAGAATGTTATTTAGAGTGATCAGATGAATTGCATAGTCCTTCTTTGCCATGAAAATTAACTTAATCCCCAAAAAAACTTTCCACTGCATTTCATTGCTGTCATTAAAGGACCTGCTGAGATCATTTCAGTAATTTGTCTTGTTAACTAAGGTGAGAATGTTGACGAGCACAAGACTGGAGATCATTATGTCAGGCTGATTGGGTTAAAATGGCAGACTTGACCTGTTAAAAGGAGGGTGATGCTTGAAATCATTGTTCTTCCGTTCACATCATTATGTTGCATAAAAATGGCTTCACAGGCAAGGATATTGTGGCTACTAAGATTGCACCTCAATCAACAATTTATAGGATCCTCAAGAATTTCAAGGAAAGGGGTTAAATTCTTGTTAAGAAGGCTTCAGGGTGTCCAAGAAAGTCCAGCAAGCGCCAGGATAGTCTCCTAAAGAGGATTCAGCTGCGGGATCGGAGTGCCACCAGTGCAGAGCTTGTTCAGGAATGGCAGCAGGCAGGTGTGAGCGCATCTGCACGCATAGTGAGGCGAAGACTTTTGGAAGATGGCCTGGTGTCAAGAAGGGCAGCAAAGAAGCCATTTCTCTCCAAAAAAAAATCAGGGACAGATTGATCTTCTGCCGAAAATATGGCGAATGGACTGCTGAGGACTGGGGCAAAGTCATAATCTCTGATGAAGCCTCTTTCCGATTTTTTGGGGCATTAGGAAAAAGGGTTGTCCGGAGAAGAAAAGGTGAGCGCTACCATCAGTCCTGTGTCATTCCAACAGTAAAGCATCCTGAGACCATTCATGTGTGGGGTTGCTTCTCATCCAAGGGAGTAGGCTCACTCACAATTTTGCCCAAAAACACAGCCATGAATAAAGAATGGTACCAAAACACCCTCCAACAGCAACTTCTTCCAACAACAGTTTGGTGAAGAATAATGCATTTTCCAGCACGATGGAGCCCCATGCCATAAGGCAAAAGTGATAACCAAGTGGCTCGGGGACCAAAACGTTGACATTTTGGGTCCAAGGCCTGGAAACTCCCCCAGATCTTAATCCCATTGAGAACTTGTGGTCAATCCTGAAGAGGCGGGTGGACAAACAAAAACCCACTAATTCTGACAAACTCCAAGAAGTAATTATGAAAGAATGGGTTGCTATCAGTCAGGAATTGGCCCAGAAGTTGATTGAGAGCATGCCCAGTCGAATTGCAGAGGTTCTGAAAAAGAAGGGCCAACACTGCAAATACTGACTCTTTGCATAAATGTCATGTAATTGTCGATAAAAGCCTTTGAAACGTATGAAGTGCGTGTAATTATATTTCACTACATCTCAGAAACAACTGAAACAAAGATCTAAAAGCAGTTTAGCAGCAAACTTTGTGAAAACTAATATTTGTGTAATTCTCAAAACTTTTGGCCACGACTGTAGTATGGCAGTCCATGGTCATGTTAAAGGTTTTGTATAGGTGCTTATTGTGTTTGTATTGTATATTTAACCCCTTCCTGATGCAGCGATTTTCAAATAATTTTTTATTTTATTTTTTCATTTTAGTTTTTTCTCGCCTGCCTTCCCAGAGCCAAAACGTTATCTTTCAATTCACATAGCTGCATGAGAGCTTGTTTATTGTGGGACAAGTTTTGCTTTCTAGTGGCACTATTTACAGTTGCATACAATCTAGTGGAAAGAAGGAAAAACTGACCTGTTACATTTATTCTCTGTGTCAGTACAAGTACAACAATACCACATATGTAATCTTTTCTCACATTTTAATACTTCATACTTTAATATTCTTATCCCCATAACTTTTTTTTTTTTCCTTTTATGTGTACGGAGCTGCGTGAGGGGTCATTTTTTGCAGGATGATCTGTACTTTGGTATAATTTTGGTGTGTATGACTTTCAGTTTTTTGTGGGAGGTGAATTGACCGAAAAACTCTAAATCGGCCATTTTGAATTTATATTTTAATAGTACAGTCGTTTTTGCATGTGATGATACCCAAGTGTTTAATTTTTTTGTTTATGTATAAAAATTTTAGGGAAAAGGGGTATGGTGTAAAAAAAAATTATTTTAATTTTTTTTTACATTTTTTTTTATAGTTTCCCCCTAGGGATATTGAACAAGCAATCATGAAGCATCTGAAGGGTTAAACGTGTGCAATCAACGTTATTGTCTTGGGTGCCTGCTATTTAAAACAGGCACCCGGCAGCTATTGCGGGTGCTGTCTTTAAGTACCCAACTGCGGACATAAATTTACATTAGGCGTTTGGGAAGGGGTAAATGATTAGACCTCCAATATAATCATTGTACTACCATCCCTTAAGGGTCCTTGTTGCTGTGGAAAGATCTCTTTAAAGGTTCTGGTTTCTCCTGTTTGGCTGACCATCTAATATGGATGAGGGCCTCTGAGCTATTCACCTAACGGTATAGGTCTGAAGAATTATGGATCAGGCAGATGGATATCAACATGCACAATTCTTGTCCCTTTTTAACAAATAGTGTGCAGCCTTGTAACAGGGGTTGCTGTTAGCTGATGTTCCCCTGCTTATCGCCATGGTCCCGGGCTCCGGGTTCAGCAGTGATCTGCTGTCGCTGTTTCCCCATTCACCGCTGCAGTCCTGGGCTCCGTCCTTGCAGACAGCATATGTCCTGGAATCTGCTCCGTCGTTTCCTTCCAGCCATGAGCACAGCATGCTTCCAGCTTGTTCTCTGTAGAACTTCCGTTAGGGCTGGCACATGTCCCTTCCTGTTATTTATTGGTTAGCACATGTGACATTGCTGACCAATCCTAGCCCTCCTATACCTATATAAGTTGCCCAGCCCCTTCCCAGGTGCCTGAGCTTCAAGGTCCTTGTGTCATGCAAAGGTTGCGGTTATCTCTGCTTGTGTTCCTGTTTACCTGACCTGTGCTTGTGTTTCTGGACTTGGCTACATGTTTGATCCCTGCCTGCTTGCCTTGACTCTCCTGTTGCTGAGCCGGATTGCTTGACCTGTACCTGCCCTGACCTATTGCTTGTTTGACTTCTCCTTTGCCTCATACTTCAGTCCCACACTGTTGCTCCTGGTTACGACCCGGCCTGAAGACTATGTCTGTACCTCTGGTACCTCCTGGACCAGCTGTCTCATGTGCCTATCCTCCTCAAGAGGCAGCGACCTGGTGTTTCCCTTGGGAAAGTCTATCCCCACTATCAGGTGTACTGTGAAGAACGATTGGTTCACTTAGACAACACGTGGTACAGAGTGTTCACACCCGCTGGTTCGTGACAAGCCTACAAGTCAATGAAGTCCATGAAAGGCATCTTTTGATGGCAGGATGTGCAGGTCCTGAGCCTACAGCAACATATTTAGGCATCACTTCATTACATCTTCAATTTAGCCTGAGCAGGTCGGATTATAAATTGTCAGACAGCTGACCAGATATCACCACCCTCATGGAGTGAAGACGTGATGACGTAGTGGACGTCACGCTCCCGGCTCTCCCCGCTGTTCTGCTACCTCGCTGCCGCTTTGAGTATGCCGGCGTCTGTGTGCCGAATTCTACATCTACCTTCTCTGTGACCGGGACCGCGTGATCTGCGCTGCTGCTCTTTGCCCAAAGCCTGCTACGGTGCCGATATCGGCTGTTGGGTTCAGGCTGCCTCCGGTTCCTTCTTGACTGTGCCGTGTCTGATGCTGCCGCTCCTGCCTCCTCTCCTGCTCTCCATTTCATTGCAAACAGTTTGCTGTCTGGAGGTTTTCTCTCCTCTACCTCCATTGAGTGTGCCTCCGGTTCCTGCCTGATCCGTTACCCCCCCTGGTTCTGATGTCAGTGAGTAACCTGCTGTTCCCTCATATTTTGAGGAAGCTATAAGTTTCTCTCCTCTAGTGATTAACCTCCCCATGACCGCTGACTCCAACTAACCTTGAATGGACTTTGAGTAAGTTGTGTATGTATGGTTACATATGATTATAAGCTGCACTTGATCATAAGATCACAAGAAAGCTAACTTTAAAGTCTAAAATATAAGCTGGAGAAGGGGAAAAAAAAAAAAAAGGAAATAAGAGGAGAAAGAGTATAAAGAAGAGTGGACATAAAAAGAAAAATAAAAAAAAAAAAAAAATAGGGAGGAGCGAAAAATAAAAGGGTTTAAAAAAAAAAAAAAAAACAAGAACTAAGAAGAAGGCACTGAAAAAAAAAAAAAGGGGGGATAAGGAAAAAAAGAAAAAAAGGAAAAAAAAGCAAAAGAAAAGGAACAGAAAAAAAAAAAAAAAGAAAAAGAGAAAGAAGGAGAGTAAGGAGAGTATAGGAGAGTACAGGAGAGTAAGGAGGCGGAATAAGGGAAAAAAAAAAAATAAATCAAAAATCAAATAAATATCCAAGAAAAGAATATTTAAAGAAAAAAATTTACAAAAAAAAAAAAAAAGGAGGAATAAGATATGGGCCCAAAAGCCCCAAGGCGTTCGACCGATCTATCAGGTCAGAAACAGGGGTCTAGAACGGCTGAACCAACAAAACTTGACCAGTTTCTGAAATCCCCAAGGGTCAATACGAGGGGCGGACAAAAGGAATTCTCTGAAAAAAGAATTATGAATTGGAGGTAACTGAGCGAGAAATACAAAAAGGCGCTAGTTACCCTGAGGAGGAGGATGGAATAATGGGGGAAGTTATCCCTGATGACAATTCGTCCCCGCTGGAAGAAATACTCCTAGCGGTTAAACAGAACGGAGATTTGATACAGGTGGTTACAACCCAACTTGGATCTATTCAAGTTGATGTGGGACTAATAAAAGAGGAATTGACCAAAATGCGAGTCAGACTCAACACCCTTGAAAGCTCTGTTACTTTTATACAGAAGGAATCCAAAAAAATAAATACGGAAGTTTCTATACTTAAAGTGGAAAATAATCTCCTGAAGAAAAAGGTAGTGGACCTTGAAGATAGGTCACGAAGATATAACGTGAGAATAATAGGCATTCCAGAGGGTGAGGAAGGAAAAAATCCAACTGAATTCGTACAGAAATTAATTCTTGAGAACTTTGGTAAAGAATCATTTTCTCCTCTTTTCATGATTGAAAGAGCTCATCGGGTCCCAGGAGGAAAACCAATTCCAGGGAGACAACCTCGGACAATTCTTGCTAAGTCACTGACTTCAGGGGACAGAGATGTCCTCTTGAGAAGGGCGAGGGAATCCTCACCGGTTGTTTATAATGGGATTAGACTGGCCTTTTTTCCTGACTTTTCGAAAGAAATACAAGAAAAGAGACGCACATTCATGATTGTTAAAAAGAAGTTAAGAGAGAGGGATATTAAATATTCTCTTATATTCCCGGCCAAACTGCGGATTATTTTTGAGGATAAAACTTTTTTTTTTGATACCTCAGAAGAAGCCGCGGACTGGATTGACCGAAACAATCAATGACTCAATTGGGTTATGAAATGACGGGAATAACTAGTAATATAGGGGGTTCACACCCCTAAATGAGTCTTCTTTGCTTCAAAATGGCGGCGGGGGGGTGGTTGACTGGGGGGAGGGTCGAGGGTTGGTCTTAGGAAAGAAATCTACTACAATATGTGGTGGGTTGCCTGTGGGAGAGGGGTGGGGGGGGGGGTTGGGTTGTGGTGCGTCAAAGTAGGTGTGGTTCCCTTTTTTTCAGTTTATTATTTTCCCTTTTCATCTTGTCTTCTCCTTTTTCCCTCTCTCCTAATCTTCCATCTAACCACTGGTGATGACGATGATTAGAATTTTTTCCTGGAATGTACGTGGTTTGGGGGAAAGAGGTAAGAGACAAGCGGTTTTTGACTTGACTCAGGTCCATCTACCAGCAATAATATGTTTGCTCGAGACCCATCTTACTGAGGAGACCACTAGAGTGGTCGACAGGGGATGGGCTGTGCATACGTATCATTCTACCCTCTCCAATTACTCGAGAGGGGTTACGGTGCTGATACATAGACTTATTGACTTCGTTTGCGAGGCATCCTCTGTCGACCAACAGGGAAGATTTATTTTTCTATACTGCAGGTTAGGGGGAGAGTTATGTATTTTGGCCTTTGTCTATATTCCTCCGCCATTTTCTCTGCTGGTTCTTAATTCTCTTCTAGTATTCATGGATAAATGGCCAGAATGTCCAACATTGATTATTGGGGATTTTAATTGTGTCATCGATCCTTTACGTGATAGGGTCTCTATGAGTGCTAAGGGGGACAGTACGGTTCAGGGGTCCCCCCTCGCACGATTCTGCCTGGAGGCTGGATTTGAGGACGCTTGGGAATATCTGGGACAGGGGAAAAGGGTTTTTTCATGTTCTAGTAAAGCAGGTAAATCATTGTCTAGAATTGACCTAGTACTGATAAATAGCAAATATATGAAATTGATAAAACGAATGAAATATGAAACAAGGTCAATATCCGATCACTCCCCGTTAGTACTTGAACTATGTTTCTCTCAGGTTAGATATATATCAAAACCTCCCTTTAGATTAAACCCCTACTGGCTATCAGTCATAAAGACACATGAAATAATTCGAAATGAAATAGGCCGATTCTGGGATATCAACGACGGCTCGGCAAAAATTCAAGTGGTATGGGATACCTTTAAGGCCTACATGAGGGGATTGATGGTTAGTAATATCACGAATCTTAGAAGAGAATATGGGAAAAAACAGAAGAATCTAGAGAAACATGTGATCACAGCGACAGAATCCTTTCATATAAATAAGACGGAGAAAAATAGGGAAAATATGCAAAAAGCTACACAAATATATGCTAATTTTTTACTGGATAAAGCTCAACAGAATCTTTTCTTTAAAGGGCAAAAATATTTTACAGAGTCTGGGCGACCCGGTAGGCTACTCTCCAGAGTAATCTCCAATCAACAACCTAAAAAACATATAGAGAGGGTTCGAGTGAGGGATGGTAGAATAGCTATTGGTCAGGGTCCGGTGGAGAAGGCCTTTTTTGATTATTTTCTTGATATGTATAAGGCTGATTCTAATATTACAGACGATAAGATAGATCTTTACCTAGATAGGATCAACTTTTCAACTATTAGTGAGAACCAAAAGAAAGCATTAGAACTGGAGGTCTCAATTAAGGAACTTGAGGGAGCTATTAAATTATGTTCACCCAATTCTACTCCTGGTTCAGACGGGCTTCCATATGAATTTTATAGCAAATATGGGGACTGTATTTTTCCTAGATTACTGGAGGTCTTTGCTGAATCAGTGGAGGATGGGAGGTTGCCGGATTCAATGATGGAGGCTACAGTGATATTAATTCCAAAAAAAGGCAAGGACCCTCTAGATTTAGAATCTTACAGACCAATTTCACTGCTTAATGCAGATGTAAAACTTTTGGCGAGGGTCCTCGCTACAAGGCTCTCTGGGGTCATCTCCTCCATAGTCCATCCGGATCAGAGCGGTTTTATGAAAAATAAGGGTACACATTATAATCTACACCGGCTCTTTTCTAATATCCAGGCCCCTGGGGGGACCGCCCGCTCCATCCTGTCATTAGATGCCTCTAAGGCCTTTGACAGGGTGGAGTGGCGCTTCCTCTGGAAGGTTCTTGCTAGGATGGGCTTTGGAGAGAGGTTTATACGCACTCTTAGGTTGTTGTATGGATCTCCAAGGGCTAAATTGAGTCTTAATGGAATTTTGAGTAGCAGTATCGAGTTAAATAGAGGCACCCGTCAGGGTTGCCCACTATCTCCCCTACTATTTGATATATATATCGAACCCCTTGCGATGGCCATTAGGCAGGACGATCAGATCAAAGGATTTGGTACGCTGGGAACACAAGATCGTATCTCACTATATGCAGACGATGTTCTGTTTTTTATAGACCATACGGAAACCACTCTCCCTAGGATTATTCAAATGGTTAAATTATTTGGTGAGGTGTCTGGTCTTCTTATAAACTGGACCAAGACTAGTCTGCTTCCAATAGACCCCCTACCACAGAAAGAGATTCCTGTTACACAGTTGGATATTGTTGATACCTTCCAATATTTGGGTTTGACGATATCGCCTCGGGTCGAAAATTTTGTAGAACTTAATTTGATTCCCATCATGGTAAAGATTAGAGCTAAAATAGGAATTTGGCTGAAACTTCCCCTATCTAGAGCTGATCGAGTTTCACTAGTTAAAATGGTGATATTACCACAATTGCTCTATGTGCTCAGGAATACACCTATTTGGATACAAGACAAACATTTTAAACTTATAGAGAGTCTAATTAATGATTTAATATGGGGAAGAAAGCGAGTTCGACTTAAGTTGGAGTATTTGTATAGATCAGTGGAGTGTGGGGGTTTAAATCTCCCCTACTTTAAGGGATACTTTATTGCAGCCCAGCTATTGAGGTGCTATGAATCAGAGCATAGCGCACTTCTGGGGAAGTTGGTAACTAGTCATGCCCACAATAATATTTTTTCCTTGTTGGAATCTGGCCTATTGAAGAGTTATGAGCAAGGCTATAGAGAGACTATAAAACTACTCCTTAAGGTGTGGGCTACAACTAGGACATGGTTGAAAGTTAAGGGTTCACTTACATTTACGCCTCTTTGGCACAATTTGTATTTAAAAAGGCTGGATGAAATTGCAGCTGACACATTTTGGCAGAAGAATAAAATTTTATATATTTCACAGGTAGCTAAAGATAGAGAAATTAAATCCTATATGGAAATGACACAAAATTTAAAAAATCTTTCATGGTTTAGGTATTTCCAATTGCGTTCTGTGTTATCCAGCTTGGATGATAAGCGGCTGTTGGATATAGATAATGTTTCCTTTCTGAATGATTGGGTAGGAGGTACACATTCTAGAATAAAAATCTCAAATATATATAAGTTATTAATTAAAGCACGGTTTAGTGATATACACTCTCCAGGACAAAAAGCGTGGGAGGCGGACTGTCCGAATGTACAAATAGAAGGGTGGGATAATATTTTTGGGAATCTATCTTCACTATCCCAGAACTTTAACCATGTCCTGATACAATTTTATATCTGCCACAGATTATATATTACTCCACTGTGGATGAACAAATGTGGGTTAAGAGACACGTCCAATTGTCCCAAATGTGACACTGTAGGAGCAGACTTTCTCCATATAATATGGACCTGTCCAGAACTTATAAACTACTGGAACGGTATCAATAACTATATTATGTGTAAATTAAAAATTCTAATCCCTTTTGAACCACAAGTATTTATTCTCAATGATCTCTCCAAATTAAAAATTCATAGTTATCAAAAGATTTTCTTGAGTAGAGTATTCATGTTGGCTAGAGTTTTGATCAGCCGCACCTGGTTTGCCCGATCCACTCCAAATAAAAACACATGGATAAATTTAATCGATAAGGTAAAGAACTACGAAAATTTTTTATATAGACGGAGGGAAAATGAATACCAATGGACCAGGATATGGGGTGGTTGGAGGTCTGGTTAGCTGAGATCAAGTTGTTTTATTTATAAGGGGTCCTACTTTGACGCACCACAAACTGGGAGGGAGGGAGGGGAGGGTTTTTCTAAATATTTTGAAAAGATGAGTGGAATATACGCACATATAATTACTTGGGTTACTAAGAATTGAGAGATTGTAATAAATTTTTTGTTGTAAACGTTATGTAGTTTTCCCAATAAAAAATTTAAAAAAAAAAAAAAAAAAAAAAAAAAAAAATTGTCAGACAGCTGGAGGAGAGTAGGTTATCTCTGCTATTGACTAAAATCACCTGTAACTAGAGCTACTGCAGACGCCCCAATAACAGTGGAACTGCTAATTGACTGCTTTCTCTCTCTTACTGTGCAAACCTTAAATTACCTGTCAGTTTGCATGAAACAAATACAGTATCATTTAAAAATGAAACTCATCTGAATGATGGTGAAAATGTCCTTGTGTAAATTAAAATAGTTTATTTTTACATTAAAAAAAGTTGGACAAATAATTTTTTACAGTTTCTTTATCTTTCAACTTTCTCCATTAGGTTTCACAGCTTCTCCCAGAGAAGTTTGCAGAGCAGATCATCCGTGTCTACTGCAAGAAAACTGATGAAAAGAGCTTGGAGGTGGCTAAGAGATATTTTGTGCAGTGGTGCATGAACAGGGACTTCTCCAAACCTCAGGTCTGTTATTGCAGTAGAACTTCTTGGTGTCCCTCTCTCAGATCCATCCTTGCATTTCTGGATTGCTCAGAAAAGTAATATACCGTATTTTTCGCCCCATAAGACGCACTTTTCCCCCCCCAAAAATCGGGGGGAAATGGCCCTGCGTCTTATGGGGCGAATGCTGACAATTTAACATCGCTGGATGCGATGTAGCGTGAGCTGGGGCCGGGGGAGGGACTGGGAGGAGGAGCTGGGGGCCGGGAATAGCGGCGGGGCGGTGCAATCAGTGTAGTATAGCACCGCCCCGCCGCTCCGGTATACTAATATTAAATGTCTTAGTCGATTAAAATTTATTATATATGCCCTCTCACTCCTATATTGATAATCGTACCTTAAATCCTATTCCTAGGTGCTGTAATGCAGGCTGGGCGGGCGGCAGCGTAACTCCTTGATGTCACTTGCCTGCGCCGCCTACTTTATGAATGAAGCAGGCAAGTGACGTACGTCAGCGAGTGACGCGCCGGCCGCCCGGCCTGCATTACAGCACCTAGGATGAGGATTTAAGGTTCGATTAGCAACCCCCATAACAGTGTCCGTCATCCACAGATCCCCCCATAACAGTGTCCGTCATCCACAGATCCCCCCATAACAGTGTCCGTCATCCACAGATCCCCCCATAACAGTGTCCGTCATCCACAGATCCCCCCATAACAGTGTCCGTCATCCACAGATCCCCCCATAACAGTGTCCGTCATCCACAGATCCCCCCATAACAGTGTCCGTCATCCACAGATCCCCCATAACAGTGTCCGTCATCCACAGATCCCCCCATAACAGTGTCCGTCATCCACAGATCCCCCCATAACAGTGTCCGTCATCCACAGATCCTCCCATAACAGTGTCCGTCATCCACAGATCCTCCCATAACAGTGTCCGTCATCCACAGATCCCCCATAACAGTGTCCGTCATCCACAGATCCCCCCATAACAGTGTCCGTCATCCACAGATCCCCCCCATAACAGTGTGTCAGTCATCCACAGATCCCCCCCCATAACAGTGTGTCAGTCATCCACAGATCCCCCCCCATAACAGTGTGTCAGTCATCCACAGATCCCCCCCATAACAGTGTGTCAGTCATCCACAGATCCCCCCCATAACAGTGTGTCAGTCATCCACAGATCCCCCCCATAACAGTGTGTCAGTCATCCACAGATCCCCCCCATAACAGTGTGTCAGTCATCCAAAGATCCCCCCCCATAACAGTGTGTCAGTCATCCACAGATCCCCCCCATAACAGTGTCCTTCACAGATCCCCAGTAATAGTGCCACCCACAGACCACCATTAGTTCCAAACCCACCAAAAGCACACCTTTTTGTTAAAAATATTTTTTTTCTTATTTTCCTCCCCAAAAACCTAGGTGCGTCTTATGGGCCGGTGCGTCCTATAGGGCGAAAAATACGGTATTTGCTGACCTTAAAAACACACCTCTAAATTAAGCTTTTTTATATATATATTTTTTTAACTTAAGTTATATATGAATTCTTTTATGATTTACTTCTTGTTTGTAATAATAAAAGGTGAACTAGATAAAGGTCTGGATTTTTTTTCCCCTCGTTTCCACTATTGTCTGGTCATGACCCCTTTGGTAACAGACAGGAGGTCACTTGAGAACATTTTGAGAACATTTTCAAATGGAACTGGACGGATCATACATGTCCTGCAATTTGGGTTTCAAATTGTGGGAAGCCCACACGTATAGAAACTAACTTGTCTTTTCGTGTATTGGATAGGCTCCGAGTATTATAGATGCTTTATTATTGACCTATAGTCTACAGTAGATTTCTTGTTTGTTTTTCTTTCGTTTTTCAGATCTTTTTTTTTTTTCTTTTTTCTCAAATCAGTAAAACTTGCCATGTTACTCTTTCAGGACATTGATGTTGTAGCCCCAGATATGACTCCATTGAAGCCCAGCTGGGTTGCAAAAGAAGATGAAAACAGTGATTCAGAGCACAGAGTTCTCTTGCAGAAATCCAGGGTCAGGCTGTTCAACAATTAAGTGCTTTGGTCTTTCATCTTTACAGTTCTAGCAGCTCATGGACCCAGTTTGTTTTAAGCTGCTTATTTACCCTTCAGTATTGCAGATAGTTTACAGCAATTTATATGATGAACCCCAGTCTAATAATTCTGTCCAAATTGATATTTCAGTTTCTTGCCATGTCATAAGGGGTGTTGCCTAACCTTTTTCATACAGTGTAAAATATTTTAAAGAGAAAACCATGGACAGACTGTTAAACCACTTGATGGGCAAATTGCATGTGTTGTCTTTGGCTCTCGGGTTTCTCTCATTCAAGGGTATCGTACCCCTGTTTAAAGGGCAGCTGTCAGCAAATTTGTTCCTATAACACTGTCTGACCTGTTACATGTGTGCGTGGCAGCTGAAGGAGTCTGTGTTGGTCCCATGTTCATATGTGTCTGCATTGCTGAGAAAAATGATGTTTAAATATATGCAAATGAGCGTCTAGGACAGGGATCAGCAACCTTCGACACTCCAGCTGTGGTGAAACTACGACTCCCAGCATGCACACTTGCTTAGCTATTTTCAGAACTCCCATAAAAGTGAATTAGCATGCTGGGAGTCGTAGTTTCAACACATCTGGAGTGCTGAAGGTTGCTGACCGCTACTCTAGGAGCAACGGGGGCGTTGCAGTTACACCTAGATGCTCAGCTCTTTCTGTAACTGCTGCACCCTCTCCACTTTAACAGGGCTGGGTGTGATGACATTTGTGCTCCCTGGCCTTGTCAATCAAAGTGGAGAGAGTGCAGTAGTTGCTGTTAGAGCAGAGCCTTTAGGTGTAACGCCAATACCCCCGTTGCTCCGAGAGGCTCATTTGCATATATTAAAACATTATATTTCTCAGCAATGAGGGCACATATTAACATGGGACCAACACAGATGCCTTCAGCTGCCAAGTGCAGATGTAACAGCACCAAGGTATGAAGGGGACTCATTACTAAACCAAGGCTGTGGCCAGTTCTCAGGGTTGGATCTCAACCAATCCTGAAGGTATAGCATCCCCTTCTGAGATGAGAAAATGTTTTAAATGTTAAAATTCTGCTGAAAGCTTTTACCTTTACCAAGGTACTCTAGCTGCAATGTTGAACAATGTGTGTTTTTGTGCACTTTTTATTTAACTTTTTTATGTTATTTTATTCTGATTTTCGTCTAAACAGTTTCTGCATTTAAACTTCTTAGACCAAATACAAGTACTTAGTTTGAAGGTCTGCATATTACTTTTGTTTTACTTGTCTTTTAAGATGGGTTTTAAAGTTTGAATGTCTTGTTTGCTTAAAAAAAAATATATATATATACCTGAATGTAAAAAAAAGAGAAATGTCTATAACTTAGAATATATATATAGATTTTTTTTTTTCGTTGTTTGCCCTTGAAAGTTATTTCTGTTTAAACTAGCACATTGTTTCTCTGCATGTCACCTGTGTCTTCTTCAGCTAAGGCTACTTTCACACTTGCAGCAGAGTGATCTGGCAAGCAGTTCCGTATCCGGCAAAACATATGCCAACTGATTGCATTTGTAAGACTGATCAGGATCCTGATCAGTCTTAAAAACACCTGATCAGTCAGAAAAATGCATTGAAATGCCGGATCCGTCTTACCGGTGTCATCCGGCAAAACGGATCCGGCATTTATCTATTTTTTACCTTTTTTTTTTTCGGTCTGAGCATGCGCAGACTAGAGTGCCGAATGCAGCATTCCGGTATTTTAAATGCCGTATCCGGCACTAATACATTCCTATGGAAAGAAAATGCCGGATCTGGCATTCAGGCAAGTCTTCAGTTTTTTTCGCCGGAGATAAAACTGTAGCATGCTGCGGTTTTATCTTTTTTGCCTGATCAGTCAAAACGACTGAACTGAAGACGTCCTGATGCATCCTGAATGGATTACTCTCCATTCAGAATGCATGGGGATAATCCTGATCAGTAGTTTTCCGGCATTGAGCCCTTTTGATGGAACTCAGTGCTGGAAAAGAAAAACGCTAGTGTGAAAGTACCCTAAGCATCCACTTATCTCACCATATCCCACATATGTATTTTCATTTTATGTAACACTTTGTAAATTAGATGACTCCATTGTACACATTTGTTTGTTATCCACATGTTATATTTTTGCCCATTTGTAACTAAAGTAGAAAGTTAACTGCATGCTCATAATGGTTGCTGCAACCAAGTTGTCAGCCTGGGTTGGCTGCATCACTACTTCTAGTTCTTAGAAGTTTTGTGAAAATGACGGGACTGATTGTATAACGTTGCACTAGAAATCTATTTTTTTAATAGACTTTTGTGATTAATAATTGATAATGTAAGTGCTGGGGTCACATTCTTAAACAGGCTCTTAAAGGGGAATTCTCATCTTAATGATCACTGTTAAATCTGTTAATGATTTGACAGTGATCATTTTTCTAAATACATGTTTATTACCCAATTCCCACCCTTTTTTTGAAAATAAGTCCCCTCTTACCTGATGTTGTCTTTTTGGTCTCCCCTGGTTACGGCCACCTCTCCTGTAAAATCCGGCCGGGCTGCGCAATGTCCTGAACGCGCACGCCGCCGCGCATGCACCATGATGACTTCTTCCTGGCCAGTATAGTACAGAGCCACGAACGCGCATGCCGGCTCTATACTATACAGGCCAGGAATAAGTGACCATGGCGCATGCGCGGCGGCGTGCGCGTTCAGGACATTGCGCTGCCCGGCCGGGAGAAGAATCCAGGAAGTGAACGTCGCACTCAAGGAAGTTAAGTATAAAAAGGGAAGATGGGGGGGGGGGGGGAAGGGTTTTTCTAGGCTCTCAACATTGATGACATATCATCAGGTTATCCTCATCCAATCCATAGAGATCTGCCGCCACCACCAATCACCGATGCCAGAACTTTCAATTTCAATGAACAGAGCTGTTATTCCAGCTCCAAAGTGTAATGGCCAGGCTGCGTTACTGAAGATCGGCTTCCATTAACCTTACATGCTGTTCAGACAACATCTGTTCTTGCCAGTTCACCTTGCACACTTAGCCAAGTGTGCAAGTGCTTCCAGTATGGAGAGGGGAAATTGTCCGCGGCCAGAACTGATCAGGCATGTTGAAGTCAAACATCTCCTAGCCTTCTTTCCCCTAGCATTTGCCATAAGGGAAGAGTTGAAACAACCTTATACACATTTGATATTTCGATGGACCTGCTGAAATGTTTGGCGATGTTCGTCTAATGCAGGGATGCCCAACCAGTGGCCCTCCAGCTGTTGCAAAACTACAACTCCCAGCATGCCCGGACAGCCTACATCTATCAGCCAACAGGCGGGCATGATGGGAGTTGTAGTTTTACAACAGCTGGAGGGCCGCAGGTTGAGCATCCCTGGTCTAATGTGTCTGGTCTCCCAACCTCCCCACCCCCCATTCCCCATCTTTGTGGAGCTGTAATACGGCATGGAAGTGTATTGGACTATATGTGCCTCTGAATGCATCAGATTTTGTGTGGATCTGCTGTGCATTGTCCTATCTGATTCCTTTTGAATCGCATAGAAAATAAATTGTGGAATGCCTTGTCACCGAGGAAGCATTGCTTCTAGGGAAGAATAGTTCCATATTCATACATGGGGCTGTGTGTGCCCCTGTACAGGCTCTATGCACATTTGTGTTACAGTGTGGGTTTCATTTTTCCCATTCAAAGTGAGCTTTGAAGTACAAACATTATTATTCTGTTTTAGGCTATTTTACAGCTGCATTTATAGCTGTAGTTCATTTATATTTTCAGTATATCATTTCTAGGTTAATTTTTTTATGGATTTTGTGTGTGGTAATAGCTTATAATATACAATCATGTTATTGATATTCTAAAATGTCTATGTCTACAATCTGACTTCATTTTGAAAAATCGGTGAATTATATTCGTAATAAGGGTTTACTGAGGAATCAGTTTAATGTATTCCTACAGAGTTTTATTCATGTTCTATATTTTTTTTTCTTTAGACAATTGCATTTTATATTCTGAAACAAAGACATTGATTGTAGCCAAATAAAACCAGGCGCTTTACCAACCATTTGCCATGTGTTTTCCGTTAATTCTTTTGGGCTGTAGTAGAGGCCGGGGATTCTCGGACTTGAGGTCATCTATGCATTTTAGGAGAATGGACTGCATGTAAAACTCCACTTCCCCAGCATCGATCAGCTGGACATTGAGGCCATTCAGATAGTTGTGGCTCCAGTATGACACACAGTTCATAGCACCTAAAACTGCAGTGAACAGTTGTCTACTTGGAGGGTAGTATACTCAGAAGATGGTGCAACGAAAATTCTGCCACATTGATATCTCACCTAGATGGGTTTGGTCTTTTGACACTATCCCATTTTTCGATCTCCTAAATCTACAGATTATTAGGTGTGTAGTTAATATATTATTTTTCCTCTGTACAGTTAGGTATTTGTCTGGATTCCTTGTATAGACCTTTTATGAAAGGTAGCCAGAAACTGACATATGGCTCGTGTAGATGGCAGAGTCCGTTTACTCCATTACACGGATTAAAGAAGCCAGAAGGATTGCCCACAGGGCATACACTGAGAACTGGCATTACCTGTGGCTGCTTTGCTGTATTCCTTAGTGGATGTAATTTGAACAGGAAATTATTCAGACGTGATTTAAAATGGGTTAGAAGATGAAGATTTGTTAAGATCACTTTACGAGTTCCCTGCTGAAATATAGTACGGCTAAGGCTACATTCACATATCTGTTACAAACTCCGGTATTCTGTTCTGGCAGAGGAACAGACTACCAGACTTTACCGTACCTGTCATAACCAGATACCCATTGACTGGAATGGAATTCGGCAGCTTTCCTGCACGGTGGCATGTTGTGTGACAAAAAAAGTTGACGCTAGATGGCGACATGTGTCCCATCATTTTTGGTAATAATGGTCAATGGTGTCACAATACAATACAGCATAGTGCAACTGCGATGTGCAAAATAATCCAATATGGATTGACTATAATTGCCAAAAATGTTGTTGCGCGACCTTTTTAGCAACAAAAAGACACATGACACGTTGCCGTGTAGCCTTATGTCGGAAGCCGCCAGATCCCGTTGTAGTCAATGGGGATGCGGCGGTGTGCAACAGTATTGTCCGTAATCCTATTTCTTACAAGTGGACTGCGGCTGGAGTCAGTGCTTCAAGGGCCACCACACACAGATGTTTCCAGGACATGGGCTACAAGTGTCTCATTCTTTGCGTCACGCCACTCATGACCCAGAGACAACATCAGCTGGGCTATGGAGAAAAAAAACTGAACTGCTGCGCAATGGTCCCAAGTCCTGTTTTCAAATGAAAGTACATTTAGCATTTCATTCAGAAATCAAGGTCCCAGAGTCTGGAGAAAAGTGGAGAGGCACACAATCCAAGTCCAGTGTGAAGTTTCTACATTCATTGATGGTGTGGGGAGCCAAGTCATCATCAAAGTACCAATACCTGGTAAAAATAACTGGTATCACTGTGCTTGATTGACCTGCAAACTCGCCTGACCTAAACCCCATAGAGAATCTATGAGAAACACCAGACCCAACAATGCAGATGAGCTGAAGGCCGCTATCAAAGCATTCTGGGCTTCCATAACACCTCAGCAGTGCCACAGTCTGCTATATCTCAGTTAATCATCAACATTATTAGAATTAAACGCTTAAAGGGATTCTGTCACCTCCCCTAAGCCAAAAAAACGATTTTAAAGCAGCCATGAAGCACAGCTTGCCTGTATTAGGCTGTGCTCTTTTATCTTGAAATCCGTCCAGCAGTTACTGCAAAAAACGACTTTGATTGATATGTAAATGTGTCCTGAAGGTGCCCAGAGGGGCGTTTTTTTCTTCTTAGAGAGCCCAGTACCGCCCCTCTTTCAGTGCCCAGCCCGCCTTCCTTGTACTTTCTAACCGACGCCTCCAGCCTGCCACAGCCTCCCCTCCCTCTCCGCCCCCTCCCTCACGCCGAACGAAGTCTCGCACAGGCGCAGTACCCACTGAGGGCTGCGCCTGTGCGATCATCAGGAGACTGAGGGCGGCAGCTTCATCTTCGTCACTGGGCATGCGCCGAGCCCAGTGACGTCCGATGTTCGCTCTTTCCCTCAGTCGGCCTGGTAGGAAGCGCAGAGGATTGCCGATCGGCTGCTGCACCCTGCGCTTTCTCCAGTCTGCCTGCCACAGTGAAGACGGCCAGCGATTTCTTTCCCCACCCTCCCTTCAGGAAAGAAATAAGTATTTGTTGGGGCAAATTAGGTATTATTATATTAAGTAAAGCTGTATTGTATTTAGCCGATCGGCAATCCTCTGCGCTTCCTACCAGGCTGACTGAGGGAAAGAGCGAACATCGGACGTCACTTGGCTCGGCGCATGCCCAGTGACGAAGATGAAGCTGCCGCCCTCAGTCTCCTGATGATCGCACAGGCGCAGCCCTCAGTGGGTACTGCGCCTGTGCGAGACTTCGTTCGGCGTGAGGGAGGGGGCGGAGAGGGAGGGGAGGCTGTGGCAGGCTGGAGGCGTCGGTTAGAAAGTACAAGGAAGGCGGGCTGGGCACTGAAAGAGGGGCGGTACTGGGCTCTCTAAGAAGAAAAAAACGCCCCTCTGGGCACCTTCAGGACACATTTACATATCAATCAAAGTCGTTTTTTGCAGTAACTGCTGGACGGATTTCAAGATAAAAGAGCACAGCCTAATCCAGGTAAGCTGTGCTGCATGGCTGCTTTAAAATCGTTTTTTGGCTTAGGGGAGGTGACAGAATCCCTTTAAAATAGATCACTCTGTGTGTAATGAATCTATAGAATGAGTTTCATTTTTGGAATTGAATTACTGAAATAAACTTTTTGATTATATTCTAATTTATTGAGATGCACCTGTATATAGAGCAACAGCTTAATAAACAGCTCAGTATAGGTATCATTTGTATAGTTGGAGCACCATGATAACTTCTCCCAGCCACCACTCCAGAGTTTTCTGCACGTATGTCTCTCACTTTACTAACACATCCACACCCTTTATTCTAACAGAAACTCTTTGCCCTGGATATAATAACAGAATATACTGTGCCCTTCAATACAATCATGTCACACACATATTATGACCTCTAAAAATAAAGTGCCACAAACACAGTACCCCTAATGGTAATTCCCACTATAGATAGTGACACACACTCTGCTTCATATTTAGTGCCTCATATACTGTGATTCCTGTTTATAGGTCCAGGTTCTATGCCTCCTTAATACAGTCCCTTTTCCTCTGACTCTGCACATGCAGAACATAACAGGCGGTGCAATGATGTTATTGTGCTGCCTGCATCACAACCAAGTGCCAGAATGGTGGGGCAGTGAACTAGTGGTCGCCTTGTCTGATCAGCACTGACAGCTGCTCAATTGTATATGTGTCCCTGGGACAATTGAGTGCGGGGGCCCCACAAACTGGGTGAATCAACCAGGTGCCTGGGATACGGGACCCTAAATCTAGTCCTGGGAAAACTAGGAGAGTTGGCAGCTCTGCAGCTGGTGATATTTGTGCGCTTATCTCAGGTAAGTGATATATTGACAACCGCTCTGCTATTTATCATTGTCCACAACTAGCAGATCACTAATCGCTGCCGTTTCTGTTGTGAAATGCGAGTGGGGGCTCCAATAGACCACTTTTACTAGTGATCTGCTGGCTATGGAGTTATAATAAGAGCAATTACTGTACTGCTGTATATGAGGTTTACATACAGCCATTAGCAGCTGGTGGAATTATTCTTAAAGGGGTTCTCTAGAAAATGCAAAAAAGTAAACACTGAAAAAAACACATTAAATCCCTAAGGACTTAAATTATTTAGAATGGTTGGTTTTGTCAATCAATGGTTCGTGTGACTGCTGCAGCCAGTCACTGGCCTCAGTGATGCGTGAACAGTGCAAGACCACTGAGATCAGTGATTGGAAGCAGCAGTCACATGAACCATGGAGGTGATATCATCACTCCATGAGCAGTGGCAATAGAGCAGCAGTATATTTATACTGCTCCCTGCTCTCTGACAATTTTTTTTGCAAACTTTGGACAACCCCTTCTACCCTGGGCCAGTTTTCACCCTCCTGCCCAGGCGATTTTATTTTTTTCAAATCTGACATGTCACTTTATGTGGTAATACCTTTAGAACACTTTTACTTATCCAAGCCATTCGAAGAGTTTTTTCGTGACACATTGTACTTCATGACAGTCATACATTTGAGTTAATATTTCTCACCTTTATTTATGAAAAAATGCAGAATTTACCAAACATTTAGAAAAATTCACAATTTTCAAAATTTCTATTTCTCTGTTTTTAAAACAGAAAGTGATACCTCATAAAATACAGTCAGGTCCATAAATATTGGGACATCAACACAATTGTAACATTTTTGACTCTATACATCACCACAATGGATTTGAAGTAAAACTAACAAGATGTGCTTTAACTGTAGACTGTCAGCTTTAATTTTAGGGTATTTACATCCAAATCAGGTGAACGGTGTAGGAATGAAAACAGTTTGTGCCTCCTACTTGTTAACCGCCTCCAGACCGCCTAACGCAGGATCGCGTTCCGGAGGCGGCTGTCTCAGGCAGAGTCACGCATCTATGCGTCATCTCGCGAGATTACGCTCAAAGCCAGCCCGCGCATGCGCATCGCGGGCCGGCAAAAGTTAGAGGGGGGTTACATCATCAGCCTGCCAGCCAATGATCATCGCTGGCAGGCTGATGATTTTCAAAAAAATGAATCACAAGCCAGTTAACACTTTATATTTATCAATATAAGGTGTTAAATGGCTTCTCTGCTGGTCCTTTTCGTCGGTTGGTCTCAGCAGAGGAGCAGACATCACAGTGAGTACACCAAACACCACACTTAGCCCCCAGATCACCCCCAATTAACCCCTTGATTGCCCCTGTCAATCACCTTGTGAAAGGGAAAAAAGTGATCAGTGTAAACTGTCACATTTTTTTCCCACTGGTATTGACTGTTAGGTTTTAGGATAGTTTAGGCCCCTTGGTTAGGCCCACCGCACCGCAGTCATTTTCCGCTAACTTGTGACAAAAAATAAAAAGTTCTATGAACTCACTATGCCCATCAGCGAATACCTTAGGGTGTCTACTTTCCGAAATGGGGTCATTTGTGGGGTTTTTCTACTGTCTGGGCATTGTAGAACCTCAGGAAACATGACCGGTGCTCAGAAAGTCAGAGCTGCTTCAAAAAGCGGAAATTCACATTTTTGTACCATAGTTTGTAAACGCTATAACTTACCCAAACCATTTTTTTTTTTATCAGACATGTAGAACAATAAATTTGGAGAAAAATTTATATATAGATGTCATTTAAAAAAAAAAAAAATTACAACTGAAAGTGAAAAATGTCATTTTTTTGCAAAAATTTCGTTAAATTCCGATTAATAACAAAAAAAGTAAAAATGTCAGCAGCAATGAAATACCACTAAATGAAAGCTCTATTAGTGAGAAGAAAAGGAGGTAAAATTCATTTGGGTGGTAAGTTGCATGACCGAGCAATAAACGGTGAAAGTAGTGTAGTGCAGAATTGTAAAAAGTGGTCTGGTCATTAAGGGTGTTTAAGCTAGGGGGGCTGAGGTGGTTAAGGAACCAAAAGTAATGGGACAATTTGCTTCTCAACTGTTCCAGGTGTGTGTTATTCCCTCATTATCCCAATTACAATGAGCAGATAAAAGGTCCAGAGTTTATTTCAAGTGTGCTATTTGCATTCGGAATCTGTTGCTGTCAACTCTCAAGATGAGATCCAAAGAGCTATCACTATCAGTCAAGCAAGCCATCATTAGGCTGAAAAAAATAAAACAAACCCATCAGAGAGATAGAAAAAAACATTAGGCTTGGCCAAAACAACTGTTTGGAACATTTTTATAAAGAAAGAAACGCACCGATGAGCTCAGCAACACCAATAGAACCGGAAGACCACGGAAAACAACTGTGGTGGATGACCAAAGAATTCTTTCCCTGGTGAAAAAAACACCCTTCACAACAGTTGGCCAGATCAAGAACACTCTCCAGGAGGTAGGTGTATGTGTGTCAAAGTCAACAATCAAGAGAAGACTTCACAGAGGGTTCACCACAAGATGTAAACCATTGGTGAGCCTCAAAAACAGGAAGGCCAGATTAGAGTTTGCCAAATGACATCTAAAAAAGCCTTCACAGTTCTGGAACAACTTCCTATGGACAGATGAGACCAAAATCAACTTGTACCAGAGTGATGGGAAGAGAAGAGTATGGAGAAGGAAAGGAACTGCTCATGATCCTAAGCATACCACCTCATCAGTGAAGCATGGTCGTGGTAGTGTCATGGCGTGGGCATGTATGGCTGCCAATGGAACTGGTTTTCTTGTGTTTATTGATTATAAAAGCAGCAGGATGAATTCTGAAGTCTTTCAGTCAATATTATCTGCGCATATTCAGCCAAATACTTCAAAACTCATTGGACGGCACTTCACAGTGCAGATGGACAATGACCCAAAGCATACTGCAAAAGCAACCAAAGAGTTTTTTAAGGGATAGAAGTGGAATGTTATGCAATGGCCAAATCAATCACCTGACCTGAATCCGATTGAGCATGCATTTCACTTGCTGTAGACAAAACTGAAGGGAAAATGCCTCAAGAACAAGCAGGAACTGTAGACAGTTGCAGTAGAGGCCTGGCAGAGCATCACAAGGGATGAAACCCAGCGTCTGGTGATGTCTTTGCGTTCCAGACTTAAGGCTGCAATTGACTGCAGAGGATTTGCAACCAAGTATTAAAAAGTGAAAGTTTGATTTATGATTATTATTCTGTCCCATTACTTTTGGTTCCTTAACAAGTGGGAGGCACATATGCGAACTGTTGTAATTCCTACACCGTTCACCTGATTTGGATGTAAATTCCCTCAAATTAAAGCTGACAGTCTGCAGTTAAAGCACATCTTGTTTGTTTAATTTCAAATCCATTTTGGTGTATAGAGACAAAAATGTTTGTGTCGATGTCCCAATATTTATGGACCTGACTGTATGTATTACTTAACATTCTCCATGTGTCTACTTTATGTTGGCATCATTTTGAAAATGTCACTTAATTTTTTGGGACTTTAGAAGGCTTAGAATTTCTGAATCAAGGAGAATAGAGATGAAATTTCTAAATTTCACTTTTTTGGCAGATTTTCCATTTTAATGTTTTCCAGTTACACATCAAAGCTTAACAGCCCAAAAAAAACTCAATCTATTACCCTGATTTTGCAGTTTACAGAAACACTCCACATGTGGACACATGTAAGGGCACACGGCAGGGCGCAGAAGAAAAGGAGCGCTGCATTGTTTTTGGAAGGCAGTTTTTGCTTGACTGATTTTTAGACACCATTTCCCATTTGAAGCCCCCGATGCAACCCTACAGTAGAAACTCCCAAAAAGTTACCCCATTTTGGAAACTACGAGATAAGGTGACAGTTTTATTGATATTTTGGGGTACATATGATTTTTGATAGCTCCGCATTACGCTTTTTGTGAGGCAAGGTAGCAAAAAATGGCTGTTTTGGCACAGTTTTTTTTTATTTTTGTTTTTTACAATGTTCATCTGACAGGTTAGATCATGAGCTATTTTTATAGAGCAGGCTGTTACGGAAGCGACAATATCAAATATGTCAACTTTTTTTTTGTTTCAATTTTACATAATAAAGCATGAGAGCCATGGTTTATTAACTTTTTGGGCTGATTGTCTTGTGCATGGGCAAATTTTTTGCAGAATGAAGTGACTGACAATATTTTCGAATGCATAAGCCTTTTTGATCGCTTTGATCACTTTTTGTGATGTAAGGTGACAAAAAAAATGGCTTTTTTTTTACTTTGGTTTTATTTTTTATTTTTTACGGTGTTCACCTGAGGGGTTAGGTCATGTGATATTTTTATAGAGCTCTTTGTTATGGACGCGGCGATACCTAATATTTCTACTTTTCTTATTTCCCTTTAACACAATAAAAGCATTTTTTAAACAAAAAAAATGTTTTCGTGTCTCCATATTCTGAGAGTCAAAAAATATATTTTCTCGCCCATATTCATTGGGGGACACAGGAACCGTGGGTATAGCTATGTCCTCTAGGAGGCATTGACACTAGATAAGCTGTTAGCTCCTCCCCTGGCAGCTATACCCTCTCCAGCCTGAAGAGCTTCAATTTTTTCTAGTGTCAATAGGAGGCAAGACTTCCATGCTCTGCAGGGTAGCTCCTGAAGGTTTTTTATTTTAGTTTTTTATTTTCCTTCTTTTTCAGGACGGAAACAGTGGTCGCCTAGCTTCCCTGTTCTCCCGGGGGAGCACGCCAGCGTTGGTCAACCACGCTGCATCCTCCCCCTACAAGAAGACAAGGTGGACCAGGACAGCCTCGCTCTTCTGCATCCCACCAGCTGAAGTGTCACCCATCCAAGTCCCTCTTCCAGTGTCCTGCCACTACGGTGCCAGTAGCTGAAGGGGTGACCCTGCTGGAGAAGAGAAAGGGTGAATATGGCAGCTGGACAGATAAGTGATGCCTGCTCCCGGCCATCGCAGCCCGCTTCGGCTGCACAGTTTCTCCTCCACCCCCCTCCCTCTCTGAAAGAGGCACTCTCCGGTCTCATGCCTGACCGACCGGCGGGGTGATTTTTTTACTCAGCGCTTTGCGCTTCTGCATCGGGACAAAGCGGCACAGGCTTCCGGGTTCAAGTTAGAGAGAGGCGGCGGTTCTATATCTTCCCTCCGCCTAAGAACAGACAGAAGCTTGTTTCAGGATCTGCCTTTGGCCACTTACTGCAGGGGTTACTTTTTCCGATACTGCGGGGGTTACTGGATGGCGTGGGCGTGTGCGCGTGCACTGCCGCGGCACTGAGCGGGAGATGCAGGACCTGAGGGGGCAGGGCCTTCTATTCCCTCTACAGCGCTCAGGCAGATCTTCTCCGGACATCCTCGGACGGCGTCTGCTCCTGGCCCTGGTAGGAACTGTTGCTTCTCTCCTCAGGTCACTGGAACCTCTCCAGCCTCAGGGTATCTTCCTGGATATATCATGTCTGATCCCTCTGGGGTTCTTCCGCGGCTTCCAATAGCTGTCCATTATGCCTGCGCTATGTGTCAGGCAAAATTCCCTTGCGGGCAACAGGATTCTGTATGCACTGCTTGTCAGACGCCCAGGCAGGTGCCCCCCCTTCAGCCCATACCGCTACTTCCCCCTCTGGCATCTGAGTTACCCGATTGGGCCAGAATTCTACAAACCGGATTCCAAAAAAGTTGGGACACTATACAAATCGTGAATAAAAACAGAATGCAATGATGTGGAGGTGCCAACTTCTAATATTTTATTCAGAATAGAACATAAATCACGGAACAAAAGTTTAAACTGAGAAAATGCACCATTTTAAGGGAAAAATATGTTGAATCAGAATTTCATGGTGTCAACAAATCCCCAAAAAGTTGGGACAAGGCTATTTTCACCACTGTGTGGCATCTCCCCTTCTTCTTACAACACTCAACAGACTTCTGGGGACCGAGGAGACCAGTTTCTCAAGTTTAGAAATAGGAATGCTCTCCCATTCTTGTCTAATACAGGCCTCTAACTGTTCAATCGTCTTGGGCCTTCTTTGTTGCACCTTCCTCTTTATGATGCACCAAATGTTTTCTATAGGTGAAAGATCTGGACTGCAGACTGGCCATTTCAGTACCCGGATCCTTCTCCTACGCAGCCATGATGTTGTGATTGATGCAGAATGTGGTCTGGCATTATCTTGTTGAAAAATGCAGGGTCTTCCCTGAAAGAGATGACGTCTGGATGGGAGCATATGTTGTTCTAGAACCTGAATATATTTTTCTGCATTGATGGTGCCTTTCCAGACATGCAAGCTGCCCATGCCACACGCACTCATGCAACCCCATACCATCAGAGATGCAGGCTTCTGAACTGAGCGTTGATAACAACTTGGGTTGTCCTTGTCCTCAGGCTCGGACTGGCCCACAGGGATACAGGGGAATCCCCCGGTGGGCCCCTGAGTAGGGTGGGCCCCTAGTCTCCCACCCCCTACACAAGTGGCACATTACACATTAGACTTACTGCACTACATACATATATTCAATGTACAGCACCTCAACCAGCCTATGTTCATATAAAAAACTTGTTAAATTATTTATTATATTTAAATGTATCCGTACGGTGGGCACCCAAAATAAATTTTCCTGGTGGGCCCTAGGTACCCCAGTCCGACACTGCTTGTCCTCTTTGGTCCGGATGACATGGCGTCCCAGATTTTCAAAAAGAACTTCGAATCGTGTCTCGTCTGACCACAGAACAGTCTTCCATTTTGCCACACTCCATTTAAAATGATCCCTGGCCCAGTGAAAACGCCTGAGCTTGTGGATCTTGCTTAGAAATGGCTTCTTTTTTGCACTGTAGAGTTTCAGCTGGCAACGGCGGATGGCACGGTGGATTGTGTTCACTGACAATGGTTTCTGGAAGTATTCCTGAGCCCATTCTGTGATTTCCTTTACAGTAGCATTCCTGTTTGTGGTGCAGTGTTGCTTAAGGGCCCGGAGATCATGGGCATCCAGTATGGTTTTACGGCCTTGACCCTTACGCACAGAGATTGTTCCAGATTCTCTGAATCTTCGGATGATGTTATGCACAGTTGATGATGATAGATGTTTTTCTTCTCCTGGGGACGTGCCGTCCAAAGATAAGGTTGAGGATTTGGATATGGATACGGAGCAGCCTTCTAAGTTGGCTTCCACAGTGGATTGCCTCATTGCTGCCATCTGTGACACCTTCCGGGTGCATGAAATCCCCCCCCCCCCCTACTGACCAACAGGGGGTATCCTTCCGTCCAAATCAGGTGTGTTTCCTCGCCATAATGATTTTTTGGCAGTGGTTTTCAAGGCTTGGGATCATCCAGACATGCGTTTTTCCGCCTGAAAAAAGCTGGACGTCCTATATCCTTTTCCAGCGGATTGTGTTTCCACGTGGGCATCCCCTCCTAAGGTGGACCCACCAGTGGCACTGCTCACCAAAAATACGGCTATTCCTATAGCCGATGGATCCTCCCTTCAGTCCGCTGAAGATCGTCGTATGGAATCCTTGACGAAGTCCCTCTTTGCAGCTACAGGGTCAGCCCTTAGGCCCGTGTTCGCCTCCTTGTGGGTGGCAAAGGCGATCTCGGAGTGTGGCAGCCAGCTGGACCAGGACTTGGTATCCGAGGTCCCTGCTCAGGATCTCCGATCCTTGGCACAGCTGATCATCCAGGCGGGGAAGTTCCTTTGCGAGGCGTCCTTGGACACTCGCGCCCTCATCGCGCGCTCTTCAGTGCTTGCAGTCACCTTACGCCGCAAGCTTTGGCTGAAGGTGTGGGCAGCGGACGCGACTTCCAAGCGTTCTTTAGTCGGACTTCCCTTTGCCGTCACCCGTCTCTTTGGTTCTCGGCCACGGGAGGCAAGATCACCCATCTTCCACAGCCTAGAGCCAAGCAGGCCTCTCACGTTAGGGGTTCCTCACGTGGCAGGCCCTTTCGTCGATTTGCTAATTCCCACCCCGCGACGAGCTCTTCCACTGGGGGGGGGCGGGTTTA
The DNA here is from genome assembly GCF_014858855.1 of Bufo gargarizans. Lineage (NCBI taxonomy): Eukaryota > Metazoa > Chordata > Amphibia > Anura > Bufonidae > Bufo > Bufo gargarizans. The sequence goes on from NC_058085.1 coordinate 95,539,187, forward strand.
CTTCTCAAGATCGATGCAAGAAACCGTCCTTCCGGGCACAGCCCTCCTGGCGTCCCAGACCTCAGGCCGCTTGACCTCCTTTGGCTAAGCAGTCCTCAGCCTGAAGGTGCGCCCCCGCCCAACTGGGTGGGGGGCCACCTCCTCCTCTTCCAGGACGTCTGGTGGGCCCACATCTCCGACGCTTGGTTACTTCCTGTCTCTTCCCCCAGACAGGTTTTTTCAATCCCGTCTTCCACGGGACCCCGAGCGGGCGACCGCCTTCTTCCAGGCCATTTAGTCCCTCCTGGACCGGGGAGTCATCTCTCCTGTTTCCCCAGCAGAAAGGTTCAAGGGGGTTCTATTCAAACCTTTTTGTGGTCCCCAAAAAGGAGGGCTCTGTGCGCCCAATTCTAGACCTCTAACTACTGAACAAGTTCCTCCGTCTCCAGCGGTTTCGGATGGAATCTCTTTGTTCCGTAATTGCTTCTCTGGAGCAGAGGGAATTCCTTTTGGCCGTAGATATCCAGGACGCATACCTCCACATCCCCATCGTGCGGAGTCACCAGCGCTTCCTGAGGTTTGCGATAGGAGACTATCACTACCAGTTTGTCTCCCTCCCGTTCGGACTGGGAACTGCGCCTTGGGTCTTCACAAAAATCCTGGCCCCTCTTCACGCCCTGCTCTGTTCCAGAGGCATCTTCCTTATGCCTTATCTGGACAACATCCTCATCAAGGCCCCTTCCTTTGCTCAGGCGTCGAGCAGCGTACGGATCACGCTGGAAGCCCTTGCATGTTTCGGGTGGTTGGTCAATCTGCAGAAGTCATCTCTGACCCCCTCCAGACAAATTTTATTTTTTTCTGGGTATGCTTCTGGACACGGATGCGGCACAGATTTGCCTTCCTCCGGACAAGCGACTGGCCTTACACCGCTCCTTGGGGGTTCTTCTCGACTGCAGACTTTCGTCCATTCAACTCTGCTTGAGGACGTTAGGGAAGATGGTCGCCTGTTTCGAGGCGATTCCCTTTGCCCAGTTTCACTCTCGCACGTTCCAGAGAGCGATCCTGTCCTCCTGGGACAAATCTTCCGAGAGCCTGGACTATCCCATCCACCCCTCTCCTCCGGTGAGGTCGTCCCTTTGTTGGTGGCTGTCGGTTCCAGTTCTGGGAAGGTCTTTCCTTCCGATATCCTGGACGGTTGTTACCACCGACGCCAGTCTGCTGAGTTGAGTAGGAGTGTTCCTCCCAGGACAGTCCAAGGCACATGGTCTTGGTCGGAGTCTAAGCTCCCGATCAATGTCCTGGAGCTCAGGGCGATTCTTCTATACCTCCGGCACTGGACCCACCTCCTGAAGGGTCGCCCCGTCAAAGTCCAGTTGGACAATGCCACGGCGGTGGCATACATCCACCACAAGGGGGGAATACGCAGCCTCGCGGTGATGCAGGAATCTGCCAAGATCTTACGGTGGGCGGAGGCCCGTGTACCGTCAATTTCAGCGATCTACATCCCAGGTGTGGAGAACTGGACTGCGGACTTCCTCAGCAGGACCACGATAGATCCGGGCGAGTGGTCCCTCCACCTGGAGATATTCGAGGCGATCTGTCTACGTTGGGGTCTTGCCCTCGACGTGGACTTGATGGCCTCAAGGCTCAATCGGTAACTTCCCACCTTCCTCTCCCACGCAAGGGATCCGGAAGCTTGCAGCGTGGACGCCCTGATCTCCCCTTGGCAAGGGTTCTCCCTCCTTTACGTGTTTCCCCCCTTCCCCTTCCTACACAGGGTTCTATAGAAAATCAGGATGGAGGGCATTCTGACGATCCTCGTCACCCCGGATTGGCCCCGTCGCGTTTGGTACGCCGACCTCGTTCTCCTTCTAGGAGATGTTCCTTGTTTTCCTTGTTCACTACCTCTCAGAGACGACCTTCTTTCGCAGGGACCAGTCTTCCATCAGCATTTAAGGTCTCTTTGTTTGACAGCATGGCCATTGAAACCACTATTCTAAACGCGCTGAGGGTTTTTGGCGGATGTCATCCGCACTATGATTCAGGTCAGGAAGCCTGCGTTGTCCAGGATCTATTACAGGACCTGGATTACAGGACCTGGAGGTCCTTCCTGGGTTTCTGTGAAAGCCGAAATATTCCACCACTTCATTTTTCTCTCCCCATGGTCCTGTCTTTTCTACAATCAGGGTTGGACCTTGGTCTGGCCCTTAGTTCTTTGAAGGGTCAGGTGTCGGCGCTTTCTATCCTTTTTCAGCGCCCTCTGGCCCCCCTGGGGCCTGTAAGGACCTTTATTCAGGGAGTGGCACATACGGTTCCTCCGTACCGTCCTCCTTTACCATCTTGGGATATGCATTTAGTCCTCTCAGCACTCCAGGCTTCCCCCTTTGAGCCCTTGCAGGAGATTTCTCTCCGACTCTTGTCCTGGAAGGTAGTTTTTCTGGTCGCTATCACTTCCATTAGACGGGTGTCTGAGTTGGCGGCGCTCTCTTGCAGAGAACCCTTCCAGCTTATTCATAGGGACAAAGTGGTTCTCCGGCCTGTCCCTGACTTCCATATTAATGAGGAAATTGTCCTTCCCTCACTGTGTCCATCTCCTTCACACTCTAAAGAAAAGGAGTTAAACCATTTGGATGTTGTCCAACCTCTGAAGATCTATTTAGCAGCCTCCGGTCTATTCCGCTGTACGGACTCCCTTTTTGTCACTCCGGAGGGTCCTCACAAGGGATTGGCGGCTTCCAAGGTGGCAATCGCACGCTGGATTCGGTCTGCAAATGCGGAATCATACTGCGCCCAGGGCAGGGTTCCGCCCTTAGGTGTCACAGGTCACTCCACCAGAGCGGTTGGCGCATCTTGGGCTCGGAGGAATCACGCTTTGGTTGCACAGTTGTGTAAGGCGGCAACTTGGTCCTCCTTAAACACATTTACAAAATTTTACCAGGTGCATACTTATGCATCGGCGGACGCTGCCTTAGGCCACATGGTCTTGCAGGCGGCAGTTTCTTAGATGCCTGCAGGGACGATTGCTTCCATGGGTCTGTGGTTTTTCCCTCCCTGTGGACTGCTTTTGGACTTCCCACGGTTCCTGTGTCCCCCAATGAACATGGGCGAGAAAAGGAGATTTTTGTATAACTTACCAGTAAAATCTCTTTCTCGATCTTCATTGGGGGACACAGCACCCACCCAGTATTGTTGTTCAACCACAGTTGTGGCAGTTGCTGGTTTGAACTCCGTTTGGTCTTTTGGCATGGTTGGTTTTCCATGTTTTTTTCTTTGGTTGGCTTGCTTCTCCTACTGCTTGTGCACAAACTGAAGCTCTCTCTCCAGGCTGGAGAGGGTATAGTTCCCAGGGGAGGACCTAACAGCTTATCTAGTGTCAGCGCCTCCTAGAGGACATAGCTATACCCATGGTTCCTGTGTCCCCCAATGAAGAGCGAAAAAGAGATTTTACTGGTACGTTATACAAAAATCTCCTTTTTTTTGGCACAGTTTTTATTAATTTATTTTACAGCGTTTACATGACGGGGTAGATTATGTGATATATTTATAGAGCTATTCGTTACGGACGCGGGGATACCTAATATGTGTGTCTTTTCTTTCTTTTTTTCTCAATTTTTTTATTCAAAATCTTTTTTTTTACTTAATGTTTTTAATAATAAAAAAAATGATTAACATTTATTTATTTTTTGTCCCACTCTAGGACTTCAACTTTTGGGAGTTTGATCCCATCTGTATTGTTATGCATTGCCTGTTAGTGTATGTTGTGGAAATTTTATTAGGATGTGTATTTAATATATTGTGTATTGTCATCATGTCTCTCAGTGTCAGGGTAAACCATTGGAGTGGATATCTTCCCGTGGATGTCCTGTCACAGCTGCTGGGCGCAGGGGTCTCCGTTGGTGAATGGTCCATGTGCTAAGCACTGGGCTGTGGGCCGGGGGAGACTGATGTGTTCAGCAGAGCAGTGTTTTGTTGGCTGATGTATGGACGCCGGCTAGGGCCCCAGCGCAAGACGCGGATGCATTTGTTAAGAGAACAATATATGAAAGGAACGTGCGTTTGTTGTCTCTAGCGCGCCTGATCAGCCGCTGGAGATAATGATGTTGTCCTGTAACTAAACATGCATGAGGATCATAGTAATTTTATCTGGCATTGATCACTGAGCAAGGCTGGATAAAATTAGCTCCAGTGGAAATGGGAGATTATTGTATACATGTGTTTGTTAGCTGGCTATGTTATTCTAAATGATGGTGTCTTGTCTTCCTATGTCATCACTTCCTGTATCCTTGTCTTGGTCCAGCCCCTTTTACATCTTTTGTGAGTAAATAAAAGAAACCGACTGGACAGGGAGGAGAGGAGTTGCTCAGCAAGAATTCAATATGGTAACACCTGGGTCTGGCTCTGACTGCGGCTGATGGAAAGGGGGCTTACATTTCCTTACACAAAGATATTGGAGAGCAGATTACAACTATTAATATTTGTACAACAGTGTATTATACTGAATACAATGGAAATTTAAACAGTCGGCACTCCTCCTCATGAATCGTGGTGCTCGCGTCCAGGGTGAGAATAACCCGCATCAAATGTCCAAAGAAAAGACCGGCACTTCACTTCTTGTGCAATATGATGTTGCTTTATTGAAGCATAGAGGAGACACAGCGCTAGAGCAGCGACACGTGTTTCGGCTCGAATACGAGCCTTTTTCAAGCATAGTGTGTATTAACAAAAAGCACATTTAAATAGTGTGCCATCACCGGCGTCAAAAACGTGTTGACGTCACATCACCATAGTAACTTGTATACATAAAACATAGAACGCAACAGGAGATATTGCAATTCATGTTCATCTTGGTAAACATCTTGTAGCTTCATATCGATGAAATGGGCTGTGAGAAGGAAAAAATAACAAAGGTAAGCCAGCAACGTGTGACACAAACATACAAGATTCATTAAGACCGGAAAAAATTATAATTACCCTGAGATAAATAAATCTGATACAGGCTACGCTTGGATTAAGGGTTTCCAATCTGGTTATTTTTTCTGTGACTAGACGAATAAATATAAATTTTAAATTTATACAATGGCATTAAATCTCACTTATCAAAAAAACATACATCATCGATAACCTACGAAAACGCATTCAATTCATACTCCCGATTGAGACCCCTTGGTTCAAGGGTTTGAAGAGTGTGAATCCAAAAACGTTCCCGTTTTTTAAGCATCAGCAACCTGTTGCCCCCTTTACGCGGTTGCGACACCTGTTCAATGATCTGAAATCTTAACTGTGATACATTGCGAGAACATCTATCAAAATGGAAAGGAATCGGAATAGCAGATATTTCTTGCGTATGGTAGACTTGTGATTGCTAAACCTATCCTTCATTTTGAACAACATCCGATATCCACCTCAACCGAGGGATGATTACTCTATCCAAGTAATTGACTAAGCCTATGGCAGCTATCATATATATATAGAACCTACACAGAGAATTGCCAGACCGCTTATGCTATTCAAAATCTTTATTACAAAAAATCACAAATATTTGCATGATTAAACATAAAAACAATACAGTGCAGGAGATAAAAACGACATCACTGGAGGAGATCTACAGCGGATCTAAGTCCATAAGTATTCAACATGATTTTCACTTTTTTAACCCCTTAAGGACCAGGCTCATTTTCACCTTAAGGACCAGGCCATTTTTTGCAAATCTGACCAGTGTCACTTTAAGTGCTGATAACTTTAAAACGCTTTTACTTATACAGGCCATTCTGAGATTGTTTTTTCGTCACATATTGTACTTCATGACACTGGTAAAATAAAGTCAAAAAAATTAATTTTTTTGCATAATAAAATACCTAATTTACCAAAAATTTGGAAAAATTAGCAAATATCAAAGTTTCAGTTTCTCTACTTCTGTAATACATAGTAATACCCCCAAAAATTGTGATGACTTTACATTCCCCATATGTCTACTTCATGTTTATAGCATTTTGGGAATGATATTTTATTTTTTGGGGATGTTACAAGGGTTAGAAGTTTAGAAGCAAATTTTGAAATTTTTCAGAAATCTTCAAAATCCCACTTTTTATGGACCAGTTCAGGTTTGAAGTCACTTTGTGAGGCTTAGATAATAGAAACCTTCCAAAAATGACCCCATTCTAGAAACTACACCCCTCAAGGTATTCAAAACTGTTTTTACAAACTTTTTTAACCCTTTAGGTCTTCCACAAGACTTCATGGCAAAAAGACATACATTTTAAGAATTTAGATTTTTGGGAAAATTTTCCAATATAATCAATTTTTTCCTGGAAAAAAACAAGGGTTAACTGCCAAACAAAACTCAAAATGGGTTGCCCTGCTTCTGTAGTTTGCAGAAATACCCCATATGTGGTCGTAAACTACTGTTTGGCCGAACGGGAGGACATAGAAGGAGGGGAATACCATATGGGTTTTGCAAGGCAGATTTTGCAGGACTGGTTTTGTTTATACCATGTCCCATTTCAAGCCCCCCCTTGTACCCCTAGAATAGAAATTGCAAAAAAGTGACTCCATCTAAGAAAGTACACCCCTCAAGGTATTCAAAACTGGGTTTACAAACTTTGTTAACCCTGTAGGTGTTCCACAAGAGTTAATGGCAGATGGAGAAACAATTTAGAAATTTCTATTTTTTGGAAAATTTTCAATTTTAACCAATTTTTTACAGCAATAAAGTAAGGGTTAACAGCCAAACAAAACTCAAAATGGGTTGCCCTGCTTCTGTAGTTTGCAGAAATACCCCATATGTGGTCGTAAACTACTGTTTGGCCAAACGGGAGGACATAGAAGGAGGGGAATACCATATGGGTTTTGCAAGGCAGATTTTGCAGGACTGGTTTTGTTTATACCATGTCCCATTTCAAGCCCCCCCTTGTACCCCTAGAATAGAAATTGCAAAAAAGTGACTCCATCTAAGAAAGTACACCCCTCAAGGTATTCAAAACTGGGTTTACAAACTTTGTTAACCCTGTAGGTGTTCCACAAGAGTTAATGGCAGATGGAGAAACAATTTAGAAATTTCTATTTTTTGGAAAATTTTCAATTTTAACCAATTTTTTACAGCAATAAAGTAAGGGTTAACAGCCAAACAAAACTCAAAATGGGTTGCCCTGCTTCTGTAGTTTGCAGAAATACCCCATATGTGGTCGTAAACTACTGTTTGGCCAAACGGGAGGACATAGAAGGAGGGGAATACCATATGGGTTTTGCAAGGCAGATTTTGCAGGACTGGTTTTGTTTATACCATGTCCCATTTCAAGCCCCCCCTTGTACCCCTAGAATAGAAATTGCAAAAAAGTGACTCCATCTAAGAAAGTACACCCCTCAAGGTATTCAAAACTGGGTTTACAAACTTTGTTAACCCTGTAGGTGTTCCACAAGAGTTAATGGCAGATGGAGAAACAATTTAGAAATTTCTATTTTTTGGAAAATTTTCAATTTTAACCCATTTTTTACAGCAATAAAGTAAGGGTTAACAGCCAAACAAAACTCAAAATGGGTTGCCCTGCTTCTGTAGTTTGCAGAAATACCCCATATGTGGTCGTAAACTACTGTTTGGCCAAACGGGAGGACATAGAAGGAGGGGAATACCATATGGGTTTTGCAAGGCAGATTTTGCAGGACTGGTTTTGTTTATACCATGTCCCATTTCAAGCCCCCCCTTGTACCCCTAGAATAGAAATTGCAAAAAAGTGACTCCATCTAAGAAAGTACACCCCTCAAGGTATTCAAAACTGGGTTTACAAACTTTGTTAACCCTGTAGGTGTTCCACAAGAGTTAATGGCAGATGGAGAAACAATTTAGAAATTTCTATTTTTTGGAAAATTTTCAATTTTAACCAATTTTTTACAGCAATAAAGTAAGGGTTAACAGCCAAACAAAACTCAAAATGGGTTGCCCTGCTTCTGTAGTTTGCAGAAATACCCCATATGTGGTCGTAAACTACTGTTTGGCCAAACGGGAGGACATAGAAGGAGGGGAATACCATATGGGTTTTGCAAGGCAGATTTTGCAGGACTGGTTTTGTTTATACCATGTCCCATTTCAAGCCCCCCCCTTGTACCCCTAGAATAGAAATTGCAAAAAAGTGACTCCATCTAAGAAAGTACACCCCTCAAGGTATTCAAAACTGGGTTTACAAACTTTGTTAACCCTGTAGGTGTTCCACAAGAGTTAATGGCAGATGGAGAAACAATTTAGAAATTTCTATTTTTTGGAAAATTTTCAATTTTAACCCATTTTTTACAGCAATAAAGTAAGGGTTAACAGCCAAACAAAACTCAAAATGGGTTGCCCTGCTTCTGTAGTTTGCAGAAATACCCCATATGTGGTCGTAAACTACTGTTTGGCCAAACGGGAGGACATAGAAGGAGGGGAATACCATATGGGTTTTGCAAGGCAGATTTTGCAGGACTGGTTTTGTTTATACCATGTCCCATTTCAAGCCCCCCCTTGTACCCCTAGAATAGAAATTGCAAAAAAGTGACTCCATCTAAGAAAGTACACCCCTCAAGGTATTCAAAACTGGGTTTACAAACTTTGTTAACCCTGTAGGTGTTCCACAAGAGTTAATGGCAGATGGAGAAACAATTTAGAAATTTCTATTTTTTGGAAAATTTTCAATTTTAACCAATTTTTTACAGCAATAAAGTAAGGGTTAACAGCCAAACAAAACTCAAAATGGGTTGCCCTGCTTCTGTAGTTTGCAGAAATACCCCATATGTGGTCGTAAACTACTGTTTGGCCAAACGGGAGGACATAGAAGGAGGGGAATACCATATGGGTTTTGCAAGGCAGATTTTGCAGGACTGGTTTTGTTTATACCATGTTCCATTTCAAGCCCCCCCCTTGTACCCCTAGAATAGAAATTGCAAAAAAGTGACTCCATCTAAGAAAGTACACCCCTCAAGGTATTCAAAACTGGGTTTACAAACTTTGTTAACCCTGTAGGTGTTCCACAAGAGTTAATGGCAGATGGAGAAACAATTTAGAAATTTCTATTTTTTGGAAAATTTTCAATTTTAACCCATTTTTTACAGCAATAAAGTAAGGGTTAACAGCCAAACAAAACTCAATATGGGTTGCCCTGATTCTGTAGTTTGCAGAAACACCCCACATGTGGCCGTAAACTACTGTACGGACACACGGTAGGGCGTAGAGGGAAAGGTGCGGCGTGTGGTTTTTGGAAAGCAGATTTTGCTGGACTAATTTATTTACACCATGTCCCATTTTAAGCCCCCCTGATGCACCCCTAGAGTAGAAACTCCATAAAAGTGACCCCATCTAAGAAACTACACCCCTCAAGGCATTCAAAACTGGTTTTACAAACTTTGTTAACCCTTTAGGTGTTCCACAAGAGTTATTGGCAAATGGAGATGAAATTCGAGAATTTACATTTTTTGCCAAATTTATTATTTGCTCCATTTTTTCCAGTAACAAAGCAAGGGTTAACAGCCAAACAAAAGTCTATATTTATTGCCCAGATTCTGTAGTTTGCAGAAAAACCCCCCATATGTGGCCGTAAACTACTGTACGGGCACACGGTAGGGCGTAGAGGGAAAGGTGCGGCGTGTGGCTTTTAGAAGGCAGATTTTGCTGGACTGGTTTATTTACACCATGTCCCATTTGAAGCCCCCGTAGAGTAGAAACTCCATAAAAGTGACCCCATCTAAGAAACTACACCCCTCCAGGTATTCAAAACTGGTTTTCCAAACTTTGTTAACCCTTTAGGTGTTCCACAAGAGTTATTGGCAAATGGAGATGAAATTCGAGAATTTAAATTTTTTGCCAAATGTTTTATTTACTCCATTTTTTCCAGTAACAAAGCAAGGGTTAACAGCCAAACAAAAGTCTATATTTATTGCCCAGATTCTGTCGTTTGCAGAAACACCCCATATGTGGCCGTAAACTACTGTACGGGCACACAGTAGGGCGTAGAGGGAAAGGTGCGGCGTGTGGCTTTTAGAAGGCACATTTTGCTGGACTGGTTTATTTACACTATGTCCCATTTGAAGCCCCCCTGATGCACCCCTAGAGTAGAAACTCCAAAAAAGTGACCCCATTTTAGAAACTACGGGATAGGGTGGCAGTATTGTTGGTACTATTTTAGGGTACATATGATTTTTGGTTGCTCTATATTACACTTTTTGTGAGGCAAAGTAACAAAAAATTGCTGTGTTGGCACCATTTTTATTTTTTGTTATTTACAACATTCATCTGACAGGTTGGATCATGTGGTACTTTTATAGAGCAGGTTGTCACGGACGCGACAATACCAAATATGACAACTTTTTTTGGTTGTTTGTTTCAGTTTTACATAACAAAGCATTTGAAAAAAAAAACTGATTCTTTAGTGTCTCCACATTCTGAAAGCCATAGTTTTATTTATTTTTTGGGCGACTGTCTTGTGTAGGGGCTCATTTTTTTCGGGATGAGATGACTGTTTGATTGGCACTATTTTGGGGTGCATATGACTTTTTGATCGCTTGCTATTACACTTTTTGTGATCTAAGGTGACAAAAAAATGGCTTTTTTTACACCGTTTTTATTTTTTATATTTTACGGTATTCACCTGAGGGGTTAGATCATGTGATATTTTTATAGAGCAGGTTATTACGGACGCAGTGATACCTAATATATACTTTTTTTTTATTTATGTCAGTTTTACACAATGATTTCATTTTTGAAACAAAAAAAATCATGTTTTAGTGTCTCCATAGACTGAGAGCCATTGTTTTTTCAGTTTTTGGGCGATTATCTTAGGTAGGGTCTCATTTTTTGCGGGATAAGATTACGGTTTGATTGGCACTATTTTGGGGTGCGTATGACTTTTTGATCGCTTGCTATTACACTTTTTGTGATCTAAGGTGACAAAAAATGGCTTTTTTTACACAGTTTATATTTTTTATTTTTTACGGTATTCACCTGAGGGGTTAGATCATGTGATATTGTTATAGAGCAGGTTATTACGGACGCAGTGATACCTAATATATATACTTTTTTTTTATTTGTCAGTTTTACACAATGATTTCATTTTTGAAACAAAAAAAATCATGTTTTAGTGTCTCCATAGTCTGAGAGCCATAGTTTTTTCAGTTTTTGGGCGATTATCTTGGGTAGGGTATGATTTTTGCGGGATGAGATGGCGGTTTGATTGGCACTATTTTGGGGTGCGTATGACTTTTTGATCGCTTGCTACTACACTTTTGTGATGTAAGATGACAAAAAATGGCTTTTTTTACACCGTTTTTTTTATTTATTTTTTACGGTATTCACCTGAGGGATTAGGTCATGTGATATTTTTATAGAGAAGGTTAATACGGACGCGTCAATACCCAATATATAAATATTTTTTTTATTTATTTAAGTTTTACACAATGATTTCATTTTTGAAAAAAAAAAAAAATGTTTTAGTGTCTTCATAGTCTGAGAGCCATAGTTTTTTCAGTTTTTGGGCGATTGTACTATGTAGGGGCTCATTTTTTGTGGGATGAGGTGACGGTTAGATTGGTACTATTTTGGGGGGCATACGCCGTTTTGATCGCTTGGTGTTGCACTTTTAGTGATGTAAGTTGACAAAAATGGCTTTTTTATACACAGTTTTTATTTTTATTTTTATGGTGCCTATCGGATGGGGTGGATCATGTAATATATTTATAGAGCCGTTCGTTACGGACGCAGCGATACCTAATATGTGTGTTTTTTCTTTTTTTTTCAATTTTTTATTAGAAAATCAGGGGAATGGGGCTTTTTTTTTTTTTTTTTTTACTTGAAACTTTATTTTTTTATTCCAAACACTTTTTTTTTTTACTTTTTTTAAAACTTTATTTCTATCCCACTCTGATCCCCTCTGCAATGCATTACAATACATCTGTATTGTAATGCATTGCCTGTTAGTGTATGACATTGAGTCATACACTAACTGGTTGCCTAGGAGACCCAGCCTGAGGCTGGATCTCCTCGGCTCCCGTAGAAGGCAGTTCCCGATGCCGTGCAGGGCATTGGGCAGCCTCTGCACGGCATCGGGCTGCCTTGTCACGCATCGGGTCCCCGCCACAGCAGCGCGGGGACTCGATGCGATCACTCACCTGCCGCAAACAACTTCTATGTCGCGGTCCGCGCGGACCGCGGCATAGAAAGGGTTAATCCGCCGGCATCGCTGTAAACAGCGATGCCGGCGGATACAGCAGGGGCCCGGCTACCAGGGACTGCCGGACCCCTGCAGTGATCGGGTGCGCACCGCTCCGGTGCCCGCCCGATCATCCTGCCGTACATGTAAGGCGGAATGCATTCTGGCAATGCATCCCCCGCCGTACATGTACGGCGTTCTGCGCTAAGGGGTTAAAGTGCATGTGCAGCAGAATGACAAATAAATGTATAATAAATATTAAGTAAGTCTTTGGACATTTACCCATGCTGTTTCTCCTCCAGTTTTTATGTTTAATCATGCAAATATTTGTGATTTTTTGTAATAAAGATTTTGAATAGCATAAGCGGTCTGGCAATTCTCTGTGTAGGTTCTATATCCTTCATTTTGGTAGATGTCTCACCAATGTACAACAGACCACAGGGGCACTTTAACAGGTATATTACATAATTGCTATCACAGGTAAAAAAAAGCCCTTCACAGGGAATTTTTTGCCTGTGTATGGGTGGGAAAAGGATTCACCTTTAATTACTGTGGAACAAAGAACACACTGCAAACAGGGAAAGGTACCCTTTTTAGGAGTGGAAAGGAAAAGTTGACGTGGCATGTTCATAGTGCCACCTATGTCCGCTTTAACAATTGTGTCCCTGATGTTTTTTGTTCTTTTATAGCAGATCATAGGTATGTCCCGGAATTCAACAACATCTGGGTAAGCTGCATGCATAATCCCCCAGTGTTATGACATGGCGAAACTTGTTGATCCATGGATGGTATTTGACAATAAATGGTAACCGTTTATTGTCACTGTGGGATTTTATTCTCTCAATCTTGCTACTGCATCCTCTAAGGAGGAAAGACAGGCATTGCCTACCATACTTGATGACAAATCTGTTATCTTCAAGCCTGCAGATGAAGGGGGCTCGCTAGTCATGTTAGACAGGGAGTATTATGTTTCAGAGATTTTGACACAACTTTCTGATCGAGATACATATTACCCTTTGGATAGGGATCCAGTCTTTGACATTAAACGCAAATTGTCGGACATTGTATATACACATAAAGATGCAGGTTCATTAGATGAAAAGTTGTGCCAATTTCTGATCAATCAACATCCGGTCACTCCTGTGCTATATACAGGGCCTACTAAAAAATTTTTGCATATTGTGATAAAGTTCATTATTTTCTGTAATGTACTGATAAACATTAGATTTTCATATATTTTAGATTTATTACACACAACTGAAGTAGTACAAGCCTTTTATTGTTTTAATATTGATGATTTTGGCATGCAGCTCATGAAAACCCCAAATTCCTATCTAAAAAAATTAGCATATCATGAAAAGGTTCTCTAAACGAGCTATTAACCTAATCATCTACTAATTTACTCTAAACACCTGCAAAAGATTCCTGAGGCTTTTAAAAAACTCCCAGCCTGGTTCATTACTCAAAACCGCAATCATGGGTAAGGCTACTTTCACACTAGCGTTCGTCGGTCCGCTCGTGAGCTCCGTTTGAAGGAGCTCACGAGCGGACCCGAACGCAGCCGTCCAGCCCTGATGCAGTCTGAATGGAGCGGATCCGCTCAGACTGCATCAGTCTGGCGGCGTTCAGCCTCCGCTCCGCTCGCCTCCGCACGGACAGGCGGACAGCTGAACGCTGCTTGCAGCATTCAGCTGTCCGCCTGGCCGTGCGGAGGCGAGCGGATCCGTCCAGACTTACAATGTAAGTCAATGGGGACGGATCCGTTTGAAGATGCCACAATATGGCTCAATCTTCAGGCGGATCCGTCCCCCATTGACTTTACATTGAAAGTCTGGACGGATCCGTACGAGGCTATTTTCACACTTAGCTGTTATATGCTAAAAATAATGCAGACGGATCCGTTCTGAACGGAGCCTCCGTCTGCATTATTATGATCGGATCCGTTCAGAACGGACCCGATCGAACGCTAGTGTGAAAGTAGCCTAAGACTGCCGACCTGACTGCTGTCCAGAAGGCCATCATTGACACCCTCAAGCAAGAGGGTAAGACACAGAAAGAAATTTCTGAAGGAATAGGCTGTTCCCAGAGTGCTGTATCAAGGCACCTCAGTGGGAAGTCTGTGGGAAGGAAAAAGTGTGGCAGAAAACGCTGCACAACGAGAAGAGGTGACCGGACCCTGAGGAAGATTGTGGAGAAGGACCGATTCCAGACCTTGGGGGACCTGCGGAAGCAGTGGACTGAGTCTGGAGTAGAAACATCCAGAGCCACCGTGTACAGGCGTGTGCAGGAAATGGGCTACAGGTGCCGCATTCCCCAGGTCAAGCCACTTTTGAACCAGAAACAGCGGCAGAAGCGCCTGACCTGGGCTACAGAGAAGCAGCACTGGACTGTTGCTCAGTGGTCCAAAGTACTTTTTTCGGATGAAAGCAAATTTTGCATGTCATTCGGAAATCAAGGTGCCAGAGTCTGGAGGAAGACTGGGGAGAGGGAAATGCCAAAATGCCTGAAGTCCAGTGTCAAGTACCCACAGTCAGTGATGGTCTGGGGTGCCATGTCAGCTGCTGGTGCTGGTCCACTGTGTTTTATCAAGGGCAGGGTCAATGCCGCTAGCTATCAGGAGATTTTTGGAGCACTTCATGCTTCCATCTGCTGAAAAGCTTTATGGAGATGAAGATTTCATTTTTCAGCACGACCTGGCCCCTGCTCACAGTGCCAAAACCACTGGTAAATGGTTTACTGACCATGGTATTACTGTGCTCAATTGGCCTGCCAACTCTCCTGACCTGAACCCCATAGAGAATCTGTGGGATATTGGGAAGAGAAAGTTGAGAGACGCAAGACCCAACACTCTGGATGAGCTTAAGGCCGCTATCGAAGCATCCTGGGCCTCCATAACACCTCAGCAGTGCAACAGGCTGATTGCCTCCATGCCACGCCGCATTGAAGCAGTCATTTCTGCAAAAGGATTCCCGACCAAGTATTGAGTGCATAACTGAACATAATTATTTGAAGGTTGACTTTTTTTGTATTAAAAACACTTTTCTTTTATTGGTCGGATGAAATATGCTAATTTTTTTAGATAGGAATTTTGGGTTTTCATGAGCTATATGCCAAAATCATCAATATTAAAACAATAAAAGGCTTGAACTACTTCAGTTGTGTGTAATGAATCTAAAATATATAAAAGTCTAATGTTTATCAGTACATTACAGAAAATAATATACTTTATCACAATATGCTAATTTTTTGAGAAGGACCTGTACATTGCCAAAAATTCGCAAATGTATGACAGCTCCCCCTGGTCGGCCGATAGTGGCCTTAAATGATTCTATTTTGTCCGCACCTGCCATGTTAATAGAGAAGGTGTTAACTCCGCTGACAAAAAAAACCCTTCTTTTTTATTAGACACTAATAATTTTTTGTCTGATATTAAAGATGAACATCTTGAGGCAGGAGACTTCCTAGTCACGTATGATGTATGCAGCCTGTATACATCAATTGAACATGTGAAGGGCCTTACTGCTGTCGAATGGATCCTGGAATTTTCTAATTATACTACACAAGAAAAACATTTTTTTCTACAATTGCTTAAATTAATTTTGCAAGAAAATTACTTTTTATTCCAGGACACATTCTTCCAGCAGAAACGGAGGACCGCGATGGGCTTGCATGCCGCACCTCCATACGTAAATAATTATATGGCCTGGTTTGAAGAAAACTTTATATACAAAAATTCACTATACATGCAATCCTGTATTTTTTGGCGTCGTTTCATAGACGACATTTTTTGCGTATGGCGGGGCGGCTGCGAGTCCCTCGAGCAATTTACTCTGTATTTGAACAATATATGGCCCGAATTATCCTTCACAGTCCAAAGTGATCTACATAAACTTAATTTTTTGGATACCTGGGTAATAAAAAGCCTTGATAATTACATACAGACCGATTTGCATATTAAAAAAACAGATAAGAACAACCTTTTACATTACTCTAGTAATCACTCACCATCGGTTAAGAAGTCGTTGCCCCTTTCACAATTTAGACGAGTTGAAAGAATTGTGTCAGATGAATCAGTGAGGGAGGTCAGATTAAAAGAGATGGCTGATAAATTCTCCTCCAGGGGCTATCCAAGATCCTTGTTGGATTCTGGAATAAAAAAATGCAGTAGCAAGATTGAGAGAATAAAATCCCACAGTGACAATAAACTGTTACCGTTTATTGTCAAATACCATCCATGGATCAACAAGTTTCGCCATGTCATAAATAAACACTGGGGGCAGGGGCGTAGCTAAAGGCTCATGGGCCCTGGTGCAAGAGTTGGGCTTGGGCCCCCCTTCCCTCAGTGCTTTGTGTGTCTTCTTATGCAGCACAAGGGTCTTTGGGCCCCCTCAGGCTCCTGGGCCCGGTAGCGACTGCCCCTGACTGGGGGATTATGTGTGCAGCTTACCCAGATGTTGTTGAATTCCGGGACATACCTATGATCTGCTATAAAAGAACAAAAGACATCAGGGACACAATTGTTAAAGCGGACATAGGTGGGGGCGTGGCTAGCGGCGCATGGAGATGGACGGCTAAGTCCTGAGCCATCGGCACTAATCCAGCATAAAACAGCCCTGCAAGTGTATACATCTGCCTGCTGTGATCACCGGAGGATTGCCCCAGCACCCTGCAACGAGTGGTGGAAATTTCAACCATGCCGAGGGTAAGAGACGCCAAAGTCCGGCAAAACTCACCAGCTTCTTCCCTGCTGTAAATGCGCTCCAAGATGGCGATTCTCGCGCTTCAGCAGCGGCAGTCAGATCGGCACCTTCTTCCTCCTCAGCGCAGCCTGTGTCTCCTCAGACTTCAGGGAGATCTCCGTCCTCCTCCTCTGCCTCAATATCCCCTGCACAGGTCACATACTCTCCCCAGCATGACCTCTCTGTGCAGCAGGACCCTCCAGCACATCAGGCACACAGTGCCTGCCTCACATAAAACAGTTAAACAGCTCACCTCTGCTGCTTTGCTTGGAATTGCAGAAGGAGAAACAGATCCTGCTCCAATCACTGAAGCAGTGTTAAAGGGGATGAAAGTACTCATGGCTGATTTACAAAAGTCCTTGAAACAGGACCTCAGGGACGCTATTACCCAAATTCAGCATGATATTTCAGCTTTAGGGGCTAGAACCGCAGGTGTGGAATCTAAAATGGCGGAATTGACCTCTGCGCACAATGAAATTGTGGACACTACTAATTCGCACGAAGAAGAAATAGCGCGGACATGGAGGACCGCTCTCGCAGGAACAATTTACGTTTCCGCGGAGTTCCGGAGACTGTGAAAGGCGATGATCTTGCAGCTTTCCTGAAAGAATTCTTCGTATGCCTGTTACCTCAGGCTCCAGTCGCAGATTTGCTCATAGATAGAGCACACAGGCTACCTAAGCCCAAAACCTTACCTTCCTCTGCACCGCACGACACTATTGCGTGCATTCACTTCTTCCATGCTAAAGAACAGATCCTAAGATCAGCAAGACTATCCCCTGTTCTGCCGGAGGAATTTCGGGACATCTCTATTTTTGCCGATTTATCAGCGGCCACCTTGGCGAGGCGCCGAGAATTTGCCTCCAGCACTGCTTTACTGCGCAAGCATGGAATCCCTTACAGATGGGGGTTCCCCGTTAAGCTGCTTATTACCTACAGCGGCTCAATGTGGCCTCCACTCCTGCGTCTGCACTGACTCTGTGTCAAGAATGGGGCCTATCCGACCCTGAATCCCATGGCGACCGTCATCCACATTCGCCGAACTCACGCATCGAGGAGGAATGGATTACCGTGGAACTCCGCAAGCGGAAAACTGTGTGAATATTGGTTGGGTGAGAAACCTCGCCCTCATCTATCATTCACTTTGTGCCTGTTTTATCTCTCCCTTTACCTCCCACTTATTTTCCTTGCAGGGTTCTATTTCGGCTGACTAAGGCCGATCCTAGCTCATGAATATGACCAGTATTCTTGTATACTGCCCCTATGTTGCAAATACCCTTCTTACAAAAATTTGGTATATTATACCTATTTCTTTGTATCCGAGCGGTCACCACCGCCATATACTCTCTCAGTTATGTTATTGTTTTATCTTATTTATCTGTTTATAGCGCCACATTTACGTCTTCTCAGGTATACTCCGCCTCTCCTATGATGACTCTTGTGCATATACAATATGGGATTTTCTCGCATAAGATACTACGGCATCCTCGACAGTTTCTCAGCATGGTATTTAAGATTGTCTCACTTAATGCTAAAGGGTTAAATTCTCCCTTCAAACGGTCTTTACTATGGAAAGAAACTAAGCACCTTCAAGCTGACATACTCTGTGTACAGGAAACACACATATTACCTGTTGATGTTCCTAGATTAAGGCACAAAAATTTTCCCCATATATTCTCAGCTCCAGCAGTTGGGAGGAAAAAAAGGGGGGTATCCATTGCGTTCAAAGATTCGATTGCACTTTAAGTAGAAAAGGTTGAGACGGATAAAAGTGGGAGATTTGTCATTGTGATAGGCCTTATTAACAATGTTCAATATACAATTGTCTCCTTAAATGCGTCTAATCAACGCCCTTCTGCCTTTTGTTCCTCTCTTCTGCGTAAAGTGTCCAAAATTCAGAAGGGACGTCTCATTGTGTTGGGGGACTTTAATACGGTGATGTGGCATTCTATGGACTCTACCTCCTCAACTGGAGCTAGGGAACCATCGGCAATGGCTAAACTTATGCAATCCCATGATCTGTATGATGCCTGGCGGATCCAACACCTCACTGAGCGTGATTTCACCTTTTTTTTCTGCTGCCCATAAGGTGTACACTAGGATCGATTACTTTTTGGTCAGCAGGCAATTACTGCCCTGCGTAGTCTCCTCAAATGTCTATACCATTACTTGGTCAGATCATGCGCCCATTGCAATTGAAATAAAATAGCAGAACAGTACACTTCTGTACATCACTCCATATGGAGGCTTAATAATTTTATCCTGCAGAGTCCGCGTTACTCACCACAAACCATTGAGTGTTTGCATAATTATTTTAGGGAAAACGATACTGGTGAAATCTCTGAAGGTATTCTGTGGTGTGCTATGAAAGCGACTCTCAAAGGTCATTTTATTAAGCAATCTTCCTATGATAAAAATGCAGAACTCAGTTGTCACTCCAATTACAATCTAGGCTAGCTGAACTGCACCGCTTAAATAAGTCTTCCTACTTGCCTCATAGAGCCGCATTACTTGCTAAACAATTGAAGTTGCGCAGTGCCAAAAACAGAATCTCTTACTTATCCTGCTCTGATGGGTCTAGGGTGTTTTATCCGCATTGCTGATGAGTTTGCTAAGTACTATGCATCATTGTACAACCTTTCAACTGACACGTCCACGCCTCAACCTTCTTTGCCCTCTATACAAACATTTCTAGACCATCTAAATTTACCCTCATTGACAGACAGTCAAAAGCTAGACACATCCTCTGTAGCAATTAAAACCCTGAAAACTGGCAAGTCACCTGGACCGGATGGTCTCACCAATGTATTTTATAAGGCTCATAGAGACCTACTAGTTCCTTACTTAACAAGGCTATTTAATGATGCTGCATCCTCAGGCTCTCTACCTGAAGAAATGCTAAACGCATTGATAGTCACCCTGCCGAAGCCTGGGAAATCTCCAGATGTTCCCTCTAACTTTAGGCCAATATCACTTCTTAACCACCTCCCGACCGCCTAACGCACCGATGCGTCCGGGAGGTGGTTGATTTACTCCTCCTGGACGCATCGGCACGTCATCTCGCGAGACGCAAGATTTCGTCACAGCCGGCCCGCGCATGCGCATCGCGGGCCGGCATTTCGTCGAGAAGTATTTTGTCAGCAACCTGCCGGCCAATGATCGCGGCTGGCAGGTTGCTGATTTTTAAAAAAACCAATCAGAGGCCATATATCAGATCATATTTGTAAATATGATCTGTTATATGGCTGGCCTGCTCCTCTGCTGGTTCTTTTCGTCGGTTGGATCCAGAGGAGGAGCAGGCTACACAGTGATTACACCAAACACCTCATACTAGCCCCAGATCACCCCCCTGAACCCCTATTAACCCTTTGATTAACCCTTTGATCGCCCCTGTCAATCACTAGTGAAAGGAAAAAAGTGATCAGTGCAAACTGTCACTTTTTTTTTTCACTGGTATTGACCGTTAGGTTTTAGGTATAGTTTAGGCCCCTTGGTTAGGTAGTTTAGGGATCAGTTAGCGCCCAGCCCACCGCACCACAGTCACTGATTCACAGATTAGGGTATCGCTAATCAGCATTTGGACTTTTATAGTATCTGGAAGTGATCAAAACTGATCACGGTCAGATCTATAATTGTATTAGTGTCACTTTAGGTTCGCCCTCCACCCAAAACGCAGTGTTTGCCCGATCAGGCCTGATCGGTCGCCCACACGTGCGTTCACCCACGCCCGCCCCACCGCAGTGACCCAAAATTTTTTTTTTTGATCACTGCACATTCACTTTACACGCGCTGCGGCGATAAAAAAAATCTGTTTTGATATTTTTTATCAACCGCAGCGGCCTCCGGTACTTCGCTAGCCTCCCATTTGTAAGACAGGCTTGCTTTTTTTTCTTGGGTAGTCTCAGGGAATACCCCTAAATTTAGTTGCCCACATGTCAAACAGGGGGTATTCTTCTGAAGAGGCCTACAGGCTTCTGACCCAGTCGGATGAGGAATGGGAACCCTCATCTGATGAATCTAGCAGGTCAGAATACGAACCTGTAGAAAGCAGTGGCTCTCTGACCCAAAGTTCGGACGAGGAGGCTGAGGTCCCTGATAGCACCAGGCGTACCCGGCCCTGTGTCGCTAGACCGCAGGTTGCGCAGGATCCGCTTCAAGAGCAGCAGAGTGGGGCTGGTGCTGTCGGATTACGTGGTGATGCATACACCAGCAGCCCAGCCCTTCCTGGACCTAGTACCAGCACTGCCGTAGAACATGGTGAAGTAGCGAGCACCAGAAGGGCAGTTGAAGCTGGTACGGTGGCACGTGCAGTAGTGACCCCGTCGCAGCCACCGCAAAGACGTGCCCGTAGAGCCCCTAGAATCCCTGAGGTGCTGGCAAACCCTGATTGGCAGTCCCCAACTTCAGCCGCACCTGTAGTTCCCCCTTTCACCGCCCAGTCTGGAGTTCGGGTTGAGACAGCTCAGATCGGTTCGGCCCTGGGATTTTTTGAGCTGTTCTTGACTGCGGAGCTCTTAGACTTAGTTGTGGCAGAGACAAACCGGTATGCCACACAATTTATAACCGCTAACCCGGGAAGATTTTATGCCCAGCCTTTCCGGTGGAAACCAGTCCAAGTTTCCGAAATTAAAACTTTTTTGGGCCTTCTCCTCAACATGGGTCTAACTAAAAAGCATGAATTGCGGTCATATTGGTCCACGAACCCAATTCATCACATGCCCATGTTCTCTGCTGCTATGTCCAGGACACGATTTGAGACCATCCTGCATTTCCTGCACTTTAGTGATAACAGCACCTCCCGTCCCAGAGGCCACCCTGCTTTTGACCGGCTCCACAAAATTCGGCCCCTCATAGACCATTTCAACCTGAAATTTGCAGATATGTATACCCCAGAGCAAAACATCTGCGTAGACGAGTCCCTGATACATTTTACCGGGCGCCTTGGCTTCAAACAATACATCCCAAGCAAGCGTGCCCGGTATGGGGTCAAATTGTATAAGCTCTGTGAAAGGGCCACAGGCTATACACACAAATTTCGTGTCTATGAGGGAAAAGATCAGACCCTGGAGCCGGTCGGTTGCCCTGACTACCTGGGGAGCAGTGGGAAGATAGTCTGGGACTTGGTGTCACCCTTATTCGGCAAGGGGTACCATCTTTATGTGGACAATTTTTACACAAGTGTGGCCCTCTTTAGGCATTTGTTTCTAGAACGGATTGGCGCCTGTGGTACCGCGCGAACTAGTCGCGCGGGCTTCCCCCAACGGCTCGTTAGCACCCGTCTTGCAAGGGGGCAGAGTGCCGCACTGTGTAACGAAGAACTGCTCGCGGTGAAATGGAGAGACAAGCGTGACGTTTACATGCTCTCCTCCATTCACGCAGACACGACAATACAAATTGAGCGAGCAACCCGTGTCAATGAAAAGCCCCTCTCAGTCCATGACTATAACCTTCACATGGGAGGGGTGGACTTCAATGACCAGATGTTGTCTCCGTATTTAGTGTCCTGCAGAACCAGACGCTGGTATAAGAAGGTGTCTGTATCTTTAATTCCATTGGCTCTGTATAATAGTTTTGTTCTCTACAATAAGGCTGGGAGAACTGGATCCTTCCTCAAATTTCAGGAAGAGATCATCGAGAACCTCCTGTACCCAGGAGGTTCCGTGGCCCCATCCACCAGTGTAGTTAGCCGTCTACACGAGCGACATTTCCCCAATGTCGTTGCTGGTACCTCAACCCAACCGTCACCCCGAAAAAGATGTTGTGTCTGTAGCAGGAGTGGAATAAGGCGTGACACCCGCTATTTCTGTCCTGACTGTCCTGACCACCCTGCCCTATGCTTAGGGGAGTGTTTCCGGAAGTACCACACACAGGTACACCTAGCATAGGGATCATCTCACCAGGACAGGCACACAGGGCTATTAGGGCCCATTCACTCACACAGCTGCTGCAAACGTCTCCTTTCACCTGAGACAAAGTGCATAACGCACTTCGCCACATCTTTGGGCGATTTGCGCTTTGCACATTGACCCATGGGGAAGGAGAGGTTTGTTCTATAAAGGTAAAAAAAAATGATTTATTCATCCACATCGATTGATGTGAATGGAGAAATCTGGTTTGCCAGGGCATACGAGCTAAGTGGGTATGGATGTTGGGCGGAGCTCCTATGTCCTGGCAGACGCCTTTCCCCTCCTTTTTTTTTTTTTGGGCAGAGATTTTTTCATCCACATTGATCGATGCGAATGAAGAAATCTCTGCCGTTCATTTTTTTCTTTCAGCCCAGAGGCTGAACGGAAAAAAAAAATCTCATTACCTGTATGCTCAATATAAGGAGAATAGCAGAAACTCCTAATGCTGGCCATACATGTAATGATTGCGGAGACCCTCAAATGCCAGGGCAATACAAACAGCCCACAACTGACCCCATTTTGGAAATAAGACACCCCAAGGTATTCGCTGAGGGGCATATTGAGTCCTTGAAAGATTTAAATTTTTGTCCTAAGTTAGCAGAAAGTGAGACTTTGTGAGAAAAAACAAAAAAAAATCAATTTCCGCTAACTTATGCCAAAAAAAATACATTTCTATGAACTCGCCATGCCCCTCATTGAATACCTTCGGGTGTCTTCTTTCCAAAGTGGGGTCACATGTGGGGTATTTATACTGCCCTGGCTTTTTAGGGGCCCTAAAGCTTGAGAAGAAGTCTGGGATCCAAATGTCTAAAAATGCCCTCCTAAAAGGAATTTGGGCACTTTTGCAGCCTAGATGCGCAAAAGTGTCACACATCTGGTATCGCCGTACTCAGAAGAAGCTGGGGAATGTGTTTTGGGGTGTCATTTTACATATACCAATGCTGGGTGAGATAAATATCTTGGTCAAATGCCAACTTTGTATAAAAAAATGGGAAAAGTTGTCTTTTGCCAAAATATTTCTCTCACCCAGCATGGGTATATGTAAAATGACACCCCAAAACACATTCCCCAACTTCTCCTGAGTACAGCGATACCAGATGTGTGACACTTTTTTGCAGCCAAGGTGGGCAAAGGGGCACATATTCCAAAGTGCACCTTTCGGATTTCGCAGGCCATTTTTTACACATTTTGATTGCAAAGTACTTCTCACACATTTGGGCCCCTAAATTGCCAGGGCAGTATAACTACGCCACAAGTGACCCCATTTTGGAAAGAAGACATCCCAAGGTATTCCGTGAGGGGCATGGCGAGTTCCTAGAATTTTTTATTTTTTGTCGCAAGTTAGTGGAATATGAGACTTTGTAAGGAAAAAAGAAAAATCATCATTTTCAGCTAATTTGTGACAAAAAATTTTAAATTCTAGGAACTCGCCATGCCCCTCACGGAATACCTTGGGGTGTCTTCTTTCCAAAATGGGGTCACTTGTGGGGTAGTTATACTGCCCTGGCAATTTAGGGGCCCTAATGTGTGTGAAGTAGTTTGCAATCAAAATGTGTAAAAAATGGCCTGCGAAATCCGAAAGGTGCACTTTGGAATATGTGCCTCTTTGCCCACCTTGGCTGCAAAAAAGTGTCATACATCTGGTATCGCCGTACTCAGGAGAAGTTGGGGAATGTGTTTTGGGGTGTCATTTTACATATACCCATGCTGGGTGAGAAAAATATCTTGGTCAAATGCCAACTTTGTATAAAAAAATGGGAAAAGTTGTCTTTTGCCAAGATATTTCTCTCACCCAGCATGGTTATATGTAAAATGACACCCCAAAACACAAAAGTGCCATAGAAACATAGAATGTGTCGGCAGATAAGAACCATTTGGCCCATCTAGTCTGCCCAATATATCTGAATCCTATGAATAGTCCCTGGTCCTATCTTATATGAAGGATAGCCTTATGCCTATCCCATGCATGCTTAAACTCCTTCACTGTATTTGCAGCTACCACTTCTGCAGGAAGGCTATTCCATGCATCCACTACTCTCTCAGTAAAGTAATACTGCCTTATATTACTTTTAAACCTTTGCCCCTCTAATTTAAAACTGTGTCCTCTTGTGGTAGTTTTTCTTCTTTTAAAAATGCTCTCCTCCTTTACCGAGTTGATTCCCTTTATGTATTTAAAAGTTTCTATCATATCCCCTCTGTCTTGTCTTTCTTCCAAGCTATACATATTAAGGTCCTTTAACCTTTCCTGGTAAGTTTTATCCTGCAATCCATGTACTAGTTTAGTAGCTCTTCTCTGAACTCTCTCTAGAGTATCTATATCCTTCTGGAGATATGGTCTCCAGTACTGCGCACAATACTCCAAGTGAGGTCTTACCAGTGCTCTGTACAGCGGCATAAGCACTTCACTCTTTCTACTGCTTATACCTCTCCCTATACATCCAAGAATTCTGCTGGCATTTCGTGCTGCTCTATTACATTGTCTTCCCACCTTTAAGTCTTCTGAAATAATTACTCCTAAATCCCTTTCCTCAGATACTGCGGTCAGGACTGTGTCAAATATTCCATATTCTGCCCTTGGGTTTTTACGCCCCAGGTGCATTATCTTGCACTTATCCACATTAAATTTCAGTTGCCAGAGTTCTGACCATTCTTCTAGTTTTCCTAAATCCTTTTCCATTTGGCGTTTCCCTCCAGGAACATCAACCCTGTTACATATCTTTGTGTCATCAGCAAAAAGACAAACCTTACCATCGAGGCCTTTTGCAATATCACTTATGAAGATATTAAACAAAATTGGTCCCAGTACAGATCCCTGTGGAACCCCACTGGTAACATGACCTTGTTTTGAATGTTCTCCATTGACTACAACCCTGTTGTCTGTCACTCAGCCACTGCCTAATCCACTCAACAATATGGGAGTCCATGCTCAATGACTGCAGTTTATTGATAAGTCTTCTGTGTGGGACAGTGTCAAAAGCCTTACTAAAATCTAGATATGCGATGTCTACTGCACCTCCACCGTCTATTATTTTAGTCACCCAGTCAAAAAAATCTATAAGATTAGTTTGACATGATCTCCCTGAAGTAAACCCATGTTGTTTTTCAACTTGCAATCCATGGGATTTTAGATGTTCCACAATCCTATCCTTTAATAGGGTTTCCATTAATTTGCCTACTATTGATGTCAGACTCACTGGTCTATAGTTGCTCGATTCCTCCCTACTACCTTTCCTGTGAATGGGCACGACATTTGCCAATTTCCAATCTTCCATCTCAGCCAAATTCCCCTTCAAATGGGCCGGAGGAAGTATTCCTTACTTAGGTATATCCCTCACATTCCCCCTAAGTAACCTCCAGTCTGTTAACTACAATGCTATCATTGCACAAATTAAAAATGACATAGTGGCCTATTCGCAATACCCTCTCTCCTGGTTGGGCCGAATTGTTGTGTCCAAAATGTTTCTTTTGCCAAAGATTTTGTACTAATTTAGGAACTTGCCTGTCATTGTGCCCCGCAGATATATTGCCTCGCTCCAAGCCCTTATATCACAATTTATATGGAAAAAACAAAGGGCGAGAGTAGCGGCTGATATTCTATACAAGCCTGTTAAACTGGGGGGACTGGGATGTCCATGCCTTCCTACCTATTACCAAGCTACTGTGCTCGACCAACTCAAAAGCTGGTGGATTTATGACACCGCGAAAAAATGGGTACAAATGGAAACTAGCTTAACTCGTGCACCCTCATTGCAGCACTTACTTTGGCAGGGATTACTTTCCAAAACGCCCCCTCGATCTCCATCTATCACTAGTCAAGCTGGAATGTCGTTGTGGACCAAGTGTCCCCTTATCCCGAAAATCCTTCCACTCAGGATTATGGATGCTCCCTTGTCAGCTTTCAGTGCCTGCTTGCCGGATACTGATTTCTCACAATGGGAATCTAAAGGAATACTTTCAGTGTCCAGAATTTAACCAATGGGGCCCTTATATCTTTCACAGACTTAAGAGAGCGGTATCAAATCCAGTGGTCTGATTTTTATAAGTACCTTCAATTACGTCACCTCCTAGCATCCAAGAACATTACACACTCCACGCATTCCTCTATGTATGCTGCATATTTCCAGAACCCCAGAATACGGAAGGGAGGCATTTCTGAGGCCTATAGGGGGTTGCAGCTCTCAGTTACTATATCCAGACTAAATGGGAGAAAGATTTAAATAAAACTTTTGCGCCAGCACACTGGGCCTTTGTTTTTTCCCTGAGCTCTAAAACTTCGAAGTGTGTCGACCACCTGGAGGCCTCAAGAAAACTTCTTTATAGGTGGTATTATACCCCTTATCGCCTATCCATTATATACCCAACCACCTCAAATGTTTGCTGGCGATGCCTATCAGCAGTTGGCAACTTAATGCATATCTGGTGGACCTGCCCTGCTGTCAACCGTTTCTGGTCCAACATATTATCACTTATAGGTGCTGTAATACAGGATATAGATACTCTAGAGAGAGTTCAGAGAAGAGCTACTAAACTGGTCCATGGATTGCAGGATAAAACTTACCAGGAAAGATTAAAAGACCTTAATATGTATAGCTTGGAAGAAAGAAGAGACCGAGGGGATATGATAGAAACTTTTAAATACATAAAGGGAATCAACTCGGTAAAGGAGGAGAGCATATTTAAAAGAAGAAAAACTACCACAAGAGGACACAGTTTTAAATTAGAGGGGCAAAGGTTTAAAAGTAATATAAGGAAGTATTACTTTACTGAGAGAGTAGTGGATGCATGGAATAGCCTTCCTGCAGAAGTGGTAGCGGCAAATACAGTGAAGGAGTTTAAGCATGCATGGGATAGGCATAAGGCTATCCTTCATATAAGATAGGGCCAGGGACTATTCATAGGATTCAGATATATTGGGCAGACTAGATGGGCCAAATGGTTCTTATCTGCCGACACATTCTATGTTTCTATGTTTCTATGTAATAGGGAAGGCGCTCCCCATGTCCCCGGAAATAGCATGGCTCTCCTTTGAGCTGGAATGTTTAGATTTAGCGGACCTCGCTATTGCTTTTCATATACTAACAGTAACGAGAGTTGCAATAGCTAAAAGGTGGAAGAGTAGGGACATCCCAACCATACCAGAAATCATTGCTAAAGTCCACTATAATTATGGCATGGAACTACTGATTGCAAAACAGCTGTGCCGGATATCAAGTGTCAGCACCAGGTGGTGAAAATAGGCGTCTTATATATCCAAACACTATCCATCTTTGCCAGATCTACAAGTGTAGGGGATTCATACCTCAATTCTACTGCTTGATTTTAAATGTGGCGAAGTGTTTATCATTGTTTGTTTGTTGGTCGTGCTTTCACGGCCTTGTTTCTTTCTTTGATATACATGAAAACTTTTCATCCGATGTCTTCTATCCTGAATACTTGTAATGTGATGAGCAAAAAATTCCCTGTGAAGGGCTTTTTTACCTGTGATAGTAATTTTGTAATATACCTGTTAAAGTGCCCCTGTGGTCTGTTGTACATTGGTGAGACATCTACCAGAATGAAGGATAGGTTTAGCAATCACAAGTCTACCATACGCAAGAAAAATCTGCTATTACCGATTCCTTTCCATTTTGATAGATGTTCTCACAATGTATCACAGTTAAGATTTCAGATCATTGAACAGGTGTCGCAACCGCGTAGAGGGGGCAACAGGTTGCTGATGCTTAAAAATTGGAAAGTTTTTGGATTCACACTCTTCAAACCCTTGAACCAAGGGGTCTCAATCGGGAGTATGAATTGAATGCGTTTTTGTAGGTTATAGATGATGTATATTTTTTTGATAAGTGATATTTAATGCCATTGTATAAGTTTAAAATTTATATTTATTCGTCTAGTCACAGAAAAAATAACCAGATTCGAAACCCTTAATCCAAGCGTAGCCTGTATCAGATTTATTTATCTCAGGGTAATTATAATTTTTTCCGGCCTTAATGAATCTTGTATGTTTGTGTCACACGTTGCTGGCTTACCTCTGTTATTTTTTCCTTCTCACAGCCCATTTCATCGATATGAAGCTACAAGATGTTTACCAGCATTATGATCATGTATTACAATGTCTCCTGTTGTATTCTATGTTTTGTGTATACAAGTTACTATGGTGATGGGACGTCAACGCGTTTTTGACGCCGGTGATGGCGCACTATTTAAATGTGCTTTTTGTTAATACACACTATGCTTGAAAAAGGCTCGTATTCGAGCCGAAACACGTGTCGCTGCTCTAGCGCTGTATCTTCTCTATGCTTCAATAAAGCAACATCATATTGCACAAGAAGTGAAGTGCCGGTCTTTTCTTTGGACAGTGTATTATACTGAGTAATACACAAACATGTTGCCTAGGAGACCCACCCAAGGGCTGGATCTCCTCCGCTTCCATAGAAGGCAGGTCCATTGGGCTGCCTTCTCACCCATCGGTCACTGCAGCGCAGGGACCCGATGGAGATCTTCACTCACAGCAAACACCTTCTATTCCACAGTCAGCACTGACTGTGGAATAGAAAGGGATAATCCGCTGGCATTGCTGAAAAAGCCTTCTCACCCATCGGTCCCCGTCACTCACAGCAAATGCCTTCTATGCCGCAGTTACAGCAGCACAGACCTCTCACATCCAGTGTCTCCCAGGTGATGTCTCCTCCGATGTAGATGTTCTCTGTCATCATCTTCTCCATTTGGTCCGGACAACTTCTTTTAGCCGTGCCTTGTCCCTGCAGAGTAACCAAAAATAGTAATGGGCCCTGACCAGGGATAAAATGGAGGACGAAAAGTCACACTTCATATTAGCACTGTTGGAGGTAGTCCTAACATGTAATTATTTTTTATTTGAGGATGCTTATTACATCCAGAAGCGTGGGATCGCTATGGGGTCCAATGTGGCCCCGACGTATGCAAACATCTTCATGAGCAGATTCAAGGAAGAGTTTATATACCCATCTAGCCACTACACACGTGTGGTAGGCTGGATGAGGTATATAGATGACATTTTTTTCCTTTGGAAGGGTACATTGGAGGAATTGATGGACTTCATGAAGTACATCAACTCCATCCACGAGGAATTACAGTTTACCCTGGTATCCTCACAGACACAGCTACAGTTTTTGGATACGACAATTTACAGTGCTGGGAACCATTTAAGAACAGACCTGTTTGTTAAACCCACAGACAGAAATAATATGCTTTTATTTCAGAGTGACCATCCAAATTTTATGAAGGAGTCTTTACCGTACAGCCAGCTCTTAAGGGTGAAATGCATTGTCACAGATGACAACACATTAGAGCATCGCCTAGATGAAATGTGCCATAAATTCTACGAAAGAGGGTATCCCAGAAGCCTGGTCAACAGACATAAAAAAAGGGTACAAAAATACCAAAGGAGGGAGCTACTGGGCCCAAAACGTGCACTCAATAAGAAAAAGAGGATACCGTTCGTCTCCACACACACCACCCAAAGTAGACGAATTGTTCAAGTCCTCAAATCCAACTGGCACATACTCAAAGAGACGTTCCCGGATATAGCATAATTCCAATCAGCACCACTCTTGTCCTATAGCAGATCACGGAATCTAGGGGATAGACTAATAAGGGCTGATACTAAAAGCTATGAAGGACCTGTGATAAAAAAGAAAGGCTGCTATCCATGCTGAGCTGTTGCAATTGTAACAGTATGCTTAAGGGGGACAGTTTCACACATCCTAGAACTGGCAAAAGGTTCCCAAGAGGGTTCTACACCTGCAAGTCAGAATATGTTATATACACTCTGCAGTGCCCATGTGGGCTACTCTATGTGGGTGAAACAACACAGGAAATGAGAAATAGACTAAACCAGCACCGTTACCACATACGTAAATTGCTCGCTGGGAAAAAGAATGAGGAACCACAAAAATTTTAACCACCGGTACCGGAACATTTTGTAAAATTCAAACATAATGTTGCGCAACTACGCTTCCGTATCATAGACGGTATACCTCCACAGAGAAGGGGAGGAGATAGGGAAAAGAAACTTAAGAGACTTAAATTAAAATGGATTTTTGAACTCCAAACGCTCGAACTGAATGGTTTAAATAGGGATTTTAGGATTGGCGCTCTTTTCTAATCCAGAAGGAATATTGTGTTCTTCATATCGAATATTATGCAATGCCATTTAGGTGTTGTACCTAACTGTTGGTTATGATTTCAAAGACTAATATATGTCTTTTTTTAACAGATTGGACCCCGAGTGGACGTCTGGTGGGCAGGGCCACAGTGACAGAATCCCCCCCCCCTTTTCAAACAACAGTTGGACGTTGGTAGATATAATATGATCACATAATTTGACTATAATTACATAAGTTGGGGACTAATAGTCTCTTGGGAATGTTATGACTGCAAGTTTAACACTATTGGAGATACAATCTCTCCAAGCATGGTGGCACAAGGTTTGTAGTTGTCTATGATTTAAATTGAGTTTTGAATATACTCCCTTTTAATACAGAGCCTAGTTTGAATTTTAGGTGGCAGCAAACATGCATCCCTTAAAATAGTATTTTGCACCATATTTTGAGTAGTATGTGTTCTTCACTTTAGTAGAGGGCTATTGGGCTGGTATGAATGATAACCCCCGGAGGGAATGAGGGACCTAGGGATGGGTCGCCTGTATCCCCTCCAAGGACGGATGTACATGGTAAACCGTGTCCCGTTACAGAATGAAGGGTTGACGTTTACCATACGCAATGGCGGGCACTTACGTGTGAAGGGGTCTCCTTCCGTTTACCCGGTTGGACCCTTTCACACTGTGGCCTTAAGCGTTGAATGAGTTAGGACTTTGGGGTAGCCGCATATCACTGTGTGGTTCTACCACTGTCCATGTACATGCCTTTTGCCCATCCCCCTACTGAATTGATACACACTGGAAACCAGGAGACGCCACGATTCAAAGTGTTTTGGCGAGCGTCCTGCCTCTACACGCCTGCGCAATCGCATAGGAACGAAGGGGACACAGACATGCCTCCGAGTATATGATATACATATCCCTTTTATACACCCCCACCAGTACTCCACCAGGTGTACCAAAGGAAGTACTGATTTATGAATTTGCAAATCTTGGAAAGATGCAATGCCTTACTGTTTTAAGAGTGTTCTTGATTTATTATTAATTAATTTTTTTGACATGTGTGTTAGCTCCTCCTTAAAGGAGGGTATTTAAGCCTGGTAATTATGTATTGTCAGTTGCTTGAAAAAGACCGTCCAGGTCGAAACGTCGCATGGATTTGATGGAATAAAGGAATTAATGAGAGTGCTGGGGTTTTACTATTTTTGGTTGCCTGTTTGGAGGGATGTTACGGACTGGCGTTCAACACCGCGTGTACCACCACATTAAGGCCAGTATACCCTTCAGTGCTGCTACACCCTTTATTCTATGTTGTCCCTGCAGAGTGTGACACACAGACATCTTAGCTACCTCACTTTTCTATCATTATCTCCCAACCTATAGTCCCAACAGTGTTATCCTGCTGCTTGCTGTGCCTCCCTAATACCCCGAAATACTATCCTGAAGAAATATCAGTGCTATACAGATAGTCCTCCCCATAGTGAGAGTGCTCCACCAAGTCCCACCAATAGTAATTCCCTTCTAGAATGCCCTTATTAGGAATACTGCCCCCTACAGTAATAATACTCCCCAAGAGTGTCTCCATTAGTAGAAGAGCCCTCCAGTATTAATACCCTCACAGAGCCCCAGTACAAATAAAGCCCCCAGTTTAAGTCTAAGGTTAGAGTCTAAGATGTAAAATATGACCTCTATGAAGGTGAGTCACAAAATACAACTTACTTGTTTTTTTGCTGTTCTTGGTTTGTGACTAATACAACAGGGTAACGCCACGCAGAATACACAATGACCCTGTTTAATTTCCATAGTGATGTCACTCGATATATAATCATACAGTTGAGAGAGCTGCAAAGGTGAAGCCTAAAATAACTTGCTGGTTATTGTTTATGTTACTGGTTTGGGGCGGACACCAGCCTATGTGCATACCCCAGCTATTGTTGTAACTATGGAGGCGAGGCAAGAAAGGAACAGCTTCTTTATAGTTCCTGGCTTGTGTTGTCATAGGTCACTTGTAAAATACCTTGTCTACAAAGGTGCATCAGAAAAATACAAGTTGAACCAGGTTCACATCGCCGTTGCATTCTCAATTCTTCTGATCTGTCAGAAGAACAGAAAAATATACAAAAAGCACACAGATTTCCAGCTCCCTGATTTGTTGCTGCTCTGGCAGCGGGAATCTGTACCCCTTTATATTAGCAGGTTCGGGGGCGCTGGCTCAGAAGTGCCTGAAGACTTGAGCAGCGTCCCCCCTCCCCCTACTTTTTTCATTAAGTCACCTGTCGCTGGGCTTTATTAGAGGGGTGTCGCTCAGCTCATGCTGAGTGGATCTTGGTCTTTATATGGTTAATTTATTATTGGTCTTTTGGTATCAGGGCCGTCTTTAATATTGATTGGACCCTGGGAAAAAAATTTACTTGGGCCCCCTGGATCCCGCCTTCCCACACCTTAGCAGGCAATCACGCCCTCCACCACAACATACACACAAAAAATACACACATCTGGTAGAGTGCAGTGAATGACTGTAAATACTTCCAGTTCTGAAGACTCCAGCGGCTCAGGATCAGTGTTCTGGGCAGCTGGGCTCAGGCTGGAAGTGGGCACCGCTCTGCAGGAAGGAGACCAGGGCTCGGCTCACCCTAGTGTTACAGTGCACCCCAGCACCCCACAGTATGCAGTATAGCACCCTATAGTATACAGCACCACACAGTATGCAGTATAGCACCCCACACTATACAGTACCCCACAGTATATAGTAGAGCAGTATAGCAGCCCACAGTATACAGCACCCCACAGTATACAACACCTCACAATATACAACACCCCACAGTATACAACACCCCACTGTATACAGCACCCCAAACTATACACGATACAGCCCCCCACACTATACAGTACAGCAGTATAGCACTCCCCCCCACTATACAGGCCCCCCACAGTATACAGCCCACCACACAGTATACAGGCCCCCACACAGTATACAGGCCACCCCCCACAGTATACAGCCCACCACACAATATACAGCCCATTACACAATATATAGCCCACCACACAATATACAGCCCACCACACAGTATACAGCACCCCACTATACAGTAGTTTACAGTATATTAACATAACAGCCCCTGTCACCTTTTTCTGATGTAATATTTACACAAAAAAGCTCCACAGTTAACTTCTGCAACACTCAGTAGGACCTGTGATGACCTCATAGCCATGTGACCAGTAATTGCTAGGTTACTGGTCACATGGTAATGATGTCATTAAGGTCCTAGATCCAAACTCATTAAGGTCCTAGAATTAAGATCATTAACACAGTACGATCATGATGCCTGTGTAGCCGACAGCCTGACACCCGGGGCAGTAGCTAGCAGGGCTCAAGAGGCAGCTGCCTTGGGCCCCCCAGGAGCAACTGGGCCCAGGGCAGCTGCCCCTTTTGCCCCTTGGTAAAGACGGCTCTGTTTGGTATCGGTTATGGTGGTATTTTTTTTATTTTATTTAAATAAACTTTATTATTTTCTAAGACAAAAATACAATATACAATAGCATAGTATTCAACTATACATAAGTAATTATAAACATTTGACATACTTAACCATATTTACCCCCCCCCCCCTCCCTTATTCCACTGCTGCGGGAACCACCCATATATTAATTTCTCCTTACCTACAACCAAGCTTTTGAGGGAAGGACCCTACCCTCTCTAGAGTTGCTTTAAATTCAATTCTAATTCCAATTTCCCTGCCATCCTCCTATAAGTATCAATATTGTCCATCCGAGCTCTCCATTCATTAATAATAGGACTATTTTTTGTGCCCCAATATTTAACAATCAGGGCCTTCGCTACCACAAAGCCCTCCAGACATATTTGTGTCTGGTAGGGCGTCAAATCAGAAGGTGAGAAATTGCACAATATTGCCTGCATAAAACATTGATTCAGTTTGATCTTATATCTTCTCAATATTTCCTCCTAAATATTAGTCCAAAAACCTCTCACTTTGGGGCAATCCCAAAACAGGTGACCTAGGTCGGCATTTTCTGCAGAACATTTCCAGCACAAGTCCCCTTTTTCCCTGTATATTTTAGCGAGGAAGGCAGGGGAATAATATAGGCGATGTACAACCTTAAACTGGGTAAGTCTATATTTCTGACAAATCGATCCTTTTTTAATATTTTGATATATTATATCCCATTCCAGGTTACTTCCATCACCCAATTCAACCTCCCAGCCGCCCTCACTTTTAAATTTAGTTATTTCCCCTAAGCAGTCCCGAAATCTATGATATATTTGAGAGAGTGTAAGTTGTCTATCCCTAGATCTGAAACAATAATCCAAAAAGGAGTTTGCTCTAACAGTCAAAAGGCTTTTATCCTCAGTATTCCTATATACATGACTAATTTGTGCATATCTATAACTATCCATAAAGGTTACAGGTGTGCCCTTTACCAATATATCCAGAGGGATAATATTACCATGTGATATGTGCGTTAAGCTGTTAATGCCACGTGAATTCCAATATTTGTAATCTACAATTGACATAAATTCTACTAAATTATAATTGTGCCAAAGTGGAGTAAAGTGAGTAGGGTTTTTTACGCCCAATATTTTCTTAATCTTATTCCAAACCCTATTTAGTGTATCACTAATATGACATTGTTTTTTCCTTCTACCCGGATGTCCAGTCTCCAGAATAGAAAAAATATCCCCATATGGCCCCTGAAATTCCCTTGCCAGGATACTTAACAATAGAGCGAACTGGTGGTCTGCGTCCCCGCCCACACACCACTTTATATGAGCGGCAAGATAGTATCCTTGAAGGGAGGGGATGGACAGACCCCCCATCTCTCTCAGAAAGACAGAGATACTTTTGCTTAATCCTGACCCTACCCCTCCCCCAAATCAACTCATTCAACAATTTATCTAGCAGCCCGAAAAAGGAATCATCAATCCATATCGGACACGCATGTCAGGGCATATAAGGCAATAGGGAGAACCACCATCCTTATTAATGCAATTCTTTCCACCTGTGATAAGGGCAACTTCTGCCAAGTCTGGATCTTATCTCTAACCTTATTGATCATAGGGATAATATTTAAGGAGTTATATCTGGACAGATCAGCACTTATTCTAATACCCAGATATCGGATAGAATCAGTTAATCCAAGTAGCCTGATACCAAAGAGCCTGACTGACTCCCAGGTGTGTGGCTAGTGAAATTACATACACCATCTCTACAAATTAAACCGCTGTAAAACATCAATAGACATAATGTGCATCATGCAACCCATCCAGGCAATCAGCCACCGTCCCACAAGTCTCCACACGATGGTCACTTTCACGTTCATATATTCAAGGTCCTTAGGCGGCTCCATCCAGTACATAGACAAAGGTTCATCAAGCTCATCCAAAGTGATCTAGAATGAATGAAATATGTATCAATATACAATAGTTGTATTCACAAGAAAGCGAGCACTGTTATGTATCCCCTACACCAGACAGAAACGTCGAGGACCCCCACGTTAGTGAGTACTGTACACATTCGTTACCCACATAGTTCCCATCTACATTCAGCATTGAGGCCATCAGGCTTCAATGCATGTAACCCATGTATCCACATGATCTCACGTTGTTTTAGTAGTCTTTCCCTGTTGCCTCCCCTTTTATATATATATATTTATATATATATATATACACTCACCTAAAGAATTATTAGGAACACCTGTTCTATTTCTCATTAATGCGATTATCTAGTCAACCAATTACATGGCAGTTGCTTCAATGCATGTAGGGTTGTGGTCCTGGTCAAGACAATCTCCTGAACTCCAAACTGAATGTCAGAATGGGAAAGAAAGGTGGGCTACAACAGCAGAAGACCCCACCGGGTACCACTCATCTCCACTACAAATAGGAAAAAGAGGCTACAATTTGCACGAGCTCACCAAAATTGGACTGTTGAAGACTGGAAAAATGTTGCCTGGTCTGATGAGTCTCAATTTCTGTTGAGACATTCAAATGGTAGAGTCCAAATTTGGCGTAAACAGAATGAGAACATGTATCCATCATGCCTTGTTACCATTGTACAGGCTGGTGGTGTAATGGTGTGGGGGATGTTTTCTGGTCACACTTTAGGCCCCTTAGTGCCAATTGGCCATCGTTTAAATGCCACGGGCTACCTGAGCATTGTTTCTGACTATGTCCATCCCTTCATGACCACCATGTACCCATCCTCTGATGGCTACTTCCAGCAGGATAATGCACCATGTCACAAAGCTCGAATCATTTCAAATTGGTTTCTTGAACATGACAATGAGTTCACTGTACTAAAATGGCCCCAACAGTCACCAGATCTCAACCCAATAGAGCATCTTTGGGATGTGGTGGAACGGGAGCTTCGTGCCCTGGATGTGCATCCCTCAAATCTCCATCAACTGCAAGATGCTATCCTATCAATATGGGCCAACATTTCTAAAGAATGCTATCAGCACCTTGTTGAATCAATGACACGTAGAATTAAGGCAGTTCTGAAGGCAAAAGGGGGGTCCAACACCGTATTAGTATGGTGTTCATAATAATTCTTTAGGTGAGTGTGTATATATATATATATATATATATATATATATTTATTTATATATATATATAGTGATATATATCCTGTTCATTATCACTGTATTTACATGACTCTGTGGAAAGGGTTAATGAATACTGAGAGATTGTTAGGGCTTTGATTGAGAAGCTGGTAATTTTCCACAGCTGCCATAGGGTTTAAAGAAGACCATGTTTTGGAGGGAAAAACCCAGAAGTTGTTTACCACCATGTTACCAGTAAAGAAGCACCCTGGTTTACTGCAGACCCTAACACTCTGGAATTATTACCCATCGTGGTATCGCCCATACGGCGCAGGTAGGAGAGCGTTAGGTCCCGGGCTACTTGAGAAACCTTGACGTGGTGCCCGGGCTTAGACATGTTCTACACCGTAGGACATGTTGACTAATCTCTCAATTTTAAATTCAGTTTGAGGGTTTAGTGAGACCGCAGAGTGCACCTGTATTTGTTGTTGTTTTGTTATATTGTTATATTGATTATTACATCCGCACTTGTTACCTTGTGTGAGATGTCTATTGTGGTACTTGTGGTTCGCCGCGGGCATCCTCCACCGTATGCATTTTGCTGGGGATCGCCATTAGCAACGGGCCACAAGTGCAGGATTTGCTCCCCTATATATATGCGCGACTGCATGTGGGTTTGAGCACCTCCTGCTAATGCCACCTTGTCTTTTTTGGTTTGTATATATAGATTCCTGGAGGTGTATAAACTCCAATTCAAATGTGCCTGTTTTCCATCTACAGGCCACATTTAGGTGCACCTGTGAGGCCTGGGCCATATCAGTCAGTCTTGAGTGGGACTCACAGACTCCTCCCTCCTCCCATTGCAAGCATGGTTACATGCTGGAGGTAACTGGTGAGCTGTTTGTGAGTCGGCCTCATGCTCCTGTAATTTGCCCACTGGCTCCTGGTATCGCCCATACGGCGCAGGTAGGAGAGCGTTAGGTCCCGGGCTACTTGAGAAACCTTGACGTGGTGCCCGGGCTTAGACATGTTCTACACCGTAGGACATGTTGACTAATCTCTCAATTTTAAATTCAGTTTGAGGGTTTAGTGAGACCGCAGAGTGCACCTGTATTTGTTGTTGTTTTGTTATATTGATTATTACATGCGCACTTGTTACCTTGTGTGAGATGTCTATTGTGGTACTTGTGGTTCTCCGCGGGCATCCTCCACCGTATGCATTTTGCTGGGGATCGCCATTAGCAACGGGCCACAAGTGCAGGATTTGCTCCCCTATATATATGCGCGACTGCATGTGGGTTTGAGCACCTCCTGCTAATGCCACCTTGTCTTTTTTGGTTTGTATATACCCATCGGGGTGCACCACGCCTTACCATCCCTTCTGGAGAGCAGCAACACGTGGTGACACCTCGACGGTGTCCGGGGGACCCAGCATAGCATTGGGGCCACCCCAAATCCGGCCACTGCACCTACTTGTAAGATCTTCAGCTGAATCTCTGTAGGAATGTAGTTTATGAGGAGACATGAAGTGCAGAAAGGACGGACAGGACAGACTGTGGCAATGGAGACTGCATACAAGTGCTGCTGCTCATCAGTCACATCTCCTCCTCTCTGTACTTCTTGTCTTCTCATGAACTCCTTTCCTATAGAGATTAATCTGAAGAGCACATTAAACTTTATTCAGGATCATAAAACCTGACAAGTAGAGCAGAGAGGAGGATGAGGAAGCGCTTTACCTCAGTGCTCTGAAGTAACCTTTACTGCTGTGTGATTAGGACAGGTTTTGTGTGTATTAATAGGATGTCAGCCATTTTATTTATCCTAATGATTGGCCCCCACACAAAACAAACCATTATAACTAATGAAAGGTATTTGGGAATATATTTTTATTAAAGTAATATTTAAGCATTTTCATTTTCTTAATTCCTGGAGAACCCCTTTAAGGAGTAAAACAAAGTATGCTAGCATCATAAAGGGGATGTCCATCTGTGCTGTCCTATTTTTTAGTGGCCCTGGCCAGACCTGCGGCAGCGAGCATACTTACCCTATCCCGCTCCTGGGTTTAGCTCCAACACTCATGCGCTGCTTGTCACCCTCAGCAATTCATAATTGCCCATAACTAGCAGATCAGATCCCCTGAAGATGCAAATTTTATGGTTAAACATGTCAGGACTGTGGCTCCAACAGACTCCTTTTATAGTGATCTGCTGGTTATGGATGGTCAGTTATAAACAGGTGAGAGCAATTGTCAATACATTACTGTGCTACTGTACATAAGACTTACATACAGCCTTAGGCCTCTTTCACACTACAGTATGTCCATTTCAGTGTTTTGCGGTCCGTTTTTCACAGATCCGTTGTTCCGTTTTTTTGCTTCCGTTGTGGTTCCGTTTCCGTTCCGTTGTTCCGTTCCGTTTTTCCGTATGGCATATACAGTATACAGTAATTACATAGAAAAAATTGGGCTGGGCATAACATTTTCAATAGATGGTTCCGCAAAAAACGGAACGGATACGGAAGACATACGGATGCATTTCCGTATGTGTTCCGTTTTTTTGCGGACCCATTGACTTGAATGGAGCCACGGACCGTGATTTGCGGCCAAATATAGGACATGTTCTATCTTTCAACGGAACGGAAAAATGGAAATACGGAAACGGAATGCATATGGAACACATTCCGTTTTTTTTGCGGAACCATTGAAATGAATGGTTCCGTATACGGACCGTATACGGAACGCAAAAAACGGACCGCAAAACGGAAAAAAAAACGGTAGTGTGAAAGAGGCCTTAGGGCTCTTTCACACCTGCGTTCTTTTCTTCCGGCATAGAGTTCCGTCGTCGGGGCTCTATGCCGGAAGAATCCTGATCAGTTTTATCCTAATGCATTCTGAATGGAGAGAAATCCGTTCAGGATGCATCAGGATGTCTTCAGTTCCGGACCGGAACGTTTTTTGGCCGGAGAAAATACTGCAGCATGCTGCGCTTTTTGCTCCAGCCAAAAATCCTGAAGACTTGCCGCAAGGCCGGATCCGGAATGAATGCCCATTGAAAGGCATTGATCCGGATCCGGCCTTAAGCTAAACGTCGTTTCGGCGCATTGCCGGATCCGACGTTTAGCTTTTTCTGAATGGTTACCATGGCTGCATACTTACCGTCCGTGCGGCTCCCGGGGCGCTCCAGAGTGACGTCAGGGCGCCCCAAGCGCATGGATCACGTGATCGCATGGCACGTCATCCATGCGCATGGGGCGCTCTGACGTCATTCTGGAGCGCCCCGGGAGCCGCACGGATGGTAAGTATGCTGCTCCCCCGCTCCCCACTACTACTATGGCAACCAGGACTTTAATAGCGTCCTGGCTGCCATAGTAACACTGAAAGCATTTTGAAGACGGATTCGTCTTCAAATGCTTTCAGTTCACTTGCGTTTTTCCGGATCCGGCGTGTAATTCCAGCAAGTGGAGTACACGCTGGATCCGGACAACGCAAGTGTGAAAGAGGCCTTATACAGCCTCTATCAGCAGGATCAACCCTATTAAGTCAGACATACTGCCTGGTAGGGTTAATCATGCTGAGATATATCTTCATTTTTAGTCATATGAGCAAATTTGGAGCACTGCTTTTGTAATGTATGCACACTTACCCCTTCCCTTGTTTGACAGGGCTAGACATCAGCATGGTGAGGGCAGAACTGCTTCTCATATTTTGCCTTGCACCCCAAAGACCCACCAACACCAAGGGCACGCGAACCACCATCAGACAGGAGAACCCCAATATCAGGGTGTGCCCCGGGGGAACCTGGGTGCGTCTCCCCTTCACTGCAGGGGTCCAGGAAGCACCAGAGCAAGGACTGCCATTGTGAGTACTAGTAGTGAATACTACTCCCGTCAGTTCCACCCCCATGCTCTACCCCAGTCCCTTCCCGGGCTTGCTGCACTTTTGTATTATGGACTAACTAAGCATCTCTCAAGCTGTTCATTCAGCCTCTCACAGAAAGTCTCACACTCTGAGACCTCATGCTCATGCGGATAGGATGGGGACCCATTCATTTCAATCGGTCAGCCAAAAAATGCTGATAGTTCATCCGTTTGTGTTCCGGGTCCGTTGTCCGTGTTTCCCTTCAGCAAAAAAAATAGCGCATGTCCTACATTTTTCACATTTGCGGACAAGGATAGCCATTTATTGCAAGGGATCTGTTAAAAAAAACGGATCCTCCCAAAAAAACGGATGCCGCATCCGAGGTTTTTTAGCAGACGCACAATTTGCGGATGCAAAAAACAACTGTCGTGTGCATGTGGCCTTAGGCCATATGCTCACGACCGTATTTGTTTTGCGGTCCGCAATAAAAACGGATGACGTCCGTATGGCATCCGTTTTTTGTGTGGATCCATTGTAATAATGCCTATCCTTGTCTGCAAACTAGAAAAAAATAGGACATACACTATTATTTTTGCAGGGCAACGGAACGGGCATACTGATGTAATATTATCACATTAAGGCTACATGCACACGAACGTTGTTTGTTTCCGTGTCCGTTCCGTTTTTTTTGTGGATAGGATGCCACCTATTTGTTTCAATGGGTCCACAAAAAACGCGGACAGCACACCGCGTGCTGTCCGCATCAGTATGTCCGTTCTGTTGCTCCGAAAAAAATAAATAATGCATGTCCTATTTTTTTATTAAAAAAACGGATGCCATACGGAACGTCATCCTTTTTTTGGCGGATCCGCAAATTGGGGACCGCAAAACACATACGGTCGTGTGCATGTAGCCTAACTCTTCTCATGCAACTCTTCAGCTGCCAAACACCAAAACAAAGAACCAATGAAACATAGGATTCTTAAAGGACTACTTCCACAAGATACTGGGGACATCCTCGGCTTCATGGGGTTTACTGATACTGCAGTGAGCCCCCATAGGGAGCCGGTGTAGAGGATGGGAGTGGTAGTGGCCCTAAATTAGTGTTGTGTTACGGTGTCTGAACTCAGGCTGTCGCTCCATGGGGTCTGTTGCAGTAAAAGTTATTGTACTGAAGAATGAAGCCATAGTTGAACATGACATAGTTACTTAGAACTTGAAATGCATACATATAGCAGCAGCAGTTTTTAATGCTATTCTTCTCTGACACTAAATGAGGAGGTATGGTGGCAGGGTGAATGGCTGCAGCTTGGCACTTAGATGATACTGACCTAGTGGCTGTTTGGTGATGGGTGGCCCAACTGTAGTCCCTCTCCACACACAGTGGGCCAGATTTATCATTACTCTGACAGCTCACTCCACTTTAGCATATGGCTAAAGTCAGTTTTAGCCAAGTCAGATTTATGATTGGCCCTTTAAGACTGTAATAAATGTGGTTTGACGGTAGCAGTTTATCCGTCAGTAAGCAGCTTTACAAAAGTCGCACATCTTTACGAAAAAGTCGCAAGTTTTTATGAAAAAGTCGCATGTTCTATTAAAAAGTCTCATAAGATAAGCTTGGTCCTCACTGGAGTGAAATTGCGTCTTTTTTGCAACTTTTTAAATAGTCCCAATAGTAAATCTGTCTAGAGATGAATTTACATAAGAAAACACGCCCACTTTCAGAAAACTGGGGAGCATAGTGCAGAGCAGAAAAAAGTCGCAAATTCGGGACTTTTTCACTCCATTATTCTGACCTGAGCTAATGATAAATCTGGCCCAGTGTCTTCAGTATGATTCTTTAAAGTGGATGCTCTGCGAGCTACTTCCCAACTCTCTGCCAGGAGAGGGAACTTTGGATACTTGACCTGGATATAGTTATTTGGAGTTGTTGCTGTACGAGCTACTTCCCAGCTCCCCCAGTAACAAGACAGGACCTCTCATGTACTCGCTCTTCCTTCCACTCCTCTAAACTACTCTCTCCCCTAGACCTCCCTCTCCTGGCAGGAAACAATTGATTTATTATGTACGTAAATAGAGTTGAGCGAACCCGAACTGCAAAGTTTGGGTTCGTACCGAACTTTGCTAGTTCAGGTACCCGGACCCAAACCCGGACTTTTTCACTGAAGTTCGGGTTCGGTGTTTTTATTTTTTTCTGTTATAATATGGTTATAACGGAAACTAATAGCATTCTTAAAACAGAATGCTAAATAAAATGTCTATTAAAGGGTTAAAAATAAAAAATAAACTCACTTCATCCACTTGATCGCGCAGCCGGTATTTTCTTTTCTTCAGGACCTGCAGAAGGACCTGCGATGATGTCACCACGCTCACCACTGAGCGCGGTGACGTCACCGCAGGTCCTGCTGAATGAAGATAGAAGGTGAGTTTTTTTTATTTTTAACCCCTCAATAGACATTTTCTTTAGCATTCTGTTTTAAGAATGCTATTATTTTCCGTTATACCCATGTTATGACGGAAAATAATAAAGTGAAGTTCGGGTCCCCATTGACTTAAATGGGGTCCGGGTTTGGGGTCTGGCTTCGGGGTGAAGTTCGGGTCCCGAACCCGAACTTTGACCTGAGGTTCGGCCGAACCCGGCAAACCCTATACGCAAATGTAGGAATAGGGGCTAAGTAGATCGTAGTAAGGATTGACCAACAGCTTAGGCTACTTTCACACTGCCGTTTCTGGGTCCGCTTGTCAAATCCGTTTCAGGGCTCTCATAAGAGGCCCAAAACTGATCAGTTTAGCCCCAATGCATTCTGAATGGATAAGGATCCGTTCAGAATGCATCAGTTTGCCTCCGTTCAGCCTCCATTCCGCTCTGGAGACGGACACCAAAACGCTGCTTGCAGCGTCTTGATGTCCGTCTGACGAAACTGAGCCAAACTGATCCGTCCTGACTTACAATGTAAGTCAATGGGGACGAATCCGTTTTCACTGACACAATATGGTGCAATTGAAAACGGATCCGCCTCCCATTGACTTTCAATGTAATTCAAAACGGATCCGTTTGCATTGTTCGTGGTAATGCAAACCGATCTGTTCTGAACGGATACAAGCGTTTGCATTATAGGTGCGCAGGTGTGAAAGTAGCCTTAGGCCGAGTTCACACTTTAGTTATTTGGTCAGTTATTTTGATCAGTTATTGTAAGCCATTACCAGTAGTGAAGCCTACTCAGATATAAAGTGTAATGAAAAGATATTGACCTGTTTAATATTTTTGTCCCACACCTATTTTTGCTTCTCTATAACTGATGGAAATAACTGACAAAAAAACTGAAGTGTGAACTCAGCCTAGGGCCTCATGCACACGGACGTTTTTTTTCACGGTCCGCAAAACGGGGTTCCGTTGGTCCGTGATCCGTGACCGTTTTTCCGTCCGTGGGTCTTCCTTGATTTTTGGAGGATCCACGGACATGAAAAAAAAGTCATTTTGGTGTCCGCCTGGCCCTGCGGAGCCAAACGGATCCGTCCTGAATTACAATGC
This sequence comes from Bufo gargarizans, assembly GCF_014858855.1. Taxonomy (NCBI): domain Eukaryota; kingdom Metazoa; phylum Chordata; class Amphibia; order Anura; family Bufonidae; genus Bufo; species Bufo gargarizans. The sequence goes on from NC_058085.1 coordinate 95,584,061, forward strand.
AAGTCAATGGGGACGGATCCGTTTGATGTTGACACAATATGGTGCCATTTCAAACGGATCCGTCCCCATTGACTTTCAATGTAAAGTCTGGAGTTCTGTTATACCATCGGATTGGAGTTTTCTCCAATCCGATGGTATATTTTAACTTGTAGCGTCCCCATCACCATGGGAACGCCTCTATGTTAGAATATACTGTCGGATATGAGCTACATCGTGAAACTCATTTCCGACAGTATATTCTAACACAGAGGCGTTCCCATGGTGATGGAGACGCTTCAGGTTAGAATATACAAAAAAACTGTGTACATGACTGCCCCCTGCTGCCTGGCAGGTGCTGCCAGGCAGCAGGGGGCAGACCCCCCCCCCTGTTTTTAACTCATTGGTGGCCAGTGGGCCCCCCCTCCCCTGTTGTTAACTCGTTGGTGGCCAGTGTGCGCACCCCCCTCCCTCCCTCCCTCTATTGTTTTAATACATTGGGGCCAGTGTGCGCGCGCCCCCCAACCCCCCCTCCCTCCCTCTCTTGTTTTAATACATTGGGGCCAGTGTGCGCGCGCCCCCCCAACCCCCCTCCCTCCCTCTATTGTTTTAATACATTGGGGCCAGTGTGCGCGCGCCCCCCAACCCCCCCTCCCTCCCTCTCTTGTTTTAATACATTGGGGCCAGTGTGCGCGCGCCCCCCCAACCCCCCTCCCTCCCTCTATTGTTTTAATACATTGGGGCCAGTGTGCGCGCGCCCCCCCAACCCCCCCTCCCTCCCTCTATTGTTTTAATACATTGGGGCCAGTGTGCGCACCGACCCCACCCCCCCACCCCCCTCCCTCCCCCCATTGTAATCATCATCGGTGGCAGCGGAGTAGAAGATTTTCATACTTACCTGGCTGCTGGCTGCTGCGATGTCTGCGTCCGGCCGGGAGCTCCTCCTACTGGTAAGTGACAGCAATGCGCCGCACAGACCTGTCACTTACCAGTAGGAGGAGCTCCCGGCCGGACGCAGACATCGCAGCAGCCAGCAGCCAGGTAAGTATGAAAATCTTCTACTCCGCTGCCACCGATGATGATTACAATAGAGGGAGGGGGGGGGGGGGGGGTTGGGGGGGGTGCGCACACTGGCCCCAATGTATTAAAACAATAGAGGGAGGGAGGGGGGGTTGGGGGGGCGCGCGCACACTGGCCCCAATGTATTAAAACAATAGAGGGAGGGAGGGGGGGTTGGGGGGCGCGCGCACACTGGCCCCAATGTATTAAAACAATAGAGGGAGGGAGGGAGGGGGGTGCGCACACTGTGCCACCAACAGTTAACAACAGGGGAGGGGGGGGGCCGCACAATGATATTCAAACTGGGGAGGGGGGGGGTCTGCCCCCTGCTGCCTGGCAGCCCTGATCTCTTACAGGGGGATATGATGGGGTTAATTGTACTATCATATCCCCCTGTAAGAGATCGGGTGCTGCCAAGCAGCAGGGGGCAGTCTTGTACACAGTTTGTAGTGTATTCTAACTAGAAGCGTCCCATCACCATGGGAACGCCTCTGTGTTAGAATATACTGTCGGATCTGAGTTTTCACGAAGTGAAAACTCAGCTCTGAAAAAGCTTTTATGCAGACGGATCTTCGGATCCGTCTGTATGAAACTAACCTACGGCCACGGATCACGGACACGGATGCCAATCTTGTGTGCATCCGTGTTCTTTCACGGACCCATTGACTTGAATGGGTCCGTGAACCGTTGGCCGTGGAAAAAATAGGACAGGTCATATTTTTTTCACGGCCAGGAAACACGGCTCACGGATGCGGCTGCCAAACGGTGCATTTTCCGATTTTTCCACGGACCCATTGAAAGTCAATGGGTCCGTGAAAAAAAACGGAAAACGGCACAACGGCCATGGATGCACACAACGGTCGTGTGCATGAGGCCTAAGGCTGGGTTCACACCTGAGCGGTTTACAGCGCGCTCCTACGCGCTGTAAAACGCTCAACAAGGAGAAACCAATGATTCCCTATGGGAATGGTTCTCACCTGGGCGTTTTACAGCGCGTACGATCGCGCTGTAAAACGCCCGACGACCCAAAAAGTACATGAGCATTTTTGGGGCGTCTTGTCGCGCGTTCCCGTACATAGACTTTCGGGAACGCGCGACAATGGGCGTTCGCTTGTCTCTGTATGCGCGATTGCAAACGCCGATACTATTGCGCATACAGAGCGCTCCATCGCGAACGCTCAGGTGTGAACCCAGCGTGAGGGCTTATTCAGAAGACTGTATGAAAGGCTCCGCATCCGTTCTGCAATTTTGCGAAAGGGGTGCGGACCCATTCATTTCAATGGTCCTGCAAAAGATGCGGACAGCACACGGTGTGCTGTCCACATCTGTAGTTCCGTTCTGCAGCCCTTCAAAAAAGGGTGAGCATTTCTATGATAGGGACGGCCATGTGCGGTCTGTAAAATGCAGAATGCACACAGCCGGTATCTGTGATTTGCAGATCCGCAATTTAGGGACCACAAAACACTTACGGTTGTCTGAATGAGCCCTTAGGCTAGTTTCTCACTAGCGTTCAGAGATCCAGGAGGTTGTTCTGCATATTTGCTGGGTTGTGGCCGGATATCCATGGGTCACCATTATAGTTAATGGCGCTGGTGGGCATTCAGACAGCACACGGCTAGATCTGCCAGTCTGTTTCTCCACATGAGCACTAATGAAGAATACCGCTCCATAGCTCTGAAGTTTGGCTCACTGACGTGTATAGCTATATTGCATGTGAACTAGAGATGAGCAAACTTCTTGAAGTTCGTTTCATGTCCAATTAGTTGCATTTTTTGAAAAATTCCATTAGTGTCCGAATAGATTCTACAAGAATCAAATATGGTCCAACTGGCCTAAAATTGGGAGATTAGTCAACATGTCCTACGGTGTAGAACATGTCTAAGCTCGAACACACCGCCAAGGTTTCTCAAGTAGCCCGGGACCTAACACTCTCCTACCTGAGCCGTATGGGCAATACCAGGAGCCAGTGGGCAAATTACAGGAGCATAAGGCCGACTCACAAACAGCTCACCAGTTACCTCCAGCATGTAGCCATGCTTGCAATGGGAGGAGGGAGGAGTCTGCGAGTCCCACTAAAGACTGGCTGATATGGCCCAGGCCTCACAGGTGCACCTAAATGTGGCCTGTAGATGGAAAACAGGCACATTTAAATTGGAGTTTATACACCTCCAGGAATCTATATATACAAACTAAAAAGACAGGGTGGCATTAGCAGGAGGTGCTCAAACCCACATGCAGTCGTGCATATATACAGGGGAGCAAATCCTGCACTTGTGGCCCGTTGCTAATGGCGATCCCCAGCAAAATGCATATGGTGGAGGATGCCCGCGGCGAACCACAAGTACCACAATAGACATCTCACACAAGGTAGCAAGTGCGGATGTCATAATCAATATAACAATATAACAAAACAATAGCAAAGACAGGTGCACTCTGCAGTCTCACTAAACCCTCAAACTGATTTTAAAATTGAGAGATTAGTCAACATGTCCTACGGTGTAGAACATGTCTAAGCCCGAACACCACGCCAAGGTTTCTCAAGTAGCCCGGGACCTAACACTCTCCTACCTGAGCCGTATGGGCAATACCAGGAGCCAGTGGGCAAATTATAGGAGCATGAGGCCGACTCACAAACAGCTCACCAGTTACCTCCAGCATGTAGCCATGCTTGCAATGGGAGGAGGGAGGAGTCTGCAAGTCCCACTCAAGACTGGCTGATAAGGCCCAGACTTTCATAGAGGTCATATTTTACTTCTTAGACTCTGATCTTAGACGTAAACGGGGGCCTTATTTGTACTGGGGGCTCTGTGAGTGCATTATTAGAGGCCTTTTCTACTAATGAAGACACTTTTAGGGAGTATTATTACTGTTTGGGGCACTGTAGGGGGCAGTATTACTAACAAGGGCATTCTAGAAGGGAATTACTATTGGTGACACTTGGTGGAGCACTCTTAGGGTCCATTCACACGTCCGCAATTTCTTCCCGCATTTTGCGGAACAGAATTGTGGACCCATTCATTCCTATGAATGGACACGGAATTGCGGATCCGCACTTCCGGGTCCGCACTTCCGTTCCGCAAAAAAATAGAACATGTCCTATTCTTGGCCGCAATTGCGGACAAGAACAGGCATATTCTATTTGTGCCGGCAATGTGCAACGGCAAAACACGTTGCGGACGTGTGAATGGAGTCTTAGGGTCCATTCACACATCCGCAAAATGGGTCCGCATCCGTTCCGTAATTTTTCGGAACGGGTGCAGACACATTCATTTTCAATCGGGCCGGAATGGGCTGTCCGCATCCGCATCCATGCTTCCGTTTCCGCAAAAAAATAGAACATGTCCTATTCTTGTCCGCAATTATGGACAAGATTAGGCATTTTCTATTATAGTGCCAGCAATGTGGGGTCTGCAAATTGCGGAATGCACATTCCCGGTGTCCGTGTTTTGCCGATCCGCAAAACACTTATGGACGTGTGTAGCCGAGGAGATCCAGCCCTTGACTGGGTCTTCCTAGACAACATGTTAGTGTATTACTCAGTGTAATAGGCAATGCATTATAATACAGATGTATTGTAATGCATTGCAGGGGATCAGACCCCCAAAAGGATCAGACCCCCAAAAGGTATCGCCACGTCCAGAACGACTGGCTCTATAAATATATCACATAATCTACCCCGTCAGATTAACGCCGTAAAAAAATAAAAATAAAAATAAAAACGGTGTCAAAAAAAGATATTTTTTGTCACCTTACAGAGGACAGGGAGTCTGAAAGGACTGTCTGGCATAAAACCCGACCTCTGGCCACCCTAGGGGCAGGCTGCTGTGGAGGTCACAGTTAGGAGGACGGTCTGCTATGGAGGTCAGTGTTAAGTGGCATATTGTTGTAGAGCCCACTGTTAAGGGGACAGCGTATTGTGGAAATCACTGTTAAGGAGATGGAGTACTATAGAGGTCACTAATAAAGGGTCGGGCTGCTGTGGAGGTCACTTAAGGGGGCAGGGTTGCTGTGGAGGCCACTTTTAAAGGGGTGTGCTGCTGTGGAGGTCACTTTTAAGGAGATGGGGTACTGTGGAGGTTACTAATAAAGGGGCTGCCACTGTGGAGGTCACTGTTAAAGGGGTGGGCTGCTGTGGAGGTCACTGTGAAAGGGGTGGGCTGCTGTGGAGGTCACTGTTAAAGGGACGTGATGCTGTTGAGGTTACTGTTAAAGGGGCGGGCACTGTGGAGGTCTCTGTTAAGGGGGCAGGGAATGTGGAGGTCACCGTTAAGGAGACGGTCCGCTACCGAGGTCAATGTTAAGGGGCGGGGTGCTGTAGAGGTCACATTTTAAGGGAGCAGAGTACTGTGGAGGTTACTGTTAAGGGGGCGGGTTATTGTGGAAATCACTGTTAACGAGACGGGGTACTGTGGAGGTCACTAATAAAGGGGCAGCCACCAGTGGCGGATTACAATAGGGACGTTCGGGTCGGCAGCCCCGGGCCCAGCACCGCTGGGGGGCCCAATGCCGACCTGAACGCCCACATACTGCGGCGGGGCACGGGAGCGCATAGCTCCCTGTCCCGTCGCCTATCACCACCATAGGCTTCAGGCCTACTAGGCCTGAGGCCTGTGCGGTAGTGAAATCCCGGCGCAGGCGTGCGTGATGACCTCTTCACGCACCTGTGCCGGGACACAGCACATTGACGATTTGACGTGTGCACGCCTGCCTCATCCCGCCTTGAACCTTCGTTTGCGAGCAAGTGCCTGGCCCTGGACAGTGAGTATTTAGCTTTTAATTTTTTTTTATGTGCCTACTTTGGGAGACATGTGGGGGACGACACACAGGGGAGGACATATTAGGGAAGAGTCGAGACCTCAAGTACATGGGAGGGGGAATGTGGGGGCTGTGTGGGGCTAAATTATAATGGCATTGGGAGGGACTACTATGTGGGGGCAAATTATTATGAGAGGGACTACTATGTGGGGGCAAATTACTATATGGGACAGTGTGGGGGCAAATTACTATATGGGGGCAGTGTGGGGGCAAATTATGGGAGGGACCCGGACTACTATGTGGGGGCAAATTACTATATGGGGGCAGTGTGGGGGCAAATTATGGGAGGGACCCGGACTACTATGTGGGGGCAAATTACTATATGGGGCAGTGTGGGGGCAAATTACTATGTTGGGGCAGTGTGGGGGGGTAAATTATTATGGGACGGACTATTATGTGGGGGCAAATTACTATATGGGGCTGTGTGGGGCCACATTATTATGGGAGGGACTACTATGTGGGGTCAAATTACTATATGGGGGCAGTGTGGTGGAAACTATTGTGTGGGGGCAGTGTGGGGTAATTGCTATGTGGGGACAGTGTGGGGAAATTGCTATATGGGGACAGTGTGGGGGCAGTGTGGTGGAAATTACTAGGTGGGGGCAGTGTGGGGGCAAATTACTATGTGGGGGAAATTGCTATGTGGGGACAGTGTGGTTAAATTGCTATGTGGGGGAAATTACTATGTGGGGGCAGTGTGGTGGAAATTACTATGTGGTGGCAGTGTGGGGGAAATTACTATGTGGTGGCAGTGTGGGGGAAATTACTATGTGGGGGCAGTGTGGGGGAAATTACTATGTGAGGGCAGTGTGGGGCAAATTACTATGTAGGGGAAATTACTGTGTGGGGCAAGCAAACTACTATATGGTGGCAGTTTGGGGGAAATGACTGTGTGGGGGCAAATTACTATGGGGGGATTACTATGTGTGGGCAGTGTGGTGGAAATTACTATATGGGGGTGTTGCTATTGGGGAGGCACTGTAGGGGCAATTCTATTATTTCTGGGGACACTATACAGGGATTATTGCCTGGAGCACAATAGAGGGTGGTATTATTACTCGGGGCACTCTAGGGGACATTATAACTGCTGTGGACACTATAGGAACATTTGTGGTAATTTATCAAACTGGTGTAAAGTAGAACTGGCTTAGTTGCCCATAGCAACCAATCAGATTCCACCTTTTATATTTGACAGCTCTTTTGGAAATCCAGTTCTACTTTACACCAGTTTGATAAATGACTCCAATTATGTCTATTAGGGTCACTATTTTTTCAGCAGTATAGTTCCTGGGGCATTGGGGAGCACAACGGGCACAGTATTGGGGGTGGCAGGATGACACTGTGGGGACACCAGGATGGGGAGGTTGATGGAAAAATTGAGAAATCTAACGTGTCTGTGTTACAAACTGTAGAGACGAGATGTGGCTGAAAGAATTTGCCATGGAGGTCTGGGTCAAATGGAGGAGAAGAGGAAAGAGAAGGTCTACATGACAGGAGATGTCACTGGATGTAAGAGGTGTGTGGTGCTGTATTCTCCTACATGTCTTTTTTATTATAATTATATGTATTTTAAATTTGGCGACCAAATTTTTCAGTGTAGGACCCAATTTGGGGTATTTTTCTTTGTCTGTAGATGTCATATGGCCTAGGAAGAGACTGTGGCGCTCATGAAGCACCGCAGCCTCTTCATACAAAAAAAAAACTAAACTAAAATGGGGGGGGGCCCAAGTTGGTTAGACAGCCCCGGGCCTATCATGCACTTAATCCGCCCCTGGCGGCCGCTGTGGAGGTCACTGTTAAAGGGACGGGGTACTGTAGATGTCAGTGTTTTAGTGGATACTGACACACACAAACATTAATTGAAATAGATTAAATATACCCGTGCGAAGCCGGGGTCCTTCTGCTAGTTGTTAATATGGTTGAAAAAAATCATAAGTACATCAAGTTCAACCAAATTTTTTAAAAGGCAATAATGAAAGTACAATACAAATTTTAAAATCAGTTTGAGGGTTTAGTGAGACTGCAGAGTGCACCTGTCTTTGCTATTGTTTTGCTCTATGAAGGTGAGTCACAAAATACAAGTTACTTGTTTTTTTGCTATTCTTGGTTTGTGACTAATACAACAGGGTAACGCCACGCAGACTACACAATGACCCTGTTCAATTTCCATTGTGCTGTCACTCGATATATAATCATACAGTTGAGAGAGCTGCAAAGGTGAAGCCTAAAATAAGTTGCTGGTTATTGTTTATGTTACTGGTTTGGGGCAGACACCAGCCTATGTGCATACCCCAGCTATTGCTGTAACTATGGAGGCGAGGCAAGAAAGGAACAGCTTCTTTATAGTTTCTGGCTTGTGTCGTCATAGGTCACTTGTAAAAATATACAAAAAGCAGATATTGTATTTTTTTTTTTTATTCTTTTTATTGAACACACAAAGCCAATTATGATGACAATCTTTGTACATATTCCATGACATAATGTACATCAGTAATGTTGATAATGACACAAAAGTGACACGACTTTGCAAAATAAAAGAGAAAAAAAATAACACAATAAACTTTTATGCTGTATGCAATCTTTTGCTTATTCTTTTCTAGACAAGAGTTATTTGCATGGCTGAGTAAAATCTTCTAGTATAACCCCCCTCATAGTTTCCATTGCTTTCACCTGTACCTACTATTTTTGCATGTCAAGGGTTTTACATTTATCCGACTTGTTCCGCATTTAGAGCTTCAGTTAGTCTTCTAGCAGAATAAGCTGTCCTAGGAGACGCACACCATGTCCCCCACACTTTTTGAAATTTGGGCGAGCAGCCTCTATTCTTATACACTATGTTTTCATATGGTATGACAGTGTTAACCAGTTGTTTCCACTGCCCTGTCCCCCATCCATCTCATGGCTATTGCCTTGCGTGCTAAAAACAATGTCTCTCTCAGAAAAATCCTTGTGTGGTGTGGGTATACAATTTCATCTAGTATTCCAAATATGCAAATTTTCGGGTCTAGTGGGAGTGTGTTGCCTATAAGACCTGAGAGCAAGTTTATAACTTCACCCCAAAATGATTGTAAAACTGGACACGCCCAGATGAGGTGCCAGAAATCAGCGCCCTCTGACGTGCATCTATGGCATTCGGAGTCAGTACGTCTGCCTATCCTGAATAGTCTGGACGGAGTTAAGTAACTTTGGTGTATTATACATACTTGAATAAATTTGTTATTTATGGCCGGCGACACTAGTGTGGGGGATTCCAGCACATCCTCTATATCTTCTTTGGACAAGTCAGGAATCACAGCTTTCCATTTATCCAAGGCTAACATAGGGGTACCTTTCAGCTTGACATCTAAGAGGTGAGTGTATAATGCTGAAATGAAGCCTCGTGGTCCTTGAGAGCGTATAATACCAATCATCGGAAAAGAGGAGAAGAGGACTGGGTTGTTCCGATAATGTGTCTGTAGGGCATGCCTCAACTGCAGGTATCTAAAAAAGGCCTGTCTCGGTAGCTCATATTTACGACTCATAGATTCAAAATCATTGAAAACATTATTTGTATACAGATTTCCCATTGTGATAACCCCACGTTCCTTCCAGAATGTTTTGCCCTGTAGTGTCAACAAATCAGGGAACATGGGGTTATCCCAAACTGGGGTCTCCAACAGATCCGTCTCCATATTATGCAGACGCTTGCAGGCTGTCCACACCTGGACTGCCACTCTGTGGATCGGTAATAATTTGCGAGGGAACAATTTCGGTTGTTCTAGAACCGGCCATAGGGTAGTGAGACCCAGAAACTCGGCCAATTGTTTCTCCTGTCTACAGAGAGGACCTTCCGGATTCAACCATGACTTGATATTCCTCAATTGCCCTGCAAGGTAGTACAAGTGAATGTCTGGTAGAGACATACCTCCTTCTTTTTTAAAGCGGGTTAGATTCCCCATTGACAGCTTGGGTCTATTAGCTCCCCAGATAAAGGGTGAAAGCAAAGAGTTAATTTTTAGAAAAACAGCTTTTGGGATTAAATATGGAGCATGCTGTAGAATATACAGACACTTTGGCAGAATGATCAGTTTTATCAGATTTATTCTCCCTGAGACTGATAGAGGCAATCCTTGCCATACCCTACATTTTTCTTTGCAATATGTTATAAGTGGCTGAATATTTAGATCATGATAGGACATGACATCCTTTGTTATGTATATACCTAGGTATTTATAGCTATTTACAATGGGTAATTCCCCTCGGCCAACGCTGTCATCCATCTGGTACAGTGGACACAGAGTCGATTTGGACCAATTTATTCTTAATCCTGAAAACTGGCTAAACTGTTCTATTATAGCAATTGCCCTAGGAAGTGTGGATTCAGTCTGTGACATGAAGAGCACCATGTCATCAGCATATAGGCCCACTCTATCTTCTTGTTCCCCTATACGGGTTCCCTGGAACTGTGAGTCTGCCCTGAATTGTATAGCTAATGGCTCTATGGCTAAGGCGAACAATAAAGGTGACAGAGGACATCCCTGCCTGGTACCTCGCCCCAGACTGAACCTTTCTGAGAGCATCCCATTCACCAATATGTCCGCTCTTGGGCGTTTATATAACATTTCCACCCACTGCAGATATCTAGGGCCAAAACCAAATTTTTTAAGGATCTGGAATAAATAGGGCCATTCAACAGTCGAAAGCCTTCGCTGTGTCTAAAGACGCCAGGGCCCATTCCTCCTGTCTCTGGAGCCCAATCTGGGTCACCACTTGCACCCTCCTAATATTATCAGTGGTAGACCTGCCTGGTAAGAATCCGGATTGATCTGAATGCACCAAGGTGCAGGCTACTTTCCCAAGTCGCATGGCTAAGATCTTTGCTATAATCTTATAATCTATATTCAATAGGGATATCGGACGGTATGATCCACATTCATCCGCATCCTTCCCTGGTTTCAAGAGTACTATAATAGTTGCGTCATACAGTGACGGTGGAAAGCAACCATTCTTAAATGCTTCTTTATACATACGCAGTAGCAACGGGTTGATATGGGAAGCATACTTAATATAGACTCCATCAGGACCTGCAGCCTTCCCCCTGGCTAGCTGTGCTATGGCTTCCTGTATCTCCAGAGCAGTTATAGGAGCCTCCAGGCTCTCCACCGCCTCCAGCGACAAAGTAGGGAATTCCAGATCCTTGAGATATTGTACGACATCTGCTATCTCGTAGTTCGCCCTAGATTCATACAAATCTCTATAGTACTCCTGAAACCTGTTTGCTATAGATTCCGGTGCAGAGAGTATCCGTCCATCTATTGCTTTTATTCTCAGCACCGCAGGGGAGGTCTGATTTTGCCTAACTATGTGGGCCAAAAGCTTACTAGATTGGTTTCCCATTTCAAAGTATGTTTGTTTGGTAAAGAACATTTTCCTTTGAGCTTTCTCCTTAAGTAAGGTTAAATACTGCCTTCCTGCCGTCAGCCAAGCCTCTCTATTTGCGTCACTGGGATCAGCTATATATGCTGCTTCCAACCTTGAGCACTCTGTTGCTAATCCTTCCTCCTGTCTAGCTGCTGTTTTTTTTAATATATGATATAGAGGATCGCAGACATCCTCTAAGATATGCCTTCATAGTTTCCCATAGCAATGTATTGTTAGTTTCTTCTTCATGGCCTTCCATAAAAACCGCTAGCTGATCAGGAATGCGATCAGACAGTCCAAACAGGGTCAACCAAAAGGGGTTAATCCGTGTTGAGCGTCTGATCACACCCCCATCTAATATCAGCTTTAGTTGCACTGGTGCGTGATCGGATACACCTCTAGACCCATACTCTATATTATATGCTAAAGAGCACATATGTATGTTACCTAGGGCGAAATCTATACGTGAAAGAGTGTTGTGACTAGCTGAATGACATGAATACTGCCTATCATCAGGATATTTAAAGGGTTTCTACCACTTCGGTTTCACATATTTAGCTGTCAGACACTAGCGATCCGCTAGTGTCTGCTCTGCCCAACCATCCTAATATAATTGCTTTTGGGGCAGCCGTTTTGCTAAAAAAATAACTTTTATTAATATGCTAATGAGCCTCTAGGTGCTATGGGGGCGTCATTAGCACCTAGAGGCTCCATCTACCTTCAGAAACTGCCGCCGCCCAGCGTGTCCCTCCAGCCCGCCCATCTCCTCCTGAATGCGATCCTCCTTGTGAGCGCCTGTATTCGGTGCATGCGCAGTGAATGTCTGACAACTTCCCTGCTCAGACATCTCCACTGCGCCTGCGCGATGACGCCATAGTGCTCCGAGGAACAGGCGCAGTGGAGATGTCTGAGCAAGGAAGCGGTCAGACATTCACTGCGCATGCGCAGAATACATACGCTCACAAGGAGGATCGCATTCAGGAGGAGATGGGCAGGCTGGAGGGACGCGCTGGGCGGCGGCAGTTTCTGAAGGTAGACGGAGCCTCTAGGTGCTAATGACGCCCCCATAGCACCTAGAGGCTCATTAGCATATTAATAAAAGTTCTTTTTTTTTAGCAAAACGGCTGCCCCAAAAGCAATTATATTAGGATGATTGGGCAGAGCAGACACTAGCGGATCGCTAGTGTCTGACAGCTAAATATGTGAAACCGAAGTGGTAGAAACCCTTTAAGGCGCCACATATCTGACCAACCTACCTCCTCTACTAGCTCTGCAAGAGACGTTTTATTATGAAGCTGATTATCCACTGACCCCGCCTGGTGATGCCTATCTAGTTCCCTATCTAAAGTCATATTAAAGTCTCTGAGACTTATTATACGGGCTGATGGGTAAGAGGCTGCGAAGCTCACAGCTTGTTGTACCACTTGCATGGAGAAAGGTGGTGGAATGTACATACCCAGTATTACATACAATGTACAATTAATATATGCCGCTACAAACACATATCTCCCTGCCGAATCTATCTGACACAGTTCCAGTTCCCATCTAAGGGATTTATGCACCAGTATTGACACCCCTCTGGACAGATTCGTGTGGCATGAATGTTGTGCCCACTGTACCCAGGGTTTCTGCAACCTCCCAGTATTCCCGGCTGTCAAGTGAGTCTCCTGCAAACATAAAATATGGGGATTGAGAATTGAGAATACCATGGTACGTTTCCTTGCTGTCCCCAGTCCCCTTACATTCCAAGACATTATACGCAGTTCTGACATGATGTTTTGGTTTGAAGGACCTCATTCATCTCTCGTCTGTCTCCCTTTGTTACCTTATGATTGATACAGCATGTAACATACAAAAATTGAACCGTCAGGCTGGTCCTGACATAAACTGTGAGTGCTCGCATGTTGTAACTGCGAATCATACCTTGCACTCTCGGCTCATATACCACTTTTGTTAGGTGGCACTGCATATAAACGGGGTGTGCAATTGATAATTCACCAATCGCACTAAAGATCTTATAACTGATATGAGAAAAAGAAAGAAAACTATAACTAAAACATAAGCTCACTCCCTAACTTCTAACAGGGAGCAGGTTTAGGACTTGGATCATCAGAGCATCAGGGGATTCCACCCCTTTCCGGTTTTTCTCAGCCTGCTCTGTGTTCTCAATATAACCTCTAAATTAACAGTACTATTCATTCCACTCCCTTCCTGTCCCCTCACAGGGTCCAGAAATATCCCAATTTCCATTAGGCTGACTATATATTCATATAAAACTTTACCACAGATAAGGTACTCAAGTCCCCGACTCTCCTTGCTATGCCGTCAGCAAGACTTAATTGTCCGCATCTTTATCTTGGGGCCCCTGCGTTCCTCCCCCTACCATCCAGCCAGGCAGTGGCTTCTTCAGGGTTGTTGAAAAAACGGCTCACTTCCCCATCCACTACTCTTAAACGGGCCGGGTATACCATGGAGTAAGGTAGATTCTTCTCTCTCAGCCTCCTTTTCACTGTGCTAAATGTCGCTCTCCTTTTCTGTAATTCAGACGTCCGGGAAAATCATGATGGTGCTATTTTCATACTTGAGCTCCCGCCTGGTGCGCGCCATTTGTAGCACATGATCTCTATCCATCGAGTTCAGTAGTCTTGTTAGTAGCGGTCTCGGTGGGTTCCTCGGTGGAAAGGGTTTGGCGGGTTTGGCGGGTACTCGGTGTGCGCGTTCTATAATAAACGCTGCTGAGAAGGACGCCTCTGGAAAGGAGCTGCGCAGCCACGTGGTGACAAACTCGCACGGATTAGTGCTCTCAGCTTTTTCAGGCATTCCAATTATCCGTAAGTTATTACGGCGTGTACGGTTTTCATAGTCGTCACACTTTTGTTGCCAGAAGCTGATCTTTTGCTCCAGCTCCTGTACTTTCGTAGGCAACGGCTGTAAGCGGTCCTCCACATCAGAGATCCTGGTCTCAGTCTCTTTCACACGTTCCCGGATAGCCTGCATATCGTGGCGAAGTAGGCCTATGTCTACCTTCACTTCCTCCAGCTTACAAACCATCGATGTGCGGCAGGTAGATATTGCGTGTAGTAGCTGTTCGGTGACTTGCTTAAGGGATGGTTCGGCGGCCGCTTCCCCCGCTCCCACATGCGCAGGTTCCTCCGCTATCTCAGCAGGTGGGGAGACACGTGTGCCCGCGCCATCTTGGTCTTCCACGCGGGCAAACTCCCAGAGTTGTTCTGTAGCGGACTGCGCTTTGTTACGGGACATGCTTGTACTGCGGGACTTCCCGGATCTCCTGCTGGTTCTGGAGGTAATTTTTGCGGCGGTAAAGTGTCAGGATAAAGTAGAAGTTAGGGATATAGGCTCGGAGCTTCTCTACATGCGTCCTCTCATATCAGCTTCCGGCCACGCACCCCAGATATTGTATTTTAATCATCCTTCATTCAGGACTTTTTATTTTGCTAAAATAACACACCTCAGATGGAAATGGCTAAAAGAGATGCAAAATGTGCATAACTAAGCATAATGGATGTGCAGCACGTCAGACCTGCAGGGTATTAGCGATAGTGAGGTCACGGTTATGAGCAATCGAGGGTTACTCACTTTTCTGAGGAGAACCCTGGGCAGGCATGCGACAGTGAAGGAGAGGTAGACACTAGTTCCTCTGGGGCACACTCTGTAAATAGGGACCAGGCCTGATGGTGTGTGAGGTGCCCTGGATGTTGCAGGTATTTTGAGTGCCTTAGGTAAGGTCCCTTTAAGAATCGTGACGCCAGTGCCTGTAACGGTGGCACACCGGTTTGCAGGAGGATTAATGGAGTACACAGTTGGTAAACCAAACCTTGCTTTACTTCAGAAAACAGTCCAACTTTTTACGAGCAGTTGCAGTGGTGTATAATGCAGTCCTTTACAGTACACATGCACAGCAGGTTTACTTCACAGCACAGCAGGTTTCAATCTTGCAAGATACTTGGAGGGTATACAGTTAATGCTTTGCAGTACAATGCTGCTCTATCCCCACAGCTATTCTAGCTGGCTGGATCCCAAGGCCCGGATGCCTAATTGCTGGCTTGAATCCTTGGTATATATAATCTTCCTCCATTATTGGCACTTGCTTTAGATTACAGTACCTTTGTTTCCTAGCTGGCTTCTCTGCTGGAGTGGAAAGGTGGCTGCAGGGTTCTCCCAGGAGGTGCACTCCTACTACTGGGGTGTCTCTACTGAGCTAAGCCTGACAGGCCTGACACCCAGATAACACAGGGAAATGTAACACATGACAGTAAATGCAATAAACACATTAACCCTTGTGTAGTGCCCACCTAGTGGGACACTACAGATGCTAAAAATACAGGATCCGTTTTTTTTGTTTATTTATTTGTTCTGATGTAACGGTGATGTAAACCCGGCCTGTACTGCTGTTGTCCTTATCCCTACTCAGGACACAAAGTGACCCAGTAGTGTGCAAGTTAGGCTACTTTCACACCTGCGTTTGGAATTCCGTTTGTGAGATCCGTTTCAGGGATCTCACAAACGGTTCAAAACGGATCAGTTCAGCCCCAATGCATTCTGAATGGATAAGGATCTGTTCAGAATGCATCAGTTTGGCTCCGTTCTGCCTCCATTCCGCTCTGGAGGCGGACACTAAAACGCTGCTTGTCCACCTGATGATGCGGAGCCAAACGGATCCGTCCGGACTCTCAATTGAAGTCAATGGGGACGGATCCGTTTGGCCTGGCTCCACTTTGACACGGATCCGTTAGAAACCGTTCACCTCTGTGCGCATGCCCAGTAACTTCCTGTCCCTCCCCTCATCGTCGACCATTTTGGATTATCGACTTGATGAAGACTGGTAAGTATATGAAATTGTGTCTGTCTATCTATCTATCTATCTCTAGGTGGGGGGGCTGCTGGCACTTGGGAAGGGGTGTGTGTTTGTCTGGAACAGTGGGGGCTGCTGGCACTGGGGGTGGGGGCTGCCTTTATGGGGGCCACTGGCTCTGGGCGTGGCTGCTGGCACTGGGGTCTGCTGGCACTGGAACTGTGGGGTCTGCTGGCACTGCGGGGGTGTTTGTGCCTGGAACTGTGGGGGCTTCTGGCACTGCAGGGGTGTGTGTGGCTGGAACTGTGCGGGGCTTCTAGTACTGGGGGGGGGTGGCTGGAATTGAGGGGTCTGCTGGCACTGCGGGGGTGTTTGTGCCTGGAACTGTGGGGGCTTCTGGCACTGCAGGGGTGTGTGCGGCTGGAATTGGGGGGTCTGCTGGCACTACGGGGGTGTGTGTGGCTGGAACTGTGCAGGCTTCTGGCACGGGGGGCTGCTGGCACAGCAGGGGGGGGTGGCTGGAACAGTGGGGGCTGCTGGCACTGTAGGTGGGGGCGGCCTTTATGGGGCTACTGACTCTGGGGGTGGCTGCTAGCATTGGTTTGGGGGGATGCTGGCGCTAGGGTGTGGAGGCTGCTGGCACTGGTGGGGGGTGGCTGGAACTGTGGGGTCTGCTGGAACTGCGAGGATGCTTGTGACTGGAACTGTGCAGGGCTTCTAGTACTGGGGGTGTGTGTGTGACTGGAACTGGTGGGTCTACTTGCACTGCGGGGGTGTGTGTGACTGGAACTGTGGGGGCTGCTGGCATTGGGGGGGCTGAGGGCACTGTGGGAAGTTTGTTAGGAACTGGGGGGCTGATATCACTGTGGGGGGCTGCTGGCACTATGGGGGCTGCAGGCACTATGGGGGCTGCTGTCTCTGGGGTGATTATGGCACTTGGGGGGGATTATGGCTCCTGTTGGATTAATTTTTCTAATCATTTTATTATTAGGGTCGTCCAAAAAAATAAATAAAAAAATTGGAGAAAGTTCTGTGGTGGGCAAGCACCAATCTATATTT
Organism: Bufo gargarizans; assembly: GCF_014858855.1. Lineage (NCBI taxonomy): Eukaryota > Metazoa > Chordata > Amphibia > Anura > Bufonidae > Bufo > Bufo gargarizans. The sequence goes on from NC_058085.1 coordinate 95,601,183, forward strand.
TAAAAAGTGAGTATTAAAAATATATATATATATTTTTAGATATATGTGGAAATAGTGCTCTAAACAAGTTCCTTTTAATGTTATCTGCATTTTGTCTGGTATTCTGTTGCATACAGATGCAGGGGCGTAGCTAGAATTGACTGGACTCCATAGCAAAAAAATGTATGGGCCCCCCTCCCGGATCTCCCCCCCCCCCACATACCTCTCAGACCTCCCACCCCTTCCATAGCTCCCACCCAAACACCCCTCCAGTACCTCCCACCACAGCATCCCCACACTCCTCCAAGACCTCCCACCCCCACACCCATCCTAAATCTCCCACCGCCAGTCCCCAGATATAATGGTCCAGACATCAAGTGTCCTGCTCCCCCCCTACAATTTAATGGTTTAGACCTTGGAGATCCTGCGGCTCCCCCCTCAATAAATTGGTCCAGACCTCCAGGGTCCTGCTCCCCCTCCTCCCCAGATATAATGGTCCAGTGTCGTGTTCCACCCTATATAATGGTCCAGACCATACCTCCAGGTCCTGCTCCCCCCTTCTCCTTAAATGTACTGGTCCAGACCTCCAGGGTCCTGCTCCCCCCTCCTCCCTAGATATAATGGTCCAGGACTCCAGAGTAAATTTTACCAGTCCCAGAGTCAGCCAGCCCTCACCTCACAGCCACTTGAACGTCTGCGCGCCCCCACACTCCAGCAGTGCTGCCAGGCCCAGCAGCACGCAGCTTCGCTGTACGCTCTGCCTCTTCCGGCCAGTAGGACTGCCGCCCAGACTGGGAGCAGGACCACTCCCTCTCCTCACTGCAGGTACACCTCTCTGCCTCTAGCCACTCCGTATCGCACTGCCCACAGCCTACAGGCTCTGCAGGTAGCGCTTTCTTTGTCTGTCCTGGAGGGGCCTGCGACCCCTGTAGCTATACCACATGAATTAAAAAATTATAATAATCCTCAGCAGGCAGCCCGGGCCCCCAGTGGCATAGGGCCCCATAGCCATTGCTATGGCTGCTATGGTGATCCCTACGCCCATGTACAGATGTCATCAAAGAAGACATCGATCGATTGGAAAAACCCACCCAGAAGGCGCCGGCGTATTCAGTGGCCGGTAAGTATAAAATCAACACTTGGAGTTTGTATTGTTTGATTCGTTGCATTAATCAGTATGTGCTCTTATTATAGATTTCGTCATCATCATCGGCTAAGGGCTCTCCAGCTATGGCCAGCCCACTGCTGGGGCTCGCTCACCAGTGCTGGAATCGCCAGCGTCCAGGGGAGGTGGACCAAGCCCGGACCCGGGCTGTCAAGAAGTAAGTGTGTATATATATATATATATATATATATATATTATTAATTTTTTTTATTTTATTTAAGGCCTCTTTCACACTTGCATTGTCCGGATCCGGCGTGTACTCCACTTGCTGGAATTACACGCCGGATCCGGAAAAACGCAAGTGAACTGAAAGCATTTGAAGACGGATCCGTCTTCGAAATGCGTTCAGTGTTACTATGGCAGCCAGGACGCTATTAAAGTCCTGGTTGCATAGTAGTAGTGGGGAGCGGGGGAGCGGTATACTTACAGTCCGTGCGGCTCCCGGGGCGCTTCAGAATGACGTCAGAGCGCCCCATGCGCATGGATGACGTGCCATGTGATCACGTCATCCATGCGCCTGGGGCGCCCTGACGTCACTCTGGAGCGCCCCGGGAGCCGCACGGACGGTAAGTATACTGCTCCCCATTACACTTTACCATGGCTGCCAGGACTTTAGCGTCCCAGCAGCCATGGTAACCATTCAGAAAAAGCTAAACGTCGGATCCGGCAATGCGCCGAAACGACGTTTAGCTTAAGGCCGGATCCGGATCAATGCCTTTCAATGGGCATTCATTCCGGATCCGGCCTTGCGGCAAGTCTTCAGGATTTTTGGCCGGAGCAAAAAGCGCAGCATGCTGCGGTATTTTCTCCGGCCAAAAAACGTTCCGGTCCTGAACTGAAGACATCCTGATGCATCCTGAACGGATTTCTCTCCATTCAGAATGCATTAGGATAAAACTGATCAGGATTCTTCCGGCATAGAGCCCCGACGACAAAACTCTATGCCGGAAGAAAAGAACGCAGGTGTGAAAGAGCCCTAAATACATTCTGTTTAAAACATTTTTTGTTTTTGTTTCAGCAATCTGCACCTAAAGCCGCCAGCGAGGATCCCCAAATCGCCTCCAGAGTCCGCGGGAATCAGCGTGGCGGTCGTAGACGTGTAAGTCTTGATTAAGTAGTTTTAATTTGCATTTTGTATTAGGATTTACATTAAATTTTGCATTTCCTTTTTTTTCAGGGTTCCAGAGGCTCCACCAGGGAAGATGAGGAGTTCGGGGTTCCTACCATAGATAACCTGCTCCTCATCCAACTGGTGGAGGCACGTCCATCATTATGGGACCACTCCGACCGCCACCACGCTGATCATCATCTGACCCAGCGGCTCTGGAGGGACATCTGTGCAGAAATTTTTGACACCTGGGGGGATTTAAATGCGGCAGCTCAGGAGAAATATGGTAAGTACGAAAATATGTATTTTAGTACATTAATATTGTTCTTTTCCTTACATAATGCTAAATTAAATTTTTATGTTTTCTTTCTATAGTCAAACTGGCTACCACGTGTTGGCGATCTATCCGGGACCTCTTCAGGAGGGATTTTAACAGGGAGGTTCAGACCCCGAGTGGCTCCGGAGAAACCTCAGGGACCTCATACGTCCATACGGCGGCCCTGGGGTTCCTACCAAAAGCAATGGCACCAAGAAAGTAAATATTTTTAACAACTGTAAAAAAGTTTTTTTTAAAGGGGCTGTCTGAGACAGTGGAGTGTTTGGCTCCCCTGTTTTATCCAGCCCCCTACAGTCAGAGGGACAACAGTTTTCTCTGTCTGAGTTTAAGGGGCTGTCTGAGACAGTGGAGCGTTTGGCTCCCCTGTTTTATCCAGCCCCCTACAGTCAGAGGGACAACTGTTCTCTCTGTCTGAGTGTAAGGGGCTGTCTGAGACAGTGGAGTCTTTGGCTCCCCTGTTTTGGCCTGCCCCCTATGGTATAAGGTAGAAATTTTTTATTTAAAAGGACAATTCTTTACTTTATTTTTTATTTTTTCCTACAGAAGTGTCAGCAGCACTCGGGAGCCTGAACAACCCCCTGAGGCGGAACCGGAACAGATCGCCAGCGCAAGCCCTCCTGTCCCTCATGTATCGGCTCAGGATAATCCAGGTCCCCTACCGGATCCCTCCGCTCAACAGAGGCTCTTTGGTTTTCACCAAATTTGAGAGCCCTGGTGAGCAGGCAGAGATCCGGTAGGCCAAATCGAACTGATTATGCGAACCTTGTAGAGGTCGTTTCCGACGCTGTAGAGGGTTTTGCCTTACATCAGAAGGAGTTTAGTGCTGACTTGATTCGCCGCTGGGAGGGGGCGGAGTCGGCGATTCAACGCAGCCCAAACTACCATTATGGGCTAAGCATAATCAGTTTGATGGACTCAATGACGCCCGAGCAGTTGCATGAGTTTATTTCACAAATTTTTTATTAGAAAATTATAGCATACAACATCTTCCACAGTGTCATATTACCGTACAGTACAGTATAATTTGCTCATCACATTACAAGTATTCAGGATAGAAGACATCGGATGAAAAGTTTTCATTTATATCAGAGAAAGAAACAAGGCCGTGAAAGGACGACCAACAAACAAACAATGATAAACACTGCGCCACATTTAAAATCAAGCATTAGAATTGAGGCATGAATCTTCTACACTTGTAGATCTGGCAAAGATGGATAGTGTTTGGATATATAAGAAGCCCATTTTCGCCTCCACAGCTGTTTTGCAATCAGTAGTTCCATGCCATAATTATAGTGGACTTTAGCAATGATTTCTGGTATGGTTGGGATGTCCCTACTCTTCCACCTTTTAGCGATTGCAACTCTCGTTACTGTTAGTATATGAAAAGCAATAGTGAGGTCTGCTAAATCTAAACATTCCAACTCAAAGGCGAGCAATGCTATTTCCGGGGACATGGGGAGTGCCTTCCCTATTACAGCACCTATAAGTGATAATATGTTGGACCAGAAACGGTTGACAACAGGGAAAGGTCCACCAGATATGCATTAAGTTGCCAACTGCTGATAGGCATCGCCAGCAAACATTTGAGGTGGTTGGGTATATAATGGATAGGCGATAAGGGGTATAATACCACCTATAAAGGAGTTTTCTTGAGGCCTCCAGGTGGTCGACACACTTCGAGGTTCCAGAGCTCAGGGAAAAAACAAAGGCCCAGTGTGCTGGCGCAAAAGTTTTATTTAAATCTTTCTCCCATTTAGTCTGGAACGGGAATTTTGATATAGTAACTGAGAGCTGCAACCCCCTATAGGCCTCAGAAATACCTCCCTTCCGTATTCTGGTGTTCTGGAAATATGCAGCATACATAGAGGAATGTGTGGAGTGTGTAATGTTCTTGGATGCTAGGAGGTGACGTAATTGAAGGTACTTATAAAAATCAGACCACTGGACTTGATACCGCTCTCTTAAGTCTGTGAATAAGGGCCCCATTGGTTAAAATTCGGGACACTGAAAAGATTCCTTTAGATTCCCATTGTGAGAAATCAGTATCCGGGAAGCAGGCACTGAAAGCTGACAACGGAGCATCCATAATCCTGAGTGGAAGGATTTCGGGATAAGGGGACACTTGGTCCACAACGACATTCCAGCTTGACTAGTGATAGATGGAGATCGAGGGGGCGTTTTGGAAAGTAATCCCTGCCAAAGTAAGTGTTGCAATGAGGGTGCACGAGTTAAGCTAGTTTCCATTTGTACCCATTTTTTTGCGGTGTCATTAATCCACCAGCTTTTGAGTTGGTTGAGCACAGTAGCTTGGTAATAGGTAAGAAGGCACGGACATCCCAGTCCCCCCAGTTTAACAGGCTTGTATAGAATATCAGCCGCTACTCTCGCCCTCTGTTTTTTCCATATAAATTGTGATATAAGGGCTTGGAGCGAGGCAATATATCTGCGGGGCACAATGACAGGCAAGTTCCTAAATAAGTACAAAATCTTTGGCAAAAGAAACATTTTGGACGCAGCAATTCAGCCCAATCAGTAGAGAGGGTATTGTGAATAGGCCACTATGTCATTTTTAATTTGTGCAATGATAGTGTTGTAGTTAACAGACTGGATGTTACTTAGGGGGAATGTGAGGGATATACCTAAGTAAGGAATACTTCCTTCGGCCCATTTGAAGGGGAATTTGGCTAAGATGGCACTTTTGGTATCTAGCGAGAGCCACATTCCCAGTATAAGCGATTTATGAGAATTAATTTTATAGTAACTCACCCGACTAAACTGATCAATGATATCTGAGACAGCTGTTAAAGAGGTTAAGGGCTCTTTCACTGAAATAATGACATCGTCCGCGAAAAGGCCTATTTTGTGTTCTGTTTCACCAATAGTAATACCTTTAATGTTCGGGGATAACCTGATTTGGTGAGCTAGAGGTTCCATCATTAGTGCAAATAGGAGGGGAGAAAGGGGGCACCCCTGTCTTGTGCCATCAGTGATCCCAAAGGGCGAGGAGAGGGCTCCCGAGGAATATACTCTGGCCGAGGGTTTGGAATATAATACTAAGATGGAGGATAGAAGCCTTGGTGAAAAACCAAATTTGCCCAGTACCGCTTCAAGGTAGCCCCAGTGGATCCGGTCGAACGCCTTCTCGGCATCCAATGATAGGAGCAGAGAAGGCGCCCAACGTTCAGCCACCACCGACATAATATTCAAAAACCTGCAGGTGCCATCCACTGTCTGTCGGTCCTTGACAAACCCGACTTGATCAGCGTCAATTAATGTTGGGAGAATATTTGTCAAGCGGGTCGCGATCACCTTAGCGTAGATTTTCAGGTCCACGTTAAGAAGTGATATTGGCCTAAAGTTAGAGGGAACATCTGGAGATTTCCCAGGCTTCGGCAGGGTGACTATCAATGCGTTTAGCATTTCTTCAGGTAGAGAGCCTGAGGATGCAGCATCATTAAATAGCCTTGTTAGGTAAGGAACTAGTAGGTCTCTATGAGCCTTATAAAATTCATTGGTGAGACCATCCAGGTGACTTGCCAGTTTTTAGGGTTTTAATTGCTACAGAGATTTCCTCCGGAGAAAAAATAGAGGATGTGTCTAGCTTTTGACTGTCTGTCAATGAGGGTAAATTTAGATGGTCTAGAAATGTTTGTATAGAGGGCAAAGAAGGTTGAGGCGTGGACGTGTCAGTTGAAAGGTTGTACAATGATGCATAGTACTTAGCAAACTCATCAGCAATGCCCTGCGGATCAAACACCCTAGACCAGTGATGGCGAACCTATGGCACGGGTGCCAGAGGTGGCACTCGGAGCCCTGTCTGTGGGCACCCATGCCCTGGAAATAGTCTATGATGTACCAGTATGCCTTAGAATTTTCCTGCCATTCATCAGCGCAGGACGCACTATGAACAGCACAGAGAGTGGATTGAATGTAGGCAGGCTATTATAGCTAAATGATAAAGTACATGGAAGATATAATACTATACTGGACTGTAGTGTTCAGGTTAAATTGCTGTGTTGGCACTTTGTGATAAATATGTGGGTTTTGGGTTACAGTTTGGGCACTCAGTCTGTAAAAGGTTCACCATCACTGCCCTAGACCCATCAGAGCAGGATAAGTAAGAGATTCTATTTTTGGCACTGCGCAACTTCAATTGTTTAGCAAGTAATGCCCCTCCTTTATTACCCTGCCAGTAATGTTGAAGCTTAAGCTTCCTTAGCATCAAGTCGTACTGATAATAATTTAGTTCATGCAGACGGGATTGAATTAATGTAATTTCTGCTGCTCTATTAGGCAAGTAGGAAGACTTATTTAAGCGGTGCAGTTCAGCTAGCCTAGATTGTAATTGGAGTGACAACTGAGTTCTGCATTTTTTATCATAGGAAGATTGCTTAATAAAATGACCTTTGAGAGTCGCTTTTATAGCACACCACAGAATACCTTCAGAGATTTCACCAGTATCGTTTTCCCTAAAATAATTGTGCAAACACTCAATGGTTTGTGGTGAGTAACGTGGACTCTGCAGGATAAAATTATTAAGCCTCCATATGGAGTGATGTGCAGAAGTGTACTGTTCTGCTATTTTAATTGCAATGGGCGCATGATCTGACCACTCGGATACAAAGAAATAGGTATAATATACCAAATGTTTGTAAGAAGGGTATTTGCAACATAGGGCAGTATACAAGAATACTGGTCATATTCACGAGCTAGGATCATAGTCAGCCGAAGTAGCACCCTGCAAGGAAAATTAGTAGGAGGTAAAGGGAGAGAAAAAACAGGCACAAAGTGAATGATAGATGAGGGCGAGGTTTGTCACCCAACCAATATTCACACAGTTTTTCGCTTGCAGCGTTCCACGGTAATCCATTCCTCCTCGACGCGTGAGTCCGGCGAATGTGGATGACGGTCGCCATGGGATTCAGGGTCGGATAGGCCCCATTCTTGACACAGAGTCAGTGCAGACGCAGGAGTGGAGGCCACTTGTATTGAGCCGCTGTAGGTAATAAGCAGCTTAACGGGGAACCCCCATCTGTAAGGGATTCCATGCTTGCACAGTAAAGCAGTGCTGGAGGCAAATTCTCGGCGCCTCGCCAAGGTGGCAGCTGATAAATCGGCGAAAATAGAGATGTCCCGAAATTTCTCCGGCAGAACAGGGGAGATTCGTGCTGCTTTCAGGATCAGTTCTTTAGCATGGAAGAAGTGAATGCGCGCAATAGTGTCGCGCGGTGCAGAGGAAGGTAAGGATTTGGGCTTAGGTAGCCTGTGTGCTCTATCTATGAGCAAATCTGCGACTGGAGCCTGAGGTAACAGGCATACGAAGAATTCTTTCAGGAAAGCTGCAAGATCATCGCCTTTCACAGTCTCCGGAACTCAGCGGAAACGTAAATTGTTCCTGCGATAGCGGTACTCCATGTCCATGTCCGCGAAAAGGTGAACAGATGGACTCTACATGCCTGGTTCCCACCGTGAAGCATGGAGGAGGAGGTGTGATGGTATGGGGGTGCTTTGCTGGTGACACTGTTGGGGATTTATTCAAAATTGAAGGCATACTGAACCAGCATGGCTACCACAGCATCTTGCAGCGGCATGCTATTCCATCTGGTTTGCGTTTAGTTGGACCATCATTTATTTTTCAACAGGACAATGACCCCAAACACACCTCCAGGCTGTGTAAGGGCTATTTGACCATGAAGGAGAGTGATGGGGTGCTGCGCCAGATGACCTGGCCTCTATAGTCATCGGACCTGAACCCAATCGAGATGGTTTGGGGTGAGCTGGACCACAGAGTGAAGGCAAAAGGGCCAACAAGTGCCAAGCATCTCTGGGAACTCCTTCAAGACTGTTGGAAGACCATTTCAGGTGACTACCTCTTGAAGCTCATCAAGAGAATGCCAAGAGTGTGCAAAGCAGTAATCAAAGCAAAAGGTGGCTACTTTGAAGAACCTAGAATATGACATATTTTCAGTTGTTTCACACTTTTTTTGTTATGTATATAATTCCACATGTGTTAATTCATAGTTCATAGTTTTGATGCCTTCAGTGTGAATCTACAATTTTCATAGTCATGAAAGTAAATAAAACTCTTTGAATGAGAAGGTGTGTCCAAACTTTTGGTCTGTACTGTACATAATGCAGAAGAAGAGAGAACATCACTTGAGATGAACAGTACAGTACAACATAAACATCAGAGAGTCCATCAATGTGAGCTGGTAGCAGAAGGCACAAATTGCTGCACCAAGGAGCCATCGTATGAAAACAACAAAATAAACAAAATGGAAGAAAGCATATAAAAGCAAAGCACTATTTAGATGCAGGGACGTCTTTAATATTGATTGGACCCTGAGCAAGAATTTACTTGGGCCCTCTGGATCCCGCCTTCCCACACCCTAGCATGCAATCACGCCCTCCACCACAACACACACACACACACACACACAAAAAAACAAGTAATATATATAATATAGGTTACAGTGAATTACTGTAAATAGTTCTGAAGACTCCAGCGGCTCAGGATCAGTGCTCTGGGCAGCTGGGCTCAAGGATGGAAGTGGGCACTGCTCTGCAGTTTAGGAAGGAGCATTGCATTGCCTCCATGTGACGTCTTGGAGCGTGGCGTGCACAAAGGGCAGGGGAGGTCTGAAGGAGGAGCAAGCAAGTACCGCATTTTTCGCCCTATAAGACGCACCTAGGTTTTAGAGGAGGACAATAATCAAAAAATATTTTCCATTACACCTCAGGCCAGACCACCAATCAGACCCCCAATGGTAATCAAACCTCAGCTGACAGCCCCAATTAGTTTTGGCAAAAGGTTTATTTTTAAAATGTCAGGTTTTTGCCTTCCGCCCCAGAAACAGTTTATAACAGTTATTTAGTAAATTATATCTAACCCAAAATTGAAAAAAATCCAACTTATATTGCAAAAAATAAGCCTTCATACAGCTATGTTAATGGAAAAATACAAATGCTATTGCTATTTGAATGTGATGATGGAGAAAATTTAAATAAAATGTCCTAAGGGCCCAAAATAGACTGATAGTGTAAAGATTAAAGGAGTTATCTTCTGGACCCCGCTGATCAGCGGTTAGAAAAGGCTGGCGCTCTGTGAGCGCTGAGGCCTCTTCCTAGGTCATATGATGTCACCGTACATCAGTCACATGACCTAGTTGCTGCTCAGGCCCATTGAAGTCAATAGGGTTGAGCTGCAATACCAAGCACAGCCACTCTACGAGGGACGACAATGTGCTTAGAAAGCTCCCAGGAGCCTGCTGTGCTCACCAGAGCTCTGGTGAACTCGACGGCTCCCTGAAACAGCTGATCGTCGGGGTGCCAGGACTCAGACCCCGGCTGATCGATTCTGTGGACAGGCTATCATTATCCATTACTGGATAATCCTTTTAAGGGTGGAGAAAAGTGCTTTCCCTCAATTCTCCCATGATCGGTCAAAAGAGTATAATCACAGCAAAAAAAACTATTAGGGTGAATGCTTCCTAAAATGTTTTTGTAATCTACATTGTTTTTTTTACATGCTCTTAAGTAGAAAATTGCTCCAGCAGCCAGACACAGTATGTAAGCTATTGGGCTAGCTAACAAGTCAGTTCAGATAAAGCGTTTTCACTGCTGAAGATAAAATACAATAAACATATTTTTTTAAATAAAATCTATCCTCAATATAGTTTTTTAAAAGGTGGAATTTCCCTTTAAACTTTTCACGAGAGACAGGTTGGAGGTTGATTGCGAAAGCAGCCATGAGACACTTATGCCTCTACTGAACAGATCGTAGCAGGTGAGGCTATGGTGCACATTCTTAGGGCTCTTTCACACTTGCGTTCTTGTCTTCCGGCATAGAGTTCCGTCGTCGGGGCTCTATGCCGGAAGAATCCTGATCAGTTTTATCCTAATGCATTCTGAATGGAGTGAAATCCGTTCAGGATGCATCAGGATGTCTTCAGTCCCGGAACGGAACGTTTTTTGGCCGGAGAAAATACCGCAGCATGCTGCGCTTTTTGCTCCGGCCAAAAATCCTGAAGACTTGCCGCAAGGCCGGATCCGGAATGAATGCCCATTGAAAGGCATTGATCCGGATCCGGCCTTAAGCTAAACGTCGTTTCGGCGCATTGCCGGATCCAACGTTTAGCTTTTTTAGAGTGGTTACCATGGCTGCCGGGACGCTAAAGTCCTGGCAGCCATGGTAAAGTGTAGCGGGGAGCGGGGGAGCAGCATACTTACCGTCCGTGCGGCTCCCGGGGTGCTCCAGAGTGACGTCAGGGCGCCCCAGGCGCATGGATGACGTGATCACATGGCACGTCATCCATGCGCCTGGGGCGCTCTGACGTCACTCTGGAGCGCCCCGGGAGCCGCACGGACTGTAAGTATACCGCTTCCCCGCTCCTACTATGGCAACCAGGACTTTATTAGCGTCCTGGCTGCCATAGTAACACTGAACGCATTTTTAAGACGGATCCGTCTTCAAATGCTTTCAGTACACTTGCGTTTTTCCGGATCCGGCGTGTAATTCCAGCAAGTGGAGTACATGCCGGATCCGGACAACGCAAGTGTGAAAGAGGCCTTAGCTTAGCAGCTGGCCTGATATTTCTCAGGGGTTGGCGTTTATAATAGAGAACATTCTCTAGCTATGTTGTTTCATCCTGTAATTACAAGATCACACTGCCCTCATGTTGTCAGTAGAATATAAGTGTGTCAAAAGAGGGGGAACCCCAAGAAAATCACAGTCATATTACCCCTTAAACATGGGACCTGCCACGTTTGGAACAAGCTCAGCCTTTAAGCCATACAACCCCTTAACTCTTATGATGTACGTGAACGTGATACAGCAATAAGGGGTTAAATACTTTGTTAGAAACCCAATGCAGATTCATTGATGAAAATCAATTGTTAAAGTAGATTTCCCAATGTTACAAGTCAAATCTCCACTATCAATAGGATCTGATTGGTAGGGGATGAACCTCTGGGTAATTTTTATTTAAAGTGACTTTCAATGATATGATGTGTTGCAAATTGCTAAATGTGAAATGGTATGGTTTCCAATAGCAACTTTATTAAAAGGGTATTGTGGGATTTTGTTATTGATGACCTATCCTCAGGATCGGTGGGTGTCTGATTCCCGTCACCCCTGCCGATCAGCTGTATGAACAGACCGCGACTCTCCATGAACGTTTAGGCCTTTTCCTAGTCCATGTGATGTCACATTTAGATATGTGAACGGGGCTGAGCTGTGATATCAAGCACAACTACTATCCAGTGGTCGTCCCTGTGCTTGGTAAACTGCCAGGAGGTCGAAGTGCTCTCCAGAGCTCCGGTTTTGTTGTTCAATTATTATTTTTATTACGGAGGTTGTAAATAAAGCAGTATCACATCTGACATGCAATATTACTGACACATTCATAGCAGGATACAGTATAAGCAACTGGATATGACATAGCAATTGTACAACATGACCCGCATTGGCTACAAATGAAGAAGGAAATGAAAGGATAACTATCCCAACAAAATATATATATATATAAAAAAAAAGGAAAACAGTAACACAGAGCTCCAGTTTTGTGCAATGGATTTCTCAAACAGATGATCGGTAGGGGTGCCGGATGCTCACAAATCTCATATTGATGGCTTATCCTGAGTATAATGAAAATGTATTGGAGAAGCACGCCATAGACTGGGCTTGGCATCTCCCCTTTCATGTGAACTCTCTGATGAGACTTGAAAAAGGTCAACGTTGTCGTCATCATCATCATCATGATAAGAAACAATACTTGAAACCATGAATGTTCTTTTTCCTTAAATTCTTTTTTCTGAGAAAATGGAAATTGCCTAAGATTAAAAAAGATATAATTTTGATTCACTTTTGCGTGTGCACTGAATGTCTAACCTACTTATCCTGAGTATAAAGCATCAGTATGAAAATCCAGAAGAATCCCTTTAAATTATCAGCTTATGCAATTAAAATCAAGCAAATTGTAATAGAGGGAACAAACATGCACCAAAGAGTGGGTCAATACCCAGGAGTAAAGTGCCAGTGCTAATACAGTACATACATAACTAATCCATAATAAAGAGAAGATTAATACTAACTCGGATAGTATATAGTGTGAACAGTAAGTGGCATACAGACCGTAGTGGCAGTCGCTATCCCAACACATCTCACCTAAGGAGAAAACAATCATGAAAGGCATATTGAAGCTTTTTACATTTTTAATGTAGACCAAGTGAAAAAATTATTTTATCGTAATAAATGCCATTTGCTGAAGTGAAACAGCCCCTTTAAGCATCAAACTGGGTCCTCACAGTGGCTTCTGTGTTTCCGTTATTGTGAAAAATTAACTTTTATTTTATGCAAATAAGCCTTAAGCAATAGGGGTGTTGTCACTACTCCTGTGGGCTTTGTTCTTCATCTTTAAAGTGGTTGTCCAAGTTATTTTTTTTAAATACAAAAATGTTCCAAACCTCCATTCCAGCATCGCTGGTTCTTCCTCCCACCGGGATTTGTTTTCATGACTGCAATGGGGACTTACCCGTATACCACAAGTGACTGCCAAGGGTCAGGAGAGTATAAGGCTTTTTTTAATATTCTAATAGCTTCCCTATCTCTTTAAAATAAAAAAAAATATAATACACAAGGTAACAGATCATATCATAATCACATTACCATTGTTTTCACAGTAAATAGTGAAACCATAAGCAGAACAGGGTGTACATTTGCTTGTAAGAAGGTTGTGGTCATTTTCAACTTGGGTTTCATGCTGGAAGATGTACTGATGATGATCATGTTGAAAAAAGAAAAAAAAATCCAACAAATAACCTACAAGCATTAGGTCATTTCCAATGAACCAAGTCTCATCTTCTTCGATATACTGTCCTTATAAATGATACTATATCTCAGGAGGGTGTGAAGCAGAAGTAAGAAAACAAACCTGTTTACAGAACAAGGTGGCATTTGTAATCTTTGCATTGCGGATGAAAGGAAAGAGCAGGGGTGGAGTCAGAAAGCTATATTCATTAGTATGTGTGATGTCATACCTATAATACCTGGGATGCTGTAGCTCTCACCTTCAGAAAGCGTGCATCCCAGCAACACAACCAAGTCCTAGTTCCAGTATCTTCACAAACTGGTAAGTATCACAATGACTTTTACTAAGAGAATACTGCAAGACCAATGTCTGTTAGGCACACAGGAATATGCGGCGTAGTCCTTCTATGGGCTCCCTTTAACATCTACTGATGAATATATATATATAAAAATATCATACAAATTTAACCAAATGTTCTCTGTAATAAATAACATATTTTCTCTATTAGTTTTGTAGCATTAACCTTGGAGTTACAAATGGCAGGTGAAACTTCTCAAAAAACCCCTTCTAAACCTGCTACAAAGGTATGTCTTAGCTTTTCCATTTGGGGGGTACTAAGGGCACATTTGCATACCTTCTTGGCCTTTCTAGTTCTGCTCTCCTGTCCTCTGACCTGTGCAGTTTTTTAAGTCAAAGCCATAAATTAAAATGGTTATCCAATAGTACAAATACCCCCACAATGCCCGGGCCCCTCCTATAGATCACACTTACCCACTCCCCAACACCCGCGTCAGTCCTGATCCCTGCACGGCCACCGCTGCATCACTGTCGTCACCTGCTATTGGCTGTTCCCCCCTTCGCTGGATGTTTTGATCTGCACCTGGGCATTGTGGGGGGTATTTGTACTTTTGGATAAGGAAAGACTCTAACATTAAGCAGCACATGCATAGATAACTGTTAACCCAATAACTGTACATTCTGGATTCGGAATGGATGAGGTTTTCATTTCTAAGCCCTATTGCTGAGAGTCTGTGTTTACAAAAAATGATTTAGAGAAGTGATGGCTAACCTCTGTCACTCCAGCTGTGGTGAAACTACAACTCCCAGGATGCTCCATTTATTTCTATGGAGTTCTGAGAAGAGCCAAGCAAGTGTACATCTTGGTAGTCATCGTTTTACCACAGCTGGAGTGCCGGGGGTTAGCCATGACAGATTTAGAGGGTGAGAACTGATGGGGTAAAATCTGCTGATTTCTGTCCGGAGAGGACCCAACTACAACCACGGCTGTTTGTACTCCTAATAGAGGTGATGGCTTTGAAGACAAGGGGCCAGATTTATCATTAGCTCAAGTCAGAATAATGGAGTAAAAAAGTCGAAAAAAAATGTCCAAACGCTAAAACTGTGCAAAAATTTGCGACTTTTTTCTGCTCTGCACTATGCTCACCAGTTTTCTGAAAGTGGGCGTGTTTTCTTATGTAAATTAATCTCTAGACAGATTTACTATTGGGACTATTTAAAAAGTCAAAAAAAAAAGCGCAATTTCACTCCAGTGAGGACCATGCTTATCTTATGAGACTTTTTAATATAACATGCGACTTTTTCATAAAAACGTGCAACTTTTTCATAATAACTTGCAACTTTTGTAAAGCTGCTTACTGACGGATAATCTGCTACCGTCAAACCACATTTATTACAGTCTTAAAGGGCCGATCATAAATCTGCCTTGGCTAAAACTGACTTTAGCCATATGTGAAAGTGGAGTGAGCTGTCAGAGTCATGATAAATCTGGCTCAAGGTCTTTTAGGCAGATGGGTTTGGGGGGAGGCTAAGGCTACTTTCACACTAGCGTTTTTCTTTTTCCGGTATTGAGTTCTGTCCTAGGGGCTCAATACCGGAAAATAACTGATCAGTTTTATCCCCATGCATTCTGAATGGAGAGTAATCCGTTCAGGATGCATCAGGATGTCTTCAGTTCAGTCTTTTTGCCATTTCAGGATGGAGAATATACTGCTGTAAATTGAATCCGCAATGGGACACCCTAGTGTTTGGAGAGATCCAGCATAGGGTTAATACTCTCATTGCTTGCAAAAGCAAATTAGTTGTGTACCTGCTGAAATGTAAATGTGGTAGGTTTTACATAGGGAAAACAATTAGATGTCTCCGAGAAAGGATTAGAGAACACATACCGGTGAGTGCCGCCCTTGTCTCCTTTTTGTACAAATATATCCAAATATATATTGCAATATTAACCACTTAGTTACATGTTGGGCTGAGCACCACTGTTAGCAGCAAATGCTGCATATATCTCCGCCAAGTACTCTGGTGATGTATTTTCCAAAATAAAGGGACTTACATCGCTGGTGCAGTGCCACTCCATCGATTCTACAGTTTCCAATGCATTTTTTTTTTATTATTGCATTTTACTTTTACTACTTTTTCAATAGGTCTTTATTTTCAACCATATTTAGGATCCAGTTTTCACTTTACAGTTCGCTTTATACCAGTTACTCTCTCTCAATCTCACAAAATATCTCCTGTCAATTTTTATTTATTGCTGGACAGTTCCAAAGCAAAAATGTAAAAATCCTAATTTTCACAGTGATATTTAATACATTAACGGGGACATTTATCATTTGAGATTGTTTTCATGTTACTTTTCAGTTTAGTTTTGCTTTGTTTGTTTGCACCAAATTTATGAAATAGCACAAAGCAGTAATATATTTGGAGTGAGTGCAACGCAGTTTACACCTTTATTTGTAAGTACCGGTAAGTTGCGATTTATTTACAACTTTTGCAAACGTTGCACATAGTAAATTAACCATAATCCAGGTTTTATCTCACTTTTAGCTCTTAGACCACTAACTCCACAGTTCACTTTGAAAATTGTCAAGGGACAACAAATGTTACAAAAATTTTAATAATTTAGCAGAAAATGCCGCAGTTGCATTGACTTGCGACTTTTTTAAGCCACAAAACTGACATATCTGATTTGATAAGTGCCCCCCTTAGTAATTTCTCTCCTGTCCAAGGAATGAGATTTCGGTTTAGGGACACTTGACAAATGTTTTTGTAAATATTCTCCCATTGAACCTGTTCCACATTCCCAATATCCCTCACCCGTTTTTGCTTTCAATATGAAGTCTTGTTTAAAAAAATCTTATAATATACTTATAACTATGTGCAAATATCTTTTCCCCTTCCTTCCTACCCAATATCAATTAAATATCCAAATGTTTTTCCACTTTAAACACAACCTTATCAGGACAAATAAAGGACATGTTCTTTCTTTTGTGGAACAGACATGTGGACGTGGAAAGAACCCAGAAGACCGTGCCCTGAAAAGAGTACCAGGGAGTGGCGACTAAAGCAAGTACTTGTGGCGTGGCGCTATACTTACTGCTCCCTGGGCCTCCTGTCCTAATACATGTTTTCACAATGGAAGCTCCCATTAGTTACAATTAGAAAGTTGTAAAAGGGGATATTAATTATTGATATTTATGCAAATCTCAATAATTAATATTAATAAATAGGCGTCAGTCGTCTAGTGATGCCTCTGCCTATTTATGCCTAGATAAACAACAAATCACTACTGATTGCCTTACTCTACACTGTACTACCTGCGGCTATTTCTGCGGCGCCTTACTACTGCAAAAGACTACACACTGTGCTTAAATAAAAGGTATTTATTAACACACTACAGTCATGTGAAAAAATTAGGACACCCTTTGAAAGCATGTGGTTTTTTGTAACATTTTTAACAAAAGGTTATTTCATCTCCGTTTCAACAATACAGAGAGATTAAAGTAATCCGACTAAACAAAGAAAACTGAAGAAAAGTCTTTTCAAGATCTTCTGTAAATGTCATTCTACAAAAATGCCTATTCTAACTGAGGAAAAAGATAGGACACCCTTGCCCCTAATAGCGAGTGTTACCTCCTTTGGCTGAAATAACTGCAGTGAGACGGTTCTTGTAGCCATCTACCAGTCTTCGACATCGGTCTGAGGAAATTTTACCCCACTCCTCAATGCAGAACTTTTTCAGCTGTGAGATGTTTGAGGGGTTTCTTGCACGTACAGCCCTTTTCAAGTCACCCCACAGCATCTCAATGGGATTCAAATCTGGACTTTGACTTGGCCATTCCAGGACTCTCCATTTCTTCTTTTTCAGCCAATCTTTGGTTGATTTACTAGTATGTTTTGGGTCATTGTCATGTTGCATGGTCCAGTTCCGCTTCAGCTTTAATTTTCTAACTGATGGTCTCACATGTTCTTCAAGCACCTTCTGATACACAGTAGAATTCATCGTGGATTCTATGATGGTGAGCTGACCAGGTCCTGCTGCAGCAAAGCAGCCCCAAACCATGACACTTCCACCTCCATGCTTCACAGTTGGTATGAGGTTCTTTTCTTGGAATGCTGTGTTTGGTTTACGCCAAACATGTCCTCTGCTGTTGTGTCCAAATAATTCAATTTTGGACTCATCTGTCCAAAGAACATTATTCCAGAAGTCCTGGTCTTTGTCAACTTTATCTCTGGCAAATGTCAGTCTGGCCTCGATGTTTCTCTTGGAAAGCAAAGGTTTCCTCCTTGCACACCTCCCATGCAAGTTAAACTTGTACAGTCTCTTTCTGATTGTAGAGGCATGTACTTCTACATCAACAGTAGCCAGAGCCTGCTGTAGTTCTCGAGATGACACTTTAGGGTTTTTGGAGACCTCTTTTAGCATCTTGCGGTCTGCTCTTGGGGTGAACTTGCTGGGGCGACCAGTCCTGGGCATGTTGGCAGTTGTTTTGAAAGCCCTCCACTTGTAGACTATCTTCCGGACAGTGGAATGGCTGATTTCAAAATCTTTTGAGATCTTTTTAAATCCCTTCCCAGACTCATAGGCTGCTACAATCTTTTTTCTGAAGTCCTCTGACAGCTCTTTTGCTCTCACCATGGTGCTCACTCTCACTTCAACAGTCAGGAGCACACCAAACTAAATGTCTGAGGTTTAAATAGGGCAAGCCTCATTCAACATGCAGAGTAACGATCTACTAATTATGTGCACCTGGTGTGATATACCTGTGTGAGATCTGAGCCAATTTAAGAGGGAATACATGTGAGGGTGTCCTATCTTTTTCCTCAGTTAGAATAGGCATTTTTGTAGAATGACATTTACAGAAGATCTTGAAAAGACTTTTCTTCAGTTTTCTTTGTTTAGTTGGATTACTTTAATCTCTCTGTATTGTTGAAACGGAGATGAAATAACCTTTTATTAAAAATGTTACAAAAAACCACATGCTTTCAAAGGGTGTCCTAATTTTTTCACATGACTGTATACGTCACAGTATAATATATTTGCTTATAACTATATATATCTATATGAAGGGAATAGATATATATATTTATAGCAGCACACGGCAATATAAGTACAGACACTATTACAACACACTAATACGGTTCTAACTACGCTAACACAGTCCCAATTCCTCCCCAGAATCTAACTACAATAACACACATACATACACTTTACCAGCAGCCCACCCAATCCTGTCAATATACTGTCCCTACGGGGAATAACAAGGGGTTAATACGGGCACTGCTGCTGCTGGGGTAAGCAGGGCAGCCGTGAAGGGGTATCAGGGGTAGAGGCAATACCAGGGTAGCAGGGGATATGAGGGATCTACAATCCTGGGGGAACACAGGGGAATTAGGAATATAGAGGGACACAGTGCAGGGGAAGGTAAGGGTTTTCCAAGGGTCCAGGGGGTAAGGGTAAATGAGCTACAGGGGAAGGTAAGGGTTATAGGAGAATTAGGGGTATCGTTGGTGGTATAGGGGGAGTAAGGGTTGGTTGTATGGGGGGAGTAAGGGTTCGTTAGTGGTATAGGGAGGGTAATAATAGGGTTAATAATATTGTTGGTGGTATAGGGAGGGTAATGATAGGGTTAATAATATTGTTGGTGGTATAGGGAGGGTAATAATAAGGTTAATAATATCGTTGGTGGTATAGGAAGGGTTAATGGATACTCAGCCGGTCGTATGCTCGTTTTCCAGGGGAGGCTCATTGTTCCAGGGGCTGATCCTCTCTGCTCCGGGTGGAATGACCTGACTGCTGAGCGTAGCGCCGCCAGCCTATTTGAGCTTGACAGCGCCCGCGACCTGAACACGTGGACCGGCGCGATGATGTGACGTCACCGCGCCGGCCCGTGCATCTCGGAGCGCGCTTTCAGGCGGGGGGATCCTTTGATCCTCCCGTCTGTGGAGCGGATGCACACCTCCGGCGCTGTAATTACAGCGCCGGAGGTCAGCCATCCACAGGGGCATGGGAACTCTTTGTTCCCATGTTCCTGTTAGGCACACCATCTCTGGCGCTGCTGGAGATGGTGACAAAGGGCAGAGGATCTTATTGATCCTCTGTCCTTTGAAGAGGCCGACGCTGGACATAATTGTCCAACTGTCGGTCTCCTCCACCCCCACCCCCAGCAGGCGCATTGAGCAGGGGAGATTGGGCACCAGAATTACGGCCATATATGTTTATAGATGCTTGAGGCACATCTATAAACATATATGAATGGACATGACATACATATAGGGGGCAGGCACAATAAGCCCACCTATTATATATATATATATATATATATATATATATATATATATATGGAAGAAAATAGGAAGGAATAGGAAGAAGGCTCTTGTGAGCCGAAACGTCGCAAAGTTGCCATACTATGGGTGAATAAAGCTTCACAGAATTTCACTTTTATCCGGAGTGCAGTCCTATCTTTCTTCAGTTATATATATATATATATATATATATATATACGGGTACATACAGTACAGACCAAAAGTTTGGACACACCTTCTCATTCAAAGAGTTTTCTTTATTTTCATGACTATGAAAATTGTAGATTCACGCTGAAGGCATCAAAACTATGAATTAACACATGTGGAATTATATACATAACAAAAAAGTGTGAAACAACTGAAATTATGTCATATTCTAGGTTCTTCAAAGTAGCCACCTTTTGCTTTGATTACTGCTTTGCTCACTCTTGGCATTCTCTTGATGAGCTTCAAGAGGTAGTCACCTGAAATGGTTTTCACTTCACAGGTGTGCCCTGTCAGGTTTAATAAGTGGGATTTCTTGCCTTATAAATGGGGTTGGGACCATCAATTGCGTTGTGGAGAAGTCAGGTGGATACACAGCTGATAGTCCTACTGAATAGACTGTTAGAATTTGTATTATGGCAAGAAAAAAGCAGGTAAGTAAAGAAAAACGAGTGGCCATCATTACTTTAAGAAATGAAGGTCTGTCAGTCCGAAAAATTGGGAAAACTTTGAAAGTGTCCCCAAGTGCAGTCACAAAAACCATCAAGCGCTACAAAGAAACTGGCTCACATGCGGACCACCCCAGGAAAGGAAGACCAAGAGTCACCTCTGCTGCGGAGGATAAGTTCATCCGAGTCACCAGCCTCAGAAATCGCAGGTTAACAGCAGCTCAGATTAGAGACCAGGTCAATGTCACACAGAGTTCTAGCAGCAGACACATCTCTAGAACAACTGTTAAGAGGAGACTGTGTGAATCAGGCCTTCATGGTAGAATATCTGCTAGGAAACCACTGCTAAGGACAGGCAACAAGCAGAAGAGACTTGTTTGGGCTAAAGAACACAAGGAATGCACATTAGACCAGTGGAAATCTGTGCTTTGGTCTGATGAGTCCAAATTTAAGATCTTTGGTTCCAACCACCGTGTCTTTGTGCGACGCAGAAAAGGTGAACAGATGGACTCTACATGCCTGGTTCCCACCGTGAAGCATAGAGGAGGAGGTGTGATGGTGTGGGGGTGCTTTGCTGGTGACACTGTTGGGGATTTATTCAAAATTGAAGGCAAACTAAACCAGCATGGCTACCACAGCATCTTGCAGCGGCATGCTATTCCATCCGGTTTGCGTTTAGTTGGACCATCATTTATTTTTCAACAGGACAATGACCCCAAACACACCTCCAGGCTGTGTAAGGGCTATTTGACCATGAAGGAGAGTGATGGGGTGCTGCGCCAGATGACCTAGCCTCCACAGTCATCGGACCTGAACCCAATCAAGATGGTTTGGGGTGAGCTGGACCGCAGAGTGAAGGCAAAAGGGCCAACAAGTGCTAAGCATCTCTGGGAACTCCTTCAAGACTGTTGGAAGACCATTTCAGGTGACTACCTCTTGAAGCTCATCAAGAGAATGCCTAGAGTGTGCAAAGCAGTAATCAAAGCAAAAGGTGGCTACTTTGAAGAACCTAAAATATGACATATTTTCAGTTGTTTCACACTTTTTTGTTATGTATATAATTCCACATGTGTTAATTCATAGTTTTAATGCCTTCAGTGTGAATCTACAATTTTCATATTTCATAGTCATAAAGAAAACTCTTTGAATGAGAAGGTGTGTCCAAACTTTTGGTCTGTACTGTATATATCCATAGATGTTTGGGACACATCCATAGACATATATGTACCCATACCCATGAAATCCACCCATATAATATACTCTATATACATAGAGATGCATGCTGCCAAGGGGGCATACATACATCTCCATGTATGCATCCACATCCTACCTGGACGGGCCCAGAAAACGGGCCCATATATATGCATATTTGTCAGGGCATATATACATATATATACTTGAATATGACACTTCCCTCAACAATCCCCCTGTTGTCGGAAATACGAGAATACACATTTTGGGGGAAGGGTTGGGATGTATTTGTCCCCTCTCAATCGCACTCTTGGTGACAGTTCAGGAAGGACTGAAGTAATATGGCCCTTAGGTACCTAGACATCACCCATCATGACTAACACCTCCGACCGGCCCTTCACCAAACGTTTCCATCCACCGAATACACCGTCTTCTTCTCTTTGGATAACTTCCTTGGCATCTTACATTATGTTCCTCAGGTGTCAGACACTCCCTATGTAGTCTATTTCTGACTCCGGAATGGCTTCACCCTCGCCGTCTTTAGATCACTCCACTTAGCGACCATGTTTTTTCTCTTTGCCAGTGTTGTTCTTCTGGCGTCCGTCACCCCCAATGTCAGTGCCAGTCTTTCGGTGTCAGTCACTCCCAATGATTCCAGAATGACTTTACCCTTAATCCATGTAGCACCTCCTTCTGGGGTACGGCCGGCCGTAGGCTGGCCTTTTAACACAAGTACGACTTTGATTGAAGACTCAGTTGTTGGAGAGGTTCTCCCATGGACAGATACGTAGGTTTTTACAAGGCAGGTCAGAATTTCTGGTGAGAGGTGATGTCATAGTGCCTAAATTCTAACCACGGGAAGGAACCCCGCATTACCACCATTCAGTCAAACCCTTACAAAAAGTCACCATTGTCGATGTTAAAGCAGCAAATACCTTAGTAAATGAGGGCCCTGACCCTACAGAATCTACTCTTCCCCACTCACACAAACAGGTCACAACCCTCCCAATACAGCCCAATTCAATTCAATGTGTATCTCTCTACACCTCCAAAGACGCCGGAAGTTAACAGACCCCTGTGTCATTGGGAAATGACTATAGGATGCAAGTGTGCGTCCAGCCATATTGTAGTACGTCTTTCGTACACTTGCACCTAGAGTGTCCATGGGTACACAAGGAACTCACATGCAAATAATCAATATAAATCTATACACAATATGATGAGGTCACAGGGTGGCCTAGGATTATATCCCGAACCCTCATACGAAAATCTACTACACTACGATATATACATACACACAATGCTATGAGGTCACAGGATGGCTTTGGATGTTCATCCTGAACCCTCATAGGAAAACCTACTACAATACAATATATATATATATATATATATATATATATATACACACAATACTATGAGGTTACAGGATGGCTTTTGGATTTTCATCCCGACCCTCATAGGAAACAGTATCTCCATGCAGTCTTTTGCTTCAGGACTTTGTTGGAGCTAAGTCCTGAGCCTCCTACGATTAACTTCGTGAAGTTCTGTCTGGTTCTGGTTTAGCTGGTCCTCAAGTCTCTTGACCCTCCTGTAGATTAGACACAGTCCCGTGTACATGACGATTACCAGAACCAGAAGAACTATCACCGGGTGTATCAATAGGTTGAAGAAGGATGTTGCCTTTGGACTGCAGCCGAACAGACTTTCCCACCAGAACATAAGTTCTCGTATGGTTTCAGGATTTTTCCCTCCAAACATTCCACCATTAAAAGGCCGGGTTTATCAATAGATATGTTAGCCATATTATTATTAACTCCCAGGCCCTCCCCCGAAGAGGTTGAGCCTGCCATCATCATGCTTACCTCCAGTGCCACAAGCTGGAGATGTGCCATGTTCAGAGGATTTCTATATCTTTTCTGGTTAGTCATAACCTTGGTGAGTCTCCCTCCCGTGATCTGTTAATTCAATGTGAATGTAATTAGTTTCATGGATCCACCCTCGACCCACCAAACCCCCCCCCCGTCACCCAACTCTACGAGAGTTCACGTTATTGAGTTGGGGAGGCTCGGATGGCCTTGGCCTGGTCGATATGGATCCATAAAACTCCCTGCCGCCTACATGACTTTTTCTTGGTCGTCATCGGCCTTTGCACCTTCAGCATTGTGTCACCCATTACTTCAAAGACCTGATAGGGTCCTTCCCAGTTTGCATCCCAGGGGCTGACCCGACGGAAGATTTTCACCATCACCAGCTCTCCTACAGAGGGCATCGGTGTTTCCCCCTGTAGATACGGTCTCATGCAGCCCTATCGCTGCATGAGGCACTAACTCCTTCAGGTTTAGTTGAACCTGTTGGAGAAACAGGTCTCTGGCGATGGCGTTCTTCACCGGTTCTGACACTAGGGGTTCATTGGGCAGGCATAGAGGCATTTTGCGTCCAGTCATTAGTTCGAACGGGGTGATACCAGTACTGGTAGCCTCGGTAGCTCGGATTCCCATTAGCACAGCTGGCAGAGAGGTTACCCATGAGGAACCTTTCTCCAGTAGCGCTTTAGAAAGTCGTGTCTTTATGGTCCGGTTCATCCGCTCCACGATGCCCGCAGACTGAGGGTGGTAAGGCACATGAAACCTTTGTTTTATGTCTAAAAGACCACAAATCGCTTCCATTACCTTACCCGTGAAATGGGTCCCTCTGTCTGACTCTATCAATCTGGGGATACCCCATTGTGACAGAACCTGTTCCCAGAGAACACGGGCAGTGGTTGCAGCCGAATCATTAACCGTGGGGATGGCTTCTAACCACTTAGTGAAGACATCCACTACCACCAGTGCGTAACGATAGTTACGACTTCCTGTTGGTAAAGGTCCTATAAAATCAATTTGTAGTGCGGACCACAGACCATCTTCAGGAGGAACTCGCTGCAACACCGGCTTCAGGGCTGACGCCCTTGGGTTAACCTGAGCACATACCAGGCACTGTTATGTAACTTCCTCTACTGTGTTGGACATTCCCGGCCAGTATAATTTGTTTCTCAGGAGAGACAAGAGTTTATCCCGGCCAAGGTGTCCAAACAGTTGGTGGTTCAATCTGGTTAGCTTTGCTTGCAGATGCTGTGGAACCACGGGAAGATGAAGTTGCTGTGTACCGGTATCATAACACAGGATCCCTTGCTGTATTGACCAGGGATGCTGTGGAGATGTGAGGGGTGTCATTAGAAGAGGATCTTTGGCTTGTTTCTCCTCAAATGACACCGGGTCTTTATTCAGGTTGGTATGAACTGCAATCTGGTAGGCTGGTAGCAGCTCAGTGCCTGTTTCCCGAATGATCCCAGACACTTCCGCTAGTTTGGCCAATTCATCCGCCTTGTTGTTACCTAGCGTCAAAGGCTCGTCCTTTCTGATGCGCAGGGATTTTTATGATGGCTGCTTCCGCCGTGTGTGCCATGCCACATTCCCAAAGTTATTTCAAGACTGACAAATGAGCCAGTGGATTGTTTTGGCTGTCCACAAATCCTCGTCTTTTCCATGTGTCAAGGTGCAGGGTGAGAGAATAAACTATATATGAACTGTTGCTATATATAGTTTGTTTCCTGGGGGTTGAAGAACCAAGGCTTCCTTGACCGCCTCCAGTTCCGCCAGCTGTGCCGACATGTGACCTGGTAACTTGACAAGATTCTGGGTACCTGTAGTCTCATCCAGCACAGCAAAACTTGTGACATAGGTCCCATCCATGTAAAACCGAGAGCCATCAACAAAGATGACTGTCTTCTGGATGTTTATTGGTCCTGAAAATTTGTGGCGCGTTGATATGCGCTGGTTGGCCACAGTCATGTTCGGTGCCAGTTAGGTTCAGTAACTGGGACAGAACATACTTGGCTTTGTGGTTCACCTGCAGACTCCTGGCCACTGAGATCCATAATCCACCTCCCGAATCTCTGTTGGGAGACTCCAGGGAGTGTATCACGGAGCAGGAGGGCCAATGGAGAGTGTGGAGTCTGCAAAGTGAGGGGCCTGAAGCCTACAATATGCTCGGTGGTTTTGACGGCATAGTGTATGGCTGCCAGTTGTTTGGCACACTCATCGAACCCTCGTTCAACAGGCAAAAGTAACCTGGAGAAGTATCCCAACGGTCTAGTGTCATACCCTATCTGCTGTAGGAGGACCGCTGATATAGACTCCGTCCCTGCATGCGCCTGTATGGCTATTTCCCCTTCAGGATGGGGAGTGGCCAACACAGGGGCAGAGGAGAGATCCCTTTTCAAAGTAGAAAAGGCCTCTTCCTGTGCATCAGACCAACCTTTGATTAAGGGGTCTTCTCCTCTGAGGAGTTCATAGAGGGGTTTCGCTTTGGCAGCAAAATCCTCTATGAACTCCCTCATGAAATTAGCATCCCCCAGCAATTTTCTCAAATCCTGTATATTATAGAAGGAATCAGCAGCGACATGCATGTATACATGAAGTAACCACTGCAGCCAATGTTCTCTGTGCTATACAGCATGAGACCGCTGAGGACATTGACTGACGGCAGCGGTCGGGTGCCGTATTCCTGCACGTTACCACTAATACCTAGTATACAAACAGAGAAAGAAGGACTGAAGTTGTGGCGCAGAGAAAGAGGAAATTCTGACTGTTTCTTTTTTTCGCCTTAGGTCTTCAATGATCCCATACATGGACATATTGAGTTACACCCGTTGTTAATCCACATTATAGACACTCCTCAGTTCCAGCGTCTGCGATATATTAAACAATTGGGTGGCGCATATTATGTGTATCCAGGAGCCTCCCACAACAGATTTGAGCACTCCATTGGGTATGTGAATATTTCAGTTTCTTAATTCATTTTGTAGTGTACTGTATTCTAATCAATGCAAAACATCCCCCAGCATTTAAAGCATAACTTTTACTTTAATTCCTTAAATTTGCTCTATAATAGCTGATTTCTGATAACTAGCTGTTTCATAGTCTCTCAAAATGATATGAGGGGACAATTTAGGAATCTGAAGATAGGAAAAGCAGAAGGGACAGACAGACTGTCCACGTGTCCTTAAAGGGGTTATCTAATCCTATAAAAAGCCCTGCCATATGCTGGTCCCCCCACACTGAATATACAGTACAGACCAAAAGTTTGGACACACCTTCTCATTCAGAGTTTTCTTTATTTTCATGACTGAAAATTGTAGATTCACACTGAAGGCATCAAAACTATGAATTAACACATGTGGAATTATATACATAACAAAAAAGTGTGAAACAACTGAAAATATGTCATATTCTAGGTTCTTGAAAGTAGCCACCTTTTGCTTTGATTACTGCTTTGCACACAAGGAAAAGAACACAAGGAATGGATATTAGACCAGTGGAAATCTGTGCTTTGGTCTAATGAGTCCAAATTTGAGATCTTTGGTTCCAACCACCGTGTCTTTGTGCGACGCAGAAAAGGTGAACGGATGGACTCTACATGCCTGGTTCCCACCGTGAAGCATGAAGGAGGAGGTGTGATGGTATGGGGGTGCTTTGCTGGTGACACTGTTGGGGATTTATTCAAAATTGAAGGCATACTGAACCAGCATGGCTACCACAGCATCTTGCAGTGGCATGCTATTCCATCCGGTTTGCGTTTAGTTGGCCCATCATTTATTTTTCAACAGGACAATGACCCCAAACACACCTCCAGGCTGTGTAAGGGCTATTTGACCATGAAGGAGAGTGATGGGGTGCTGTGCCAGATGACTTGGCCTCCACAGTCACCAGACCTGAACCCAGTCGAGATGGTTTGGGGTGAGCTGGACCGCAGAGTGAAGGCAAAAGGGCCAACAAGTGCTAAGCCTCTCTGGGAACTCCTTCAAGACTGTTGGAAGACCATTTCAGGTGACTACCTCTTGAAGCTCATCAAGAGAATGACAGGAGTGTGTAAAGCAGTAATCAAAGCAAAAGGTGGCTATATTGAAGAACCTAGAATATGACATATGACACTTTGTTATGTATCTAATTCCACATGTGTTAATTCATAGTTTTGATGCCTTCAGTGTGAATCTACAATTTTCATAGTCATGAAAATAAAGAAAACTTTTTGAATGAGAAGGTGTGTCCAAACTTTTGGTCTGCAATGTACTTACCTGGGTCCCGGCACCGCCGCTGCTTCTTCCCGTGCACGGATGAAAACATCTGGTGTGTGTGGGGGGCGGGGGCATCAGATGAACAGACTTATGTTATGAAACCCATAGAAGATTCTGCTTGAAAGCCATTCACTCCAAACTACAATCTCTAAAATATGTAACTTCTATTTTACATTCTAAAAACATATAACTTACTACAAATAAAAAACACACATTATATGAAGTGTGTGCCTCACTTGCCATATTTTGTACGGGCCCAATAGCTTGTGTCACATGTAGCAATTAAGGATGAGTGAATGACTTTGTAGTGAACCCAGTTACATATAAGAACCCAGTTACATATAAGAGCCCAGTTACATATAAGAACCCAGTTTAGTAAAGCAAGATTATAGGAAGAGAAAATGTGATAAGGAGGGACAGCATAAGAAGATTATAAGGAGAGAATATTTGGGAAATTGGGGTATATTAAGGAGTGTAATCGGGGGAGGGGGTGACTGGTCAGTATCAGGAGTATTAGCTGGCAGGCTACTGTCGCTCATCTTCTGGCAAGTAGTTGTACATTACAGATTCCTGGCAATACAGTCATTTTTTATTTTTTGGGGGGGAAAAAGTTTCTTCCTACATTTCCAAAGAAATTACATTCTTGAAAGCATTGAGGAAGTGCCCCTTTTTTGTAGAAACCAGTTTCTATTTACTGTTTGTAATTGGGCATCTCAGCGCGTTATAGCCGTTTTACTTAACGGCTATAATGTTGATGAGTTGTATGAGAATAGTCACCATTTAGACTGCCATGTGGAGAAGGTACAGAAGAAGGCAGGGGACCCCATACATAGCTGTGTTAGTGGTGGTAATAGTGTCAGCCTTAGCTACAGTGGTGGCGGTAGGGGCAGTGGTAACGACAGTGGCACTCAGGGCCAAAACAGAGCAGGGGATCGGGAGGGAGGCCAAAAAGCTCACGGTGACATAACATGTCTGAGAAAAGTGGCGGGGAGGGTGAGGACTATGACAATGATTGTGTGTTGGACAGGACCTGGCAGACAGATTTGGGGTGCTGAGGAAGAGGTAACATGGGCAGCACAGTGGCTCAATGGTTAGCCCTGGTGCCTTGCAGTGCTGGGGTCCTAGGTTCTAATATGACCAAGAACAACATCTGCATGGAGTTATTATGTTCCACTTGAGACAGCAAGCAATGGTACTGTCTTTAAAGTGCTGTGGAATATGTCAGCACTATATAAGGGAGCAAAATAAATAAATAACATCAGGGGAGGAGGATAGTGGCAATAAAGTCCAGAGGCCAAAATTTCCCAAGAAACTTCCAGAGCCAGATCTGCTTCTGTTGTGGTGAGATTAGAAACTGTTGATGCTGCTGAAATTGTGGGTGCAGGATCAAAACATACCAGACCTAAGCCAAGCTCAGATGCCTATAGCTCTGTGCAATCAACTCCTGTATGGTGTTTTTTCTTCACAACCTCAGCAATCAAAACCACCGCCTTGTGTAAGATCTGTAGGATTACAATAAGCCGTGGGAGTTCAAACACAAACATAGGAACCATGACACTATTGCAGCACATGAGGCAGCATCACCAGATCCTGTGACAACTGTAGAACTCGCCAGCATTCTGAATTAGAACAAGTCTGTCTTCTTTCTCATAGTCTTCTTTGTGACAGCTAGCCCACATTCCCAACCAGTTCAGTGTCTTTGTCATCATCATCATCATCAGCTGCTTCTCCCCCCGCTCAGACTCCTCCTGCACCTTGTCTTCTACTCTATTTTAAAACATTCATAACAGAATATGCAGTCGTGAGAAGTTGTGTGAACTTAGTTGTGGTAAATGTGGCACAGTTCTGCATCTTCGCCAAAATTGAATTCTTCTGTAAAATTTGAATATTGAGCCATTGTTTCTACCATATTCCATTACTAAGTCTTCTGGCCAGGCATCTGTAGTGGAACAGTTCTGTGACTTCACTAAAATTGAATTCCTTAAAATTGAATATTTAGCTGCAGCTTTTTCCTAATCCCATCACTGAGACGTCTGGCCAGGCATGTTTAGTGGTGCAGTTCCACATCTTCATCAAAATGTAATTATTCTTCAGTAAAATTTAATATTTAGCAGCAGTTTTTCACTGAGACTTCTAGCCAGGCATCCGTAGTTGTGAAATACTGCCCCTTTGCCAAAATTAAATTCTGCTTTAAAGTATATGTACTTCTGCCCGCAAGTTTTTTTTTTCTAATTATTATTTAACATTTTCCCATTTTATAAATGGCTCCCTGGCGAAAACCTTGTTCCCTGACCCCATGGCTGTCTGGGGAGACAGATTTTAACAGTGGCTGGAATTATCTCAGTTTGTTCTGTCTGTACTTTGTTGTCCAGCCTCCAGTGTCAGAGAGGGTTTTCAGCATGGCAGATGGCAACATGAAACCCAAACGGACGTTGTCCTCCATCAGTGTAAAAAAACCAACACTTTTGTCAAAGTGAATGAGGCATGGACCTGTGATGATTTTCACACACCTCTGGCTGAGGCCGATAACAAGATCTGCCCTTTCTAACGGTGCACCATCATGCCACTGGCACTGCCGGTCTGCCTACCATGATGTTCTATGTCATATGATTGCTGCCACTGCTGCCATCGTACCACTGGCACCCTCTGCCTGCCTACCTTCATGTTCCATACAGTATGAATGCTGCCATCATGCCTTTGCCACTAACAGCCTGCCTAACATCATGTTCTGTACCAATTCCCTAGTGCCACTTCCATTACCCCTACTGCCACTACCATTACCGCTACATAGTTGCCATTACTGCTTAACACACCTGTCTGTTCCATGCTGTGCTGGTACTGCTGCCACTACTATTGCCTCGACATGCCAAGATTACCCTACTCTTTCCATATCCATACTGTACTGCTGCTACTCCCATTTAAAAGGAATATTTTTTTCTAAGATCATCCCGTACAAGCCACTCTTTCTTCTGACAATTAACATTATAATTTGCATTTATAAATACAGGCATGGCATTTATAAATCATTTTATAAATCATTTTTGGATGTTTACGCATAACTAGCCACAATTAACATTTGTGTGTTCTGTATATAAATACAGGCTGGCATTCCGCCCCCCATTGAGGCCGAATTTGTGGACACTTATGCAGAACAAGCCACTCTATCTTCTGACAATTAACACTCATGCGTGCCATGAATAAATATGGACAGCCATTCTGTACCTTTAAGGCCTAATTTTTGCACACTTTTGTAGTACAAGCCACTTTTTCTTCTGGAAATTAACATTTGTGCATGCCATGTATAAGTATAGGCAACCATTATGCCCAATTTAAGGCTTAATTTTTGGACCCCTGTGTAAAGCGAGCCATTGTTTCTTCTGACAAAATTTGTATGTGTCCAAGTATGGGCAGGATTTATGGCCCTGTTAATACATGATTTTTGAATGCTTGGTCCCAACAAGTCACTGTTTTTCCCCATAACACTATGTGTGTTTACAGACTATCTGTCCCCAATAACGGACAGTTTTTGGAAGCTTCCTATTATGAAAAAGCATAATACATGTGACAGCTCAGTGCGTTTTTAAAAATGTTACTTGTTAGCACCATCAAAAATGTGTTTACCCACATCTATATATGTTAGTGCATTTAAGAGCTTAGGGAGAGGGAATTTTTCAAAAAAATGTAAAAAAATTAATAACATTTTTTTTCCTAAAAAAATCCTAGGAGACTAAAGGCTATATCAATTTTTAAGGGCAAGTAGAGCAACTTCAATTCATGATGAAATATTCAGGTTCTAATTTAATTTATTTTTTTAATTCGGCAAATCGGACAAGAAACAAATTGCAAAAAGCTTGCTCATCCTTAGTAGTAATGATTCTTAGATACTTAAAGAGGTTGTCCCATCTCGCAATTTCTACAAGATGTGACTATGGCCAGCTGTAGGTGACTTCTAGGTACAGAGGCAGGCCAGCAAGTATCCTCTATCCCCAGGGACCTGCCTCTCAAAGTCACTGTCACCCCCCCCCCCCCCCGTCAATCATCTGGTAGCATTTTGCTATTGCCGCTTTATACATATTTTACTTATGGGCCCTAGTCATCCCAGTCCGACACTGATACTTCCCTCCCATTTTCCCCTTTTCCCTGCTGAAAAACAGTATTCTAAAACTACAAAATACTACATACTTGTACTGTGCATAAAATTAATTTATATCATTTTTAGAAATTAGTGAATC
Organism: Bufo gargarizans; assembly: GCF_014858855.1. Taxonomy (NCBI): domain Eukaryota; kingdom Metazoa; phylum Chordata; class Amphibia; order Anura; family Bufonidae; genus Bufo; species Bufo gargarizans. The sequence goes on from NC_058085.1 coordinate 95,633,377, forward strand.
AATTCGAAATAAATGAAACCGGTAATTTGATTCGGTAGAATTTCTCAAAATGGAATAAGTCCATTTTCAGATCAGAAGACAGATAAGATGAAGAAGGAGGATCACATCCTACAGGGCAGTTTGTTTGTAACCAGTTTGCAACCTTTGGTTCTTTAAGGATAGCCTGCTCATGAGCACAGCAGGCTCCGTAGCTGCCAGGTTTCTGCTGCTTCATGCAAATGTCATTACGACATCTGAGAGCTAGTGTTGAGCGAGCATGCCCGACCGAACTGCTGTTCGGTTCGAGCATCGCTATGCTCGGCACATGGCGGTACTCGGCCGAGTACCGCATGTGCTCGAGAGCCATGCTCGAGTCTCCTACCCACAAGTTTTGCGGCTGCTATGCAGCCAATAAACGTGCAGGTAAGTACTGCCCTCACTGCCATGTTGGCTACTGGCATTACAGTGATTGGCTGGCCAGAACACGTCATCAGGTGCTATATAGCACCCGATGACGCATGTTCGGCTCATTTGTAGTCAGGGAGAGCTGCGCTTCGGAAGGGACAGAGAGTGTAGGGAGTCTGATCGCAATCAATTCAGTAGAAAAACGTTTCAAAGACCCAAAAGCGCTTTTAAGGAATATTGTGTGTGGTGGCAGGCTGGCAGTTTGTTATAGCTACAGTACAATTTTTTTTTTCATTTTTAATGCTTATTCTATAGAGGGTGTCTGCAGTGACTAGAGACATCTGTCTAATACCTCCTGTGTGTCAGAGTCAGACACTGGAGAAATATAACTAAAAATTAATATATTTTTTCCATCATTTTCAATACTTTTTATATAGAGGGTGTCTGCAGTGACTAGAGACATCTGTCCAATACCTTCTGTGAGTCAGGGCCAGAAATTGGAGAAATATAACTGAAAATTAATATATTTTTTCCATCATTTTCAATACTTTTATATAGAGGGTGTCTGCAGTGACTAGAGACATCTGTCCAATACCTTCTGTGTGTCAGGGCCAGAGATAGGAAAAATATAAGTGAAATCTTTTTTCCTTTTTCCATAGTTTTACGTACTTTTTTCATATACTGTGCCTGCTGTGAACTGTGACATCCGTGCCATATCTTGTGTGTCAAACGTGCATATAACATTTAATATGCTCAAGGCGAGCAGTAAGGGACGGGGAAGTGGCCACGCAGAGGCCGTGGCCCTGGGCACGTTGAAACTGTGCCTGCTGCCAGAGCACAAAAAAAACAATCATCCACGATACCTAGCTTCATATCCCAGTTAGCAGGGTGTCGCAGGACTAGACTCTTGAAGTAAGACCAGTGCGACCAGGTGATCAGTTGGATTGCAGAAGATAATGCTTCCAATCGGGTAAGCACCACCCTGTCTTCCACCAAGTCCAGTCTCAGTAGCCAAGAGTCTGGTCAACAGAATCCTCTCCCTGATCCTCCTTCCTCCCACCATGTAGAGTCTGGCCAAACAAGTGATCCCACATTCGGAAATTCCGATGACCTCTTTTCATCGCCATTACTTGATTTGGCCCTCTCGCCAAGCATGCTTGAAGGGGGACATGAGATCTTGTGCTCTGATTCCCAACCTCTTGAGCATCCACAGTCACAAGAACAGGACGGTGGGGAACGGCAATTAGTGTTTAATGAGGTGGATGATGATGAGACACAATTGCCAATGAGTCAACCGCAATTACTGTCTCAAGAGGTTGAAGAGGATAAGACACAGTTGTCAATCACTGAGGTTGTAGTTAGGTCAACAAATCAAGAGGATGATCATAGTCAGGAAGTGGAAGAGGAGGTGGTGGACGATGAGGTCACTGACCCAACCTGGGAAGGTGAAAAAAAGAGCGAGCAAAGCAGTACAGAGGGGGGAGGATCTGCAGCATCGCAACAGGCTGGAAGAGGCAGTGGGGTGGCAAAAGGGAGAAGGCGGGTCACACCAAACAGGCCCACAACTGTTCCACAAAGCACCCCCTTGCATAAATCTCCCTTGCCAAGGGGTAGGTGTTCTGCAGTATGGTCATTTTTTTAGGAAAGTGCGGATGACAAAAGAATAGTAGTTTGCAACCTGTGCCACACCAAAATGAGTCAGGGCGTGAACACTAGCAACCTCACCACCACCATCATTATCCGCCACATGGCATCCAAGCACCGTAATAAGTAGGATGAACGCCTGGGTCCACAATCTGTGTCTGCAAGTCACACCACTGCCTCTTCTTCCCCTATGGTACGTGCTGACCAATCGCCTGTTGAAGGCGCAGGCGAGGATGCCTCCTGCCCTACACCTGGACCTTCACAAGCACCATCAGGGACCACATCCATTTCCCTGTCCTAGTGCAGCGTTCAAATGTCATTACCCCAAGCATTTGAACGCAATGTCAAATACCCAGCCACCCACCCACAGGCCATAGCACTAAATGAGCACCTTTCAAAATTACTGGCCCTGGAAATGTTGCCATTTGGGCTTGTGGACACTGAGGCCTTCCGCAGCCTAATGTCGGCAGCTGTCCCGCGGAACTCTGTCCCCAGCCGCCACTATTTTTCGAGGTGTGTCGTGCCCGCCTTACACCAACATGTGTCCCGAAACATCATGTGCCCTGACCAACGCAGTTACTGGGAAGGGCCACTTAACCACGGACACATGGACAAGTGCATTTTGCCAGGGACGCTACATTTACCTGACGGCACACTGGGTGAACATTGTGGAGGCCGGGAGCGAGTCGTACCCTGGGATGGCACAGGTGCTACCGACGCCGAGGATTGCGGGCCCTAATTCCATCAGGGGTTTCTGCCAGCACCTACGTTAGTGGCTCCAACCCCCACTTCTCCTCCACCACCTCCTCCACCTCCGAATTATCCGTGGCGTGCAGCACCAGTCAGCCATCAGCCAGTAGATGAAAGCAGTGTAGCACTGCAGTGGGGAAGTGTCAACAGGCAGTGCTGAAGCTCAACAGTGGACAAACAGCACACCGCCGCAGAACTGTTGCAGGGGATAAGAGACCAGACTTAGCTGTGGCTCTTGCCACTCAACCTACAACCAGGCATGGTTGTGTGTGTTAATGGCCGTAACTTGGTAGCGGCTTTGGAGCTCGGCAAGCTCACACACATCCCATGCCTAGCCCACGTCTTAAACTTAGTGGTTCAGCGGTTTCTCAAAAACCTACCACAATTTGCCTGAGCTACTGGTGAAGGAGCACCGCGTGTGTGCACATTTCCGCAAGTCATCAACAGCTTAAGCTGGTCTGTCAACACTGCAGCAGCGCTTGAAATTGCCAGCTCATCAGCTGTTGTGCGACGTGAGCACGCGCTGGAACTCCACGTTGCACATGTTGGCCAGACTTTGTGAGCAGCGGAGGGCAATAGGGGAATACCAGCTGCAACATGGTCATTGCCTTTCCAGTCAGCTTCCGCTAATTAGAAGAGAGGCGTGGGAATGTATGTCTGACCTCTGTGAGGTTTTAAGAAACTTTGAGGAATCAACACAGATGGTGAGCGGCAATAACGCTATTATCAGCGTAACCATCCCACTTCTGTGTCTACTCAAACGCTCGCTGCTCACAATTAAGGACTACGCTTTGCATGTGGAAGAGGTGGAAATTGGGGAAGTAGACATTACACAGGGTGATAGCCAGACCACCCTCTGTCCATCTTCTCAGTGCTAATTGGACAATGAAGAGGAGGAGGAGGAGGAGGAGCAGGAGATGGTTGCCTACGCTACAGAGGGTAGTACCCATGGAAGTTTAATTCCATCTTTTCAGCGTGGGTGGGCAGAAGAGGAGGAAGAGGATGAGGAGATTGAGAGTGATCCTCCTGATGACGACAGCCATGTCTTGCCTGTTGGTACTCTGCACACATGGCTGACTTCATGTTAGGCTGCCTTTCCCGCAACCCGTGCGTTATACGCATTTTAGACAACATGGATTACTGGGTGTTCACCCTTCTCGACCCCCGCTACAAAGAGAACTTCTCATCTCTCTTTTCTCAGGTGGAGAGGACGAGCAAAACGGTGCAATACCAGAAGGTCCAAAAAAATTTGTTGAAAAATTGCTCTAAAAATTTCCATCTGACAATGCTAACCTCCCACCGCCAGTCCCCAGATATAATGGTCCAGACATCAAGTGTCCTGCTCCCCCCTCCTGCCTATATAATGGTCCAGACCTCCAGGTTCATGCTTCCCCCTACTCCCCATACATAATGTTCCAGACCTCCAGGATTCTGCTTCCCCCTACTCCCCATATATAATGGTCCAGACCTCCAGGATCCTGCTTCCCCCTACTCCCAATATATAATGGTCCAGACCTCCAAGGTCCTGCTCCTCCCTATATAATGGTCCAGACCTCCAGGGTCCTGCTCCCCCTAAATAGAATGGTCCAGACTTCCAGTGTCCTGTTCCCCCTATATAATGGTCCAGACCTCCAGGGTCCTGCTTCCCCCTCCTCACCAAATATAATGGTCCAGACCTCCAGGGTCCTGCTCCCCCTAAATAGAATGGTCCAGACCTCCAGTGTCCTGTCCCCCCCTATATAATGGTCCAGACATCCAGGATCCTGCTCCCCCCTTCTTAAATATAATTGTCCAGACCTCCAGGGTCCTGATCCCCCCTTCTCCTTAAATATAATGGTACAGACCTCCAGGGTCCTGCTCCCCCCTTCTTAAATATAATTGTCCAGACCTCCAGGGTCCTGATCCCCCCTTCTCCTTAAATATAATGGTACAGACCTCCAGGGTCCTGCTCCCCCTCCTCCCCATATATAATGGTCCAGACATCCAGTGTCCTGTCCCCCCCTATATAATGGTCCAGACCAGACCTCCAGGGTCCTGCTCTCCCTTTCTCCCTAAATGTACTGGTCCAGACTTCCAGGGTCCTGCTCCCCCCTCCTCCCCAGATATAATGGTCCAGGACTCCAGAGTAAGTTTTACCAGTCCCAGAGTCAGCCAGCCCTCACCTCACAGCTACTTGAACGTCACACTGCAGCAGCGCTGCCAGGCCCAGCAGCACGCAGTTTCGCTGTACGCTCCGCATCCTTCACTTCCGGCCAGTTTGACTGCCGCCCAGACTGGGAGCGGGACCACTCCATCTCCTCATTGCAGGAATGCCTCTCTGCCTCCGGCCGCGCCCTATCGGACTGCCCACAGCCTGCAGGCCCTGCAGATAGTGCTTTCTCTGTCTGTCCTGGAGGGGCCTGCGACCCCTGTAGCTACGCCACATGAATTAAAAAATATATATAATCCTCAGCCGGCAGCTCGGGCCCCCAGTGGCGTAGACAGGGCCGTCTTTACCAAGGGGCAAAAGGGGCAGCTGCCCTGGGCCCAGTTGCTCCTGGGGGGCCCAAGGCAGCTGCCTATTGAGCCCTGCTAGCTACTGCCCTGGGTGTCAGGCTGTCAGCTGTATACTGTGTGGGGCCTGTATAGTGTGTGGGGCCTGTATAGTGTGGGGGGCCTGTATAGTGGGGGGGGGGCTATACTGCTGTACTGTATACTGTGGTGGTCTGTATACTGTATACTGTGGGTGCGGTATAGTGTGGAGTGCTATACTGCTGTACTGTATAGTGTGGGGGGCTGTATCGTGTATAGTTTGGGGTGCTGTATACAGTGAGGTGTTGTATACCGTGAGGTGCTGTATACTGTGGGCTGCTATACTGCTCTACTATGTACTGTGGGGTACTGTATAGTGTGGGGTGCTAAACTGCATACTGTGTGGTGCTGTATACTATAGGGCCAGAAAGAGTCCCTGTGGGTTTTAAAATTTGCCTGCCCATTGAAGTCAATGGCGGTTCGCCCGGTTCGCCCGTTCAAAGCGGAAAATTTTATGTTCGCGACATCTCTAATGAGAACGAGAGCTGCATAATATCTACCATATAACCCCCATTTAAACTCTGTATTCAACCCATTGGGTTTCAGAGTATGTAAACGATATATGCATACCTTCTCTACGTTTTTGTGCTTCTTCCCTATTTCCACCTTTTCTAATGGTGAATGTGATCGATGATCCTAAATCTAAGGTCTTTCTCTCTGTGCCCAGCTTCAGCAAAATGTTTGGATACTGGTAAATCTTTATTTTTTTGTCGAATGGTATACCTGTGCTGATTAAGACATGTCTTTAAATCAATAGTAGTCTCTCCTACATATAGTAGGTCACAAGGACACTGGAGTAGATAGATAACGAAAGAACTATCACATGTTAGATAGTGACGGATATCATGTGTACGTAAAATGGGTGAGTGAACCTATCACCTTTAAGCATGTAGCTGCAGTTTACAGAATTCAGGTATGGAAAACATCCTTTCCTTCTTGTGCCTATGTAGGATTGACTTAGTTACTTTGCTCCCCATTTACAATCCCCCTTTACAAGCTTATCTCGCAAGTTGGAAGACCTCCTATACGACATAAGGAGGGGAGCCTGAAATTCCTTAACATGACGTAGATTGCTACCTATCGAGCTACCCTTTTAATAACATCAATAATATACAATAGAGCTTAAAGTGTACTTGGCGTCTGTTTGGACAGTTGCTTTGTTCATAATAATCTTTACTGAGGGAATATGAATTCTATCATATATGAGCAAATACATTCTTGATATATTTCGCATTTATTATTTTCTGTGTATCTAGATTAGGCCACATTATTGTTACGCTGAGCGCTCCGGGTCCCCTGCTGGCCGCGGAGCGCTCACAGCGTATGCCCCCAGGCAGCACTCCAGTGTCTCGGCGTGTGCGTCCTCGCTCTCTAGGGCGCGCGTGCGCCGGGACTCTTAGATTTAAAGGGCCAGTGCACCAGTGATTGGTGCCTGGTCCAAAAGGGATATTAAGGGTTAAGGTTTGTGAGAGGCAGTGCTGACTTAATTAGGCTGCACCTGTGCACTGCCCATTTATACCTTCTCCTCCCTCAGCTTCCTGCCGGATCTTTGTGCCTTGTGCCTCAGAGAAAGCGTTCCACTGTGTTTGTTTGCCTTGCCTGTTGCCGAACCCGTTGCTACCGTCTACTCGCCTTTGAACCTTTGCCGCCTGCCCTGACCTCTGCTACGTCCGACTACGCTCTTGCCTTCTCCCTGTGTACCACGCCTTATCAGCTGCCAGAGAGATTGAGTTGTTACTAAGGGACACGACCTGGTAGTTACCGCCGCAGCAAATCCATCCCGCCTTGCGGCGGGCTCTGGTGAAGACCAGTAACTGCTTAGAACCGGTCCTTTAGTACAACCCGCGCCATCGCCTCTCTGGTCCAGAGGATCCACTACCTGTCCTGCCGGTACGTGACAGTAAGATCCGGCCATGGATCCCGCTGATGTTCCCCTGCCAAGCCTAGCGGACCTCACCACTATTGTGGCCCAGCAGGGTCAACAGCTGGCCCAGCTGACCGCTATGTTGCAGCAGCTCCTGCCTTCTCAGCAACAGCCAGCTCCTCCGTCTGCTCCTGCTGCGTCACCTCCGCCTGCAGTTGCCACCGGTTCCAGAATCCGTTTGTCCCTACCAGACAAATATGACGGAGATCCTAAGCAGTGCCGTGGGTTCTTGTCGCAGTGCTCTCTCCACCTCGAGCTTCTGTCCGACCGGTTTCCTTCTGAGCGAGCCAAGGTAGCCTTTATTCTCAGTTTGCTGTCCGGGAAGGCCCTGGCCTGGGCTACACCACTATGGGACCGCGCAGATCCTGCCACCGCTTCCGTCCAGAGCTTCTGCCTAGAGTTCCGGAATGTTTTTGAGGAGCCTGCCCGGGTTACCTCCGCAGAGACTGCCTTACTAAATTTGACCCAAGGAGGTTCTTCCGTGGGTGACTATGCCATTCAGTTCCGCACCCTGGCCTCTGAGCTGAACTGGAACAATGAAGCCCTTTGCGCCACCTTCAAGAAGGGACTTAATAGTGAAGTAAAGGACGTTCTGGCTGCACGTGATCTTCCTTCCACTCTTAGTGACCTCATCTTGCTGGCCACTAGGATAGACAAACGTTTCGCCGAAAGACAAGAGGAACTCCTCCTTGAAAAGGAAAAAGCTCGTCCTAGACGCTTTCCTCGTCTGGCTCCCGTTTTTCTGCGTCCACCTCAACCCGCTACTGGGCTTTCCGCCGTGGAAGCCATGCAGGTGGATCGGTCACGCCTGACTCCGCAAGAACGAAGCCGCCGCAGAAACGAGAACCTGTGTCTGTACTGTGCCAGTACAGAGCACTTCCTTAGAGATTGTCCTCTCCGTCCACCGCGTTCGGGAAACGCTCGCACCTAGTAAACGTGGGAGAGGCGTTGCTAGGTGTGGATTCTTCCTCTCCACGTCTCATCATACCCGTGCAGTTGATCATCTCTTCCAAGTCCTCTTTCTCCGCAGCCGCCTTCTTGGATTCCGGTTCAGCTGGCAACTTCATTCACGCCTCCTTGGTTGATAAGTACCGTATTCCAGTAATCCGTCTACCCAAGCCGTTTTTCATCTCTACTATTAACGGTGAGAGACTCTCTGCCACCGTGCAGTTCCGTACCCAGCCTCTGCAGATGGACATCGGAATATTTCATACCGAGACTATAGAGTTCTTTGTCCTTCCCTTCTGTTCCTCCGAACTCCTCCTGGGTCTGCCGTGGCTTCAACGTCATAGTCCTATCCTGAATTGGTCCACCGGTGAGATCCTGCGTTGGGGTTCCTCCTGTTCGGACCGCTGTCTCAAGCCTGCTCTGGTCAAACAGAACCCGCAAGTTTCTCCGCCTTCTGGGCTGCCCAAGCCATACCATTCCTTCGCGGATGTCTTCTGCAAGAAACAAGCTGAGGTCCTTCCTCCTCACCGATCCTATGATTGCCCGATCGACCTGATACCCGGTTCTACTTCACCTCGGGGCAGAATTTATCCTCTCTCACCTCCTGAGACTCTTGCCATGTCCGACTATATAGGTGAGAACCTACAGAGAGGATTCATAAGAAAATCTTCTTCTCCTGCTGGGGCCGGTTTTTTCTTCGTGACAAAAAAAGACGGCTCCCTCCGCCCCTGCATTGACTACAGAGGTCTTAATAAAATTACCATCAAGAACCGTTACCCTCTGCCTCTAATCTCTGAGCTATTTGATCGTCTCCGAGGGGCTAAGATCTTCACTAAATTGGACCTTCGAGGGGCCTATAATCTGATCCGTATCCGTGAGGGAGACGAATGGAAGACCGCCTTTAACACAAGGGATGGCCATTTTGAGTATTTGGTGATGCCCTTCGGCCTCTGCAACGCACCTGCTGTCTTTCAGGAATTCGTTAATGATATTTTCAGGGACTTACTTTACACCTGCGTGGTCGTATACCTGGATGATATCCTGATCTTTTCCTCCAATTTGGATCAACACAGGGTCCATGTGCAACAAGTTCTTACTCGTCTTAGGAGAAATCGCCTGTACGCTAAACTTGAAAAATGTCTGTTTGAATGGACCTCCCTGACTTTCCTGGGATACATTATCTCAGCCCAAGGACTTCAAATGGACCCAGCCAAGCTCTCGGCGGTTCTGGATTGGCCACGCCCCTCTGGTCTCCGAGCCATACAAAGATTTCTGGGCTTTGCGAATTACTACAGGCAATTCATCCCTCACTATTCCACTCTGGTAGCTCCTATCGTGGCCCTCACAAGAAAAGGAGCTAACCCCAAATCCTGGCCTTCCCAAGCCGAGGAAGCCTTCCAGTCCCTGAAATGCGCCTTTGCCTCTGCACCCGTTCTCTCTAGACCAGATTCCACCAAGCCTTTCTCTCTTGAAGTGGATGCCTCCTCGGTGGGAGCCGGAGCTGTCCTCACCCAGAAGTCTTCCCGGGGCAAGACTTCTACTTGTGGCTTCTTTTCTAAAACATTCTCTTCCGCAGAGAGAAATTACTCCATTGGGGACAGGGAACTGCTGGCTATTAAATTGGCACTGGAGGAATGGAGACATTTACTCGAGGGCGCCACACATCCTGTGTACATCTTCACAGACCACAAGAACCTGGCTTATCTCCAGTCTGCTCAGAGATTAAATCCCCGTCAGGCTCGTTGGTCTCTGTTCTTCGCCCGTTTTAATTTTGAGATCCATTTCCGTCCGGCTTGTAAGAACATTAGGGCAGATGCTCTGTCTCGCTCCTCTGATGTGGTGGGCGACGAGTTAACACCTCGATATATTATCCCTCCAGAACGCCTTATAACAGTCGTTCCCGTGGACCTGCGCCTTCTTCCTCCTGGCAAATCCTACGTACCTCCACGTCAGCGGCTGCGAATTCTCAAGTGGGGCCACGCCTCCCCTTTTGCCGGTCATCCTGGGGTGCAAAAGTCTCTCCAACTAATCTCCCAAAGGTACTGGTGGTCTTCTCTAGAGAAAGATGTCTCGGACTTCGTCCAGGCCTGTATGATTTGCGCCCGGGATAAATCGCCTCGCCAGAAACCAGCGGGTCTCCTCTTGCCTCTACCCGGTCCTGAAGTTCCCTGGTCTCACATCGCCATGGACTTTATTACAGATCTTCCCTCCTCCCATGGCAAGTCCGTTATTTGGGTCGTGGTGGATCGCTTTTCCAAGATGGCTCACTTTGTACCCCTGCCCGGTCTACCCTCTGCACCCTTGTTGGCCAAACAATTTTTCCAACACATCTTCCGTCTCCATGGCCTTCCCAAACATATTGTCTCGGATCGTGGGGTACAATTCGTCTCCAAATTCTGGAGGGCTCTATGTGCTCAGCTCGGGATCAAATTGGACTTTTCTTCTTCGTACCATCCTCAGTCTAACGGCCAAGTAGAACGGGTGAACCAAATTTTGGATGACTATCTGCGTCACTTTGTATCCTCTCGCCATGACGACTGGGCTGATCTACTTCCCTGGGCGGAGTTCTCCTACAACTACAAACAATCCTCTGCCTCTAACAAGTCTCCTTTCTTTGTAGTTTTTGGCCGTCATCCTCTTCCACCTCTGCCGCAGTCTCCCACTCCTTCTTCTGTACCTGCCGTGGACAGTCTTGTACAGGATTTTTCCTCCATCTGGCGAGAAACCCACGCTGCTCTCCTCAAGGCTTCCGCCCGTATGAAGGTTCAAGCTGACAAGAGACGCAGATCTCCTCCGGAATTTCGCCCGGGTGACAAGGTGTGGCTCTCCTCTAGGTACATCCGATTTAGGGTCCCAAGTTACAAGTTGGGCCCTCGTTTCTTGGGACCCTATAAAATCAAGAGTCGTATCAATCAAGTTTCTTATCAGCTCCATCTTCCTCCCTCCCTCCGAATCCATAACTCCTTCCATGTCTCCCTTCTTAAACCTGCTGTCTTTAACCGTTTTTCTCCCAAGCTTGTTTCTCCCACCCCTGTCGCCGGTACCTCCGATATATTCTCTGTCAAGGAGATCTTGGCGACCAAGATCTCCCAGGGAAAAAGATTTTTTTTGGTCGACTGGGAGGGCTGCGGTCCTGAGGAGAGGTCATGGGAGCCGGAGGAGAACATCCTGGACCGCAGTCTCATCCGCAAGTTCTTCGGTACCAAAAAGAGAGGGAGACCAAAGGGGGGGGGGTACTGTTACGCTGAGCGCTCCGGGTCCCCTGCTGGCCGCGGAGCGCTCACAGCGTATGCCCCCAGGCAGCACTCCAGTGTCTCGGCATGTGCATCCTCGCTCTCTAGGGCGCGCGTGCGCCGGGACTCTTAGATTCAAAGGGCCAGTGCACCAGTGATTGGTGCCTGGTCCAAAAGGGATATTAAGGGTTAAGGTTTGTGAGAGGCAGTGCTGACTTAATTAGGCTGCACCTGTGCACTGCCCATTTATACCTTCTCCTCCCACAGCTTCCTGCCGGATCTTTGTACCTTGTGCCTCAGAGAAAGCGTTCCACTGTGTTTGTTTGCCTTGCCTGTTGCCGAACCCGTTGCTACCGTCTACTCGCCTTTGAACCTTTGCCGCCTGCCCTGACCTCTGCTACGTCCGACTACGCTCTTGCCTTCTCCCTGTGTACCACGCCTTATCAGCTGCCAGAGAGGTTGAGTTGTTACTAGGGGACACGACCTGGTAGTTACCGCCACAGCAAATCCATCCCGCCTTGCGGCGGGCTCTGGTGAAGACCAGTAACTGCTTAAAACCGGTCCTTTAGTACAACCCGCGCCATCGCCTCTCTGGTCCAGAGGATCCACTACCTGTCCTGCCGGTACGTGACAATTATCAACTATAGGCCTGAATATCGGGGTGGCCATTCTGTTTTGTAGGCAGGGATCAAAGTTCAGGGTGACTAGTAGGGAGAGTGCCCCTAGTCTACACAACCACCCTGCCTATGAAATCACCCATTCCTATATCGTGGAAGACTGATGATCATCGGATCCCGACTATATGTATTATTTGTTGTTTTGTTCAATATGTGCTACATGTGGGTTTATTTTAATATAATAATATAATAAAGGCTACGTTTTATATTTGTGGTACTCTGTGATAGTAGTACGCAAAATGGGCTTTTTTAATAGCTGCAGCTATTTGATAGCTACATCCAGTATAAGTACGCGTAAAAATTGACTCCTGGGGAGGGACTTAATCATTGCACGTGGATGACAGCTATCAAAACGCAACAATGTATTGCAATCCGTCAGTTTAATAAAAAGATCCATGATTCACCCTGAACTCTAACCATCGTGTCCAAAAACTGGACCTGTTGACTGGAATGAGTCAGGGTGAACTTGATATCTGGGTCAATTGTATTAAGGAAACAATGGAAATCCAAAAGGTCATCCTCCATGCCATTCCAGGCCACAAACAAACCATCTATGTATCTCCACCACCCCAGCACATGGACGAAGTGGTGGGACACATAGACATGGTCTGCCTCAAGGTACGACATAAAGGCGTTGCCGTACGTAGGCGTCATATTTGAACCCATTGCGGTTCCTCACAATAGAAGGTAGTAGCCATCTTTGAACGCAAAGTAATTATGATCAACACAATATTCAATAGATCTATAATGAATTCCTTACATTCTACAGTATAGTTCGTATGGGACAAGCATCTCCGGATAGCCTCAACACCCCTATCGTGATTGATAGAGGTGTAGAGGCTAGTCACAAAAGATGCTAAGATGGTTGTAGATGTCACTGCAATATTTGAGATTTTATCCAAAAAATCACCCGTGCCGCGTATAAATGAACGAGCAGAGCCAGCAGTTTGTCCCAAAAAATGGCAATGCTAGAAAACAACGAATCTCTACCCGATACTATTGGCCTACTGGGGGGGGGGGGGTTCTAAGGACTTGTGTATTTTAGGCAATCTTAGTTATATTGAACCCCACAAAAAAATAAAATAAAGGATTTCTGTGAAAATTGGAGGAAATTTTTTTTTTACTTGCAGGTAGCTGCTTTTGAGGTGCACTTCTGATAGCAGGCACAGCCAGCCTGTTACGGATGAAGTTGCAGATAGCTGGAACGTATAAATAAACGATCAACTGGCTTGATCCCAAACTAAGGAGCATATAGGTGAGCCCTTTAAAACCCTAAGAGCTCGCCCTGACTGCTATGCACATGCAAGGGTCTCAGTGGTAGACGATTGCATGCCCACGTACCTAAGACTGTGTGACACCTGAAAACCCTATAATAGTGAGGGGACAGGACCACCGGCTCCCTGCACTTAATACGGACGAAGTCAGGGTCACCTAGAATCAAGCCAGCAAGGAAACACAATAAAGGAAAATCTGAGCAAACAGCAGCAGCAGCCTCCAGCAGTGAACACTTCATCCAGGAATTAGTATAAATCACAAAGTGAGGCAGCATGGGAGGGAATATAAAGGAAGACGATTAGTATAAATAAGTGACACCTGGCAGAAGGAAAGGAGATGACAAAGTGAAACCAAAACAAAGAACGTCATACAAGAGGTAGAGAAGAACGTCTGCTAGACCTTCTCACAGAACTGGCGGTGATACAGCCATAGGTCCTGTCTCCAGTTTCTTACCTGTCTGTCAGCTGCTCTGCTTCTCTCTGTTGTTCACAACACACACAGTTCTTCTTTGGAATCCTAGCCTTTCACTTCACTGTCCCTGGCATTAAGCTTGACTGATTTCTGACTGTTCCTGATTGTTTTTCCACTGTCCCTGACTCCATAGGATCGTTTTCCTGGCAGACACCGTCATACACAATCACCCTCTCTCAAAACCTAGCACAGAATGTCTTTCTGCTCATTCTGTCTGCTGCAGCACTGACTGGTGGAGATGGCCTTGTGGTTCGCGGTGAACTTTGCTCGTTCGTGGTTCGCCGAACATGCGAACATATGGCGGTGTCCGCCGGCGCCATATTCTTTTGCATTGTGCCGAACTTTGACCCATGACACATCCATCAGGTGGGACAGGACAGCCAATTGAGACATTTCAGTACATGGACACACCCCCTACCCTATAAATAAACCCTATCTGGCTGCCATTTTACATTCAGTCTTTTGCCAATATAGGGAGAGGTTGCTGTGTGGAGCAGGGACAGACACCAAACGCTAGTTAATGGGGCCACAAAAGGCCTTTTAAGGACTGGTATAGGTGTGCTATTGATACGTGTGACATACTGAGGGGTGTGATATACTTATAATATACTTTCTAACATAGAAAGTATATTATAGTGCATTTGTATTGTGCAGCAGTTGTGTGCGGTTCTGTTGCAATACTGCAGCTATACAGAGGGACAAACGCTATTGGAACAATTAATTGCAACTAACTAACTGGTGTGATATACCAGTTGCCCCCCAAAAAAACTGATCAGTTTTCTTTTCAGCAGGGGAGATCGTGACCGATAAACGCACTTGCCTAACTCACGACACTGTGGACTACCTCACATTTCTAAAAATGAATGAGGCATGGATCTCGGAGGAATTCAACACCTGTGACGACCACGTTTAATTTAATTTCCTCATGCCAGCCCACACATATCCGCCACCACCCAGAACAAATAATGGTCCCTGTCTTATGTAAATACAGCAGCATAAAAGGCCTTTTCTGTCTGGTGAATGCCTAATGTTTGGGACCTCGGAGGAATTCAACACCTGTGATGACCACGTGTTATTGAATTTCAACTATTATCATTTTTATTTTTTTTCAAGAGAGGGGATTTCGCTAGCCATTTTAGGAATTAAAACAGTTTGCATATGTACCTCTCACTTGTTAATGGACCAAAAGTAATGGGACAGAATAATAATCATTAATCAAACTTTCACTTTTTAATACTTGGTTGCAAATCCTTTGCAGTCAATTACAGCCTGAAGTCTGGAACGCATAGACAGATGTGGAGTTTTATTCCTGTTGATGCTCTGCCAGGCCTCTACTGCAACTGTCTTCAGTTCCTGCTTGTTCTTGGGGCATTTTCCCTTCAGTTTTGTCTTCAGCAAGTGAAATGCATGCTCAATCGCATTCAGATCAGGTGATTGACTTGGCCATTGCATAACATTCCACTTCTTTCCCTTAAAAAACTGTTTGGTTGCTTTTGCAGTATGCTTCGTGTCATTGTCCATCTGCACTGTGAAGCGCCCGAAACACTTCAGAATTCCTCCTGCTGCTTTTGTCAACAGTCAGATCATCAATAAATACAAGAGAACCAGTTCCATTGGCAGCCATACATGCCCACGCCATCACACTACCACCACCATGCTTCACTGATGAGGTGGTATGCTTAGGATCATGAGAAGTTCTTTTCCTTCTCCATACTCTTCTCTTCCCATCACTGTGGTATAAGTTGATCTTGGTCTCATCTGTCCATAGGATGTTGTTCTAGAACTGTGAAAGCTTTTTTAGATGTCGTTTGGCATACTCTAATCTGGCCTCCCTGTTTTTGAGGCTCCCCAATGGTTTACATCTTGTGGCGAACCCCCTGTATTCACTCTGGTGAGGTCTTCTCTTGATTGTTGACTTTGACACACAGACACCTACCTCCTGGAGAGTGTTCGTGATCTGGCCCACTGTTGTGAAGGGTGTGTTCTTCACCAGGGAACTAATTATTCTGTCATCCACCACAGTTGTTTTTTATGGTCTTCCGGGTCTTTGGGTGTTGCTAAGCTCACCGGTGCATTCATTCTTTTTAAGAATGTTCCAAACAGTTGTTTTGACCTCGCCTAATGTTTTTGCTATCTCTCTGAAAAAATGAAACTTTTCTTGTGGTGGTGCCAGCCGTGTTAGGAGCCAGTCTGAAGTTCCCCTTTGAATGCGTCATATATGAAAAAGCACAGCACTCACTTGTCTTCAATTATGCAGGATTTATTCACCAACAAAAATGCTAGACTCCAGCAGGCCACATTTTTGACAGTTTCCCTTTAAGATGCATAAAAAGGCCCCTGATTAAAATACATATTTTTATATAAGAGATAAAATGTCAATAAAATATGGAAATCAGTCAGGAAATCCATTAGGCGGACATAAAAACGCCTTTTCTTTTATCTTGAGACTCTAAATTTAATTTATGCAATTAATGAAAACAAAGGGGCAATCAAATATTCAAAAATATTAAATAATTTATTTATAAATAAGTAAAAATCCAATATAATACAGATATAAGATCAATGGATAGATAAATTGACGCAGTACCAACAAACCACCACTAGATGGTGGTGTAACCCACTATTGCTTTCTCACCAGCATAAAATGATCCAAAGACTAATGAAATATATATCATACACAATCGAATATAAAAAGGATAAACACGGATTAATACTGGAAGCATAACTGATCCACTAACTCCTTATGACCAATCAAAAATATATATAAACTATGAATTAACACATGTGGAATTATATACATAACAAAAAAGTGTGAAACAACTGAAAATATGTCATATTCTAGGTTCTTCAAAGTAGCCACCTTTTGCTTTGATTACTGCTTTGCACACTCTTGGCATTCTCTTGATGAGCTTCAAGAGGTAGTCACCTGAAATGGTTTTCACTTCACAGGTGTGCCCTGTGAGGTTTAATAAGTGGGATTTCTTGCCTTATAAATGGGGTTGGGACCATCAGTTGTGTTGTGGAGAAGTCAGGTGGATACACAGCTGATAGTCCTACTGAATAGACTGTTAGCTGCTTTTTTCTTGCCATAATGCAAATTCTAAGTAAAGAAAAACTAGCATTAGGGAGGTGTTTAACACTATATGTTCCCTCAGTATGGGGACTCTTGACTATATGTCGAGAGGAATATCTTATTAATGCCACAATCAGCAAATACAAATATACGTTACCGGGTCAAGGATGAACAGGGTTTCGGGTGTGATCAGTTCTCAAAACTCTTCCAGTAGACAACAATTGATCCAAGTTTCTTTTTGTTGATAGTTGTAAGTTGATAGTTGCAGTTGTTTCAATTGAAGAGTGTAGATCCTGTCTAACCTTTTACATGCATACTTTATACCCCATGTTATCTAAGAACTCAACCCCTTCTAGATTAGGGATCTCCAATCAGACAAGTTGGGTGTATTTGTATGCAGATAATAATGATGTCATTTTAACCCCCGAAATACTGCTTAAAATGACATACTATTATCTAGAGGTGGGACGAATCCAATTCTTTTCGAATCAGAATCAGAAAAGGTTCTCGAATATATTGAATCTTTCGAATCTCGAATCCTACGTATCCTGTAAATAAGAATTGTGTGAATGGTGTAAGAAACAAAGTCAGACCACGTCAGTTTGTCTGAACCTCCGCCTCCACCCCCCAGTCACGGTCGCACCCTCTATGACCGCGATCATTAGGCCCCTGCTCCTATCACTACAGAAATACTGAGTAATACAGGGTCCCATACCTCTTACATCCAGTGATGTCTCTTTCCTCATCTTCTCCTTTCAGACCTTCAGACCAGACCACCATTTTTCAGCCATTTTTTGTCTCTGCAGTTTGACAAAAAAAATCTTAGTTTACTACTTTACCATCATCCTCCCATCTTCTGGACAAATCATTCTACCACCCCCAATACTGTGCCGCTGTGGTCCCCAATACTATACTGCAGAAACAGATAATACCCCTGATAATACTAGTACCACACAGAGCCTCCTATATAAAATACCCCTTCTTTGTGGCCCCATAGTGCCACACAATAATGTGCCAGTAAGTGTCCCCATAGATGCCCCCCTAATTATGTGTCAGTATCAAGTGCCTCTCTCCTCCCCCCATGTGCCAGTATCAAGTGCCTCTCTCCCCCCCCCCCACATGTACCAGTACCAAGTGCAGAGGGCCTCTCTCCTCGCCCGCATGTGCCGGTATCATAGTGCCATCTCCCCCAATAATGTGCCGGTATCATAGTGCCATCTCCCCCCATAATGTGGCAGTATCATAGTGCCATCTCCCTGTCATGGTCTTACCTTCTTACTGTTCTCCTTCGTTTGACATGTGCTGGCGGCCATCTTGGTTTCTGGGTTTCTTGTAGCCTCCCACCCTGCGGCTTCTCCTTCCCACTGGGAGGAGCTGGATGCCTAGCTCATATATATAGGAGGTCTGTGGCTTCAGTTCCTTGCTTGGTCCTCCTGTGTTCACAGGCTTCTAAGACTGCTGCTGCTTCTGGTTCCTGATCCTGGCCTCGTCTGACTACCCAGTTGGTTCCTGATCCTGGCTTCGTCTGACTACCCTGCTGGTTCCTGATCCAGGCTTCGTCTGACTACCCTTCTGGTTCCTGACCTCTGTCTACGCAAGACCCTGCTTCGGTTTAGCCATCCGTTTGGACTTTTGCTTACAGCTTGATTTTCAATAAAGCCTTCTTATTTCCATCTTATCTCTTGTTGTACGTCTGGTTCATGGTTCCATGACATTAGGACCAAGCCATGAATTTTGACGGTACAGGGCCATCCTCGCTACCTACGCTGGTTGCCAGACTTGATCAGCAGGATCACCTGTTGGGTCGGTTCGCTGTGGCGTTGCAAACCCTGCTTGAACGCACGGCTCATTTCGCTTCCGTTGCCGATGGGTCGGTTGTCGCTCCTGGGCCCGCTCCTACTGCCGCTCCGGTTGTTGCGCCAGAGTCTACCCCGACACCTGTTGCTGCGCCTGCGGTGTCTCGGGGTATGACCGGTTCTGCCCCCCTTCCACAGCGCTTTGGGGGAGAGCCAACTCAGTGCCGAGGTTTCCTTAACCAGGTGGGCATTTATTTCGAGTTGCTGCCACATGCCTTTCCTACTGAGAGATCAAAGGTGGGCTTCTTGATCTCGCTGCTCTCGGACAAGGCCTTGGCCTGGGCCAGCCCTTTATGGGAGAACAACAATCCGGTGGTTGCCGAGTTTTCCGGTTTTGTTGCTTCTCTTCGGAAGGTATTCGATGTGCCGGCTCGTGCTGCCTCTGCTGCGAAGCTCCTTATGTCCATCAGACAGGGTTCACGATCCGTAGCTGAATACGCCATTGAGTTTCGTACCCTGGCAGCAGAGGTGGGCTGGAATAATGAGGCTCTGGTCGCTGCTTTCTCTCATGGTCTCTCGGATGCCTTGAAGGATGAGGTTGCAGCTAAGGACCTACCAGTGGAGCTCGAGTCTCTTATTTCTTTCCTGATTTTGATTGACACCAGACTCAGGGAGAGACCTTCCTTTAAGGAGAGCCTGCGGAGGTCTTCTAACAGATTGGCGCCTACGTTTGCTGTCCCACCCGTGCCTCCCTCTCCTCCCACGCCTCCTGGGGATGACTCGTCTGGGGGTGAACCCATGCAGCTGGGGTTTGCTCGCCTGTCCGAGGGGGGAGAGGGTACTCCGGAGACGCGAGGGCCGATGCATGTACTGTGGTCTCGGTGGGCATTTTCGGTTGGCATGTCCGAACCGTCCGGGAAACGCTCGCACCTGAGATCCTGTCGGGGGCAGATCTTGGGTGGAGTCTCCTCGTCCCCGGTTTCCCGTGTTGACAAACCACTGATCACTGTTGTCCTCTCCTGGGTCGGGGGCTCGGTGACGACCCAGGCGTTGGTGGACTCTGGTGCTGGTGGTTTGTTCATTGATAGTGTGTTCGCTGCCGCCAATTCCATTCCTCTGCAGCCTCGAGGTTCTCCCACTGGCTCTTGAGGCGATAGACGGCAGACCCCTTCTGCCGCCACACGTGACTCATGAGACCCTTCCAGTGGGGATAGCCATTGGTGCCGTTCACAGAGAGTCGGTCTGTCTCCAGGTGATTTCGTCTCCACACTACTCGGTGGTCTTGGGGTACCCCTGGCTCCAGAAGCATAATCCGACTTTCGATTGGAGATCGGCCGAGATCCTCTCGTGGTCACCGCAGTGTGGGGCTAGTTGCATCCATGGGCCTGTCAAGTTGCTGTGTACTTCCTCGGACTCTCTGTTGCCTCCTGAATACGAAGAGTACCGGGATGTATTCGATAAGGTGCGCGCGGTTGCCCTACCTCCGCACCGCCCATACGATTGTGCCATAGAGTTACAATCTGGTGCCGTTCCTCCTCGTGGCAAAGTCTATCCACTGTCGGTAGCGGAGAATGAGGCCATGGAGGAGTACGTGAGGGAGGCGCTTTCACACGGACACATTCGCAAATCCTCGTCCCCGGCAGGGGCTGGATTTTTCTTTGTGAAAAAGAAGGGCGGTGAGTTGAGGCCTTGCATCGATTACAGGGGTCTCAATCGCATCACGATCAAGAACGCTTACCCGATACCCTTGATTTCCGAGCTGTTCGATCGCCTCAAAGGGGCCACGGTCTTTACCAAACTCGACCTGAGGGCGGCATATAACCTGGTAAGGATCAAGGCGGGCGATGAGTGGAAGACCGCGTTTAACACCAGGACCGGTCATTATGAATCCTTGGTTATGCCCTTTGGGTTGTGCAATGCGCCCGCAGTCTTCCAGGAATTCATCAACGATGTTTTCCGTGACCTGTTGCAGCAGTGTGTGGTGGTCTATTTGGATGACATCTTGGTATATTCTGAATCCATGGAGGCCCACATTATGGATGTCAGACGAGTGTTGCAACGGTTACGAGAGAACAGGCTGTTCGGTAAGCTTGAGAAATGCGAATTTCACCGATCCCAGGTAACCTTCTTAGGTTACATCATTTCCGCTGAGGGGTTCTCCATGGATCCTGAGAAGGTTTCGGCTGTCTTACAGTGGCCCCAGCCCAGTGGTCTCCGTGCCCTGCAGCGCTTTTTGGGCTTCGCCAATTATTATCGGAAGTTCATCAGGGACTTTTCTATGCTAGCCAAGCCTCTCACGGATCTGACCAGGAAGGGCAGTAATTTCCAGGTCTGGCCGCTCGAGGCCATCCGAGCTTTTGAGGCTCTAAAGTCCGCCTTTGTGTCGGCTCCGATTCTGTCGCATCCCAACCCTGGGTTGCCCTTTGTCCTCGAGGTGGACGCGTCTGAGACTGGGAGTAGGCGCCCTTCTGTCTCAGCGTAGAACACCAGAGGGTCCTCTGCTTCCTTGTGGGTTTTACTCCCGGAAACTGTCTTCCGCGGAGTGCAACTATCAGATTGGTGACAGGGAGTTATTGGCCATCGTGCAGGCCCTTAAAGAATGGAGGCACTTGCTCGAGGGTTCGGTGGTTCCGGTTCTCATCCTGACGGACCACAAGAATCTGACCTACCTTTCTGAGGCCAAGAGATTGACACCACGTCAGGCCAGATGGGCTCTGTTCTTGTCACGTTTTAATTACGTGGTCTCCTACCTACCCGGTTCCAAGAACATCAGAGCGGATGCCTTATCACGGCAGTACTCCGAGCTGTCCGGGGAGGAGTCGATTCCGACTTCGGTCATACCTCCGAATCAGATCCTGGCCGCCATTCGCACCAGCCTGACCTCTCCCCTGGGTGAGCAGATTTTGGCGGCTCAATCTGGTGCTCCCTCTGGGAGACCCAACGGCAGGTGTTTTGTGCCTGAGGAGTTGCGCACTCGGTTGTTGCGAACCTACCATAACTCCAAGGCCGCGGGGCATCCTGGAAAGAATCAGCTGTCCTGGGCTGTTTCACGTCTGTTCTGGTGGCCTTCTCTACGTTCCGACATCGCCGCATATGTAGCGGCATGCTCCGTTTGTGCCCAGAGTAAGTCCCCTCGGCACCTTCCGTTGGGCCTTTTGCAACCCATAGCCACCGGGGAGCGCCCATGGTCACACCTGGGGATGGATTTCATTGTGGACCTCCCTGCATCCCGAGGCCATACGGTTATTCTCATGATTGTGGATCGGTTTTCCAAAATGTGCCACTGTGTTCCTCTCAAGAAGTTACCCTCTGCTCAAGAGTTGGCCACGATTTTCGCCAGGGAGGTCTTCCGGTTGCACGGTTTGCCCAAGGAGATTGTGTCGGATCGGGGGAGTCAGTTTGTGTCCAGGTTCTGGCGCGCCTTTTGCTCCCAGTTGGGGATTCATCTCTCTTTCTCCTCGGCCTACCACCCTCAGTCCAATGGGGCCGCAGAACGATCCAATCAGGCCTTGGAGCAATTCCTTCGTTGCTATGTCTCCGATCACCAAGACAATTGGGTTGACCTCCTGCCTTGGGCTGAGTTTGCCAGGAACACGGCGGTGAACTCTTCCTCTGGGACGTCTCCCTTCATGGCCAATTATGGGTTCCAACCTGCCGTGTTACCGGAGGTATTCTCTCCCCAGGATATTCCGGCTGTGGAGGATCACCTTTCCGTCCTACGTGCTTCTTGGGTACAGATCCAGAGGTCCCTTGAGGTCTCTGCGCAGCGCCAGAGACTCCAGGCTGATCGCAGACGAGCGCCCGCTCCTTCCTACCAGGTCGGAGACCGTGTATGGTTGTCCACCCGCAACCTCAACCTTCGAGTGCCCACTCCCAAGCTGGCGCCTCGCTTTGTTGGTCCCTTCCGAGTGCTTCGCAGGGTAAACCCGGTAGCCTATGCCCTTGCGCTTCCTCCTGGCATGCGGATCTCCAACGTGTTTCATGTCTCCCTGTTGAAGCCATTGGTGTGTAATCGTTTCACTTCCTCGGTTCCTCGGCCCCGTCCGGTCCAAGTGGGCAATCGTGAGGAATATGAGGTGAGCAATATCCTGGACTCACGCCTGGTCCGCGGTCGGTTGCAGTTTTTGGTCCATTGGCGTGGTTATGGTCCAGAGGAGCGTTCCTGGGTTCCCTCCGCAGATGTCCATGCTCCTGCTTTGCTCCGAGCCTTCCACGCACGCTTCCCTCAGAAACCGTTCCTTACTCCGCGGAGGAGGGGCCCTTGAGGGGGAGGTACTGTCATGGTCTTACCTTCTTACTGTTCTCCTTCGTTTGACATGTGCTGGCGGCCATCTTGGTTTCTGGGTTTCTTGTAGCCTCCCACCCTGCGGCTTCTCCTTCCCACTGGGAGGAGCTGGATGCCTAGCTCATATATATAGGAGGTCTGTGGCTTCAGTTCCTTGCTTGGTCCTCCTGTGTTCACAGGCTTCTAAGACTGCTGCTGCTTCTGGTTCCTGATCCTGGCCTCGTCTGACTACCCCGTTGGTTCCTGATCCTGGCTTCGTCTGACTACCCTGCTGGTTCCTGATCCAGGCTTCGTCTGACTACCCTTCTGGTTCCTGACCTCTGTCTACGCAAGACCCTGCTTCGGTTTAGCCATCCGTTTGGACTTTTGCTTACAGCTTGATTTTCAATAAAGCCTTCTTATTTCCTCTTATCTCTTGTTGTACGTCTGGTTCATGGTTCCATGACACTCCCCCCATAATGTGCCAGTATCATAGTGCCATGTCCCCCTTAATGTGCCAGTATAATAGTGCCATCTCCCCCATAATGTGCCTGTATCATAGTGCCATCTCCCCTAATAATGTGCCAGTATCATAGCGCCATCTCCCCCCATAATGTGGCAGTATCATAGTGCCATCCCCCCAATGTGCCAGTATAATAGTGCCACCCCCCCAATGTGCCAGTATTATAGTGCCATCTCCCCCCATAATGTGCCAGTATTATAGTGCCATCTCCCCCCCAATGTGCCAGAATCATAGTGCCATCTCCCCCCATAATGTGCCAGTATCATAGTGCCATCTTCTCCCATAATGTGTCAGTATCATAGTGCCATCTCCGCCACCAATGTGCCAGTATCATAGTGCCATCTCCCCCCCAATGTGCTGGTATCATAGTGCCATCTCCCCCCCAATGTGTCAGTATCATAGTGCCATCTCCCCCCATAATGTGTCAGTATCATAGTGCCATCTCCAACCCCCCATGTGCAAGTAACAGATAAAAAATCTTTTACTTACCTCCGCTGTGATGCAGGCCTCTTCTGGCCTGTGTCCCACGCTGTACGGCTCAGGCGGCGCAATGACGTCATCGTGACGCCTGCACCGGCCTCTGATAGGCTGCCGGCACAAGGCCCGCAGCCTATCAGAGGAACAGGAAAAGGAGACACCTCTCCCTCCCCTGCAGCAGCAAAGCGCTCATCTCCTGCTGTGCCCTGCCGCTGCTGCCACCAGTCTGGGCCCCACCGGGATTTGTCGGATTTGTATCCGGTAATTTATGTCGGGATTTGAGTCCACGAATCCAGCAATATTCGAGGGATTCGTGGATTCGACAAATCCCCCGTCCCATCTCTACTATTATCTATCCACCTCTAGATGGCACTGTTGTACCACATAACAATTTCAAACATTAATTCTAATACCTAATAATATGTTCACATGACCTTTTTAACCTCTCCAATATAAATCAGTATTAAGGGTTGCTTCCTGACATTTTACTTATCCATAATCTAGACATGTTGGAGTCACCATCTTCTACTCTTTTTAAATTCATGATAATGGACAATGGCCAATGGTCCTTTTACTTGGTATCTGGGTATGTATGATGATGATGATGATGTATAGTCTGGTGTACACGCAATTTTACCCTTAGTGCCTCGATGCGCTTAGCTGGCTAATTCAACAAGGGAGGAAAAAGAAGAAGGCATGACACTTTTCCATGGGCCACAAAGGCCTAGAGAATAAGGCACCTATTCCAGAGACCAATTTCCTAGCACTTATCAAATGGAGAATCAAGAAAAAGGGAAAGAAGGTTCAAAGGGTTTGGACGAGATATAGAGAATGTAAAGAGAACAAAATTAATAAACGTGAGGAAAAGGTTTCTTTAAAATAGAAAGGACATTACCAACAGTGAATTTATAGACTGAGATTTAGGAAAACCTATAGGAAGTCTATGCAAGGGAAGTCTATGCAAGTTCTTCTTGGGATTCCCATGTACAAGACATTACAATAGTCCAACCGACTGCTGATTGCTGCTCCGACCAAGGCTTTCCTGAGAGGGGATTTGATGTATTTTAAGATCCTCCTCAGAAGTTTCAGCTGGTAGTGGCAGGTACTAACCAACTGATTTATCTGAGGAGCCAGGGTTAATCTGGAGTCCAAGACCACTCCCAAGTCCCTGACCTGGATGGATGTCTCAGGGACAGGTCCAAAAGACAATGGCCATTGGGGTGCTGAGGGTGAAATTTTCTGGTCACTGAATGTAAAACATTCAGTTTTGGTGCCATTAAGCTTTAGATGATTGGCACTCATCCAGTGATCGATCTCCAAGAGACATCCGGCCGGATCGACTTGATCAACTGTTCCTTTGGCAAGCCTAAAGTACAGTTGTGTATCATCCGCATAAACATGAAACTGAAGATTGTGGCTCCTGATGATGTCGGCCAATGATCTCAGATAGATGTTGATCAAGACTAGAGATAGTGCTGAGCCTTGTGGTACTCCACAGGACAGATCGGCTGAGTGAAATACCCCCAGCTTCATTCGTTGTACCCTGTCCTGGAGAAATGAGACCATCCATCCACCTCTAGACTTGTCCACATGGCCGACTAATTCAGCTCTCCTCATGAAAACCAATTAGTAGGAAGATAACTTGAATACTTTCTAAACCTTAAAAAGTTATATCCAGTCAGTGAGATACACATGGCATAAAATATATATTCTAAATGATACATGGTATGAGACATCATATATATATATATATATATCGACACAATGTTACACATAAATTATATATTATATAATTCATTGGTTAAGATATTTTGCAAATCTAAATACACCACACCACAGAATATAATTCTGAAGACATGAATGGGACATTCACACACCCAATGCTTCCTATAAGGCAGACTTCCTTAATGACTTTGTAATGAAGTAAAATAATACATTGCTATTCAAATGGTTGTCTCTCACAGATACATGTCTGTAAGAACCATTATAATATTGATAGATACACTACATCTGCTCACAATAATTTTTAAGAGACAATACATTCTATGTCCGTTACAAACATGTTACCCAAATTGAACTCAGCATGAACTTATCTTGGCCTATTTCAACCCTACAGAAAGATTTTAGACTTTGGTTCAACCTGTCTCTATAGTTAAAGGAAATGAGCATTGATATTTAGACTATAATATCTTCAGATAAAACTGTACACTTATGAAAATGCATGACAAATCCGCCTTCATTCCAAAATGTTTCATAAAGTGTGAATATATTTGGAATGTTCAAAAGGGCTTTTCATATGTTTTCTTCATGGGTCACGGCGCGTAGACCTTGTCTATGGTGTTTTAGCCATAGTTTACCTAAAGTCTTTTTCAAGAACCTTATCCAACGCACTGCTTTGGATGGTCAACAAACTCAACCATCCTATAGATCCTGCAAAACAATATTTAAGTTCGATAAATGTTTGTTTTGATTCTCCATCTCCGCATAAATACTTAGTACGTTACTTTTTAGTGAACCGATCCAATGTTTTAATGGAGATGGAATTGGCAACTGTCACACCGGTAGCAATAACAGCGCCCACTACGCTAAAAATTATAGCGGCAACGATGGCAGAAATAAACCGCCACGGTCTTTGACTCGTAGATAACTGCTCTCTGGTCAAGGTCTTTCTCGCTTGCTCCAGGATCTGCGTAATCCGTTCTTGGGAATATCCAATGTGTATCTGGAGTTCCGGCGACAGGTTCTCAAACATGTTGAATTGTTTTTCGATGAAGACGCGTGGATCCAGGCTGATGTAGATCTTCTGGGACAAAATCCTCTTGTTCGTCAGAATGAACCCCGCAGTGTCCTGCAGCATGATTCCGGACGAAGGACCTGGCACAACAATCGGCTCGGCATGGAACTCCTTTCCCAAGATCAGGATGACATAGATGATGGCAATCATCTTAGTTGGCATCTTGCGCCTAAAATATTGTATGACACATATGAGTATACAAGTTTGTTCATACAATACCAATCCTAATTTCCGTCTTTGGCTGGAGCTGCAAAATCTCTTCACCTCTCCTCATCCGACTCCTTCTATCTCTCGAAGTCATGAGCTAGGATGACAAACACGTAGTTGATTAATGTGCACCCATTTTTCCACAAATTCATCCCCCTTAGTGATTTTTATCTTGTATAACACTGTTGACAACTTGTCAATGATGACATAAGGTCCTTTCCATGAAGGTAAGAATTTTCTCTCCGAGCGAAGTTTTAGCAATAAACCTGATCGGAAATTTGATACTCCTTCTGAGTAGTTTTCAGATCGTAGTATGTTTTAGCACTCACTGCAGCTTTCTCTATATTCTTCTGGGCAAAACCATGCTGAAGGTGCTTGCGTAAATTTGCCACATATTGATGGGATGTTTTAGCATTTATCAAATTATGATCTGTTGTCCGGTATAATAAATGCTGGCGTAACACCATCTTCCTTCCTGTGATCATCTCTAAGGAAGAAAGTTTGGTTGCTGTGCTTGGGGTGGCTCTGATGGCCATGAGAACCAACGGGAACTTGACACCCCAGTCCTTACTGGATTCATTGACAAACTTTTTTAGGATATTCACAATGGATTGATTGTAACGCTCCACTTCACCACTAGAGGCTGGCCGATAAGCTATGTGTAGCTTCCTCTTTACCCCCAGTATTTCCCACATCTTTGTCATCACTTCACTAGTAAAATGACTTCCACGATCGGACTTGATGCGTTGGGGAAGACCAAACCTGGAGAATATGTGGTTAATGAGCAGAGATGCAGATATGCTTGAACTGCATGTTTTGCACGGCAAAAATAATAATAATAAGAAATATATATATAAAAAATAAAAAATAATATATATATAAAATATAAAAAATATAAAAAATAATAAATAAACATAATAGTAAAAAACCATTAATACTAAATAATTACAAACAATAATACAAAAAATCAATTTATTTTGGGATTCTGAGGTACAATAACCATTATTACTTGACACTTTTTCTGTGTGCTTATTAATTCATCTCATTTCGTTTCTGGTGTTTTTTCCATGCTTCTATCCTTGGATTGACATCTGTCTCTTTCTCCTTATCTCAATCTTTGGTCATATTCCCCGATACTGGTTTCTTGATCTACTGTTTACCATAATGGATACATTATGTCTACTGCAAGAAGCTCATTCTTGTCTTACTTCTTTGCTCTGTGTACATCTGCAGCTCCCCCCGTCGCGTCACACACCGGGACCTATGCCATTTCCGGTTACTGACACGCAGTGGGAGCCCTGTGAGCCGGCACGTGCTGCTATATCCGGTCTTTGGAACGCAGCACGGGCCGGCTTGGATGGGCGCATGCGCGGACGGCACATCCGGACGCCGTTCGCTTCCCACAATTGATTTACATCTACATCATGGGAGATTTCCCTTTTTCGCCCTCTGTCGCTTCATGACGGCGAGGTGGTCACCGCCCCCTTTTCCATCAGGAATCAGTGTTCAGCTGCAAGGTATCAGTACGTTGATTACTTAGTATATATATCTGATGATTACCATTAGGAACTAGGCACTCCTGAGGAAGCCAGCAAGTCTGGCGATACGCGTTGGGCTTTTCTTCTGACCGCCACAGACACCCCCCATCATGCCATTTTTATGATAAGTATTTATTATCTATTGTTGATGGATTTCATGCACTTTACATTATTACATGCTGATTGATGTGGGGGTTCATACATGAATTTGTGGTGATTCAGATGGGCATGCGCCGATACACGGCTTACATGGCCCAGATTTGTTGTATACAACGATTTTAATTATCTTTTTTATGTTGTGTCTGTTGCCTTAATAAACTTATATTTTTGTAGATGTGCGGCTCCCATTTCGGTATTCTTTTTCTCCTTTGTTACATTGCACGGCAAACATTGCATGACCATGGCATGGACATACCCCTTTTCATCAGAAATGCCCGATGAGTGGGTCCTTGTGGCTGGAATTGAGGGCATATTAGACATCCTTGACAATATGTTCGCACGTCTTGTAACATATGTGGCCAGTAAGCGTAGTCCCGTAGTAACTCGTATGTTAGTTTCTCACCTCGATGTCCAGCTGTTGAGGCATCATTGGCCTGTTGTAGCATCAGACCTCAATAGGCTGCTTACTACTCATTGCATAATACCGTTCTTTGAGGTCCTTATCAGCAATCCATCCTGTAATGAGAATTGGGACTTACCCTTCATTAAAATCCGTAACTCCTCTTTACCATTGTGGATCCTCAACGTGCTTATAAAAGATACCAAAAACTGGATCCCCCTTTTGGCTCGCAATGAGATTCTCACTAGGGGAATCTTGGCTCCATTGTACCACATTGGCTTCAGTTCCCTTTTGGGCCTGACTTCTTGTTGTTGCATCCACTTGAATAGTTCCCATGAGGTCAACGTCCAAAACTTTTCCATTGATGGCTGCTTGTTTGGCGAGGGAATCTGCTAGATCATTCCCTTCCTTATCCATACCTGGATATTTTTCCAGTAAATTGTAAGACTGTGGGTAATAATCATCTCGTCGATATTGCAAAACATCTTACCATGCTTGACTGGCTTGTTGTTGCCTCTCATCATGCTAGATCTTTTCCATCTGGGGAAATATTCCACAAAGCTATTTTGAACATAATCAGAATCCTTGATTATGACAAACTCTTTAATATCATATTTGATAGCTATTTGTACAGCTTTGTACGCAACGGTAAGTTCCTGGCTACTTTTGGGACCGATTTTGTATCCGACGGACATCTCTGGGAACATATTATTCCACACGATTCCGACACCTGCAACCAGTGTACGCTCAGTTCCTATATCTGTATGGAAAGAACAACCATCTACATACACACATGGAAATGATTTGCAGTACTCCTCTTCGGATGATTTATATGGGGATGATGATTGTTCCTCCAGGAAATCATTCTCCTGTGACTCACATGTTCCACATTGGTACAATCATGGAGTTCTGCTAATCCTTGAGCAACTGGGTTTTTATTATTTTGTTTATACCTGATCTCCAATGGCCATCCCATTAAGGACATCGTCCAGGCAGTTATCCTACTATTTGACAGGTTTCCATCCCTTATAGGCAATGATTTTGTTCCGGTTTTCCTGTTTTCGAAAAAGGACTGCACTCATGCTTTTGTCAGTGAAACCTGTTTCCACCAAGAAAGGTTTTCCACCCTCCGTATATGCAAGGCATGGAGCCTGGATAAGCTTGGCCTTGAGTTAATTCACAGCTTGCTCATGACGCTCACTCCATTCCCATTTTACTCCTTTCTTTAGTAACTGCAAAACAGGCTTTGTAATTTCGGCATAATTATCTATAAACTTACGTGAATAGTTCATCGTGCCCAAGAATGATCTCAACTCCTTGAGATTTGTAGGTGACTTGGTATTCCACCTTCTTCTTTTGTGGGTTGATTCCATCAGCAGTGATTTCGTGACCTAGGAAATTAACTTTGGCACGACACCATTGAGCGTTCTGAAAATAAAGTTTCACACCAGCTTTTCTCAGTTGGGTAAGTACATACCTCAGTTCTACAATATGTTCCTCAAAATTCGTGCTTTTGATTAGAATGTCATCCACATAGGATAACTACTTACTATAAAGGACCCTATCTGGGAAGGGTTTATTTATCACTTAAACACTATTGCCTACTCGGCTAACTAACCACTCTTGTCCCAGACTAATAAAGCATAACTTTTACTTATTCATGTTAAAAAAGAAAAAATCGGGCAGACTTGATACCCCTGATGAAGCCAGATTAGCTGGTGAAACATGTTGGGGGGCAGAACTTAGGTTTTTAACTTGCTGACCCTACTGAGCCCTTACAGTGTTTTGTGAGCCTGATACCACAATATATGGTACCTTTAAGCCTATTTAACCTTGGTGTGTATTCCCCAGACATGGGGGCCAAGTAGTTATCAGGCACTTTCTTGAATCTGTCTATAAAATTGGGATTATGATGTATGACTGAGCGGTGTTAGTGCACTCCCGCCAACTCATACACCAAAGTGACCCTTTATATACAGTAAGCCTCATGGGGTACAGTGTTTTTAACCCTATAGGTATCTCACAATAGATTTTTTTCTTTTTTAACATGAATAAGTAAAAGTTATGTTTTATTAGTCTGGGACAAGAGTGGTTAGTTAGCCGAGTAGGCAATAGTGTTTAAGTGCCACATAGGATAAAGTACCTCGTTCATTGGCATCAGGCATTGCCTTATGCATGAACACAGCAAATTCATGGCCCGCATTTATGTACCCGAAGGGCAGTCGGGTCCATGCATATTGTTGCTTACCAAATGTGAAGACCAGTTTGTACTGATCCCTCTCGTCAACTTTAATCGTCCAATATCCTTGTGCACAGTCAAGGGCGGTGAAGATTTTTGATCCTTGAATTTGTTCCAAACATTGGTCAATATATGGCATGGGCCATCTGGACATGTAAACACATTTGTTTAATTGTCTTAGGTCGGAGCAGAGATGAAATTGACCATTGGGTTTGAGGACTCCAAGTATAGGATGGTTGAATGAGCTATATATTGGACGGATAATGCCCCTCCTTTCCAGGTTCTTGACAATTTCCGATAATGACTCGTAAGCTGCCAGCGGAAGTCGGTATTGTTTGACAAAGACAGGGGGTGCATCGAGATCTGTCTGGATTCTTGCAACATGTATGTCTGTTTCTCTACAGTCATAAGAATCCTTGCCGAACATGTCCTGGAACTCTGTGAAGAGTTCTTTTAGCCGTTGACCCTCTGACTCATTGGAGCATGCATCAGCTATAGAGACTTGTTCTTCCACCCACTCCTGAAATTCTGAAAAGATTTCAGGCTGACTTAACTCGTAGGCTTCTTCAAGCTCACTGGTTAAGTCATTTTGGGTATAGCGTACCTTATCCTTTGCTTGTTGGCAGGACTCGTACTCCTTCTCATCGATTTCATGGTTGAAAACCAATGATGACTCTTTGATATGGCATGTACCTTCTTCAGAGCTGAAAGGATAAACAGAATGTATATTGAATAACCCCTCAGGAGTTGAGGAAAAGTGTTGTTGCACTACCTGTTCTTCCGTCAGGTATTCATCAGGTATAAGTCCAATGACATCATTTTGGAATCCAAAAGTGTAGTATTCTGAATTCATAGCTGAACCAATTATGGTGTCCTTTTGTAGGGATATGCTATGGGGAGCCATGTTATGGATTACCATATGTAACGGATCTTGATGGATGTTTATCATAGCTTTACCTTTAGGCCGAGTTTTTTCATTTTAGGATTGGTGACCTGTTTTAAGAGTTCTAGGCTTATGTAGCTGGCTTTGGATTTCAGATCCAATTTGGCATATTTCACCCGAGCTATATTGTTCACCTGTATGGGAATCAATAAATTGTCATTGACCTTTTCAATCCGTACTATCGATTGAGTATGTTTAGTCAGGTCCGCGACTTTGTGATTTTCTCCTTCAAGGGAAATAGTCAATACATCATCATCCAAGGTTACCTTTTCGATTCTGTAACTCTGGATGGTAATGATATGAGCAGCACTGTTGACGGCTTCCTCGGGCTTACCATTTTTCAGGATCGTGACATCCAGCGTTTGATTGTTCCTGAAATGAACTTCAATATAGTTAGGCCTCTCTTCAATCACGTGACAACTG
Source organism: Bufo gargarizans (assembly GCF_014858855.1). Classification (NCBI taxonomy): domain Eukaryota; kingdom Metazoa; phylum Chordata; class Amphibia; order Anura; family Bufonidae; genus Bufo; species Bufo gargarizans. Next base: position 95,666,090 of record NC_058085.1, read on the forward strand.
CTTTGTGCTTGTGCGCTGCAAGAGTACTCGTAGGCAATGGGTGCCTTCACCTGATTCCAAACTGCTTCATTAATGAAGTCTATTATGGAACTCAATCTTTTTAGTAAATCAATTCATATGATCAGCCGATCATATGGAAGATCCACAATCAATGTGGGGTGTCTAATGGTCTTTTTGCCAATTCCAAATGTCAACCATGATGTACCTTTTACCTGTAAAGCGTCTCCACCTACACTTATCAGAGAGCCATCAAATTATCTTAATCTTGGCCTTTTTGCTGTTAAATCCAGAACCTTTTGAAAATAACTATATGATAAGATAGTGGCTTGTGATCCCGTATTAATTAAACCCCTTATTGGCCCGATATGTTCATCTTGAATATAAGAATCCACAAAATATCGGCCTTCAACCTGAAACAAATCACACGAGAAATTAGAATGTTTGCTCATATGATTCCTCTGGAGGGTTTGACCTCTCTGCAGCTTCGTGACCTCTGCATTCCTGTGTCTCACAGGAGGAGAAGTTGGCGGAGCAGCGTCAGCCCCCACCCTTGGGGAAAACTGGATTATATCACAGTTTACAGCTGGTTCATGACTAGAGGCTGGAACGATGGGATCACACACTGGAACAGACGCATGGTCGCAGGGATCGACATGATTAGACTGCAAGACACCTCCTCCCTGGCCCCAATCTCAGGGTCAGGGGTACTGCAAGGAGAAATGGTATTAGTAATCACATCAGATTCTTTCACATCCATCTTAATAGCCTTGTAGTGGCCTGGGTTCTGACCCGGCCCAATCTGCTTTATGATATTGAGCTGGGACCTGGAGTTGCCCCTAAAAAAGGTTCAGGCTATTTTCCTGGAGATACCTGGGACAACTTTCTCACAATGTCACTCAACTGGGCTACTTGTTCTGCCAGCTGATCAAACCTGTTTGGTTTGCACATATTTTGGTTTTGTGGGGTGCCCTGATTATTGGTGGGTGACCTACTCCTAGGTGAATTCGAGGGTTCCTACCTATCTTCCCTCTGTTGTCTAGGCCTATTATTCCAGCGCCTGTAACCCTGGGAATCCCTATAGTAATAGGGCCTGTATCCCTGGGGACCATTATGGTAATATGGACTGTAGTTAGACCTCCCAGTGCCAGAATTATTCCCCTCTGACCCTTTGGCGCTTGGTTTGCTTGGGTCCTACCTGTTGTTGCTGAGTTTGTTGGACAGGACCAGTAGACTGAGGGTACTTACGTGGCTGTGTTTCAAATCCCAAGCTAGGGTTTACCTTAGCTTTAGCTATATTTTGCTCTGGGGACTTTTAAAATCTTCTCTCACCTGTTGCATGGCATTCACTGATATTATACAGTGTGGTGGCAGCCGTCACCAACCTATCCAAGGGAGCTTCAATATCCAGATCTCTGGCTAGGCTAAGTTTGATCTGGGTTGGCATAGCATCATAGAACAACTGCTTAAACTCTTCAGATTCCCAGTTTGGGGACCTATATGCTAACCTATAGGCATTTTTAAGGACAGAAAGGAATTCACGGGGACTTTGATTGGGCCTACATGTAAGCTTATATATGTCCCGTTTTGCAGCAGTAATGGTTCATTATGGTCCGAATTCCAATTTAACTTCATGCAAGACACTTGGCCAATCTTGAGTTCCTCTCTCCCTAAATGAGGTAAAGTAATTACAATACTTATCATCAAATGCCCATGGAAAGAATCTGATCCTGTCAGCATCAGAGTATAATTTTAAAGAATCCATAGTGGATTCATACAGTTCTAAGTGATTCGCTAGCTGAGAAGAACCTTTCTTAGAGAACTTGGACACAGTGGCATTTAAAAACTTAATTATGCTGGATGAACTTTGATCCTTTTCTGAATACTGGTAATTTTTCTTCCTAGAGACCACCTCAGCATATGATGGTCGCCTGGGACCCTGATCCTCTTTGTGGGCAAACACCTGCCTGCGTGGCACGGAGTAAGATACACACTTCCCCACATCACTATCAGACTCACAAGCACTTTCCCCACTCTCATGAGACACAGGTGATTTAACTCTATCCATATCATCTCTATACAGGGGAATATGAGGAGAGACACTTCTAAGGGCTTCCGTGTTACCGGCATCTAGTAAGGCGGTTACAGTTTGGAACGCCCGACTCAATTGGGTTAATGCCTCCTGTGTTATCACGCCAACAGTTTCAGGTTGCTGAGTGTCTTGGATGGGGTCTGCTTTAAGAGCATGTGATGACATGTCTGGATATTAGGGAGTAAGAAATGGAGGGTCATGAGATCCCACAGTGTTAGATGGATCCTTTTCAGCATTGACTATATTATGGGCTGATCCATCTGTCTGCTACATTTTGGAATACCGGAGATGTAAATTCTCTAAATCACTTTTTGCCTTTTGGTATGCATCATGGCTGTGATCAAGGTTGTATTTTAAGTCCTTGATCGTGGCCCCTGTGGCTTTGAGATCTGCTTCTAACTGGGCTATATATTGCTCCATTCTGTTCACAGACTCTTGTCTTTTTTGTGAAAGAGTATTGACCGACAATAATGCATACAAAACAGCTGGTAAAGCGCATAATAGGTGTTGGTCCCTCTTGGTATTACTTTGTGTTAACTCTATGTATGTCAGGTATCTATCAACCATGCCACCTAACTTCCATATATCCCCACATTCTTCATAGGCTCTTGCCTGCAGCTCATTAGTCCATTCAGTCATCTCCTTATCAATTTTAACCTTTGAATATATATATTTAATAGTCTTATGGACTATCTGTTCCGGGTATGATGGATTATCTGCTATAGCCTGGCTATTACCTGGGTCGCTGCCTGTTACACTCATGATTCTGATCAATAATAAATAATCAATACAGATAACAATAACAATCTGGCAAGCTAAAAAGAAGTGTAGAATTTTTGCATGAATCATTTATAGAAATATCTCAAGATCTCAGCAGTGTGCCTCCAGAAATGTCAACCTATATAAATATAAAAATTTTATATAAGAGATAAAATGTCAATAAAACATAGAAATCAGTCAGGGAATCCACTAGGCGGACATAAAAATGCATTTTATTTTATCTTGAGACTCTAAATTTAATTTATGCAATTAATGAAAAAAAGGGGCAACCAATTATGCAAAAATATAAAATAATTTATTTATAAATGAGTAAAAATCCAATATAAAACAGACATAAGATCAATGAATAGATAAATTGACTGCAGTACCAACAAACCATCACTAGATGGTGGTGTAACCACTATTGCTTTCTCACCAGCATAAGATTATCCGAAGACTAATGAAATATATATCATACACAATTGAATATCAAAAGGATAAACACGGATTAATACTGGAAGCCTAACTAATCCACTATCTCTTTATGACCAATCAAAAAAAAAAATAATATATATATAATATTAATATGATATTATATCCCACTCAGCAATCATACTATGGAAATATAATTTCCCAAAGGTTTTTCCTCTACTCAAATAATGTCCAATCTCCCATTAGCAATATGCATCTTTGCTAAGAGGACAACTAGCATTAGGGAGGTGTTTAACACTATATGTTCCCTCAGTATGGAGACTCTTGACTATATGTCGAAAGGAATATCTTATTAATACCACAATCATTAAATATAAATATACGTTACCGGGTCAAGGATGAACAGGGTTTTGGATGTGATTAGTTCTCAAAACTCTTCCAGTAGACGAAAATTGATCCAAGTTTCTTTTTGTTGTTGACGTAAGTTGTTAGTTGCAGTTGTTTCAGTTGAAGAGTGTAGATCCTGTCTAACCTTTTACATGCATACTTTATACCCCATATTATCTAAGAACTCACCCCCTTCTAGATTAGGGATCTCCAATCAGACAAGGTGGGTGTATTTGTATGCAGATAATAATGATGTCATTTTAACCCCCGAAATACTGGTGAAAATAACATACTATTATCCATCCACCTCTAAATGGCACTTTTGTACCACATAACAATTTCAAACATTAATTCTAATACCTAATAAATACGTTCACATGACCTTTTTAACCTCTCCAATATACATCAGTATTAAGGGTTTCTTCCTGACTTATCCATAATCTAGACATGTTGGAGTCACCATCTTCTACTCTTTTTAAATTCATGATAATGGACAATGGTCCTTTTACTTGGCATCTGGGTATATATATTTAACTTGTCCACATGGCTGACTAATAACATTCAGCTCTCCTCATGAAATCCAATTAATAGGAAGATAACCTCAATGCTTTCTAAACCTTAAAAAGTTATATCCAGTCAGTGAGATACACATGGCATAAAATATATATTCTAAATGATGCATGGTATGAGACATATTATATATAGATGTCAACACAATGTTACACATAAATTACATATTATATGATTCATTGGTTAAGATTAGGGATGAGCCAATCAACAAGCGTCCTACTACTTGCCCCAAGAGGCCATCACAGCCATACCTACTATTGGCATGGCTGTGATTGGCCAGTGCAGCATGTGACCCAGCCTCTATTTAAGCTGGAGTCACGTAGCGCCGCACGTCACTCTGCTCTGATCAGTGTAGGGAGAGGATGCAGCTGCTGCTGTTAGGGCGAGATTAGGCAGGGATTTACTCATCAAAAACGAAGTGATCGATCTACAGCTGTGTATCATTCAACTTCTGCTAGTTAATTGCTAATTGTTTTTAGGCTGCCCAGACCGTTTTTTTCTGTAACTTTTTTCTGGGGTGATCGCCGGCCATTTAGTGTCTTGTGGTGCGCCAGCACAAGCTGCCACCAAGTCCATTTTACCATCAATAGTGTTTTTTTTTTTTTTTTGCTATATCCTACATCAGGGGCTTGGCTGTGCTTGCTATTTTATTGAGGGGTGAAATACAATTGCCAAAATAGCAGTACCCTAAATCTGGTGTTTCAGCTGTGGCTAGCCAATTGTAATACTGTCTGCTGCCTGGCAAAGGATATATTTAGTTCTGGGTTGAAATTCAATTCCCAAATTAGCAATTCCCAAAATCAGTGGTTTCTGCTGTAGCAGCCCAAGTTTAAATCTATCCATAAAAGGGTATATTACATTGAAGGTGCTGATAGGGTTATCCTCAATAACTTCACACGCTACCGTGCATTTCCAAGTCTAATTCTGTCCGTAAAAGGGATACCTGTCATCCAGGGCCTAAATACTAGGCCTACAATTTATATTCAGCTAAATCTGTGCCTGTATTAGTGTAATACGGTACCTAAATAGATAGCCAGATAGTGTTAGGTGCCTGTAAAAAAGGCCTGAATTTGAATTCAATACATTGGGCCAAATAATTTTTTTCTTATTGTGGTGAACGGTAACAATGAGGAAAACATCTAGTAAGGGACGCGGACATGGTCGTGGTAGTGTTAGTGGACCCTCTGGTGCTGGGAGAGGACGTGGCCGTTCTGACATAGCCACATGTCCTAGTGAACCAACTAACTCAGGTCCCAGTAGCTTTCTAGAATTTACAGCGATATTTGGTGGGGCCCAATGCCGTTCTAAGGATGGTAAGGCCTGAGCAGGTACAGGCATTAGTCAATTGGGTGGCCGATAGTGGATCCAGCACGTTTACATTATCTCCCACCCAGTCTTCTGCAGAAAGCGCACAGATGGTGCCTAAAAACCAAGCCCATCAGTTTGTCACATCACCCCCATGCATATCAGGGAAACTGTCTGAGCCTCAAGTTATGCAGCCGTCTCTTATGCTGTTTGAAGACTCTGCTGGCAGGGTTTCCCAAGGGCATCCACCTAGCCCTTCCCCAGCGGTGGAAGACATAGAATGCACTGACGCACAACCACTTATGTTTCCTGATGATGAGGACATGGGAATACCACCTCAGCAAGTCTCTGATGATGATGACGAAACACAGGTGCAAACTGCTGCGTCTTTCGGCAGTGTGCAGACTGAACAGGAGGTCAGGGAGGAAGACTGGGTGGAAGACGATGCAGGGGACAATGAGGTCCTAGACCCCACATGGAATGAAAGTCGTGCCACTGACTTTCAGAGTTCAGAGGAAGAGGCAGTGGTGAGACCGAGCCAACAGCGTAGCAAAAGAGGGAGCAGGGGGCAAAAGCAGAACACCCTCCGCCAAGAGACTCCGCCTGCTACTGGCCACCGCCACCTGGGACGAGCACCCCAAAGGCAGCTTCAAGGAGTTCCCTGGAGTGGCAGTTCTTCAAACAATGTGCTAACGACAAGACCCGAGTGGTTTGCACGCTTTGCCATCAGAGCCTGAAGCGAGGCATTAACGTTCTGAACCTTAGCACAACCTGCATGACCAGGCATCTGCATGCAAAGCATGACCTGCAGTGAAGTAAACACCTTAAAAACAAGAAACTCACTCAGGCTCCCCCTGATACCTCTTCTGCTGCTGCCGCCTCGGCCTCTTCCTCCGCCTCGGGAGGAACGTTGGCACCTGCCGCCCAGCAAACAGGGGATGTACCACCAACACCACCACCTCCGTCACCAAGCATCTCCACCATGTCACACGGCATCGTTCCGCTCTCCATCTCACAAACATTAGAGAGGAATCGTAAATTCCCACCTAGCCACCCTCGATCCCTGGCCCTGAATGCCAGCATTTCTAAACTACTGGCCTATGAAATGCTGTCATTCAGGCTGGTGGACACAGACAGCTTCAAACAGCTCATGTCGCTTGCTGTCCCACAGTATGTTGTTCCCAGCCGCCACTACTTCTCCAAGAGAGCTGTGCCTTCCCTGCACAACCAAGTATCCGATAAAATCAAGTGTGCACTGTGCAACGCCATCTGTGGGAAGGTCCACCTAACCACAGATATGTGGACCAGTAAGCACGGCCAGGGACGCTATATCTCCCTAACTGCACACTGGGTAAATGAATGGAGGCTGGGCCCCAGGTGGAGAGCTGTTTGGCGCACATCCTTCCGCCGCCAGTGATCGTATGGCAACATTCTTTGCCTCCTGTAGCCTCCTCCTCCTACTCGGCTTTCTCCTCCTCTTCTTCCACCTGCTCATCCAGTCAGCCACACACCTTCACCACCAACTTCAGCACAGCCCGGGGTAAACGTCAGCAGGCCATTCTGAAACTCATATGTTTGGGGAACAGGCCCCACACCGTGCAGGAGTTGTGGCGGGGTATTAAACAACAGACCAACGAGTGGTTGCTGCCGGTGAGCCTCAAGCCCGGCCTGGTGGTGTGCGATAATGGGCGAAATCTTGTCGCAGCTCTGGGACTAGCTGGTTTGACGCACATCCCTTGCCTGGCGCATTTACTGAATTTGGTGGTGCAGAAGTTCATTCACAACTACCCCGACATGTCAGAGCTGCTGCATAAAGTGCGGGCCGTCTGTGCGCGCTTCCGGCGTTCACATCCTGCCGCTGCTCGCCGTCTGTGCTACAGCGTAACTTCGGCCTTCCCGCTCACCGCCTCATATGCGACGTGCCCATCAGGTGGAACTCCACCTTGCACATGCTGGACAGACTGTGCGAGCAGCAGCAGACCATAGTGGAGTTTCAGCTGCAGCATGCATGGGTCAGTCGCACTGCGGAACAGCACCACTTCACCACCAATGACTGGGCCTCTCAATGCAAGATCTGTGTGCCCTATTGCGCTGTTTCGAATACTCCACCAACATGGCCAGTGGCGATGACGCCGTTATCAGCGTTACAATACCACTTCTATGTCTCCTTGAGAAAACACTTAGGGCGATGATGGAAGAGGAGGTGGCCGAGGAGGAGGAGAAAGAGGGGTCATTTTTAGCACTTTCAGGCCAGTCTCTTCAAGTGACTCAAAGGGAGGTTTTTTGCAACAGCAGAGGCCGGGTACAAATGTGGCCAGCCAGGGCCCACTACTGGAGGACAAGGAGGACGAGGATGAGGAGGAGGTGGAGGAGGATGAGAATGAAGCATGTTCACAGCGGAGTGGCACCCAATGCAGCTCGGGCCCATCACTGGTGCGTGGCTGGGGGGAAACAGAGGACGATGACGATACGCCTCCCACAGAGGACAGCTTGTCCTTACCTCTGGGCAGCCTGGCACACATGAGCGACTACATGCTGCAGTGCCTGCGCAACGAGAGCAGAGTTGCCCACATTTTAACGTGTGCAGACTACTGGGTTGCCACCCTGCTGGATCCCCGGTACAAAGACAATGTGCCCACCTTACTTCCTGCACTGGAGCGTGATAGGAAGATGCACGAGTACAAGCGCGCGTTGGTAGACGCGCTACTGAGAGCATTCCCAAATGTCACAGGGGAACAAGTGGAAGCCCAAGGCGAAGGCAGAGAAGGAGCAAGAGGTTGCCAACGCAGCTGTGTCACGGCCAGCTCCTCTGAGGGCAGGGCTAGCATGGCAGAGATGTGGAAAAGTTTTGTCACCACGTCACAGCTAACTGCACCACCACCTGATACGGAATGTGTTAGCAGGAGGCAACATTTCACTAACATGGTGGAACAGTACATGGGCACACCCCTCCACGTACTGACTGATGGTTCGGCCCCATTCAACTTCTGGGTCTCCAAATTGTCCACGTGGCCAGAGCTAGCCTTTTATGCCAGCGTTTTGTCTGAATGTGTATTCATCACGGCAGGGGGCGTCATTACAGACAAACGCAGCCAGCCGCCTGTCTACAGCCAATGTGGACAAGCTGACGTTCATAAAAATGAACCAGGCATGGATCCCACAGGACCTGTCCATCCCTTGTGCAGATTAGATATTTATAACTACCTCCCCTTAACCATATATTCTTGTACTCCAGGGCACTTCCTCATTCAATCCTCTTTTTTTAATTTTACCATTATATTGTGGGGCAACCCAAAGTTGAATGAACCTCTCCTCTGTCTGGGTGCCGGGGCCTTAAAATATCTGACAATGGCCTGTTCCAGTGGTGGGTGACATGAAGCCTGATTCTCTGCTATGGGACCTCTCTCCTCTGTCTGGGTGTCGGGGCCTAAAAATATCTGACAATGGCCTGTTCCAGTGGTGGGTGGCATGAAGCCTGATTCTCTGCTATGACATGAAGCTTGAATCTCTGCTATGGGGCCTCTTTCCTCTGTCTGAGTGCCGGGGCCTAAAAATATCTGACAGTGGCCTGTTCCAGTGGTGGGTGACATGAAGCCTGATTCTCTTCTATGACAGGAAGCCTGATTTTCTGCTATGGGACCTCTCTCCTCTGTCTGAGTGCCGGGGCATAAATATCTCACAGAGGCCTGTTCCAGTGGTGGGTGACATGAAGCTGCTATGGGACCTCTCTCCAATTGATATTGGTTAATTTTTCATTTTATTTTTTATTCATTTCCCTATCCACATTTGTTTGCAGGGGATTTACCTACATGTTGCTGCCTTTTGCAGCCCTCTAGCCCTTTCCTGGGCTATTTTACAGCCTTTTTAGTGCCGAAAAGTTCGGGTCCCCATTGACTTCAATGGGGTTCGGGGCGAAGTTCGGGTCGAGTTCGGATCCCGAACCCGAACATTTTCGGGAAGTTCGGCCGAACTTCTGGAACCCGAACATCCAGGTGTCCGCTCAACTCTAGTTAAGCTATGTTGCAAATCTAAATACACCACAGAGGAATATATAGAATATAATTATGAAGACATGAATGGGACATTCACACACCCAATGCTTACTATATGGCAGACTTCCTTAATGACTTTGTAATGAAGTAAAATAATACATTGCTATTCAAATGGTTGTCTCTCACAGATACATGTCTGTAGGACCCATTATAGTATTAATAGATACACTACATCTGCTCACAATAATTTTTAAGAGACAATACATTCTATGTCCGTTACAAACATGTTACCCAAATTGAGCTCAGCATGAACTTATCTTGGCCTATTTCAACCCTACAGAAAGATTTTAGACTTTGGTTCAGCCTGTCTCTATACTTAAAGGCAATAAGCATTGATATTTAGACTATTATATCGTCATATAAAACTGTACACTTATGAAAATGCATGACAGCAATAATGACCTGAAGGTTTTTCAGGTTCGCCTGCCATTAAAGTGAATGGGGCCTGCTGCGAACTTGCAGTTCACGAACATTTTATCGCGTTCGTGAATCGTCCCGGCCGATGTTCGTCCATAACTACTGACTGGCTCATCCAGCAGTTGATTCATTCGAAATGAACCCGGAAAGATTTGGGTTAGTCTGTAGTCTGAAAAATAGCAAAGTTTGGACCAAACTCGGTTCGGTTCAAACTGGTTTGCTCATTCTGAAATGGAGCAATTAGAAAGTACTACGTGTCACCCAAAAATCATGTGCATATGTGAATGGAAAAATAAAAAGTTATGGCTCTGAGAATTCATGGAGTAAAGAACAAAAATGCAAACACGGAAATAGGCAAGGTCCTGAAAGGGTTAAGATTATAAATGTACAGTCCTAGGAGACCCCAGAACGCCATCCACAACTTTTAACCCCTTAGGGACGCATGACGTACCGGTACGGCATGTTTCCCGAGTCCTTAAGGACCCATGACGTACCGGTACGTCATGAGTTTAAAATGAGATTGTGGCGCTGCGGGGGTTAATCCGAACAGGATGCCGACTGAAATCATTTAGCGGGCATCCTGTCCAACGCCGGGGGGGTCATGTAAGCCCCCCGTATCGGCAATCGCAGCAAACCGCAGGTCAATTCAGACCTGCGGTTTGCTGCGCTTTCTGCCGATTCTGATCCCCGTGGTCTCTGACCATGGGGATCAAACTTAAAAATGCCCCAAATAAAGTTTTATTCACCCCCCCTGCACCCCTGAATGATTTATGTGGGCGGGTGGTGCAGGGGGTGTGTGCAGGCGGTGCGGGAGGCTCCCTTTGAATAATCGTTGGTGGCCAGTGGGTATACCAGGGTGTCAGCAAATTGCTGACACCCTGGTATAAACGGCTGATATCTGTGCCGCGATGTCAGCCGTTTAACCCTTTCCATAGCGCGGTCCATACAGAACGCTGTATGGAAAAGGTTAACAGCTCAGGGAGCTCCCTTCCTCTCCCATCGGGGGGCTGCTGTTCCTTTGCAGACCCTACTTAAGATAATCGCCCAAAAACTGAAAAAACTATGGCTCTTAGACTATGAAGACACTAAAACTTTTTTTTGTTTTAAAAATGAAATCATTGTGTAAAACTTACATAAATAAAAAATATTGTATACATATTAGGTATCGCCGCATCCGTGACAACATGCTCTATAAAATTACCACATGATGAATGTTGTAAATAACAAAAAAAAGCGTGCCAAAAAAGCTATTTCTTGTTACCTTGCAGCACAAAAAGTGTAATATAGAGCAACCAAAAATAATATGTACCCTAAACTAGTACAAACAAAATTGCCACCCTATCCCGTAGTTTCTAAAATGGGGTCACTTTTTGAGAGTTTCTACTCTAGGGGTGCATCAGGGGGGGTTAGAATGGGACATGGTGTAAAAAAAAACAATCCAGCAAAATCTGCCTTCCAAAAACCGTATGGCATTCCTTTCCTTCTGCACCCTGCCGTGTGCCCGTACAGCGGTTTACGACCACATATGGGGTGTTTCTGTAAACTACAGAATTAGGGACATAAATATTGAGTTTTTTTTGGCTGTTAACCCTTGCTTTGTAACTGGAAAAAAAATATTAAAATGGAAAATCTGCCCAAAAAGTGAAATTTTGAAATTGTATCTCTATTTTCAATTAAATCTTGTGCAACACCTAAAGGAGTAACAAAGTTTGTAAAATCAGTTTTGAATACCTTGAGGGGTGTAGTTTCTTAGATGGGGTCACTTTTATGGAGTTTCTACTCTAGGGGTGCATCAGGGGGGCTTCAAATGGGACATGGTGTCAAAAAACCAGTCCAGCAAAATCTGGCTTCCAAAAACCATACAGCGCACCTTTCCCTCTACGCCCTACTGTGTGCCCGTACAGCAGTTTACGGCCACATATGGGATGTTTCTGTAAACGGCAGAGTCAGGGCAATAAAGATTCAGTCTTGTTTGGCTGTTAACCCTTGCTTTGTTAGTGGAAAAAATTGGTTAAAATGGAAAATTAGGCAAAAAAATGAAATTCTCAAATTTCATCCCCATTTGCCAATAACTCTTGTGCAGCACCTAAAGGGTTAACGAAGTTTGTAAAATCAGTTTTGAATACCTTGAGGGGTGTAGTTTATAGAATGGGGTAATTTTTGGGCGGTTTCTATTATGTAAGCCTCACAAAGTGACTTCAGACCTGTAGTGGTCCCTAAAAATTGGGTTTTCTCTAAGCCGTGTAACATCCCCCAAAAATAAAATATCATCACAATTTTTGGGGGTATTACTATGTATTGCAGAAGTAGAGAAACTGGGAAACTTTGAAATTTGCAAATTTTTTAAAATTTTTGGTAAATTAGGTATTTTTTTATGCAAAAAAAAAAATTTTTGGGACTTCATTTTACCAGTGTCATGAAATACAATATGTGACGAAAAAACAATCTCAGAATGGCCTGGATAAGTCAAAGTGTTTTAAAGTTATCAGCACTTAAAGTGACACTGGTCAGAGTCGCAAAAAATGGCCAAGTCCTTAAGGTGAAATAGGGCTGAGTCCTTAAGGGGTTAAGGGCCATTGGAGCGCTTTCGATTCAGGTCCAATTTATTCAGACCTGAATCGAATCGCCAACCGATTTGATCTAATCAAATTTGAATCGAATTTCAAGAAATTCCCTTATCACTCATTTATATTATGAAAATCATGTGGTATGACTGCCATGTGACTGGATGGCTATATTGTATATTGATTTTCATTATCAGGATACATACAGCTACAGTATATGGGTACTTCTAAATTATTCATGGATGTTAACTCTTTCTACCACAGGCCTATTTTTATCTTCCTGCCCAGGCCATTTTTATATCTAATATATAAAGCTGAGTGTATGTGTGTGTGTGTGTGTATGTCCACTAAAGGAATCCGCACCGTCACATTTACAATCACGAAATTTGGCACACAGGTACATCAGGTGTCCGGGGAGGTTTTAGAGCAGGTCTCAGCTCTCTAGGATGTACCGTTCCCGACAAATTCCAAAAAAATGCATTAGCCAATAGAAGCTTGGTCACACGACCCTTATCAGCCAATAGAAGCTCGTAGGTCCTCCAGCCTCCACATACACACAGCTTTACACCAGGTTTCCATAACAACCCAGCCATTTTTCTTCACTAATGTAGGAGAGCTTTAAAGGAAATCTGTCACCAGGATAATCGCTATTGAAGTAAAGCCATGGCCCAATAGCACTTAGTACCTTATTTCAAGATGTGCCTTTGATCCAGCAATAGATGTTTTTATCCTCTGAAAATCCAGTTTATTTGGTATGCAAATGAGCCAGTAAGGTGCCCAGAGGGGCCTCAGTCTTGCAGGAAGGAGTCCAGACACTCCCCCTGCCACAATGTGTTCACCCTCAAAAGACTTAAAACCCTGCCCCCAGGTCCAGCTAAGCTACGCACCTGATCAAGTTAAGCCATGCCCCCTACCACTCCTGAGCCAACAGGGATTGAAAAAATGAAGGTAAAAATCAACTTCTGTCATCTGCAGGGGTGGGAGGGAGGGTGACTTTCTCCCTGCAGCTTACACTCAGACAGCACAGTGCTGATGTCTTAGAGTGAGCTGTGCAAAAGGACACGCCCACGATTTGGTTAGGCCATGCCCCCTCTCAATCCTCAACTGACAGGGATTGAAAAAATGAAGGTAAAATCAACTGTCAGCTGCAGAGGTGGGAGGGAGAGCAACTTTCTCCCTGCAGCTTACACTCAGATAGCACAATGCTGCTGTCTTAGAGTGAGCTGTTCAAAAGGACACACCCCCGATCCAGCAAAGGACACTGTTAAGGGGGCGGGCCCCTGTGGAGGTCACTGTCAAGGGGGTGGTGTGCTGTAAAACTCACTGTTAAAGGGGAAGGCTGCTGTAAAGGTCAAAGTTAAGGCGGTGGGCTGCTGTGGAGGTCCAATTTTAAGGAACGGGGCACTGTGGGAGGGGTCAGTGTTAAGGGGTGGGGGGCTGTGGAGGTCACTGTTAAGGGGGCGGGGTGCTGTAGATGTCACTGTTATAGTAGATAGTGTTGATATCTTTTAACGACACACATAAACATTAAATGAAATAGATTAAATATACCCAAGTGAAGCCAGGTCCTTCAGCTAGTTTATAATAAAATCTAAAATTTACCCCAAATGTTCTAAATTCGAATTTCTCTACTTTTAAGATAGTAATACCTCATCAAATAGTTATACATCTACATTCCCCATATGTCTACTTTATGTTGTCATCATCATTTATGTTGTAAATGTGATTTTATTTTTTTAGGATGTTAGAAGGCTTAGAATTTCAGACTAAATTTTTTAAATTTTCAGGAAAATTTTTAAAACCTTTTTTAACCCTTAGGCCTCTTTCACACGACCGTATGGTTTTGCTGTCCGTTTTGAACGAATCAGTTTTTCAATTTTTTTGGTTTCAGTAGTGTTTCTGTTTCTGTTCCATTTTTTCCGTTTGGTTTACGTTTGTGATCCGTTTTTTGCGGATCATAAACGGAAGCATACAATAATGTTTAAACAGTAAGTACATTGAAAAATTGGGCTGGGCATAAAATTTTCAATAGAGGGTTCCGCAAAAACACTCTGTGTTTTCATCGATGCCGGCGTATACAGCAGGGGCTCGGCTGTCATTGACTGCTGAGCCCCTGCCACTGATTGGGTGGGCGCAGTCACCTGTACAGTGCTGGGGCTTAAGTCACATCCCGTAGCGCCGTACTGTACCGTACAGTACGTCGCTGGTCGGCAAGGGGTTAAAGAAAAAAAGCTGTGCAATCCGTAGGCAGCAGGTTATAGAGAAGGGGAAGCTGAGCAGATTGATATATCGTTTAGTGGGAAATGAATCTGACTTTATTGTTCATGGGGCAGGTGTTATCATTGAGTGATGTCATTCTCTGTGTAAGTGTGTATACAGAGATAGCGGTCAGCCACTGATAGTTGTACACAGGGGAGGTGTATAAACGGATCCGGGTGTATTATCTTTAACAAAGCCAAAACGTGTTTTTCATATTTTAATAGTATAGGCATTTTTACTTGTTGGAATGCCCATGATGACAATTTTTTTTTTATAGTTTCTTTATTTTGATTTTGAGGAAAGGGTCGATTTTGAATTTTTTATTTATTTTTTTTAAAACTTTTTTTTTAAGGACGGATTGGCAATAGACCCACAGGGAAATTTCCTATTAGGCCAATACCCATGGGGCCGCCCAAGTCCTGCTCTCTACTGCTGGCCAGGTACATAATGACCCCTCAGCGGTAATTAACTCTATGAGAATCAGAAACTTATGTACCTCTTCAACGACCGCACATGCCCTCTGAATTCAACACCTGTGGCCAACATCTCACCTTCTAAGCCCCCTGCTCCATATCTTAATCAGAGAAAACTGGAGGAGGACAGAAAATGGCATCTAATGATGGCCACAACAGGAGGACAGCTTTTGGGGTAATATATTGTTCTGCACTGTGGTATATGGATCTGCTGGGACAGTATTTTGCACTATGGTATTGCTGGCCCCGCCTATTTGTGTTGCCCCACCTACAACATGGGACAACTTTTATTTTTTTATTTTTTTCCAGGGCCACTTTAAGTACCTAGTCTGACCCTAGAAGGGTTAAATGTCTGCAATCAACATTAACGCCAATTGCGGACATTACCCACGGTGGTGTGTAAAACCGCAGTCACCCGGTTGATATGCTCTCGAGTGGGCACCATCTTTAAAGACCTGACATCCGCCATACTATTATCAATAGCAATCTGCTCAGCTCCTCATGCTCTATAACATGCTACCTGTAGAGTGCATTGCATTTCGTTGTGACATGTAACCTTGTGACTACAGTATTGTAGAAATTCCAACATTGTTTTCCCGTAGTGAGTAAAAGTAGGTGTATAAAACTCAACATGTAGACTTAGCCATGTAATATGTGGAATGGTCACAACAAGCTCAGGTCCACCTGCCTTCCTGGCTAGATGAGATCTTGTGTTGCCTTTAGTACAACGGAACTTCATATAGGCTCTAAGTCAACTATATTCCTACAGTGTTCAGTGGAATATTTGCTCATTGATTTTGTTTGTATTCTTTATCTCGGCAGTGACATAACAGAGGAACTGTAATCGTGTGTTAATTATGGTTTTGAACACTGTTAAAAATTCTGTTAAAGTCACATCATTTAACTATGTAATTGTAATTTCACAGTGTGGCTTACCTGGCAGGATGCCTCGTAGAGGAGCTACAGAAGAAGCAACCAGAGCTGAACATAAATGAACAAGATGTTTTGTGCATCCAGATTGCAGGCCTGTGCCATGACTTGGGTAAATATCAACCTTAGGGCTCATGCACACAGGTGTATTTTGCGATGTGCAAAGAACAGATCCCAGTTGCATGTCCATCCTTGTCTGCAAAACAGACAGGAATAGGACATGTTCTATCTTTTTTTGCGGGGCCATGGAATAGAAGTGTTGTCTGCATCTTTTGCGGCCCCATTAAGGCTACTTTCACACTAGCGTTTGGGGCTCCGCTTGTGAGTTCAGTTTGAAGGCTCTCACAAGCGGCCCCGAACGCATCCGTACAGCCCTAATGCATTCTGAGCTTGCAGCGTTCGGGTGTCCGCCTGGCCGTGCGGAGGCAAACAGATCCGTCCAGAGTTACAATGGAAGTCAATGGGGGCGGATCCGTTCGAAGGTGACACAATATGGTGCATTTTTCAAACGGATCCGTCCCCCATTGACTTTCAATGTAAAGTCTGGACGGATCCGTCTGAATACAAATTGTACTTGGACTTTTTTAGTAAAATATAATGCAGACGGTTCCGTCTGAACAGATACCATCGTTTGCATTATAGGAGCGGATCCGTCTGTACAAATACCAGGCGGATCCGTTCCGAACGCAAGTGTGAAAGTAGCCTAAAATGCATAGGTCCGCATCCGATCTTCAAAAAATAGAGGATGCAGACCAAATATATGGTCATGTGCAAGAGACTTTATACTGAATATATCTGTCTGTCTATCTAATATCTATCTACCGTATCTATCTTTCTCATATCTATCTATATCTCTCTCTGATATCTATCTCCCTATATATTAAAAGTAGAGACCGGCACTTCACTCCTTGTTCAAAATAATGTCTCTTTATTCAAGCATAGAGGAGACACAGCGCTGAAGCGACACGTGTTTCAGCTCAAATGCGAGCCTTTTTCAAGCATCATGCTTGAAAAAGGCTCGCATTTGAGTCGAAACAAGTGTTGCTTCAGCGCTGTGTCTCCTCTATGCTTGAATAAAGCGACATTATTTTGAACAAGGAGTGAAGTGCCGGTCTCTACTTTTGATATTTGAAGCGGCGGCACCACGATTCCTGAAGAGGAGTGCCGACTGTTTGTATTTTCATTCTATCTCCCTATATATTAGTATTTGAACTTACAAAATGCAGCTTCAGCTTTGCAAATAATTGTTTTATTTGTCAAATGGCTACATATTTCTCTTGATTTGCTTCAGGTCACGGACCATTTTCCCATTTGTTTGATAGAATATTCATGCCTTTAGCAGCTCCAGACAAACACTTTGAGGTGAGTCTAAGCATTGTGGATTCATAGCTGAATGTACTTTACAGATAAATTATCCTCAAGTTTATTTAGAGGAACAGTCATTTTACTATAAAACACCAAAAAATGAAAGGTTTTAATATGAAAATATAACTCAGTGGGTGCAGTCTCCTTACTCGTACAGATACCAGGTGCAGCAACAATGAAGAAACAGTCCATTTTCTTAGGGGTTTTTAACGTGACGCTCCACCAGTACCCAAGCCAAAGTGTCAGTAATAAAGTCCAGTTCTTCTTCAATTTGAAGATAGTGTTTGGAATCCTTGCTGTTAGAGTTTAATTCAGACCAGCACTTTGTCATGTTGTTAGTTTAGAAAGTCAGCTATTGAATAAAACAATATAGTGCAAATATGTCTTCAACAACAGGGTTCTTTGTAGCGAATTTGTTATATCCACAAACAAGTATCTTCCAATTTGATGTAGTGCATGTTGAAACTCACATGACAAATTGCAAACACCTGCAGTAAGCCGGATTGGTGACTAAGTGCACTGGCGCAATATTAATAGTTTTTAGTTCGTGACGCCAATTGCAGCTTGCGCAGGTACTGTAGCAGGGCCCTTTAAGATGTTATAGCTCACGTACCAGGTTAGGAATGCCAGCGGGGGATAATTTCTCTGTGTAGCAGATATGGTAGTGTCAACGGTGTCTCCTACCTTGGTACGGCTGGACTCCTGGATCCTGGCTCACTTGAAATAAAATGAGTGTGGTCAGTAGGAGTGATTGAGAAATGATGGAGATCCAGACAGGAGATATAATCCAACTTGTCTTTACTTAATGGCAACAGTTATCTATACGAGTTACAGCAATAGTCTTTTGGGTCCCAGCAGGTATTGGCAACATGTGGCAGGAAGTTATATCTATTTTGCTTCTGATCATATGCCTAGTGAATCTGGCAGGGTATCTATCTTCTGCTCTGTCTGTCTTCTGCTTGTGGTGGGCCTGACTAGCTGAGGAGGTATTTGGCTTCCCCTGGACTCTGGATATGTACTTACAGGACTGCTCGCAGGGAATGGCTTCCTGGAGACCTGAAGTTCTGGAGGTTGTTGCTTACTTGTCACCAGCTGAGGTAGATGACTCAGGCTGGGAAGATGGATCCTTGACCTCAGCCGAGGCTGGATCCTAAGTTGGGATCCCTGTAACTGGGAGCTCCTACCAACACAGCCTTCCCCAGTGAGGGGGCTGGTACACACTAACTAAACTTCCTCTCCTCCTCATGAGACAGGACATGGGAACATCCCACTTCTGCTCACACAAGGGAGGCTAGACTGGAATGGAATATTCCAGGCTAGATATACTAACTGGCTATGGTCTTCTACATATTGCTGCCACCTGCTTGCGGACAGTGAAATTACAGCAAATACATAATACAGGCCTGGAAAATACACATAATGGAAAATGCAAAGTTTGACTACACAAGATGGCAATAAATATACACTTGACATGTTGTAGCAGGGATACAGAGTTTTTAGTGACATACTCTGGGATGTTACATACCCGCTTACTTTAAGTTAAGCCGTCCTCGGCTTATGCTAGGAAGGAATCAGCTCTGGGTACCCAATAAAATATAAAGTGCTGCATGAATTTACATATAATGACATACATAGACAAAACATATGACGGCTTTCTCAAGGTTCCTGCCCGCTAGAGTAAGGTGCCCAACACACAGTTTCCTTCTCTTGGTATAACCAGGTAACCTAATGCTGCACAAAGCAAAACCTTTACTGACTGACTTTGTATGTTCTAGATCCTTTAAACACCAAAGAAAGCATGGGGGGGTCTTTACTCCGTAATACCACCATTATGTAATGGAATGCCCGCAAATAGAAGGGTGGCTTTATCCTGTATTCCCTTCCCTGCACCATAGCCTGAAGAAATTTGGCTTGTAGCACGATCACTATGATGACTAAGAGGAAGCTAAAGTATGGCTCTAAGGCTTGAGGCGCCTTACCTTAGGCAAAAGGGGAGGTATTTATCGTCTCCGTATCTTCTGGCTAGTCACAGGAGGAGGGTCTTTAATCCTGTGCGCTCCTGGAAATGAGACACATCAGGATGGGAACAATCCTGAACATTTAACAAGCGGGAAGGAGCAGCCTAGGGCTTTTAACGATTCCCGAAGCAGCAGGAGTACCTGTGAAGTAACTGGATCTGCCTGGAGTTACCACTTGGTCCTACCCGGGTGTAGGCCATAAGTATACAAGGTCCCTATGATGACAGTCCGTACAAAGGAGGGAGAGAACAAGAGCTGTAAAAAGGCACACTTTAAGTAAGTTGCTACATTTTTGTTAAGTGCAATGGTTAAGTGCAATTATTAGAAACAGTGCATAAATTCACATTGCGGCACCTAGAAGGGGAATACACACAATGGGCATGTTATCTTAAACGTTGCATAAAATGTAAACAGGTACAATAGTGCAAAATTATCACAGTATGAAATCACAAAGAGCTCAGGTATCACATTTGAGTCCTTCCTTTGGGTGCAAACTTTTACGTTGCAATAAAACATTTTTATAAAAGTAGTGCAAATTTATGAGTGCAAAATGAGGCTCAACAATAACTTGAGTCCTGTTTCCTGGAAGTGCTTTAAGTTTTGGAATCCTCTGGAAACTGATAAAAGTCCATTTGTAATTGTAACGGCATACAAGGGGTTAAAATCCGTTTAGGCAATATGCCCCTTTCTGAGAGACAGGCACAGCTACTGCAGAACACCAAACTCCTGAACTGGATACAAACTAGCACTCCAAACTGGAACCTCGCGAATAGCTGCTAGCAGACAAACAGGAAAAGCATGCAATCAGCTTACACTCCTGGCAATCAGTCTCTAACAGCATACAGGGAATCCCCCCAATAACGAGATGAGGCTCCGTGTTGAGGGTCAAGCAGTGGTCTGACTGTACTTCAAGTACAGCCTCTTTTATTCATAAAAATCCAACCAATCAATATCTTACAACACACACAATGCAAGTACAGCAACCAATCGTTCACGCCCCCTAGGGGACCAGAAGGGAGACTGCGACACAGAACAGATACAACACATCCCCACAATGCATCATGGTTTCCTCCTCTCTGTCCTGGATACAACCGAAGAGCAATCCGATTATCTCTCAGGACAAAGGGAAATCGCCAATACACATGTGGAGACAACAGGACAGACATCACCATTTAAACACACAATGGGACAATGGCACAATGGGACAATGGAACACACCCAGCATTTTCCTCCCCTCTGTCTATCCACCCAACTGTCTCCCAAGCTGACAAGTTACACAAACATATATACGCTTGGTTCTTTAAAGTGGTATACCCATATGCCCTAACATCATACGTACAGGAATTACTGTATATAGTGGCTGGGTTTGCCACAGGGCCATAATCCCGAGGCAAGAGGCTTTTAAACAGGCTTCTCCAAAACCCAGTGGCGAGGTTGGTTTCGCCACACATCTCCCCCTCCCAGGGAAGACTAACCAGATACCTGACCTCACGGTCAGTACCTGAGTTAATCTGGCAGTCCAACCACAACCCAATACTGGACCTGTTGAATCTTGGGGCCTGGCTCTGTTCTGTATGTCCCCAGCAGTTGAGTGTGCATCTGCTACTCCTTGCTTTGTGGTTCTCCAGCTTGGAGCTGTAGGTACTTGGTGGGCAGAGGCCGACTGCACTCTGCCAAGATGCCAGCACTTCCGCTGGGGATGCCTGTGGGAAGTCAGTCTCTGGACAAGAGGATAGGGGAGGGCAGAGGCCGACTGCGCTCTGCCCTGATGCCAGCTCTTCTGCTGGGGTGAGGGGGGCTACAAGCCAGTCCTGTAACAAGGGGGTCGGTGGAGCAGAGGCTAGTGGCTCTCTGCCCTGATGCCAGCTCTTCCGCTGGGAAGGGATCAGTGGGTATTGTAGGCTCATCCCCTGCCCCCAGAACTCGGTTGGGAAGTAGCTGGGAAGGGGAGGGCTCGCTTACCTCCTCCTCCTGGTATCCCTGCAGAGATGGCTGGAGATCTGGTTATTTGAGGGGGAGACCGACTGTCTCCTCTTTGCTAAACAGCCCTGTTGCTGGGGGACAGGACCGACTGTCCCTACCCCCTGTGCTGTAAGTGCAGAGACCACGGTCCCATCTGCACAGTTGTGGGGCTTACTGTCTCCCCCTGGTAAGTTAAGCTGCCGCTGGGGAATGGAGACTAGGCTCCCAGTTCCCAACAAATCCTTCTGTTGCTGTGGGATGGAGACTGGGCTCCCAATTCCGTACAACTCAATCTGCTGCTGGGGGACAGGACCGACTGTCTCTGCTCCATGTAACTCAGCCTGCCACTGGGGAATGGAGACTGGGCTCTCAATTCCCAATAAATCACACGGCCGCTGGGGAATGGAGACTGGGCTCCCAATTCCCTGTAAATTACAGATCCGCCGCTGGGTAGAGGTGGTAGCAAGCTCCTCTCCCATACATACTTCCATACTCTGTGGAGGGAGACCGACTGTCTCTGCTCCCAATACAGTGTCCTGCTGCTGGGGAATGGAGACTGGGCTCTCTATTCCCTGCTGGACACTCTGCCGCTGGGGAATGGAGACTGGGCTCCCAATTCCCGGCACATCACTCGGCCGCTGGGGAATGGAGACTGGGCTCCCAATTCCCTGTAAATCACCCAGCCGCTGGGGAATGGAGACTGGGCTCCCAATTCCCTGCAATTCACACGGCCAATAGGGAGAGGTGGTAGCAAGCTCCTCTCCCATACATACTTCCAGCTTCTGGGGAGGGAGACCGACTGTTTCCACTCCCAATACAGTGTCCTGTTGCTGGGGAAAGGAGACTGGGCTCCCAATTCCCTGTAAATCACCCAGCCGCTGGGGAATGGAGACTGGGCTCCCAATTCCCGGCACATCACTCGGCCGCTGGGGAATGGAGACTAGGCTCCCAATTCCCAAAAAATCATGCTGCTGCTGGGGGGCAGGAACAACTACCTCTGCCCCCTGTAACTCAGTCCGCCGCTGGGGAGGGAGGACGCTGCTCTCCTCTCCCTGTATTTCACACTGCCGCTGGGGAATGGAGACTGGGCTCCCAATTCCCTGCAGGACCGGTGGAGAGACCTCGTTCCCATCTCTACCGGCCACCTGGGGTCCTTCCCAGTAACGCTCTACAATATCTGCCCAGCTGAATGGGTCTGGATCTGGGTCTGTCACCTTACTGTCCTGCTGAGCCTTTCCAATGGAGTGGAAGAGATCTCGGTAGTCCTGCTTTAGTTCCCACTCCAGGGTTGCTAGGTGAGCCAGGTCTTGCTCTACCTCATGGGAGTCATCCCACTTATGCCTAGCCTCCCTCTCGTAGAAAATGTCCTGAAGTCTGGACTGTGCAGGGCTCCCAAAGCCAGGCTCTGCAAAGGACTCCCATAACAAGCCAGGACCATCAAACTCCTCTCCCTCTGGCTTGTCATGTTCGGCTGTCCAGGGTATATACTGTGCCATATACCACCAGAGCGCCTGGTAGGCATCCTCCAGCCATAGCTCCTGCCATACCCGGTGCTCTAGTTCCTTCACCCATTCCTCCAGGGGCTGCTCTCCCAGGAAGGGCATCCGCAGGGCCACTTGCTTCTGCAACCGCTGCTCTTCACTGGGGAGACTCTCACCCCGCTGGTATTGTACATTATCCAGGGCCTGGTACCAGATGCCTTTCCTTAATGCATTCCGGCCATCCAGGTCCTCCTCCTCGTATAACACTGCTGGTTCCATCCTGTTGCTTTTAGGGTCGCTGTGCTGGGACATGCGTTGCCCTTAAATTGTAGAATCCACAGAAATGGTGTCTCCTGTAGCTGTCCTTCTGGCTGTAGGAACGATCCCACTGCTGCCACTAATTGTAACGGCATACAAGGGGTTAAAATCCGTTTAGGCGATATGCCCCTTTCTGAGAGACAGGCACAGCTACTGCAGAACACCAAACTCCCGAACTGGATACAAACTAGCACTCCAAACTGGAACCTCGCGAATAGCTGCTAGCAGACGAACAGGAAAATCATACAATCAGCTTACACTCCTGGCAATCAGTCTCTAACAGCATACATGGAATCCCCCCAATAACGAGACGAGGCTCCGTGTTGAGGGTCAAGCAGTGGTCTGACTGTACTTCAAGTACAGCCTCTTTTATTCATAAAAAACAAACATAGTACTGCCCACAGGGTTTTGAAATCCAACCAATCAATATCTTACAACACACACAATGCAAGTACAGCAACCAATCGTTCACGCCCCCTAGGGGACCAGAAGGGAGACTGCGACACAGAACAGATACAACACATCCCCACAATGCATCATGGTTTCCTCCTCTCTGTCCTGGAGACAACCGAAGAGCAATCCGATTATCTCTCAGGACAAAGGGAAATCGCCAATACTCACTATTTAAACACACAATGGGACAATGGGACAATGGAACACACCCAGCATTTTCCTCCCATTTTCCTCTGTCTATCCACTCAACTGTCTCCCAAGCTGACAAGTTACACAAACATATATACGCTTGGTTCTTTAAAGTGGTATGCCCATATGCCCTAACATCATACGTACAGGAATTACTGTATATAGTGGCTGGGTTTGCCACAGGGCCATAATCCCGAGGCAAGAGGCTTTTAAACAGGGTTCTCCAAAACCCAGTGGCGAGGTTGGTTTCGCCACAGTAATCCACAGGGTAAAAATGTCATATAAGAGCAGCAGGCTATCAAGTAACCTGAGAAAGGAGATAAAACACTGAACTTGGACATGAGGGGTTAAGTGCTGATGGGGGGAGTCCTAACTGACATGACCATCTGGATGAGGACTAAAACAGGCAGCCTGAAACAAAAACGTTAAAAGCACACAAACACTGTCAACAGGTGCTCACCTGTCAGGAAATCAGTCCATAAAGTGGCTCCCAAATGTCACTCATGATGTTTATTTTTTTTTTCTTTAGAGGGGACACCTTTTACAGGTAGGTGTCCAGCTCCTCGTCGCTGCTAGAGCTGCTAAACCTCATTAGAGGATGTTCCTGCCTCTGATGGTAGCTCATGGTAGCTGCCGTTGTTGTGTGCCACTGCCCTCTACTGGTGGCTGCAGGAACTGGCTGTGCGGACAGCCTGGAAAATACTGCGGTGACTCGCTGTAACCCGGGATCTCCAGCCGGTACAGAGGGGGATAAGACCTTTGGCTGCAGGGGCTCAGGAAGGGCTGGAACAGCTGCCTGGGGCTGCTTCCAAGGCAGAAGATATGGTGGCTTAAGATAAGGCTGCACTTTAGGGGTAAAGGTCAAGACAGAATTATTGATCTGTCCTACCCTCAAGGTTGGTGGTGGTGACATATCCGGAATGAGAGGTGCATGCTCAGGTTGGGGCTTCTCTCTGAACTGCATGCGGCCATCCGGGGCTTCCTGGAGACACTTGACTTTGCCCGCAGAGCCTGGATCCTCCTGCCAGATCTCTAGGGTGACGGCAGGGGTAAGCGGTTTGTTCAATAAAGTGACACCGGCGGCAAAGAGTCCTTGCATGGGGGTGTATTCTATCTGGTCCCCCACATAGAGATTATGTCCGGCCTGGGGCAGGTAATGCCTCTTCACGGAACGCCGGCCTACAAAGACCTCGATGCCCGAATAGTTGTCCTGGAGGAACCCGACTCCCCGTTCTACAGAGAACCACAACACAGTCCCGGTTCTCCTGGTTAATTTGGGATCCCCTGGCTGGGGGTTATCAATTACTTGTTTCACCCATTCCTCGACCGCTGATTTGTACTCCCAGGCGGTCTGGGCAAATGTGGTGATCTCATGGGGCACCTCAGGATTAAGGCTCCGTAACTTGGCATAGCTGGGCGGTGGAGTGGAACCACCAGCCGCCTCTGCCGCACCAGGAGGTATCGACAGCGGGGCAGGCTCGGGCCCGGTGACGTTGGCTGGGGTCGCAGGACGCGGTGCAGGGGCGGACACGGACCGGGCCGGGGCCTCAGGGAGCGGGGCAGCTCCTACCTGTGGTTGCGGCCGGGCGGCCAGTTCCGGTGCCTCCTGGATGCCATCTGGGGGTGCCATCTTTGTCTCAGCCAGCGACTTGTCAGTGGCGATGGGTGCTGCGTCAGCGGCGTCCTCCGCGGGACCAGTCTTGACGTCGACATCCATCTGGCGTGGTACGTAGTCTTCCGCGGGGGCACTTGACTTGGCGGATGGATCTACGGCCTCCGGGATCTCGATCAGGTCCGGGCTCTTTGAAGCAGGAACCGGGACTTCAGAGGCAGCCTTTTCTGTGACCTCTGGGATACTGGACAAGGTAGGTGGTGCGGTTTTCTTGCTCAGGGAGGAATCCACGGCCTCCGGCATGGTAGCAAATGCAGAGGGCCCACTTTTCTTCAGGACTTGGGAGACATGAATCTCCGGTGGGCGCTCTTCGTAGACCGATTCTCCACCAAACGCCATCTGGTTCCACCGAGGTTAGGGAAACGCCATCTTGACAACCTCTTCAATCCAGCAGGCTGCCAGTTCTAAGGGTGTAGCCCAGAGGGTGGAGTCTTTATCCCCTCGGCTCACAATAGAAAGTTCACCGGGGGCAGTCTCTATATTCTCCCAGAGGGGCGTATTCGATATCTTCGCGCTATTGAGGGGGAGTTACTGAGTTTTCCCGCTTCTGGGGGGCATATTCCATAGTTTCGTGCTCTTGAGGGGGCGTCTTTGTCTCTTCTCATCTCTTGGGTTCGGTTACAACAACTTCTTGAAGGGGCGTGTATTCGCTATCTTCGCCATCTTGGGGATCATAAAGGAGCTGCGCCATGAGGGAAACATGGCCGATTAACCCTTGTAGTGCTGATGCGCAAAATGCAGCAGTTTCTGGGCCCGCAATGAAAGTAATAAAGTCCATTTTTAACGTTTTTTTGCACAATCTTCAGCCCTTGTAATACTATGAAACATTCGATGGGATCCGTTTTAACACACACTTGGATCCGATTCTGTTGGACAGGGGTGGCACACAATTCAATCTGATCCTGTTCCCAGTGACGCCAAATATGCAGTTAGCCGGATTAGTGACTAAGTGCACTGGCGCAATATTAAAAGTTTTTAGTTTGTGACGCCAATTGAAGCTTGCGCAGGTACTGTAGCAGGGCCCTTCAACCACCTCAGCTCCCCTAGCTTAAACCCCCTTAATGACCAGACCACTTTTTACAATTCTGCACTACACTACTTTCACGGTTTATTGCTCGGTCATACAACTTACCACCCAAATGAATTTTACCTCCTTTTCTTCTCACTAATAGAGCTTTCATTTGGTGGTATTTCATTGCTGCTGACATTTTTACTTTTTTGTTATTAATCGAAATGTACCGAATTTTTTGCAAAAAAATGACATTTTTCACTTTCAATTGTAATTTTTTTTCTAAAAAAACTATATTTCTATATACATTTTTCTCAAAATTTATTGTTCTACATGTCTTTATTGTTCTAGCATTTACAAACTATGGTACAAAAATTTGAATTTCCGCATTTTGAAGCAGCTCTGACTTTCTGAGCACCTGTCATGTTTCCTGAGGTTCTACAATGCCCAGACAGTAGAAAAACCCCACAAATGACCCCATTTCGGAAAGTAGACACCCTAAGGTATTCACTGATGGGCATAGTGAGTTCATAGAACTTTTTATTTTTTGCCACAAGTTAGCGGAAAATTATGATTTTTTTTTTCCTTACAAAGTCTCATATTCCACTAACTTGTGACAAAAAATAAAAACTTCCATGAACTCACTATGCCCATCATGAAATACCTTGGGGTGTCTTCTTTCCAAAATGGAGTCACTTGTGGGGTAGTTATACTGCCCTGGCATTTTAGGGGCCCTAATGCATGAGAAGAAGTCTGAAATCCAAATTTGTAAAAAATGCCCTGTGAAATCCTAAAGGTGCTCTTTAGAATTTGGGCCCCTTTGCCCACCTAGGCTGCAAAAAAGTGTCACACATGTGGTATCGCCGTACTCAGGAGAAGTAGGGCAATGTGTTTTGGGGTGTATTTTTACATATACCCATGCTGGGTGAGAGAAATATCTCTCTAAACGTCAACTTTTCCAATTTTTTAATCAAAGTTGTCATTGTAGAGAGATATTTCTCTCACCCAGCATGGGTATATGTAAAAATACACCCCAAAACACATTGCCCAACTTCTCCTGAGTACGGCGATACCACATGTTTGACACTTTTTTGCAGCCTAGGTGTGCAAAGGGGCCCAAATTCCTTTTAGGAGGGCATTTTTAGACATTTGGATTCCAGACTTCTTCTCACGCTTTAGGACCCCTAAAATGCCAGGGCAGTATAAATACCCCACATGTGACCCCATTTTGGAAAGAAGACACCCCAAGGTATTCCGTGAGGGGCATGGCGAGTTCATAGAAGTTTTTTTCAACCCCGTCCGGTGCCATAACAGCTTTTATCGGATCCAGGTATGCAAGTACCAACATGCATGCTGAGCCCACTATATACTTCTCCTGGAGCCAAATGGCCACTGATAGGCGTTATGAAAGCAGACTCAGTTTTATACTGACTTTAAAACCAGCCTCAAGGGCAGATTGACTGGTCAGGTGTGCATGACTGCATGGAGATCGCCATGCCTCCAATATATACTACAAAGAAAAAAATGTGGGGGGTTCAGTCAGCGCAACCCTGTATGCAGGTGCACATTGCTATGGCGAAATACAGATACAAAGTGCGCCTGGCGTGCATGCTGTACCTGCGCTCCCTGGACTTTGTGTGGCTGTCATGGCCCATAACAGGTAGGAACTAGTGTTAGGAACTAGGGATGAGCGAACCCAAACCGTAAAAGTCTGGGTTCGGGTTCGGTGTTCGTCGCTTTCTTGGAGCTTTTTGAAAGGCTGCAAAGCAGCCAATCAACAAGTGTCATACTACTTGCCCCAAGAGGCCGTCACAGCCATGCCTACTATTGGCATGGCTGTGATTGGCCAGTGCAGCATGTGACCCAGCCTCTATTTAAGCTGGAGTCACGTAGCGCCGCACGTCACTCTGCTCTGATCAGTGTAGGGAGAGGTTGCAGCTGCGACGTTAGGGCGAGATTAGGCAGTGATTAACTCCTCCAAAAGACTTCATTCAGTGATCGATCTGCAGCTGTGGATCATTGAACTGCTGCTATTCAATTGCTCACTGTTTTTAGGCTGCCCAGAGCGTTTTTCATTCACTTTTTTCTGGGGTGATCGGCGGCCATTTTGTGTCTTGTGGTGCGCCAGCACAAGCTGCCACCAAGTACATTTAACCCTCAATAGTGTGGTTATTTTTTGGCTATATCCTACATCAGGGTCAAGCTGTCACACCAAGTGAATTTAACCATCAATAGTGTGGTTATTTTTTGGCCATATACTACATCAGGGGCAAGCTGTCACCAAGTGCATTTAACCCTCAATAGTGTGGTTGTTTTATGGCTATATCCTACATCGGTCAATCTGTCACACCAAGTGCATTTAACCATCAATAGTGTGGTTATTTTTTGGCCATATACTACATCAGGGGCAAGCTGAGCCTGTCACCAAGTGCATTTAACCCTCAATAGTGTGGTTGTTTTTTGGCTATATCCTACATCAGGGTCAAGCTGTCACACCAAGTGCATTTAACCATCAATAGTGTGGTTATTTTTTGGCCATATGCTACATCAGTGGCAAGCTGAGCCTGTCACCAAGTGCATTTAACCCTCAATAGTGTGGTTGTTTTTTGGCTATATCCTACATCAGGGTCAAGCTGTCACACCAAGTGCATTTAACCATCAATAGTGTGGTTATTTTTTGGCCATATACTACAACAGGGGCAAGCTGAGCCTGTCACCAAGTGCATTTAACCCTCAATAGTGTGGTTGGTTTTTGGCTATATCCTACATCAGGGTCAAGCTGTCACACCAAGTGCATTTAACCATCAATAGTGTGGTTATTTTTTGGCCATATCCCAGTCTAATTCTGTCTGTAAACGTATACCTGTCACCCAGCGCCTAAATAATAGGCGTCAAATTTATAGTCAGCTAAATCTGTGGTTATTGCTGTGGCTGGGCAAGTTATTTAGTGTCCGTCAAAGCACCGTTTTTGTTCTGGGTTGAAATGCAATTCCCAATTTAGCAATTCTCTAAATTAGTGGTTTCTGCTGTATCAGGCCTACTTTAAATCTATCCCTAAAAGGGTATATTAGATTCAAGGTGCTGATAGGGTCATTCTCAATAACTTCACACACACGCTACTGTGCATATCCAAGTCTAATTCTGTCCGTAAACGTATACCTGTCACCCAGCGCCTAAATAATAGGCCTCAAATTTATAGTCAGCTAAATCTCTGGTTATTGCTGTGGCTGGGTAAGTTATTTAGTGTCCGTCAAAGCACAGTTTTTGTTCTGGGTTGAAATACAATTCCCAATTTAGCAATTTCCTAATTTAGTGGTTTCTGCTGTTTCAGACCTACTTTAAATCTATCCCTAAAAGGGTATATAAGATTCACGGTGCAGTTAGGGTTATTCTCAATAACTTCACACACACGCTATTGTGCAATTCCAAGTCTAATTCTGTCCGTAAACGTATACCTGTCATCCAGCACCTAAATACTAGGCCTCAAATTTATATTCAGCTAAATCTGTCATTACTGCTGTGCCTTTATTAGTGTAATACGGTACCTAAATACATAGCCAGATAGTGTTAGGTGTCTGTAAAAAAAGGCCTGAATTTGAATTCAATACATTGGGCCAAATAATATTTTTCTTATTGTGGTGAACGGTAACAATGAGGAAAACATCTAGTAAGGGATGCGGACATGGTCGTGGTGGTGTTAGTGGACTCTCTGGTGCTGGGAGAGGACGTGGCCGTTCTGCCACAGCCACACGTCCTAGTGTACCAACTACCTCAGGTCCCAGTAGCCGCCAGAATTTACAGCGATATTTGGTGGGGCCCAATGCCGTTCTAAGGATGGTAAGGCCTGAGCAGGTACAGGCATTAGTCAATTGGGTGGCCGACAGTGGATCCAGCACGTTCACATTATCTACCACCCAGTCTTCTGCAGAAAGCGCACAGATGGCGCCTGAAAACCAAGCCCATCAGTCTGTTACATCACCCCCATGCATACCAGGGAAACTGTCTGAGCCTCAAGTTATGCAGCAGTCTCTAATGCTGTTTGAAGACTCCGCTGGCAGGGTTTCCCAAGGGCATCCACCTAGCCCTTCCCCAGCGGTGGAAGACATAGAATGCACTGACGCACAACCACTTATGTTTCCTGATGATGAGGACATGGGAATACCACCTCAGCACGTCTCTGATGATGACGAAACATAGGTGCCAACTGCTGCGTCTTTCTGCAGTGTGCAGACTGAACAGTAGGTCAGGGATCAAGACTGGGTGGAAGACGATGCAGGGGATGATGAGGTCCTAGACCCCACATGGAATGAAGGTCGTGCCACTGACTTTCACAGTTCGGAGGAAGAGGCAGTGGTGAGACCGAGCCAACAGTGTAGCAAAAGAGGGAGCAGTGGGCAAAAGCAGAACACCCGCCGCCAAGAGACTCCGCCTGCTACTGACCACCGCCATCTGGGACCGAGCACCCCAAAGGCAGCTTCAAGGAGTTCCCTGGCATGGCACTTCTTTAAACAATGTGCTGACGACAAGACCCGAGTGGTTTGCACACTGTGCCATCAGAGCCTGAAGCGAGGCATTAACGTTCTGAACCTTAGCACAACCTGCATGACCAGGCACCTGCATGCAAAGCATGAACTGCAGTGGAGTAAACACCTTAAAAACAAGGAAGTCACTCAGACTCCCCCTGCTACCTCTTCTGCTGCTGGCACCTCGGCCTCTTCTGCTGCTGCCGCCTCGGCCTCTTCTGCTGCTGCCGCCTCGGCCTCTTCCTCCGCCTCTGGAGGAACGTTGGCACCTGCCGCTGAGCAAACAGGGGATGTACCACCAACACCACCACCTCCGTCACCAAGCATCTCAACCATGTCACACAGCAGCGTTCAGCTCTCCATCTCACAAACATTTGAGAGAATGCGTAAATTCCCACCTAGCCACCCTCGATCCCTGGCCCTGAACGTCAGCATTTCTAAACTACTGGCCTATGAAATGCTGTCATTTAGGCTGGTGGACACAGACAGCTTCAAACAGCTCATTTCGCTTGCTGTCCCACAGTATGTTGTTCCCAGCCGGCA
Organism: Bufo gargarizans; assembly: GCF_014858855.1. Classification (NCBI taxonomy): domain Eukaryota; kingdom Metazoa; phylum Chordata; class Amphibia; order Anura; family Bufonidae; genus Bufo; species Bufo gargarizans. The sequence goes on from NC_058085.1 coordinate 95,697,860, forward strand.
CTACTTCTCCATGAGAGCCGTGCCTTCCCTGCACAACCAAGTATCCGATAAAATCAAGTGTGCACTGCCCAACGCCATCTGTGGCAGGGTCCACCTAACCACAGATACGTGGACCAGTAAGCACGGCCAGGGACGCTATATCTCCCTAACTGCACACTGGGTAAATGTAGTGGCGGCTGGGCCCCAGGCGGAGAGCTGTTTGGCGCACGTCCTTCCGCCGCCAAGGATCGCAGGGCAACATTCTTTGCCTCCTGTTGCCTCCTCCTCCTACTCGGCTTCCTCCTCCTCTTCTTCCACCTGCTCATCCAGTCAGCCACACACCTTCACCACCAACTTCAGCACAGCCCGGGGTAAACGTCAGCAGGCCATTCTGAAACTCATATGTTTGGGGGACAGGCCCCACACCGCACAGGAGTTGTGGCGGAGTATAGAACAACAGACTGACGAGTGGTTGCTGCCGGTGAGTCTCAAGCCCGGCCTGGTGGTGTGCGATAATGGGCGAAATCTCGTTGCAGCTCTGGGACTAGCCGGTTTGACGCACATCCCTTGCTTGGCGCATGTGCTGAATTTGGTGGTGCAGAAGTCCATTCACAACTACCCCGACATGTCAGAGCTGCTGCATAAAGTGCGGGCCGTCTGTTCACGCTTCCGGCGTTCACATCCTGCCGCTGCTCGCCTGTTGTCACGAGGGTGTCAAGAGCCACGTCTGACTCCGTTATACTCGGGGTCAGGAAGTCGCAGCGGGTGGCTGCGCGCTCTATGTCTAAAGATCACGTTGTTTCTTAGTGATTGTTTTCTGTGTTTGCCTTGCAATCCTTTTTGTCTCACTCAGGGATCCGTAGCTTCTCCTCCTCAGCTGTTTCTTGTCTGCCACTCCCAACCTTCTTATATTCTCCTCTCACACTTCTCTTGTTGCCAGTTATAGAGCTTCCTGCCTGGACTTCTATACTGACCCACTGGAGCTGTGAATCCTGGTTGTTGTTCCAGAGTGCTACCCTCCGGATCCCTGTTGGGCTTTTTGTTGTCTCCTGTTGTCGCCCACCTGGGATTATATGTTGAGTCTGTATTGTCTGTCCTCCCCTTGGTGTTTTCCTTTAGAGCTAGTGGTGCGGACTAGTGATAGTCACGCCGATCGTGATATTATAACTGGCCCTTATTTTTTGGGAGAAAAAATAAAAATAAAATACATTTTTATTTTTTCCTCTCTACTTAGAATCCAATATGGATCCTATTGCTGCTTTGGCAAAACAGCTTCAAGGCCTGTCTTTGGAGGTGGCAGGATTGAAGGCGTCTGTCCTCCAACAACAGCAGCAAATGCAGCAGACCGCAAGCCCAGCGGTTGCTATGGGTAACCAGGTTGTTACAGAACCCAAGGTTGTTCTTCCTGACAGATTTTCTGGGGGAAGGGACAAATTTGTGACGTTCCGTGAGGCCTGCAAATTATATTTTAAGCTGCGACCTTACTCCTCAGGTAATGAAGAACAGCGGGTGGGGATTGTTATTTCCCTGCTTCAGGGGGACCCGCAATCCTGGGCGTTCTCGTTACCCCCTGGTTCCCAGGCTCTCCGGTCAGTGGAGGGATTTTTTGGGGCTTTGGGTCTCATATATGATGACCCTGACGAGTCGCCCTGGCTGAGTCGATGTTACGGAGACTCCTACAGGGAGATCGGCCAGCAGAGGAATATTGCTCAGAGTTCCGTAGGTGGGCTACGGATACTCAGTGGAACGACCCGGCTCTCAGGAGTCAGTTCTGCTCTGGGTTAACTGAAAGGGTTAAGGATGCGCTGGCGCTGTATGAGACCCCCCTTTCCCTTGATGCTGTTATGTCCCTCTCTATCAGAATAGATAGACGTCTTAGGGAGAGATCGAAAATTCCTGAGCAATTGGTTACCTCTTTTTGGTGTTAAGACGGAGTCTATTTCTTTTTTCTAGACAGTGGAGCAGGGGTAAATTTGATAGATGCCCTTTTTGCCCGCACTATGGGTTTGTCTCTCTGTACGCTGCAGAGACCTATTCCCATATTCGCTATTGATTCTGCTCCTCTGTCTCAGAGAAACCTCACTCACATTGTCCATAACTTACACCTTCGGGTAGGGGACCACCATAATGAGTGTCTTTCATGTTACGTTCTGGAGGGCCTTCCCTCTCCTGTGGTATTGGGTCTTCCCTGGTTGGTAGCGCACAATCCAGTGGTGGATTGGCAGGCCAGGGAGATATTGGAGTGGAGTGAGCATTGCAGAGAGAATTGCTTAAATAACAATTGCTTCCCTACCTACATTTATTTCGGACTTTGAGGACGTTTTTTCTGAAAAGGGTTGTCAGAAGCTACCACCTCATCGTCCTTATGATTGCCCGGTTAACCTGATTCCCGGTGCAAAATTACCCAAGTCCAGGTTGTA